>NC_137897.1:9986333-11186333 GCF_963455335.1 Martes martes
CCCTTATTTCCTTTGTTCTCACTCTAAGCTGCTGGACAAACCCTAGGGTTCGCTTATTCGGGTATTTTGTAGAAGGCTTGCTTTGCACAGAGTTCTGTTTTAGCTAAGGGGAAGTGGGGATATGAAAACTGCTTGGAACCTGTTTCCATGCAGCTGTGGGGATCCATAAGAAGAACAATGAAGTGCAAAACTTTTCTAATATGGGGAAGAGAATGTCAAGAACCATGGCAGAATTACAGGTGGAGCTCTGGCAATTCCTAGGAGTGGAAAGTACTTCTGGCCGATGAGGAGGGACTATCCTCAAGGAGGAACTAGCATTTGTGCACTTCATTTCATCTTGCAATGTTAACTGTAAAGTATTCTAACCTCATCTTGTTATTGTGAATAAATAAGATAGAATTAAATAATTAAACAGGTAATGAAAAATTCTGCTCTGTAAGGTGGCAGTCAATGCTCACCAGAAAATGGCCTCGTCCTACCTTGCCGACCTACCTCTCATTTTCATCAGATGAACCCCAAGAGCTTGCCACACTGAGACGTTCAAGATGAAAGTGAGAGTCACTGATGTGGAAACCTCCTTTGATCTAAGGCAGAGGTTCTCAAGCAAGGATTATTTTCTCCTTGCCTCAGGGGACACTTGGCAACTTCTGGAGGCGTTCTTGGTCTTCATAACTTGGGGAGGGTGGGTGGGAGACTGTGTGTGCTGTTGCCATTGAGTGGGTAGAGGGCGGGATTGCTGCTAAACTTCCTACAGTGTACAGGACATAGCAGCCGCAGCAAAGAATTATGTGGTTCAAATGTCAACACCAAGGTTGAGAAGCCCTGATCTAAGGGACAGAGACATGCTGCGCACACAGATGACTGTGGTTTGGAGAGACAGAAAAAAAATTTAGCTTTGTGATGGCAACCTGCTTGTGAACAATGATACCACTCCTGTCAGGAGTAATTAGGCTAGTATAACACAAAAGATTATCCAGTCCGAAAAACGTTTTAATTAGGAATTTCCTCTTTAGTCAGTTAGCTCTTTATGTAAGATTTTTTTTTTTACACCAGACAGTAAAAAATGCATCCAAAATATGGTTCTTTGCCCTGGTGAGAGGGGTATGAATTTTGTTGGGCATGTAATTTAATTGCTTTTCAAGAAGTTGACATGAGTGTAAACATTAGGAGGGTAAGTTATTGAAATTTCCCACTTCATTTCACTCTGCTGCTGGATTTATTCAAGAGCAACAGAAGTCACACCAGAAATGAGCCTTCATGTTTTCTAGAGACAAGGCAATCCGCTAGAGCAAAGTTCTTGATCCTGCCTATACATTATCATCCCCTGGGAGTTTCTTAAGTTCTCTGTGCCCAGATGCCACCCCAGACCAAATGAGTTAGTATTTTTGGGGAGTAGAAGACAAGTCAAGGCATCTTGATTTTTTAAAGACTTCCCGGGTGATTTCAACGTACAGCCGATTTTGAGAACCACTGTTGTAGAGGCTCGTTTTCTTAGAATATCTCGTGTTGACCAGAAGCAGCGGCATCACCTGGAGCTTGTCAGAGATGCAGACTGTCAGGCCCCAACCCGGACTCCTAGAATCCTAATCTTTGGTAGAACAGGATCCCCAGGAAATTCACAAGCACACTGACACTTGAGAAGTGCTGCTCTGAATGTATTGCAAATAGTTCATTTAAAAAATGTACGCATATGGGGGCGCCTGGGTGGCTCAGTGGGTTGAGCCTCTGCCTTCAGCTCAGGTCATGATCTCAGGGTCCTGGGATCGGGCCCCGCATCGGGCTCTCTGCTCAGCAGAGAGTCTTTAAAAAAAAAAAATGTACGCATATGGCAATAGGTGCAGTCTAAAACAAGGCCCATGATTAAGGCATAGGAAAATGGCCCAAAGCACAAAATAAAATGAATTGTCACCTGACGAGAAATGTTAAGTTCATCATTAGGGCCGCTTATGTTTACCTATTACCTATGTTAATAGCTACTTACTTACCTATTTTAATTCTGAAGGCTCTTAATCACATAGAAAAATCTAATCCTATGTTGCACATTTTTGTTTGTTTGTTTTGTTGGTTGGTTGGTTGGTTGGTTTTCTTAAGAGTAGCACTAGCTATTTGGTGGCTTGAGATTATCCTCCTGGTATTGGGAACCCAATGAGAACTCCAGGCAACACCTTTGCCCGTAAGTGAGAAGGTGGCCTCTCAGCTCCACAGACACATGCATGAGGAGGAGACAGTATGAAATGCCATCCAGTAGAATGCATGCCAGGCTAACAGTTTCACCTTAGTTAACAGCACTGAACTGTGCTCACATGTATGATGGTAAAATAATTGTTCTAAGTAGTCAGAGGACTCTATTCTGGGAAGCACAAAATGCTTCGGATTAAAGTAGTTAGGCAGTGAGATTTTCCTAGGCAATTTAGGAGGTTTGTTAAATGTTGTACAGCCAATTCCTGGCTGCCAGACCTTAGATGCCTTAATTCGTCATTGAATCATCAAATGCTCTTTCACACTTCCTGTCTCTTAGGACAGACTGATAAAAGGAAAAAAAAATCCATAAAAATCCCTGTCCTACAGCCAGCTTGCTTCATCCCCGCCAAGTACCCTGTCAACATGTTTCATTAGAGCACCCTTTTCTGGAATAATTCTGCCATGTGAATTTCTGCCCTCTTAAAATATATATACCTTTTTCTCTTCAAACCCTACAAAGCAAGAGGCGAGAGAGAAGCATGGCATAGCGAAATGAGCTTCTGCCAGGAGTCCCGCTGGCTGAATTTAGATCCTGGCTGGTACTCTAGTTGGTGAGTGATTCGGAGCCATTGTCAAGTCACTCTGGGTCTTAGTTTCTTCATCCGTAAAAAGGGCCTAATAAAGCTCTTTCTCATGGAATTACTATTAGAAGTAAACAAGATTATGCATGTAAAAAGAGTGCCTTGCACACAGCCAACACTCATCAACTATTTTCTTTCTCTTCCCTTCACCTGTTTTTTTTACAAACCCTCGGGAAAACGTTATTGGACAGCCTCTAAAAAGCAGAGGCTGTTCATTATTCTTTCAATCTGATGAGCCTGTCATGTTGCCTGGTACATACTTGGTACTGGAGAAATATTTGTTGAATGAATTACTGGTTTCTGCTCAGGGCTTATAGCTCAGTGGTGTGAAAGTGGAAAACTAGCCAGTACTAAGTTATCAGAAGTCATGCCATTTCTTATATGGGGCACGGCAGACATAGACAGCTATGTCTTCTTAGGAATCCAGCCCACTGGCATCTCATGTCTGGTCCAACACACAGCCGGCTCCCTGCAATAGTATAATTGAGTTCTTTTGGTAACCTTATCTTCTCCTGTTCATGTAAAATGCCTCCGACTCTTTAAAATGATCCTACATATTATTTTGATTACTTGCCCACTATTTAGTGCACAAAAGACTCACAATTGTATTATTAAAATCCAACCTAATAAATGCAAGCATTTAGGAGAGAATAGAAAAAAAGGCGTGTTTCCTGCTCAACGGGTGGCAGAAAAGCAGGAGGCAAGAGCCTTCTGGAGGGAGCTTTAATTCGAGCTAAGGAGGGAAGGAGGGAAGGTTGAATTGTCATGCAGCAGGCAGACAAAAGTCAAAGAGAACCACTGGACAGAAAGAATGGGACATGTAAAGAGCCCAGCACAACACCTGATACATAGTAGGCCACCTCTCAGACCTCCTGTGAACGCCCACTCAGAGCCTTCTTCAGCATGATGCAGGACAGCTGCAGTAAGTTCGGACAGAAGCGTTGACTGTCAGGACTCTCCTGTGTATTTATTTAGAAGGCTCTCATTTCGATTTCCCCGTGACTAGCACATGCCTGTCATATGGTAGATGCTCAGTAAATAACTTAATGGATGACAACTGATGGTGACAGAACCAAGTAAGGCCATTCAACACAGTACTTTTCAAACTGTGGGGTATGACTGACTTGTGCGTCATGAAGCCAGTCCAGTGGCTCAACATCAGTTCTTTGGAAAAATACAAATTAGGGGGAAAACTGAGAAATTATCAGACTGCATCCTGTCTGGGAAAAGTCAATACCCCTTTGTGAAACTTTGGTTTCTGTTAGATATACTAACGCATGTGGGAGTGTGTGTATGTGTATATCCTGGTTGGCTGTGGGAAAGAGGCTTCCTACTTTGGGTCATGGCAAAAGAGTGCCTTCAGCCCATATCAGGCCAAGCAGATGAGTTCACCAGATCTTCTCTGGTTTAAACCTCTGCAGACACACTTAGGAATCAGTCACAGATCGAGTCGCAGGGTCCTTATTTGGTTGCTATGATGGCAGGGATGGGAGGTGGCCCTTGCGTTAATTACTGCACCTCCCCCAAACTCCCTGAGCCACTGGCCCTTGTTCTACCAGTGCGCACCCACCCCTTCCTGAGCACTGGGATGCCCGTGGCCCCGTGGGCTCATCATACAGTAACCTGTGCCTGCAGCACGAGAGCTGTTCTGTCCTCAGTGGGGTGTGACATCGGCCTTATCAGGAGGCACAAACTGAGGGGAGAAAAGGCACCTGCCCAGAACTTATGTCTATTTTCTATGAAGATATATTTTCTTATAACCACGTAAGGTTTACTCTTTGCCTTTGATCGTGACTGTTGCGCTGACATCTTTGGAAAGGAAAAGGAGACTGATTCCCCATTATATGCCAAGTACCCTTCACACACTTTAAGACCCAGAAACTCAACTGGTTAACAGTTAGCTCAACAGATAGCCGTATTATTTTCAAATTGTGCCTGATCTCTGTCTTCTGTGTTTACTGCAATCAATCTTCCCTCTGGGCCTATAGACAAGTTTCCGTCTGAAATCTTAAATCTGGTAACCATAGTAATGAAGCAGAGAGAAAGGAAGATCTTGGGAATGTGCTACAGATACTCCGGGGGGTGGGGTGGGGGGGGGAAGAAACCAACCAACCAACCAACCAACCTCACTTTATGATTTTTCCATTTTCTTTCTTCTATTTTTTTTTTTTCCTTTTGGCAAGAGTTGCTCATAAAAAGCTACAGTCAGGGGCGCCTGGGTGGCTCAGTGGGTTAAGCCTCTGCCTTCAGCTCAGGTCATGATCTCAGGGTCCTGGGATAGAGCCCCATGTCGGGCTCTCTGCTCAGCAGGGAGTCTGCTTCCCCCTCTCTCTCTGCCTGTCTCTCTGCCTGCTTGTGATCTCTCTCTCTCTATTAAATAAAATCTAAAAAAAAAAAAAAAAGCTACAGTCAAAGTGCTAGTGAACCAGTGGTTGTAGGGAAGGGAGAAGAGAGCTAGGGCATAGATGATCTGCAAAACCAGACAATAATCCGGAATAACGGAGCATAGACCGTGTTTCTGGTTCACTTTGCTGCTCTGAATGCCCTTGGGAAAAGCACTACAAAAGTACCTCCCGATGCTTTACAGGGCTCATATGCTTCAGTAACTGCTCATTTTAAAACAGAACCTACAGTCCATATTCATTTGAGAAGATCTAGTTTACTGGGATCGTTCAAATTCAGGAAGAAATAATGATTGGGCAGAGAAAGCAGGTTTCTAGTTGTTCACCTGCAGAAAATGTGTTTGTTCTGTGGAAGATGAAGTGATGGCTCGCAGATGTCTCTTTCCTTGGGCCATGCTTCACTGCCCCTCTGTCAAAGCCTCCTAATGCTTCTTCAAGTCATGCCCGGGTGATGCCATTATGACGTTCACCTGTCTCTTCAAAGTGGAGAGGAGGGGATCCAACACTAGAGGTCCAGTCCCACTGATTGAGTTCTCAGTTCCTGAGTTTTACTGAGCTTCCGGCAGCAGCAACCAGCTTACCAAACCCTGACAGCCCACAGCATTGCTTCCTCTCCCTGTGAGCTCTTTTCAGTAGAAATCGAGCAGTGGGAGGGAAGAGAAGAGGTGGCTACTTGGAGGTTTGATATTATTCCCTGTAGCCTCTAGGCTTCAAAACTGAATGAAGATAGGACTCTATGAATACGGTGTGTTGACCTCCAGAAATACACCCATTCAGGGCCTAATTCTTCATATAATGTGAGGTTATATGTTACTATTTCAGGGGTTCCATTATTCCATAGTCTGTATTTTATATATTCTATATTAGAATCTTCTTTAAAATTATAACAGTAGTAAGGGACCTGTTGCTTAAATGAAACCCTTAGAAATAATGAAATAAAATACTGTGCAAGTCAAAGATAACTGAAAGAGAAAATATACCTGAACCAATCTGTTTCTGTGGGGCTGAGTATATTAGAGAAGGGCTTCTCAAAATGGGATCAGAATGACTAGAAACTTCCAGGAGGTCAAGAAAGGTCATAGCAGGGCACAGCTTATTGAATACATCTTTCCTGCACACAGGTCAGCACCTTCCATGTGTTTTGTCCTCCTAGACTTCTTATCTTAGTAATTTTCATATGATCAGAGATGACCACAGTTAGTAGGTACAGAAATGGTAATCTAGTTGCTTACCTGACATGTTACGTCTATACCCAACATCTCTACAAATGGTTTGAACATCTCTAGCAAGAAGGAATTAGTTACCTTCCAAGGTGTTGTGCTCCATGTCCAGTCACAGAGTTGTTAAAAGTTCTTCTTCATGGTGAGGTGACTTCTGTCTACCTGTAATGTCAACCATTTGTTTCTGATTAGCAACCTGGAAGCCATTAATACAAATGCTCTTCACTCTTTTGAAAACACCCGTCATATGAACCAGGCTCATCTGTTTCCAAGGCCAGCCTCTTCTGTTCCTTCTGTGGTTCCTCAAGTGGTATGCCTTTGGGGACATTCTGCATGCTTGCACCTTACTCTGTCCTCAGGCTATTTTGTTTGTATTTCATACCCCTTTTCCTATTCAATGACCCAAGCACAACAGTCCATAAGCTGGGATAACCATGACATTCTCTCTTTCAAGAATTTGAATGAAGAGTACTCTAATTAAATGATAGATGATAGCAAGGATTTGAGTTGACAATGTCCCCATAGGTTTGAGGCTGGGTTGGCCCAGCTAGAATATGCATAAGTAAGGGAAGCTAAAAGGAGAAAAACTGAAAATGGGAGAGAATAATGGCCATGAGAGATTGAGAACAATCTCATTTCCTGACTTGATCACTGGAGTTCCTGGGCTGGGGAGCCCTGCTCATACCATCAACATCCTCATCATTACTAACATTTATCGACTATATACTATATATCAGGCACTGTTATAGGCCCTTAATATGCATTATCTCACTGAATCCTTTCAAAAACCCTAAAGGAAGTTGTCGCTATTTCTTTTTTTTTTTTTAAGATTTTATTTATTTGACAGAGAGAGGCATCGAGAGAGGGAATACAAGCAGGGGGAGTGGGAGAGGGAGAAGCAGGCTTCCCACTGAGCAGAGAGCCCAATGCGGGGCTCGATCCCAGGACCCTGGGATCATGACCTGAGCCGAAGGCAGATGCTCAACTGACCGAACCACTCAGGCGCCCCAGTTGTCACTATTTCTGTCTTACTGGAGAGGAGACTGAGGTATGCAAAGGACTGAGTCATCTAGCCAGCTCCCACACTGGTTAGTGGCAGGGCCAAGATTTGAAACCAGGATACAGGGCACTGCTTCTGGATCCTTGGAGACTCAGGAGATTTTCTTACAATACTTTTTATAGTAATTTCTTAAGAAATTCCCCAATTATTTAAGCCACCGTGAAGCAGGTTTCTGTCCTTTGTAACAAATCCTCCCTGATTAAAATACAGAAATATTAAAGGATACTAACTCCTGGCCAAAAGGCAAAGACAAGTGCCTTTGTGATGTTGTGTAGTTGCCTTAAAAAATAGGCTCAGTTGATGAAATAAGGCTGCCTCTTGATGTGGCTCACTTTTCTGGAACACTCATGTATATCTTCCAGAGACAGGGCATTTCATGGTGCTAATAGAGAAAGGATGCCATTGAACTTCTCCTTAGTTACTCCAGCCTAACATGACCTCTTCCCTATTATCCTATTGGTCTGTACATTCCTTTACCATAGCACATACCACATTCTATTGGAATTATTTTTCTGTGTCCGTGTTTCCCAACCTTAACACTATTAAGATTTCAAGCTATATAATTCATGCTTTGCTGTGGCCAAGCGTCCTGTGCGCTACAGGATGTTTAGCAGTATCCTGGCCTCTACCCACTAGATGCCAATAACACCACCTCCTCCTCCATTATGACAACCAAAAATTCTCCAGGCATTGCCCAATATCCCCTGGTGGGTAAAATCACTCTTGGTTGGGAACCACTTGTCTACATGTTCTAAATCCCCTGCTGACTTCAAGGGCAGGACTCTTTTTCATCCTCATTTCTTTTCAATGTTTGGAACATTATGATGCTTAATAAGTCTTTTTTTTAAGATTTTATTTATTTATTTGATAGTGAGTGAGAGAGAGAATGACAGAGGAGAAGGTCAGAGGGAGAAGCAGACTCCTCATGGAGCTGGGAGCCCGATGCGGGGCTTGATCCCGGGACTCCAGGATCATGATCTGAGCCGAAGGCAGTCGCCCAACCAACTGAGCCACCCAGGTGCCCAGATGCTTAATAAGTCTTAATTGAATGAAACTATAGTAACTTGCATTAAAATGGTGTTTTGTACTTATAAGCCTGGAGTACCTGTATTATCTGTATCTGTCTGGGTTTAGTCAGGAAAACAGAGACACTAAGCACACTACCAGAATAAGGGGCTTAATATAGAAATCAGGGTTTATATAAATAGGAGCGTCACTACAAAAATGAAGCTCTGGAAGGCTATAGTCAGAAGAGAGGACTTTAACCTGAAGCTCTGGGTAGAAAAGCAGGTGTTCACAGGGAAACCTGAGAAGCCACCATATCCAGCCTGGAAAGTGAGATCATAAAATGGGAGACCACAGAAATATCTGGAATTCTACTATGTCTAATAAAGCAACCTCATCTGACACCCACAGGCCCCCAAATAAAATAGCCTCCTTCCCTTCCACCTCTGAAATCTCTCAAATTCTTCTTACTGACAAACCTTAACACAGAACCCATCAAGAAGGGAATTGTGGGAAGTGTAGTTTTCCCCAGTTGAAGGCAGGCTCTTCAACAGGAATGGCAGCGTCAGGTAAACGACAGCTAATCCTAACAACAGATATCCTAAGCCACTTTTTGATACCAAGTGCACGTGCGTGCGTGCGTGCACGCGCACACACACAGGAGCAGATAATGGTGCAGGGAATCTGGCAATCACAATCATCCAAGTTAGGAAGCAAGTAAATGTGATTTTGTTGCTGCTGCTTTCTTGTTTTTAGTTTGGCAGAGGGCTCATCCTCTGATCACCCGTCCCCTTCAGTCGGTGCTCTGTAGACAGTCGCAATGTTCACTTTGTTTGCACCCGGAACAGATGGCAAACTATGTTAATAATCGAACAGCTCATACTCCAGATGGAAGATGTTCCCCTTCATGCTTCTTAGAATTTTGGGTGTCTTGTGAGCATTCTTGCTAGACCAGAATTGACAGAGATTATGAGGAAAGAATTTCCAGACACAAGGCATTGCTTCATTCTTGAGGAATCGAAGCCTCACCAGCATGTTACCAACTTCTAAACTACTCTCTAGGACTACAGCTGACATGAAGTGAAAACATTTCTGCTTTGTAGCTTTTGAGCCAGAAGTCAAACAATTACTTTTAAATAATGACTTCCAGTCCATTAAAAACATGGTGCTGCAGGTGAGGTGTGATCCAAAGTAGAGTGATGTTTATATGTCACTTTAAAGAAAATTAGACTCCAAGTATAAACTGAAAGGATATATATACTTCAAAGACTGCATGGCCCATGACATCTAAGATATTTACTATCTGGCTCTTCACAGAAAAGGTGTGCTGACATGTGGGCTGTAAGGAGGGCAGTGGGAGATAAGGTCTGAGAGGTAAAGGGGACATTGCAAGGACTTGTCTTACCGAGTGAGGTGAGATCCACTGGAGAGTTTTGAATTAATGAGGATCTCCCTTATCTCACATTTTAACAGGATCCCTCGAGTTGGGGTCCTGAGACTAGACATAATTGTTGGGAGGGAGGATTTAGAAGCCAGGGAACCAGGTAGAAGACTATTACAGGAGTTCTGGTGGGAATGATTCTGAGGATCCACCGTTGGGCAACTCACACCAGCATGCAACACTGGAGGTAGTTAAAGGTGACTAGATTCTGGTTTGGAGATGGGGCTGACTGGACTTTCTGGTACTCCCACACAGGTGCAAGGGAGGCCAGAAAATGCAGTCTTCCCATGTGCAACATATGGGACTGGCTAAGACAGGGCCTCTTCAGTAGGGGTGATTTTGTGATGTCTGGCAATGTCTGCAGACATTTTCCCATTATCGCAACTTGCAAGGAAGGGCGCTACTTGCATCTAGTGGGTAGCATCCAGGGATACTGCTAAATACTCTAAAACACACAATGCAGGTCCCTACAACAAATAATCACCTGGTCCTAAATGTCAGTCGTGCTACAGTTAAAAAACCCTGAGCTGAGCTAAAGGAAGATCCACCACTGAAAGAGGAGAGAGAGTTGCGTTTTTGTAGACAATCAGGAGTTTTAGCCCAATGCCATCCCTGGGCCCCAACTCCTGCAAGGTATTTGTAGACTGTGGCAGGCTCAGTTCTGGAATCCCAGCTCATACCACAACTGAGGCCTGTCCGTCCTCCTTGCCCACATATCCCCCACATCACCGGAGGTGAGCTTTGTCCTGCATAGGAGGCCCTGTGGGCTTTTATTTTCAACTGGAGACTTGCAGAAATAACAAGTGGCCCAGGCAAGGAAGGAAGTTGTGTGAAATGATAGCTAAATGATGTACGGCTCCACAGGGCACACATTGATTTGTTTTAAGACAAAATGTTCCACTAATTAGAATTTCATGACATGAAAACAACGTTTGGTGATGACCATAGATTTACAGGAATTATATTCTGTTCACCAAACCCAAATGGATGGCATGTGAGCTCAGACACCCTTATGTTATGCAAACACTCCTTAGTCTTTTGCTATGGGTGATAACTGATAAGGTCTAATTTATTTGGTGAAATATTTGCATATATCTAATATGTACTATCTTTTCATTTACCTAGCATTATTATTTTTGACTTGCAAATAGATGCATAAATGAAAAAATGTTTTTGTATTCTGGCATATTTGTCTATGCCATTTATTTTCTTTGCAAATGAGCATACATTGTTTACTAAGATTGTTAATGAGTTTGATCTAAATTTATGTATTTTCACACTATCTGGGCTGCTCACTAGCTTACCAGTGAACCAAAAAAATGGACAGTGTCTCAAAAATAGACCATAAACACCTCAGTGCTTGAGTGGCATTAAGTTTAAATTTGCCCTAATTTTATGTCAGGTCAATATGCAAAAATAAGCGACATGATAAGCATGATAAGTAAGCAAGGAAACCATTTTTTTTTATTATAACAGACTTTTTTTCTACTATTCATTTAAGAAGCATTTTCTTTATATACATATATTCAACATAGGAAGCTTCAGCCAGATATCATTCTAAGTACTAGGGTTATCAAAATATGAGAAACTGGGTCCATAGACTTGAAGGTCATCAAGGAGTCTGACACATAAATAGCTGATTTTAATCTGATGCAGCAGATTGTGTTATAGAAGCAGGTACCAGATGCTTCTGAGGAGAAACCCATGACACAGCCTTAGGGTTCAAAAATAGGCATCCCGGGGGCACCTGAGTGGCTCAGTGGGTTAAGCCTCTGCCTTCGGCTTGGGTCATGATCTCAGGGTCCTGGGATTGAGCCCCGCATCGGGCTCTCTGCTCAGCGAGGAGCCTGCTTCCCGCCCCCCCCCCCGCCTGCCTCTCAGCCTACTTGTGATTTCCGTCAAATTAATAAATAAAATCTAAAAAAAAAAAAATAGGCATCCTGAATGGCATGATGGCAGAGTGGGGTCTTCAAGGATATGCAGGAGGTTGCCAGGTGAAGAGAGGGGAGGGGCTTTCAATGCAGAGGGAAGCAGTTGACTAAAATCACAGATCAGGGAACCCCATGAGAGAAGTAGGTATAAGGCAGGACATAGGGGACCTTGAATGCCACACAGAGGAGCTTGGGAGTGGTCATTAAGGAGGTGAAACTGTTGAAAGCTATGAAGTCTGGGAATAGAAGCAGTGGGCCAATGGCATTCCCCCAATCCCACAACAGCAGAAAGCAGGGCTGCTTCAAAATTTGCGGGGCCCGGTGCAAAATGAAAATGTGGGGCCCTTGTTCAAAAATATTATGAATTTTAAGATGCCACTAGCAAAGCATGAAACCAAGTATGGGCCTTTCTAAGCACTGGGCCAAGGTGTGACTGCACAGTATGCATGCCCACGAAGCCAAACCTAGCAGAAACTATCAGGGAAGGGGTAGGAAGAAGATATTAAGACCCTTATTTACATACTCTCTAGTCTCTGGTTGGGAAGAAAACTCTTAAACATATCAACCAGCTGGAGATTAGTCTTAAGGCAATGTACTAGCCAGCATTATAGTCCTATACTCAAACTCAAAAGATGGCCAAATGACGAATTTCCTCCTTTTAAAAAGGAGGAAATGGGAGAGCAAAAAATCCGAGGGACTCTCCTAAACCTACACATTTAGGAGATAGTAAAGATGTGAATTCAACCAAAGTCTTTCAGATTCGGTTCTAGTGTTTTCCTCTGCTCCTCTGCAATATCAAGGCTATCATGTCTGTAGTGAGAGGGATAGGGATGGAAATTCTTAGAGGCTGCAGAAAGGACTGCAATTGGCAAAGAGAGGGAGATCAACTAAGAGGCAATCACTATCCCCTTTTCTGCCCCAGGGAGCATATCCTTACTAAGCCTTTACTCAGAATCAAGAGGATCACGACCAGCACAGGCCCAGCGCTGTACCAGGCAACAGGGCTCCAGAGATGACTTTAGCACACTCTCAGGAGCTCACCCTCCAGTGAATGAAGACGATAATGGAAATCAGCTACCAAAATCCAGAGTTCTTGACTACCCAATTTTTAATATAACTGGGAAGACAAATTTTAAAATAATAATAAAAAGGAAAGTCGAGAATGTAGTCTAAAAACCAATAGGTAGTGAAAGAGTCTTTTCCAGATGGGGGCTATCATAGATGATTTGCACATTGCCTGGGGTATCTCGGCTATATTACTGTGGATACCCTCACCAATTCTGGAAATTCTAGGCACATCTGACCACCAGTCCACCCTTGTACATATCTCAGGGTGTGTCTTGTATTATTCTCTATGCCCCTCCACCCCGGAAAAGCCCAAGGTCTTATTCATCTTTTGCTTCCCATGGTTCTGAAAATAAAGCTCTAAGCAGGAGGCATGGTTTGCAAGGCCCTATATGATCCAGCCCCCACTCACTTGTGAAACCTTGTCTCACCCCACTTGGCCCCCGCACTCTGGGAGCCACCCCACCATCTCTCCGTTGCAGCAGACCCTCCCATCTCAGACATCTCCCCACTCTGCCTACACCTTTTTAATGCCTTTGCTTTTTCAAGTCTGTAACAAAATCGCACTTCCTCAGGGAAAAGCTTCTCCCGTGTGCCAGATGAGACCAGGCCTCCCATTAATAAACTCACATAGCATCCTATAACTTCCCTCCAGAGCCCTTGTCATAGTTAGCAATTATGTATTCCTGTAATTAGTTTAATTTACATTTGTCTCCATCTCAGGACTGTGAATTCTTTGAAGGCCAGAACTTGATCTGTTTTGCTTACCACTGGATCCCTCACAAATGGCCCAGTGCCTGGTATCTCCTTCAGCATTTTCTGTCAGAGTACTCAATCTGAGATTAGAGTACTCTAATCAGAGTACTTTCTCCACCATGCATCTCTCTTAAGTTGCCTGCCTCGACTGTTTTCCTCCAAAGCACCCATCTTTATTTGTGTGTAAGTGGGTAGGAGTATTGTGCATGAGAATACCCATATGTATAAATGTGTGTGTGTATGGAGAAGTGTTTGTGTGTTTGCATGCATAGTTTCTTTACTTGGTACTGTGGGTTTTCCCCAAGAGACTGTAAACTCCAAAAAAGTAGAAATTTTGTCTTCTTGTTTACTGCTGTATGCCTACCATACACCTGTCATATGACAGGTCCTCAATGAATCTTTGTTGGAAATACAAATACATGACAAGCAAGTGCTCAAGAAATGAATACCGGAAGTTCCTCGTGCAGAAAGTAACATGAATGATATACTGCATTGATAAAGAGCTGCTCCAAAGATAAGCTTTTTTTGGGGGGGGGGGGATTGGTATTTACTGTCTACCCAGAATGACACTGAGGCTTTTAATTCATTTTACCAGATATCATTAAACAACAAAGGGTTATATTTGGTTTACTTTACTTCAAATTTGTTGTTCTACAAAGTTCAGTCAGATTCTTCATCCATAATCTTCAATGAAGATATTTGGGATTTGATAGGGACAAATTTATAACAATCACAGACTTTCAGAGTCTTTGGAATCAGACAGTTTTGGGATCAGACAGGCCTGAATTTGAATCTCAGCTTCAACAATTATTAGCAATGAAACTTTGGAAAACCACATAACTTCTCTCAGTCTCGATTTTCCCTGAAAGCATGTGATTTCCATGGTCAGTTTGGTGAAAGGACTTACTGTAGTTTTAAGGGCTTAGTGCATAGTTATAATCAGTAAATTATTCTTACTTATTATTCATATCGATCCCCAAGTCCCTGTGACTCAAAGGAGGAAACTGAGGCCACAAGAATTAAGAATTTCTTAAGACCATCTTTCCTGCCCAAGTCCAGGCGTTAGAAATCAGCAGGCCTTACAATTAAACATTATCCAGCCTTCATTTGATCAGGGGTCTTTTTTTCAGTGATGGGGCAGGGGGACCTGCTGTGTTTGGCCTCACAGTGGTGTTTTTTTTTAAGAGGTGGGGGAATAGCGACTGGGGGCAGAGGGAGGCTCTCTGCCCAGTATGGAGCCTGACGTGGGGCTCAATCTCACAACCCTAAGATCATGACCTGAGCTGAAATCAAGAGCCGATTGCTTAACCGACTGAGCCACCCATGGGCTCACACTGTTTTCTAAGGAGGGCCAGAGACTCCGTTATGTTCTTGCACTGATTGAGGCTCACTGCAACCTGGAGTTCCAATGGAGAAATTTCCTATTCCAACAGAAGAGAAACTCAACCCAATCAAAGAATCTGGTTGAGAAATGTGATGGAAAGAGGTTTTCCCTACACCAGTTTTTAGAAGCCATCTTCTTTCCTCCTTTCCAAGGCATAAAACAAAAATTGTAACTATGGGCTCCCCTAAAATCTTTCATTTTATAAATACCATGTTCTTAAATTATATTGAAATCATTTGCTTATGACAAAAAATTCACTACAGTGCAATTCTGGTGAGCCTTAGCTTCCATTTCACATCTAGACAAGAATTATTCCAAATACAGGAATGAGTAAATTTTACAATAAGTAAAACTGAGGCATGAATTAAATAAAATAACAAATCTCAAATGAATTACATAGCGCCATGACAGTGCTTCATATGGCAGGATGGGATTTAAGGAGATTTTCTCAAAGTGGGATATAGAAATTGAACGTACTGAAGGTTTGGATGATTCATTTTCTGTGAAAATTTAATCAGTGAATAACAAAACAGAGGGAGCTAGAAGTATTTACTGTTCAAAGTTGTGAAGAGAGTGGGTCAGCAGCAATACTTATCTAATTGGTTTCCTGGCTAATTAGAGGTGGAGAATATATGCCTAAAATTCTTTCCTTACTAGGAAGATCTATCTGATTCTCCCTGTTAATATGTTCAACTAAGCTGTGCTTACAGATTGCTCTTTCTTTTAACTTAAGCTTACCCATGACTCAAGCTCATCTCCATTTTACCCTCATATAGGAATCTTGCCATATTACCATAACATTTTATTCTGAACCTGCTATAAAGGCAATTAGTCATTCATTATAACACAAAAATTCAAATTGGTTGCAATTATGTTTTCTGAATCAAAACCATACCCTTTGATGTGGATAATTTAAGGTTCTATATTTAAAATGCATTGAATGAGTCATAACGGTAAATAAGAAGACCCTCAAACTAGCATTCATATCTCCTGCATGTGAAAAATTAAATGGATAATTTCTACCTACGACAAATTTATTTTTGTGTGGAGAATTTTAAAGAATGGATTTAATTAGCTGTAACTATGCTCAGAAGCATAATTTGAAGTACCGTTGAATGAATGAGGAAAGTGTTTTCAAGAATAGGAAAAAACCTTCTTAAAATTCCCTTTTGTTCATCACTCAACAAATGTTTATTAAGCAGTCACAGTTTGCCAGGCAATGTACCACTTAATGATAACCTAACCTGGCATCCTTCTACTCCAGCTCTGGTACTTAATTGAATGAGTTAATCTCTTTGGCTGTCCATTCACAGTATGTGAGGAAAGACTACAGAAAGTAAATGAATGAGTCGGTCTGAAAAGAAACATGGATGTGGGTATTTAGGTTTCCTTTTGTTCTGCGTGCTAAGGCAGGTTACTAGCTAACCACCTTTTCTATTTCTTCAGGGATCCAGGAATTTAAAAAGAATCTTATCTCACTCAGGCAGTGATCTATATGCTTAATCATGACTTTCTAAATGTTTATAGAGGTGAGAACAGCAATTTATAAGATTCTACAGATATGGAAAGGAAAAAAAGCACAGTAAATTTAGGCAGATAAGGGGAAATGCACTTTGAGGAATAGTTCCCATTCGAAAAGTAATTTTAGACTTAATAACATAGAATAGGTCCAGCATTTTAGAGCTGGCCCTTAAAGCTCATCTAGGTCACTGGTTTCCAACCTTCTGCATTAGAGTTACTGGATTTTAAATCTCCCTAGAAACTTTAATTCACTTGGTCTGGTTGGGGTTAGGAGGGGAGGCGGGCATGCATATACTTGTAAAACATCCCCAGCAGTCAAAGCTGAGACCCATAGATCTAGTCCAGCCTTGACATTTTTGGTATGAGGTCCTCGAGGCCTGCTTTTAATTAATTCTTTATTCTTTTTAAGTAGGCTCCATGCCCAATGTGGAGCCCAACCCAGGGCTTGAATTCACAACCCTGAAACAGTCCTGAGCTGAGATCAAGAATCAGATGCTTAACCAACTGAGTCACCCAGGCAACCCCCTGAAGTCTTTAAAGAATAAATAGCTTGCTTAAGATCAACACAGCTTAAAACCCTTGGAGCGTGACCTGTAACCCAAATATCCAAATTCCTACTCTGTATCTCTGTTTACAAAACCAATTGGCACTGTTTCTACTTCTCTCACTCAGTAGTTGAGATCTAATTACCAGTTAGTAATAGAAAGTCCAAGATAGCTTATAACCCATGGGGCTCCCAAGTCTTCTCCCGCAATGACCTGTGTTTTTCCTTTCCTGCTGAGTACTGAATAAGTCTTCTGATAACACTGTAATGATTAATATATCTGTTTACTCCACATTTTAAAATACTTATTTAAGGCTTTTGCATCTATAAACTATATCAATCACATTTTAAGGCAAAGAAAAAAGATTCAATATTTGAAGCTAAGCACAATTAAAGTCTTCATTATTGAGCTTTGGGCACATGAAAGTAACTCTAGTGTCAGGCTGGGTTTTCTTAGCCAGCTTCCTTATACGATAGTATCTTTAGGTTGAACACTTCCACTGGGTTCTTAAAGCTCCATGGAAGTAGGGTGCTTGTCCAATTTCATCAACTGCTTCTGAGTACCTAGCAAAATGTCTGCCATAGACTCAATACTTTGTTTTCACTGTCACATGAAAAATCCTTTATTACATTTTGTTAAGAAATGAGATAGAGTGTCTTAAACCAACTCATATAGAACAATCCCATGTAAATTAAAGTACCTGGGAAATGATTTTATAAAGGAGCAGCTTTACAGTTACTTTATTATAAGATCTTTGGCCTGATTTTCCTGACATAAATTTGTCCTTGCTGTACCATTTGGATTACAGTTGGGCTCTCATTCATACTATGTTAAAGTACTTCACTCCGTATATCTTTTACACATGGCTGAAGGCACAACTGATATGTAATAAACACTGATGAAATAAAATTCATACCAAGTTTTCTTGTGGTTTGGGAAATATAAGCACTGGTATTATCTGGCACAATAAAGAGTGCAGTGCCTTTGGTGACTCACAGGGTTTGAACAGTATTGTGGAAGGCCTTGAAATCATTTTAAAAGAAGAGTCAATCGGCTATTTAGAACAAAATTTTTATTTTTGTTATTTATTTATTTGAGAGAGACAGACAGACAGACAAAGAGTGAGAACACAAGCGAGTGTGGGGAGTAACAGAGACAGAGAATCTCAGGCAGACTCCACACTGAGTGCGGGCCAAACACAGGGCTCCATCTCATGACCCGTGAGATCACGCATGACCTGAGTTGAAAGCAAGAGTTGGTCACTTAACTGACTGAGCCACCCAGGCACCCCTAGAACTATATTTTTATTAATCAGGTCATATCAATCCCACCTTTTCAACTCCACCATTTTGACCCAACCACACATCAAGATCCCATGCTCTACAAAAGCTATTTGTACTTTACCCTGATGTTGCAGTTTTTCAGTGTTTTATCTAATTCATGTAGAAATAATCAACATAAAAAACAGTATGGAGGTGTCTCAAAAAGCTAAAAAAAGAACTACCATATGATCCAGCAATCACACTATTAGATAGGTACCCAAAGAATAAAAAACCACTAATTCAAAGGGATACATGCACGCTGAAGATTACTGCAGCATTATTTACAATAGCTAAGTTATGGAAGCAGCTCAAGTGTCCATTGATAGATGAACGGATAAAGAAGATGTGATACATACAGATACACATGCACACATACTGGAATATTACTGGGCCATAAAAAAGAGTGAATCTTGCCATTTGCAATGACACAGACGGAGTTAGAAAGCATAATGCTAAGTGAATAAGTCAGTCAGAGAAAGACAAATAGCACATTTTACCCATATGTGGAATTTAAGAAACAAAACAAGTGAACACAGGGAAAAAAGAGAGAGAGAGAGAAACTGAGAAACAGACTTAAATATAGAGAGCAAACTGATGATTACTAGAGGGGAGGTGGGTGGGGAGATGAGTGAAACAGATGATGGGGATTAAGAGTACACTTATCATGGTGAGCCCTGAGTAATGTAGAGAATTGTTGAATCTCTGTATTGCACATTTGACATTAATATAACACTGTATGCTCACAATACTGGAAATAAAATAAAACACTTAATTAGGGCATCTGGGTACCTTAGTCGGTTAAGTGTCTGCCTTAAGCTCAGGTCATGATCCAGTATCCTGAGATCAAGCCCTATGTCGGGCTCCTTGCTCAGCAGGGAGTCTGCTTCTCCCTCTCCCTTTGCCCCTCCCCCTGCTCCTTCTCTCTCTCTCAAATAAATAAAATCTTAAAAAAGACTAGATTGCCTAAAAAAAACCTGACACCAGACAATTAGCCATGGAAGAAATATTCACCACCGCACAGTGAATGTTTAATCTGGAGGGAAAACAGGTATACATTTAGGGGGTTAATCTTAGGCCTAACATTAACATTAAAGCCAATGTTAACGGAAGGAACTAGGCTTTGAATGGGCCAAAAAACTAAAAATTCCTAGCTCAACGCCAGGTACATAGCAGGGATTCAGTAAATGATTTTTTGAATGACTGAATGATGCGTAAGTGAGTAAATGAATGAAGGGACCTCTATATAGATGTAGGATATAATATTTGGATTTGGAGGCTTGGCTTTAAAACAGTCCATTCAAAGTTATGGATTAATAAACTAGATTTTGGGAAAGTCAGTGCTAAATATGAGTGTTTCTGTTTCTTAATTAAAATGACCACAAAGTCGTTATTCTTACTCTTAATTTCTCAGCCTGAAAGTTAATGAACTGTATCTGTTCCATGAATAATTGAGTTGAACTTGAAAGAGAACTCCACATTCCAAAAGCCTCCCACACTACCAGTTAACTGTGATTTATCCTTTTACTTCTGAAGAATTTTAAGCATCTTCCATCTGATTTGACTGACAACCAATCTGTGCTTCCTCTGTCTTTATTCTCCCAGGAAGAAGATGTTACTCGTGAAAGTCGTTTTAATTTCAGTGGTTATGGGATGGGTCACTGCCTCCAAGTGAAAGATGGAACAGCTGTCAAGGCCACACCTGCCAACCCGCTCCCACAACCTCCAAAAGATGCAGATGCCATCAAGAAGAAGTTTGTGGACCGGGCAAAAAGAATTGACACCATATCTCGAGCTGCCTTCCCATTGGCCTTCCTCATTTTCAACATCTTCTACTGGATCACATACAAGATCATTAGGCATGAAGATGTCCACAAGAAATAGATGTGCCCTTCAGACCCTGGACTTTCTTGCCTAACTGTTGTGCTTGTAAATACACAGTGAAATTGTCTTTATAACACTTTGACAGAGGAGGAGACTGGGGAAGGGGGGCGGGAAGATCATGAGGGCAGGTTTCCTGGCACCTACGTGAATAAAGATAAGTTATCTGGGCAATGAAGGAAAATGTTTGCACAAAATTAAGGTGTTGCAGAATCACGTGAGCGTAATTCCCTTCATAGTCTTTAGCATTGTTCTTTCAGATGATGTATTAATTAGACATGATATGCAAGATCAAGTTCTCAAAACGCTATTTGGTTTGGTTTGGTTTTGACTAATTCTGGTACAGAAAAGTTAGCTTAAACCACACACACACACACACACACACACACACACACACACACACGCAGAAAATGCTTACCATCTAACCATAGTGACTAGCCTATAGTGAGTCAAGGACCAAACTTTTTCAGGAAAATGCTGCCTCGTTTTTAAAACAAGTACTCTGAGCTACGTTCTTTACAATGTCTGTAATTAGTGTTTCACCTGAGAAATCCTTTTGTGGGTCGTAAATTATTTCTACTTATTGAGAAAACAACAACAAAAAACAAACACCAACCACAAAGAACATATTTCTACTTTACTGTCCGTGTAGGTGTGCAGTTTAATATTATTTTTCTTTCCTAAATGTAATTTGAGGGTTTAAATTATGTGTCGTGTAATTGGTTTGATAGTATACCCTCTTGAAAATAAGTGCCCACTTATTTTAGATCCCTATCAGCACACTGTATTTTTTTCGCTTTGGCTATATTTACATGTGACTTTAACTGCTGAAGTGTGACTTAGCCATTGCAACCTCTCGGCCACAGTATTTATGGAGATGGTGTGTCCTGGAATGGTGTAGCTCATATTAGCTTGAACTTTCCATTTCTGCTCTCATTGTAGGTGTAACTACTAGTCTTAATGTCAAATGACCCATGATTTCTACTGTCAATCAAGTGAATATCGTTTTAAATATCCTTAACTAACTTAAAGAATTTTAAAATTGTACTGTGATTTTCATAACCCGTTGCCTTTTTGGTACCAGAGCTACGTGGTTTGAATCCTGGCTACATGTTTTAAGTAAGAAAAAAAAAAAAAAGACGTATTTTTGCTTACTCAGATAAAAGACAACCTGTAAAAATATAATGAAAAACTTAAATTTTACATGTGCTGTAAAAGGGATTATTAAAAATATTTGTTCAATTTCAATAAAGCTAAGTGTGCCACAGAACTCCCCTAAGATTCCTTCCATTCTTGCACCACAATGTAAGTAAGTTAAGTGACAATGGTAACTTGGATTTTTGTTTCTGGTTTTTCTCATAAACTTAAAACACTTACAGCTATGATGTTATGTCCTAACATAATAGTATAGTGTCCCCAGGAAGAAAGAAAAAATATTATTCTCATTGTAGAAACAGAGAAATGAGGATGTGGAACTACTGGTAGTCACTGTGGGCAGAATAATACTGGATACTTCATATGAGCTCTGAAAAAGTTCCAAGAACACTGAGGAATTGTGAAATATCAAAATGAAAAGAAATTTAAAAGAACAATCTGTTCACCTAGCCATCCTGGTCTTGTCAGGAATGGAGTTCTATGATGAAAAAAAAATGCTGAAAACCTCAGTGAAGTAGAGGAAATTCACCTTTAACTCCTTACACATTTGACTTAACCAAAGATATCCATCATTAATATTTTCAGATAAGATGCAGATTTTTAAGTTGATGTTTATGTTTATGGCCTTTTAAACCCATTCAAATATTGAATCATTTCCATAGAGAGGAATATTGTAGAATAGCTAAAAGCAGGAATTTTTCAGATAGAAAGACTAACTTGGCCACCTCTCAATAGTGTGATCTTGGATAAGTTATCTGACTTTTCTGAAGAGCTACAGTTTCATAGAGTTTTAAGACGATAAACTGAGAAAAATGCAAGGGAAGCCATTAGCTCAGTGTGTAACCACAGCGAATTTCCAATAACTAACAGATAATAGTAAAATTACTATCATGAATAGTGTTGGTTATCCACTGGGAAAGAAGCTTCACAATTCCTCACCTTGGCAAGATTAATGCTATGTTTTTTGTATCATTCCTAAAATATCATTTCTGTCTGACTGCTCATTCCTTTCCAAACAAATAAGGCAAAGTGTTTGATTGGTCTCATTTTTCTTCCTCACACTAAAAATAGTAAACTGAGGCTAAAAGGCCTTCCAAACATGGGTCTGACTCTTAGGAAGAACCCTTATGTTGCTTACGGAGGGGTGGGGAGGCACCTTGGGGGCTCATCGTAAGCTAAACAATCATATCTAATTAATGTGTGTACCATCTAATTTTGGGTGGGTAGTCCCCACCTCAGATGATTTTAAAAGGATTCACCTGTAAGCATATCTGCCAGCCACTGAGTAGGCAAAGACATCCTGACTGATAGCAAGATGGATTCTTGACTTATCTCTGATTCTAATCTACATTCAGTGGGAAGAATTCTTCAGTGCACTTATTTGAATTATATAAATAAGATAAAATCTCAGGGAAAAGGTTTTTGAGTGCTGCATACTCTGGAAAAATAGATAACTCCCCTCTAATGTTATTGGAGATTTTTATATAAGATGTTTTTCTTTCATAATAGTATTTGAAGGAAATAGTTCAAGAATAAAATCATGGATCTGAGGAAGAGAACTTACCAGTTTTCATTAGATTCAAAGCTTCTGGAAGAAAGTGGCTATGTTTTTGTGGGTTCTCTGTACTGTCTGCCAAAGCTCAAATGCCCAGTGAGTATTATTACTACAGCTAGGAAAAAGTTGGTGAGGGAGGGTATGATGTGCCTACTGACCAAGTTACAGAAGTTTTTCCCAACAAAGCAATGACATGAAGTAACCAACTACTGCTACAATTTTTCAGATAATGGATTACTGGGAGATTTGCCTTTTAAACATTTTTCAATTCCTACCACTTGGTTTTAACAACAGATCGTGATGACTTAAGGCTTAAGACTCTTTATGGCATTCTCAAACACCTTGGCCCCAAACAAATGCTATAAACCAGACTTGCTGTAGATTTTTAAAAATCCTTCCAGTGTTAGCATTAAACTCCTCATCTGTGCTGCTGAACAGAACTGCCAAATTCTGAAACCAAATTTTCCAATAAAGATTAAATGAGTATCATTTTACAATATGCTTAGTCAATTAATATCAAATAAGAAAGCTCTATCCAAAACACAGCACCAAATTCCCTATGATAAGATTCACAGTTTGGGGGAAAAAATCTATTGAGAATTTTTTTTAATTTATGCATTTCCTAGTTTAAGCCCAAAGCCAATTTGTGGAATGAATATAAGTCATATGTCTGCCAGATACATTTTTTTAATCTTTCAGCCTCTGCTTTAAACTTCTTATTTTCACCTATTTAGGTTTTCCTAAGCATAATTTAAATGATTCAAGTAATGCATGCTCTTCATAGATCACAAAGTAGAACTAAAGATAACACCACAATCTCATACTCAAAGCATGATACGCTTTCAACATATCAAAATGTTTTGATGTCCACAACAGCATTCAATTCTAATAATTGTCCAAGGTATCCAAATGCAAAGGATCAATATCCATCCTTTGGTCAATAGATACACAGAAGCTCCATGAGTTAAATGCCTCACCCAAAGTCGCCTGTCATATTGGGGGTTGAACATCCTGCATAATTTGTTTCCTAACTCCTCAGACTTATCTGTTCACTATATACACTGTGTTTAGGAAAATAAAAGCTGAGAAAGTAAAAAGTCATGGATGACAAAATAATTTGGTAAAGAAGGGTATAACAGAAGATTTCTGTTGAAAATGCCTAAGAGAAATCACTCAAATGCTACATACAGCATTAAGAATATCCTCACAGAGAGTGATATCTTAGGCACTCGATGGCCAAAACGATACTGGGGGTGAAAAAAGACCGGCAGAACTCAATTTAGGAGGTGTTATTTCCATTCTTGAAAGAAGGAAAATGACCTTCACATTGTCACACATGCCCCCCACATAAGAAAAAAAATGCAATATTCCTCCTTTGGTACAAACACATTTTATTATTTTTTAAAGATTTTATTTATTTATTTGACAGAGACACAGTGAGAGAGGGAACACAAGTAGAGGGAATGGGAGATGGAGAAGCAGGCTTCCCGTGGAGCAGGAAGCCCAATGCGGGGCTTGATGCCAGGACCCTGGGATCATGACCTGAGCAGAAGGCAGACGCTTAACAACTGAGCCACCCAGGCACCCCACAAACACATTTTAAAAATAACAAGTAAGGGGCACCTGGGTGGCTCAGTGGGTTAAGCCTCTACCTTCAGCTCAAGTCATGATCTCAGGGTCCTGGGATCGAGCCCCGTGTCGGGCTCTCTGCTCAGCACGGAGCCTGCTTCCCTTCTCTCTCTTCCTGCCTCTCTGCCTACTTGTGATGTCTGTCAAATAAATAAATAAAATCTTTGAAAAAAAGAGTAATATAGGGCACCTGGGTGGCTCAGTTTGTTAAGTGTCTGACTCTCGGTTTCGGCTCAGGTCATGATCTCAGGGTCGTGGGATCGGGTCCCATGTTGGGTTGTGCACTCAGCATGGAGTCTGCTTGAGAGTCTCTCTCTCCTGCCTCTACCCCTCCCCCTGCTTGCACATTCTCTCTCAAAATAAATAAATAAAATCTTTTAAAAAAAACAAGTAATATTGTTTTCCTCAAACTTAAAGTACTATGTATGTGATACTTTTAGACCAGGAGACAGCCTTTAGGAAGAACATTATCACCTTGGCACAAATGATTCATAAATGGGCGAATGTATCTTCAAAGAGGAAAGCAAAGCTCTGGGGTGCTCTTTTGAGGTGTGTGCAACACTGGCCACCTTCTGGTAGGTCCCAGGGCTGGTCATGAAATGGATAGGTTGGTCAGTCCTGCAGACTGAAGCCTCATGAGAAGTTCCAGGTCCCCCAAAATAATAGAATCAAGAGCTTGGAGACCTTTCATGAGCAAGGATCAGAACTAACCAAGATTTCATTAGATCCAATGGATAATCATGTCCTGAGCTATACCCCTCTGCTTTCTAAGAAGATGTAGAGGCCGGGTAGTGAGAAAGGGAAAAGAGATAAATGAAAGACAGTAGTCAGAAAGTTCCTTTTAAGGCATAAATCAGATCATGTCACTCTGATTAAATATCTAATGGCTGTCCATCTTAGAGAATAAGTCAGAATCTTCACTGTGGCCGCATGGTCTGACCTCCCTACCTCTCTTCCATCACCCTCTCCTATCCCCTCTCCCTCCAGGCATACTGGCAGGTGCTTAAACATACGAACCACATTGCTACCTGAGAGCTTTGTGTTTGCTCTTTCCTCTGCCTGGCACCCTCTTTTCTTAGATCAGGAGTTGCAAAGCTTTTCAAAGGCCCGACAGTAAATTATGTAGGCTTTGCAAACAATACAATCTCTGCTGCTACTATTCACCTGTGCTATTATGGTATGAAAGCAATCATAGATGATATGTCAACAAAGGTATAGCTGTGTCCCAATAAAATTTTATTTACAAAAGCAGGTGGCACACCAGATTTGCCCCATGGGCAGTACTTTACCAACACCTGCTCTAGATACATACAGGGCTTATTCACTCATTTAATTCAGGCCTCAGTTCAAATGTCTTCTTATCAGAGAAGACTTCTCTGACCACCCTGTATGAACTAGTACCCTCCAAGCATTATACTCCATTTCTCATTCATGCCTTATGTTTTGCATAGCATTTGTCACTTCCCAATTGATGCTTCTATGTGTTTATTGGCATGTGCACAAATACATAAACACACACACATACACACACACACTTTAAGGACAGTTTCATGTGAGAAAGTAGAAACACAGGTTACAATACAATACAATACTTGTTGTATTCCCTGATTCTAGATCTGTGCATGGCACTTAGTAGGTGTTCAAGCAATACAGTATTTGTTCAATGAATATTGAATAGTTAATACTTAGTAAGGAGTTAATTGAATGTTTGCATGGGGGCTTGGAGATGGAAGCAAGCATCCTAATACTAGCCAGTCACATAAAAATTGCTTTCAAAACTCAAGCAGGTTTTGGGTTTGTAACAATGAAGAAATCAGTAGATAAGCATTTTCCAAAGTGTGTTCTGTAAAACCCTATTTCTACAGATCCTTAAGGGTCTGAGATATTAGCCATCCTGCCTGAATTGAGTTTTTGTAGTTTCCCATTGACTTTCATCAGAAGATGGGGGACTTCTAAGACATGGGGTTTCTGAGAGGTACCCCAGGGAATCTCAGGCATTTCAAACATATTTCCCTTTACCTCCACTATGTAGTAGTGACTCAGTTTCCCCTTGATAGTCAGGATCAGTCACTCCAGCTAGTACAGTAACCCCCTTCTTTGTCTGCTGGCCTGAGGAGCCCAAAATGCCAGGTAGCAGTCTCAACTTCCAGTACCATTATTGTGTCTCTTAGAGGAAGCGGAAGCTCAGATTCCAGAAAATGTTGCAGATTTGAGGCTTTGTAGCTAAATATTCTTAAAGCATAATTTCCAAAAAGATAAAATCATGACACTCAGGCAAATATAAAATTAACACATCAAAATTTATATTTAATTTAATAACTCATAAAAAGTAGTAAAATGTTAAAACCAGTCCAAAGACATTTGGGAAGTTAGGTATTTACAAGCACTACCAGGGCAAGTTTCAAGAGTTAGACACAAAAGCAGTTTTGTCCAATAGGCCCATAACCAGTAACCTTTGGGATTATTTCCTCTTTAGACAGAAATTATTTGCACTTCTACTGGACAAAATTCTACAAGTTCACATCTGCCTCTATGGAGTGGTTAAATAGGCCAGGCAATACAATGTCAAGCCCAGTACTGCATTGAAAGAGCACCTGCAACTTTTTTTTTTTTTTGGTCTATTTCCAAGTTTCAGATAATTTTTATGACAGATCGCAATTCAAATTTAATGCTTACCTGTCATTTGACTATTAATATCAGACCTTAACAGGACCAAGACCCAGAGTGTTAAAGTGATAGGCTCTATACCACATAGCATGTTAATGTAACTTTGGGCTCAGAAATCAAAATCCCCTCAATTCTATCCTGGTTCCTTTCCAAGTACTCCCATGAGCTTTTCTCCATGTATCCTTGGTAGGGAAAGTTAGGGCAGTTTGTCTCCTTTATATTACTTCTACTTCCATGTAATTATTTGCCCATTCTTCTCGAAGGCAGGTGGCATGGTTGTAAAGTCACAATTTGTAGAATCAGATCTGAGTTCAAATTCTCCCTCTGTCTCATATTTGTAAGGTGTCCTTAGGCAAAGCTTTAATGTCCCAGTACTAAAGATATTGTAAACTGGAATATAATAATGTCTACCTCATACAATTGTAGGTAAGCACTAAATTGATTGGTATCTGTCACATAATGGGTAGTGAGAAAATATTAGTTCTCATTTCCTTTCCTACCCACCTTGAATTAATGTTTTATTTCACTAATGATGGTCATTCTGAACCTATCACCTATGAGTGGAGTCTATTCTTGTGTGGTCTATGGTAACTACTATAATTTTATTTTTATTTTTTTCTACTGTAATTTTAAAATATTATCTAAACATTGAAAACCTACAAGTGAAAAGTAAATACAAGAAGACCATATCGAGAGACAATCTGAACAAACTTCTCGGGTAAAAGGGGACAAGAGAGTTTTTATTGTTTCACTTTGCCCTAATACAGAAAGGAAAACATTTTCCTGATTTAAGTGTTGAAAAAGTTGAAGTTGGCATAATCAGGGCCAGTAGAAGGAAGTTGTTAGGAGAGCTTTTACTGTATATAATTAACATTTGTGCAGCACCAGTACAGTTTACAAATCATTTGCATATAAATTCTGCCAGATTATCCTGTGATCATAGGCTCTGTGGTCTTGGGCAATTTTCTCCCATAGCCTGAGTTTATTCTCCTATAATGTAATGGAGAAGAATAATGGTTTCCCATTAGAAACCCCAGCATGGAGCAGCCTTTGGTGTATGATAACCATCACCACCAGCATCATCATCATTTTATGGAAAAGGAAACTGAAAACTAGCACAGTTAAGGGATTGGTTACTGTCACAGAGGTAACGCCAGCCATCAGAGTACTAGTTATGCAACCCTAGGCAATGTCTGGAGGATGAGGATGATGATATTTGCTGCACCTACCCACCTTTCAAGGCTGCTATAGGAATAAAATAAAACCACAAATGTTAAAGATCTGCAAAACCTATTTTATTGAAGAGGAAAGTGAGGCACAGAGAGGTAAAGTAACTTGCAGAGAGCACACAGCTTATAAGATGTCGCAGCCAAGATTCAAAGTCAGTCTGTCTTTCTGCGCAATCCATGCTCTTCGTCACCACAGTAAATTGCTTCTTCAATATAAAAAATTATCATGTTGGATATACACTTATATACAGTTATATATACACAACTATCATGTTGGGTACATAAAATATACATTTGGTATATTTATTTTTAGATTTTATCATATCATTTTAAGTTATCCATTTCCTTATCCATTTCCCCTATGAAACTTGCAAGGGCACTCTATTAGTTTCCTAAGGCTGTTGTAACAAATCATCACAAGCTGGTGGCTTAAGACAACAGAAATGTATTCTCTCCTAGTTCTGGTGGCTGAAAACATGTAATCAAGGTGTCAAGCAGGCCATGTTTCCTCTGAAGGCTCTAGGGAGGCGTCCTTCCTTGCCTCTTCCTAGCTTCTGCTGGTGGCTGGCAGTCCTGGGGGTTTCTTGGCTTGTAGCTGCATCACTCCGGTCTCTGCCTCCGTCTTCACATGACCTTCTTGCCTCTGCCGGCCTCTGCAGATCTCCCTCTCCTTATAAGGACGCCTCATAAGGCCCACCTTCATCCAGTATGACTTCATCTTAACTAATTTCCTTGTTAAGATCTTATTTCCAAGGAACTTCCATTCTGAGGTTCTAAGTGGACATGAATTTGGGGGGAACGGTATTCAACCCAGTCGAGGCACCAATTGTGTCTCAGTTTCTGTAGCCTCCCAGGTGTCTGGCTCAGTGTAAGGAACACACAGACTCAGCTAGACACAGCTACTGCTTCGGCACACAGGTGCTGCCATGAGATTCCCTGGGATCAAGTCTTAGTTCTGCCTTTACTAGCAGTGAGCCTTTGGGCAAAGGTTTCAAACTCTCTCTGTTTTTAACTCTTAATGTGTAAACAGTACCTAGTTTATGAAGTTCTAATGAGATTTAAATTAGTCAGTTCACATCAAGCGCTTTGAACAATCATTAGCCCCTAACAAGTGTTCAAAAAATATTACTAGCATTATTTTTAGACAACACAATTAATATTTGTCAAATAAGATAATGAAAGCAAGGAGTGTCAGAAAGCACTGAAAATGGCTTACATTCAAGCTGTTAACATTATAAAATATTTTCACATCAGCCCTTTTACTGTGCATAGTCTTCTTAGAGCATCAGTGAACACTCAGTTTAAAAGAGAAAAGAGCTACAGAAGCAAAGGTGAAAACCGAAAGCTTGCCTTTCCTTCTCCCTCAGGGGAAAAAATTTCAGAAAAGCCATGGAGAAGTAGCATTATTTCTAAGAGACCATGCTAGGAAAATGGAATTGCTTTTCTGAAAGAAAGTAGAAAATTAATACCTGGAGGGTCTAAAATGTAATTATGGTATTGATCTCAGGAAAGCCTTGGATGGACCTAATTTTTTTTTTCTTTTTTGCTCACCAGTATCATTAAAATGGGCTCACATGTAAGGGTTTGCAGACTACAAATATCTGAACCTCACACAGCAAAATAAGCAAAAAGTTCCTGTTAAAGGACCCTGGGATGCATCAAGGTAACACTCAGTATGTGCTCTCATTTGGTTCCCTCTTTCAGAAATTTTCTTAATGGCTCTGGGGACTGATTTAGCAAGCTGTGAATGAAGCGGCGAGGCAATACTACGTTGCAAATCAACCTCAAAGTTCTGTCTTTATCCTAGCTCCATCTAGTCTGTGGGTTGACCGAGGGAACAAGAGGACCCCAATCTTCAGACTAAAAACGAATTGAGGCTGATTTTACATCTTTTCCTCTCTAGTCCTAGTGAGGAGATGGCTTTTTTGGATTCCAGCTTTTTTACCTCCCCAGCTTCTTTCTCCTTGAAGTTGTTCAGAATTCTGCAAACAGTAGTCTCCTTTCCCACTTGGTTGGACGAACACACAACCCACTGTTTTGCTGAAAGCCCCTGATTGCCTCCAAACCCAATAAAAGCCTTGAGACTTATGACTGGGAACTCCAGATTTTTAAGAAACAGTCTTTTAAAAAAAAGATTTTGTTTATTTATTTGAGAGAGAGAGTGAGCATGAGCAGGGGGAAGGGCAGAAGGAGAGAGAAAGAGAGAAGTACACTTCCTGCTGAGCAGGGAGCACGATGTGGGGCTTGATCCCAGGATCCTGGGATCATGACCTGAGCCAAAGGCAGACACTTAATCAACCGAGTCATCCAGGTGCCCCTTTTAAGAAACAGTCTTAACAGCAGCTCATATTAGGGGTACTTCAGGTGGTTGAGGGGGAGCAAGCTGGAGATGCATTTGAGGCCTTTTGGACATCTCTGATTCTGTGGTTATATTTTTACAAAATCATTCAGTCAAAACTCTTAGCATTCCACGTCCTCCTTCAGAGAGAAACTATACCAGCTGCAGACAGTTTAAAACGCTTGGATCTTATTCTGGGATGGGAATGAGAAATGAGGCTGGAAAGAAAAGCTGGGATGAAAAGATAAAGTCACATGCCTGCTTAAAGGATCTTGGGATTTCTCTTCTAAGTAATGACACACCATTACAAGGTTTTAAGCAGGGGAGAGACAGAATTGATTTTGCATTTCAGAACATAATTATGGCTATAGAGCACAGAAGAGACAGGAGGAGGATGAAAGAGGGATGATCTCTAAAGTTCTGAAATTAAATATTCCTGTTAAAACTTGACAAGATCCATCTACCGCTGAACATAACTTAAGCAAAGGAGAGCTTCTAATCTGGACAAAGAGGGAAACAAAAATGGACCCTAGAAATGTGGATGAAAATTGTTGCCAGTTAAAATTCACCAAAATCCACCAGCTAAAAATTCAGCAACATTCCATTTCCGGTTACAGTCAAGAGTCAAGCAAAATGGTAAGGTATTATTACTCTGTGGTTAAAAACACAGGCTTCAGCAATGGAAAGGCCTGGGTTCAAGTCTCAAATGTGTCACTGTCTGTTCCCTCTGTTCCTGGTCCTATTTCTTTGATGTCTTGTTTACCCTCCTCAATCCTCAGTTTCCCCGCCTGCAATGGCAGTAGCGAGAGCAGCACCTGGAATGCAATGCCCTTGTGAGTCTTGTGCATGGAAACCACCAGAACCTACAACACGGGGTTTGTGGAAAGGGTCTTGTTTCCCAAACTTGGTTTCTTTACATGTGGAGGGACCTCACTAGGGTATCCCTTCTGGCTCTTCTCTGCCCCTCTCTGGACAGGAAAAGTAACTGAAACTGATTGTGGAGTTTGAAGGTGTTTTCCTGCCCCCCCCCCGCCCCGTCTCCTCTTTCCTTTCTTTTGGGGGATGGCCAATCCTCCAAAATTGCATGTTGTGCTCTGGTCTTGTCATATGTTTTCAACATAATGGAAATGTTTGCCATGGAGGAAATGTTTTCAACATTTCCCTCCAGGGAAAGCCCACGGTTCTCCAGCACGATCTATGACTCAACAGACAAGTCTGACTAAGTCTAGAGCACAGAATTTTAGAGCCAGCTCACCCACAGATATAAATCACATTTTCCAATAGCAGTACTATTTACAATAAAAGTGACACACGTATACCACATAGAATGTGTCTTTGGTTAATATTTTCTCAAGAAAATGCCTCTTGGCTTTTAATATCCAACTTCACCTAAGTACATTTCAGGGGAATGAGGGTTGTATTTTAAAAATTACATTTATGCCTTAAAAATCAATACAACCTTTTTTAACAAAAGAGTGTGCGGGAAACACCTCAAGTTTCACTCCTAATGCAATTGGCATTTAGAATAAATCAAGTTTAGAGGGATGAGAAGCACACACAGATATTCTGAAGTGCTGCAGAGTGTCAACAGAGGGGATCTGTGGCTAGAATATTGTTGGCACTAAGAAAGACATGGCTGTAGACAAAGTAACTGCTTGTTAACAACCATATTAATTATTGGGTGTCAACAAAGCAAACGTTTTAAGCATTCTACTTTATGATATGACAATTTGTTCTTTGCATATGGGAATTTTCATGTGTCTGGGTTGTGATTGGGGGTTGGGGGGTGATTTGTAATACATGGTAATTTCTCCCACTTAAAATAGTTGGAAAAGAGCTCCTTTAACATTTTTGGGCAGAACATCCGATTTCATTAACAGAAAACCAGTGTTAAGCAAGAAATGTCGGCATTTTCAGCCTCCCATCTGCCTCACCTACTTTTCTGATTTTTCAATTAGCTCACAATTCAATGGAAAAAGCAGATGGCTATTTGTTGGCCTCGACTAATAAAGAGAATAAAGCGAAAGTGACAGGATGTCACTTTCCAGATCAGGTCACAGAAGACTGACTTCTGTCTTGCTCTTCCTGGGTCTTATTGCTTGCTTGCTTGCTCTGAAGAAGCAAGTTGCCATGTTTTGAAATGCCCTATGGAGAGGTCTGTGTGGCAAGGAAGTGAGGGAGTGCTCTGGCCAACAACCAGCAAGGAACTGAGCCCCACAGACCTATGAGGCCTATGAAGCACTGAATCCTGCCAACAATCATATAAATGAGTTTGGAAACAAATTCTCTACCAGTTGAGCCTTGAGTTGATTGCAGTTCTGGTCAACACTTTGATCTCAGCCTTGTAACAGACTCTGAGCCAGGGGACCCAGCTAAGCCATGCACAGATTTCCGACCCACAGAAACTGTGCAGTAATAAATGTTTGTTGTATTAAGCTGCTAAGTTTAAAGGCAACTTGTTGTACAGCAATAGATAACTAATACAATCAATAAACATATGCTGATGAAGGGATAAATGCATGACTTAATTATTCCCCCCAAACCTCAGCTGATTTGGATCCATTAGTACTTACTTCCAGGAAATGGACCAAAATTTTCTGAGTATGCTTGAGTTTATGGGAAAATTACATAGGGCATGTGCCCAAAACTTGGTTGGATCCCATCAGTTTAAATCAAGCATAAATTAAGAGAATTGCTGTCTGGAAAGGAACTTTGAGATCATGAGCCAAACACCCTCATTTTATAGAAACGGAAACTGAGAGTTAGAAGAGCTAAGTGACTTACTTGCCCAGGGCGATAGGATGCATGTAAGTGTCATGATAGAACCCAGGGCTTCTGATTTCTACTAAAGAACTCCTCCATGACATCGCATGACAGTGTTTAGAGGGTTGGAGGAACCCTGAATGTAGACAGTCAGGCTCAAGAAGGGCTTAGAAGAGTGGGTGGGATTAGGGAAGGCATTCCACATGAGGGGTTCATGACAGACAAACAGTGAGGGGACTCTACCTCATGAGAAGGGTACTAAGAATCAAGAACTCCATGGTTTGGTCAATCATCTTGAAGTTCATATGAAAGGTGAGGATGGGGAGGCCTTGGAAAGAACGGGAACCTACAAAGAGGAGAAGTCAGCAGAGAAAGGAGGACAAATCTTGGTGGAGGGGCAAACCAAGGAAGGAACATTTCCATAAGACTTCATGGCAAGCAGCCAGAGTGAATCTGGAAATAGGAAAGATGGGTGGGCAGGAAGAGATGATGGGCATCAGAATTTGCGAAACTTGCTAGTTTCACAGTCTTGAAGCAGAAGGAAAGAAGAAGTGTTTACACCTACAGATACAGGACTCAGACCTGTGCTTAGAATGTGCCAAACCCTTACCTGGATCTTGTGGCATTTGTCTTATCCATTACATGACTGTATGAGCTGCCAGATAAGGTTATATAGTGTTCAATCTACACCACTGAACATCACAGCCCCATGATAGGCTAACTAAGCTTTGGGGACTAACATGTAAATTTAGCCCAGAAGACACCACCTTTGAAGAAATTCTTGAGAAATCATTGATTTCTTTAAATTACTGATTCCTCAAACCTACATTGAAGAAGCCCAAATGAAATAGCCTGTCATAAAGTAATCTGGTCAATTCTGTGATAATTTCCTGACTCTGGACAGACACCGGGGCATCAGAGAGGAGCCAAAAGGGCAGTGGACTGGAGTCCCAAGTCTGGCTTCTCGTCCAGCATGACTGAGCCTCTGTGTACTTCATTTTCTTCAATTGCCCAATGTAGATAATAAAAGCTGCCTGTCCTATGTCACACAATTTCTGTGTGGGTTAGAGTTTGAAAAGCATAAAAGAGTTGTACAAATACATGGTTATATATAAAAAGAGGTTCCACTAAATTTTCCATTGTGGCCATGAAAAGACCTTTTTCCCCCCTGTCCATAATGGCTTCCTTCACAAAGAACAAAGAATTTCAAAGGCTGAATTACATAAAATTACGTGACACTGTCACAGCATATGCAATAAATAATAGGACTGAGATGATTCACAAAGATAATAGGATCAAGGTCCTGCAAAGCAGAGCATTTAATTCCTATGATCCTGGCCAGTAAGGAGAGGGGGGGATAAGTATTCAAGGTTTCAGTTGTGGAAGAAGTACCAGAATCCAAATGATGAAAGCAGAAGGAAGTGGTGGAATGAATGTGGAGATTTTTCTGACTTATTAATTAAGGTAATGGTAGCTGTTGTAACAAATAAGCCCCCACATCTCAGAGGCTTAACACAAAAAAACTTGATCATTCACTCATGTAAAGTCTAAACGGACATTTTTTTTTTTTTAAGATTTCGTTCATTTATTTATTTGAGAGAAAGAGAGAGAGAGAGAGCGAGCAAGCATACAGGTACACATGAGTTGTTGGAGGAGCAAATGGAGAGGGAGAAGCAGACTCCCCACTAAGCAGGGAGCCCAATGTGAGGCTCAATCCCAGGACCCTGAGATCATTAACTGAGCCAAAGGCAGATGCTTAACCTACTGAGACACTCAGGTGCCCCCAAAATGGGCATTTCTGATTGGCAGGTAGCTCTCCTCTCTTTCAAGCAGTAATTTGAAACCCAGGCTCCTTGATGGTTCAGGCATCACCATGGACTCAAAGGCCCATGCTGAATCCTCTGTATCTGTCTGTTGTGTCGAAAAAAGACAGAGAAGAAGGAACACCTGCTTTCAACTACTTATCCCTGGAGATAAAACACATCACTATCACTCACATTCCGGTGGTGAGAAACTATCACATGGTCCCACTAGATACAAGAAAGATATGAAATGTAGTTCCTGGTTTGCCAGCAACAACTCCACACTAGGAAAAAGGAGTTCAAACTTTTGGGGAACAGGTAGCCATCTCTTTCTCACCATAGGACAAAGAGAACACAGATTTCTAACATCTTGCATCCTTTCCTTTTGCCAGCATTTCTATGCGATACACGCATCAAAGGTTTTTATAGCTAGAAATGTTACCAATAAAACAGCATTGCTTGGAAAGCCACTGCCATTTATCCTTAAATCATATGAAAATAGTCTAGCATGCTTCTAAATCAGAGATCAGAAGCTTATGGGAGGGCATCATAAAAAAAAAGACTTTGAAGTCAAGTCAGTCTGGGTTTTAATCTTTGCTCCAGCCCAAACAATAATGGCCCTCGCACAATTTATTTAACCCTTCTAAACCTCAATGTCTTGGGCAATAGCATAAGCTCAATAATAAGATCCTGAAAGGAGTTTGTGAAGACTCAGCAAGATGTTACAGCAAGTTCTTGGCCTATAAAAGGCACTTGTAAAATAGTGCCCTCACAGCATCTACAGAAGCTGGGCTCATACATTCGCTATGGTCAGGTTTATACCCACTGCATATCCATATTTACCCAAAGTTAAGTACCAGAATGATCCAGGAAACACTATTCACAATAGCTAAAATGCAAAAATGTTACAAATACCCACTAAGAATAGAACGGACAAATAGAAGGTAGCATATCTTACATACAATACCACATGGCCATGAAAATGAACAAACCACAGCGACATGCACCCATATGGGTGAATCTCACAAATATTGATCAAAAGATACAAGAGAATATCTACTGTGCGATTCCATTTATATGAAGCTCCAAACAGACAAATTTCATCTATTCCATTAGAAGTCAGAATGATGGCTACCCTTGGAAGAAGCTATGGAATGGGAACAGAGGTAAGAATGGCTTATAGGAGGCAGGTGACATTCTCTTTTGGAAGGAGGGAGGTGCTGGTTACAGAGCAGATTCAGTTCATGAGAGTTCACTAAGCTGTACACTTACACTAATAAAAAAGTTTTTTAAAATAGCCTCCTTCCTCTGAGAGACTTCTAACACACTTAAATATTACTCGTGAGTGCCATCAGCCTTTGGTAGGGGAAAAAAGAGTTAAAAGGAGCAGGATGGGAGCAATGTGAAAGTAAGCCATGGAGATGGGAGGAGAGATGGAAGGATGCAGAATAAGGCTGGAGGGTACCAAGAGCCAGAGATATCTACCACTTGTCTTAAAAATGCCATTTTGTGTTATACGCCCCAAATCCCTGACAATAACAAAAGGGTCCAGGATATTTTTCTACAGTGACACAGGCCTTCTTATTTGGGCTAAGTTTTAGTGCTGCTAAAAATATAAGTCTTCCCTATGGGCAATCAACTACATGTCTTCCAGATTATAATGTGTCTTTCTATTCCATATGCCACCCTGTCATTTCTGTCATTGTGATTCTTCTTTCTTGTGTCATTGTGGGGAGCTATGGTTATATGTATGTGTATGAGGAAGGGGTTGATCCCTACCAACCCCAATCCTCACAATCTGTACCACATACCCTGATCACCAATGGAGGCTTCCAACAACATGATCATGAAAAAGTATTTCTCTGCTACTATCATCCCAGATAGCCTAGCTTCTACAGGGCAACCACATAATAACTCAAGCTTGGACTCACTATACATCCATATTTTTAATGAGGCACCCAACTATAACCATAAATAAATGTCATGTGTAGTTACCACATAATAACAAAGAGTCACTAAGATGACAACACTAGAAGTCACTGATCAACACATGTGGTTTTGTTTTATAAGTATTTTATAAATATGTTTATATTTAATATATACATATGTATATATACATATAAGTTATATATAAATGTATATATACATATACATATATACACATATATATAAATGTATACATATATAAATGTATATATACACACATATATACACACACATATGTATATATACACATATATATATAAATATAAAATGTTAGCATCAATAGAAACCTTAACAAATTACCTTTTCACTTAATCTAGGAAGAAAATTGAGGCCAAGAGAGTTAAATAACTTGCTTTAAAACATAAAGGTAGTTGGGCGCCTGGGTGGCTCAGTGGGTTAAGCCTCTGCCTTCAGCTCAGGTCATGATCTCAGTGGTCCTGGGATCGAGCCCCGCATCGGGCTCTCTGCTCGGCAGGGAGCCTGCTTCCCCCCTCTGTCTCTGCCTACCTCTCTGCCTACTTGTGACCTGTCTGTCAAATAAATAAATAAAATCTTAAAAAAAAAAAGATTATCCACCATGACCAGGTGGGATTTATCCCTGGGATGCAAGGGTGGTTCAACATTCGCAAATCAATCAGTGTGACAGAACTAATCAATAAGAGAAGACAGAAGAATCACATGGTCTTCTCAATTGATGAAGAAAAAGCATTTGACAAGATACAGCATCTGATCCTGATTAAAACGCTTCAAAGTATAGGGACAGAGGGAACATTCCTCAACTTCATAAAATCTATCTATGAAAAACCCACAGCAAATATCACTCTCAATGGGGAAAAGCTGACAGCCTTCCCTTTGAGATCAGGAACACGACAAGGATGCCCACTCTCACCACTCTTGTTCAACATAGTACCAGAAGACCTAGCAACAGCAATCAGAAAACAAAGAAAAATAAAAGGTATTCAAATTGGCAAAGAAGAAGTCAAATTCTCTCTCTTCACAGATGACATGATACTTTATATGGAAAACCCAAAAGACTCCACCCTCAAACTACTAGAACTCATACAGCAATTCAGTAATGTGGCAGGATACAAAATCAATGTATAGAAATCAGTTACTTTCTTATACACTAACAGTGAAAATACAGAAAGGGAAATTAGAGAATCAATTCCATTTACTGTAGTACCGAGAACTGTAAGATACCTGGGAATAAACTTAACCAAAGAGGTAAAGGATCTGTACTCTAGGAACTACAGAACACTCATGAAAGAAATTGAAGAAGACACAAAAAGACAGAAGAGAATTCCATGCTCATGGATCAGAAGAATAAACATTATTAAAATGTCTATGCTATACAGAGCAATCTATACTTTCAATGCCAACCTGATGAAAAATTCCACCAGCATTTTTCAAAGAGCTGGAGCAAACAATTCTAAAATTTGTATGGAACCAGAAGAAACCCCAAATTGCTAAGGATGTGTTGAAAATGAAAAACAAAACTGGGGGCATCACGTTGCCTGATTTCAAGCTTTACTACAAAACTGTGATCACCAAGACAGCATGGTACTGTCACAAACACATATAGACCAGTGGAACAGAGTACAGAGCCCAGACATGGACCTGCAACTCCATGGTCAACTAATCTTCGACAAAGCAGGAAAAGATACACAGTAGAAGATAGTCTCTTCAATAAACGGTGCTGGGAAAATTGGACAGCTATGTGTAAAAGAATGAAATCCGACCATTCTCTTACACCATATACAAAGATAAATTCAAAAAGTATCTTGGCTTTTGCCTGAAACACACGTATAAAGATAATGTTGTTAGGAAGTTTCTGAAGGAAGCCATATGTTAATTTTTTATTTCCTCAATTGTTGAGTTTTCCTTTTTACCTTTTTACCTTTTTAAAAACGTTTTAAAAGTTAAAGATACAAAAGGAGTATAAAGAATCCCCATTTTGGGGTACCTAGGTGGCTCAATCATTAAGCATCTGCTTTTGCTCAGGTCAGGGTCCCAGGGTCCTGGGATCGAGGCCTGCATCAGGCTCCCTGCTTGGCAGGAAGCCTGCTTCTCCCTCTCTCACTCCTCCTGCTTGTGTTCCCTCTCTCCCTGTGCCTCTGTCAAATAAATAAATAAAATCCTTTTTAAAAAAAGAACCGCCATATAACTTTACCCAGACTGATACATTTTTAATACTTGCTACATTTGCTTTAATATTTGCTACACTTTCTTCTGTCCTCTACCTTCCTCCTTTTCCACCTCCTTCATCTTCTTCCTCCTTCTCTCTCTCACAAACATTATAATTACTATTATTATTATTATCATCATCATCTATGCTCTGAGACAGAATATCATTATTAGTATTTTTTCTGAGGAGATTACATAATCATGCCACTTTATCGCAGAACACCTCGGTGTGTATTTCCAAAGGGCAAGGATATTTTCTTACATAACCACAATATAATTATCAAATTCAAGACAATACTACTATCTATTCCAAAGTACATTTTCCAATTTTTTCAATTGTCCCAGCAATGTGTCTTAGAGCATTTCCCCCACACAGTCTAAGATCCAATCTAATATGACATATTACATTTGATTTTCATGCTTCTTTGCTATCCTCCAATCTGGAACAGTTCTTTGGTCTTTCTCTACTTTCACAATATTGACATTTTCTTAAAATGCAGGTCTTTTTTGGTAATAGAATGTCCTTTAATTTAGGTTGTATCTGTTAGTTTTTGCTATATAATAAACCAGCCCCAAACTTAGCAGCTTAAAACAAAAATTTATTACAACAAAAATTTATCATTTCTCTCAATTCAGTGGGTCAGCTAAATGATTCTCCTGGTTTGGGCGAGCCTGACTGGGGCTGGATGGTCTAGCATGAGCTCTCTCACATGTCTAGCAATCGGGTGAATGTGAGCTGGGGTCATAAGGATGACCTAGCTATGTGTCTCCCGTCATCCGCATTAGTGGGTTAACCTGGGCTCATTCACATGATGGTGGTCACAGTGCTGAAGCTCAAGCCCCAGTGCCCCAACCTTTCCCCAGGCTTTGCTCGCATCGTGTTTGTTAATGTCCCATTGGCCAAAAGAAATCACAAGGCCAGCTCAGAGTGAGTGTGGGATAACATTCTCTCAGATCATGGACAGAAAAAAGGAGAATAATTTGTGGCCATTTCTATAATCTACCATACCTGCTAAACACAGGGGATGAAATTTTTTTTAAGGAAGAATATGCTATTAATGGAAGAAATGAGCAGAAAAGAAAAAAGCCTCCAAAACAGTGAGGTACAAATCCTTAAAATTCAAATCCTTGAAGAATCTGAAATCAAGGTGTCAAACCACTGAGGGAAAAGGGCTTATAACACAAGCTGCTCTTTTTCAATTGGTCAAAGGGGGCAAATTTAAGAGCCTGTACAGGAACTGCACTGCTCACTCTCTGACAGAAAATTCTGTGCAGAGGAGTATGTCCCCATGGTAAGATGAACAAGAGAGAGCTGAGAAAGGGACACTGGCAGTCTTCCTCCCTGCTGGGGCAGGACCGGAGGCCTGCAAATGTGATAAAGAAGGGAGCCTACACCCACTGTACAGGCAGTACCGGCAGCTCCTTCCTCAGTGCTGGGGGCTGCTAGGCAGCAAAGGAGGCCCTGGAACACCCACGTTTACCATTGTGTTTCAGGAAAAGATGGAAATCTGGACTGAAATGTGAAATTTCCAGACTCTCCAAACATTGCTTCAAGTATTTTTAAGAGCACATTCATATGCTAAATTAGGCCCAAGGACCATGCATTTGAAAACTCAATTATCTAACCTACAATCAAAAAAATCAAACAACAAAAACAGAAAGGGTTTAAATTTTGGATAAATGAAATACTTACCCAGTCCCCTTAGACACAGTCTCTCAACCTATGACTGTGTAAAATGTGCCTCTGTTTATGCTCAATAACAACAAGACTTAGCATCATATACACAGCATGGGTACACTTTAAGCTCAGTAACTATCATCTGCAGCATGATATATTATGTATAGTATAGATGACTGAACTTTATAATAGTGCCATATGCAGACATTCAAGAGGTAATGGAAAACTGACAAAGAACAAGACCGTGACACAATTTCTGAAATCAAAAGCTCGAATTTATTTCCTACTTAAGGAAGAGAGAGCTTTGCTGGTCAGGCAGTTTCTCTGAGCAAAACAAACTGCTGATTTAAGGGACGGGTTTGTTTTGAGGTTACACTGTCAAAGATATAGGAGTAGTCAGTCTTAGATACATGTTCAAAGTCAGAGGCTTCCCGTTAAATGACTGTCAAAGTGTGAGACTTTGACACTGATGGGCTGGTTTTCAGATAAGACAGCTAGGACAGCTTTAATTCTTGTTTTGGGGTTTGATTGCTACTGTGGCTAGAGCATGGGCTATCTTTCCTTCAAAGTGACAGCTTTTGTGATTTATTGGAATTAACTGTGTAGAACTAATGTGGGGCACTGCAAAGGTTACACGGTCATGGCCTTATTCGGGCATAGATGATATCTACCAATGGGCTATGAGCTTATTACCACAAGGGGTGCGGCTCCTCTGTGACATCATGGCTCTCCAAGTAGAAAGTCAGGGCCACTTCTCATCTCGACCTAAGAAGTGCTCTATCAATGTAGACAGGTGAATCTTGCTTCTCTGAAATGTGATGTTCCTATCCTCATGAACTACAAAAACCATTAAGTCCAAAAAATGGCATTTTATTGAAAGCAGAGTCTTTCTGATGTCCCAATACTGAGACAAAGGAGTGAATAAGAGAAAGCATGGGATACTGAAGAGGAACAGAAGGAGGGAAGAAAAAGAAACCAAGGTAAAGATAGTCTTGTGTCTTATTACAACTACATTTGGAACCAGAGAACAGATTAACATTCAGGCAGCTGGATAGTGTTCAATTTTTATATACTCCCATCAAAGAGTTCCTAACTCCCATGATGACTTTTTTCCTTACTAATAGTACGTCTCTAGCTTTGAATAAAAGAGGATGTGGTATATCCCTTTATAAATATGAAGCCCAAGTTAGATCTTATATGAGATTCCCCTCTCCTAGCTTGTCATGTAAAGAGGGTCACAGGGAGCTTCAGAGAATTGGAAGGTCTCCAAAAAGGGCCATGGGGAGTATGAGGAGACAAGAACCTTGCTGGAGGTTCAGTGCCAAATGACAATGCCATGTATTTCAATCAGTCTTACACCTATCTCACCCTTGCAGAGGGAATTCTCTCCCTGCTCTCCACAAAACTGATGGGATGCAAGGAATGGCTTTAAAGTGACATAACAAGAGAATGTGTTGTTTCCCATAACTGCTCATTCATCCATCCATTCCACAAACATTGAGCATTTACTAAAGGCATAGGCTTCATAGCAAAATAAAATTCATCCCTGAGCTCAAAGCACCACAATCTCAAAAGAAAAAGAAAGACACAGACACACTGACATACGAGGTGAGTACAGAGGTAGGATCATTGCCAGAAGGAGGGAGGTATTTAAATAAGTAACACTCCCTTTGGGTTTTGCAAATTCACCAAGGTGGTATTTGAATTGAATCTAGAAGGAAGAGAAATGGCTTTCCAGGAATTTATTAGACATTCACTTTGCATAAACCATAGGATAAAGGTTCACAGTGGGAAATGGAAATTTAAAATTTAGTCCTGGATTTGTCAATAGATTCTTAGCTCTAGCACCAAAAGCACAAGCAACAAAAGAAAAAAGTCTTTGGACTTTGTCAAAATTAAAAACTTTTGTGCATGAGAGGACACTATCATAAGAGTGAAAAGACAACTTGCACAATGGGAGAAAATATTTGAAAATCATATATCTGATAAGAGTCTCATATCCAGAATGTAAAGAGAACTCTTAGAACACAATACAAAAAGACAATCCTAAGGGCAAATGAGCAAAAGGCTTGAATAGACATTTCTCCAAAAAAGATAAACAAATGGCCCATAAACACATGAAAGGTGCTCAACATCACCAGGCATTAAGGAAATGTAAGTCAAAACCACAATGAGTTACCACTTCACATGCACTAGGATGCTATAATCAAAACTCAGAAAATCATAAGAGCTGGCAAGGATGTAGAGGTAGTGGAACCCTCATACATTGCTGGTAGGAATGTAAAATGGTACAAATCCTGTGCAAAACAGTGTGGCAGCTTCTCAAAGAGTTAAACATAGAATTACTATGTGACCCCGTAATTCCATTCCTACGTATATACCCAAAAGAACAGAAAGCAGGTATTCCAATAAGAACTTGTACACAAATATTTATAACAGCACTATTTACAACCACTAACTAAGAGCTAGAAGCAACTGAAATGTTCATTCACTGATAAATGGATAAACAAAATGTGTTTATCATACAATAGAATATTAGTGAATAGCCACAAAATATATACCCTTAAAGAGGTAATCTTAAAAGGTTTTTAAGAGTAACACTGCAATTTAGTATTTGTGAGAAATCTGGTTAGTTGTAAATAAATTAAGGGGGAATGGTGACAGGGAGGCCAGTTGCAAACAATTCCAGAGACAATGAGGGTTTGAATTAAGGCATGGCAGAAAAGGTGGAGAAAAGAGGCTGGCATGAGATATGCTGTTGAAAGAGGCTGGATAGTAATTCATGACTGGATATAACAGTGAGATATTATAAGGAATTGGGGACACAGTGCTGGGAGTAGAGGGCAGTATGATCAACACCGAGTGATATATCAAGAACAGCTCTGAGGGGAATCCTAAACCTTAAGCATCTGCCCATTGGGGGAAGGTGTGTAGATGATGGATTAGCAGCGTGACTGAGATCTGGGCCCAGACTGAGCTTTCGGAGGGCTAGGAAACAACTGTCTCTTCTGACCAGGCTCAAGGAAAGTGGGTCCATTCTGGGCCCATGCATCTCATCACTTTCCAGATCAGTGATCATGGGTTTTACAGAATGAACAGCAACAAACTCGGAAGCTCTAATTGGTTTATTGACTCTGGTATTGATGTTTTCTGACATGAAGGACCTTGCGTCGAATCATTGTTTTTTCCTGAATGAGCCAGAGAACTTAACTAGCATTTTTCACAGAAGAAATGGGGAGACTGGAGGAGCTGCTGGTTTGCTTTTGTTGGCTATCAGGCACTCCTGTAGTAGTCGTGCACTCTGCAAATGCTACTGTAAGGAACCCTTATTGTAGCTGGAAGAACAGTGTCAAAAAGGCACTACTTTCTGGACATATGAAGAAAATGAAGTAGAGTAGGGAGAATGAGCAAGGAGGTCAGTTGGGGTCTTTCAGTTGGGGCCATTCAAGAGATGGAGAGTGCCTGAAACAGGGAGAATGTCAGCAGTAGGGGTGGAAAGAAAAAAAAAACTGGTCATAACGGTTTTCTGAGGTAGAACAGATGGGATTTAGTGAATGGATACAGAGTGGTGAGAAAGATTATGACAGGCTGGGAAACAGTGGAGGGCCGAAGGTGGATAATGGATACATGGGGAATAGAATGAAACAAGTCTCAGGTAAGTAAAATCCTTGCTGGAGAGGATAAGCATGTCTCTATTTAGAGAGTTAGCTTTCTCTAAAGAGAGTGAATGAGGGGGCATTATGAATGTGTGAATGGTGTAGATGTGAGGGTTAAACCTTGGTGGGGATGAATAAAGAGAGCATGATGGGGGTTAGCCTAGTCATGACATGGGGAAAGGTCCATTTTGGACAGAACCATCTCCACGTATAGAGGAGAGTGTGTTGACCACACATGTCTACCAGAGATTATCAAGGATGCCCTCTTGGCCCAAACATGAGTCTGCATTTCTGATACTAGTGCTGGAATCAGGGACACCTCCATGGCTCAATAGGTTAAGCATCTAACTCTTGGTTTTGGCTTAGGTTGTGATCTCAGGGTTATGGGATCAAGCCATGCCTGGGCTCTGCACTCGGTGGGGAGTCTGCTTGAGGATTCTCTCTCTGCTCCGCCCCCCTCTCTCTATCAGATAAATTAAGTAAGTAAGTGTTGGAATCATGCTTCTTTCCTCAGCCTGCAATGTTACTATGGTCGAAAGCCCTATTAGGACAGTGGTCCTCAGGCTTTTCTTATTTTCTTTACAGTAGCATTTGCAGAGTGCACACCTCCTACAGGACTGCCTGATGATAGTCAACAAAAGCAAACCAGCAGCTCCTCTAGCCTCCCCAGTTCTTCTGTGAAAAATGCCAGTTAAGTCCTCTGGCTAATCCAGGAAAAAGCAATGATTCTATGCAAGGTCCTTCACTTCAGAAAACATCAATACCAGAGTCAATAAACCCTTATAAGATCAAATATTTCTGTGGTTCACAACTACTGAAATAGCAGTCAATTTGTCTCCTTGTAGCAAGCTTACTTCCTTTCAATTCATTCTTCAAACTATAGCCAATGAACTATGATATTTTGATATTTCTGGTGTTATTGCAGTGTCTAGCACTGTGTTTAGCAAGTAATGAGAGTTAAATAAATACTTGAGGATTGAAAACAATGAATTTTGATCTTTCGCTTATTTTAATCTTTTAATGGCTCCTCAGGATAAAGTCCAAAATTGGACGTGGTTTGCAGGGCAGTGAGCCATCTAGAACTGACCTAGCTTTCTGGCATCTAAATGTTTAAACTATTCTTTTGTATTTCGGAGAGTGGTCTAAACCAAGCTTGGAAAGGCAGACTGCTGGCAGTTTCCTATAAACCCCATTAGATGCCTCACTCCTTGATTTTAAAAGTCCAGTGCCTCCATCCTATCACCCGATTCCACTCCTAGGTATCTACTCAACATATGTTGTCCTTCACCAAAGCCATGCACAAGGATGTTCACAGCAGTGCTGTATACAACAGTTTCAAGAGGGAAACAACCCAGATCATTCTCACGAACAGGAATCAATGTGGTATTCCCTTAAAAGGCAATACCATGCAGGCATGAGACAAAAGTAACTACAGTTCGATGTAACAACATGAGTGAATCTCACAAACATAACAGTGGGGAGGAAAGCCAGGTACAGAAGAGCATGTGCTATATTAGTTCAAGTATATAAAGTCTAAAAAGTGTCAAAATTAAACTATGATGTTATAAGTTAGGACAGGCTTACATTTGCAGAGAAGGGCAGGTTCCTCTCTAGAATCCAACACAGGAAGGCTTCTGGGAGGCAGGTAACAATATTTCTTGATGTGACTTACAGTCACATGGGTGTTTGCTTTGTGCAAATGTATTCATATGCACACTTAGGATTTATGCACCTTTTCTGTCATACTACAACAGCTGACACTTTAAAAAAATTCTCTGCCTTCATACTCTGCATCTTTTTCGGCCTAAAAATTCTTGCTCTTCCAACTTTCAATATCACTTTCTCCAGAACCACTTTCCTGAATTCCTAGACTATTTTAGTTCATCTTGCTGTGTACTCAAAGTCCCCTGTTGTTCACCTATCTAAACAACTTTCCACATTTAATTACAACTACTTGTTGGATCAGGTTTTGCAAATTGGCTTTATATATCTTTTCAGGCACATTGTGAGAGTGCACAGATTTTAATAGAGGGCATGAGAAGGGAGTAAGATTTAAGAATACTCTCCCAAGAGTAGAATATCAGCCCTAATACAGTACAAAAGATACAAGGATGAACTAATTATCTATTACTTTGTAACAAATGATCAAAAACTTGGCAGCTTAAAATAACACATACTTACTCTCTCACAGTTTCTGTGCATCACAACCCTGGGTACAGATTAGCTGGGTCCTCTACTTCCAGGTCTCACAAAGGTACAACCAAGGTGACACCAGGGCTTCATTCCTTTTGGGAATCTCGAGGTCCTCTCCCAAGCTCACATAGTTGTTGGCTGAATTTAGTTCCTTACCACTGTAGAACTGAGATCCCCTCTTTCTTGTTGACTGTCGGTTGACGGCCACTCTACTCCTAGATTCAACCCATCTTGTCATACGCAGACCCTCTAGCAGGTCTCTCAACATGGCAGCTCCTTCAAAGCCAGAAAGGGAGAGTCTCTTGCTCTAGTAGGCTAAAAGGGATTCATATAATGCAAAAGAATTATGAAAATGAAATCCTATTACCTTTGCCATATAATATAACCTAATGAAGGGAGTGACATCTTATCACCTTTGTCTTATTATGTTGGCTAGAAGCAAGTCTCAGGCTCTGCCCACATTCAAGGAGACGATATTGTACATGGGTATAACTCATTAAGGGTTGCCTTAGAAGTCTGCCTTGTACAAATAGGTAATATTTAGAGAATGAGGGAGATCCTACGAGCACCCCTCAAATCCCACATTATAGATGTGGGAATCAGTCTCCAAGATGGCACCCTATGATCATACCCTTCTGTAATCCCCTCCTACATTGAGAATTGGTCTATGTGACCAATAGAAATTGGCAGAAGTGATGACATGTGACTTCTGAGATTGTATCAAAAAAGACCATGCAGTTTCAACCTCTGTCACTTGTTCTCAGAGAAGCTGGCCACCATGCCATAAGGACACTGAAACAGCCCTATGGAGAAGCCCACATGGCAAAGAATTAAGACCTTCCAATAAGGTTATGGGATTCAAAAAAAGAATGCCAATTAAATTTGGATTTCTGATAAACAATAATAGTAAAAGTATGTCCCAAATACTGCAGATTTATATTACAAAATTGTTTGTTGTTTATCTGAAATGCAAATTTAACTGGGTACCCTGGGGTGTTTATTGTCTGCTTGTTTTCCAAAATCTGCTGGCCCTCCCTGCCAGCAGCCCTGCGAAACAGATTCCCCAGTACAGCTTCGATCAAAACGTCATATGAATGCAGCCACAGCTGACATCTGGACTGCAACCTTGGGAGAGACCCTGAACCAGAACCTGCAGGCTCAGCTGCTCCTGTATTCTTGACTCACAGAAACTGAGACCATATATGTTTGTTATTTAAAGCCACAAGGAGGAAGGAGAAAGATGGCAGAGGAGTAGGAGACCGAGATATCATCAGATCCCAGGAGTTCAGCTAGATAGTTATCAAACCATTCTGAACGCTACAGACTCAACAGGAGCTAGAAAAGAAGAGCAGCAATTCTAGGAACAGAAAATCAATCACTTTCTGGAAGGTAGGACATGCGGAGAAGTGAATTGGAAGCAACGGGACGATAGACCACGGGGGAGGGGGGCACCTGGGTGGCTCAGTGGGTTAAAGCCTCTGCCTTCAGCTCAGGTCATTATCTCAGGGTCCCGGGATCAAGCCCCGCATCGGGCTCTCTGCTCAGCAAGGAGCCTGCTTCCTCCTCTCTCTCTGCCTGCCTCTCTGTCTACTTGTAATCTGTCTGTCAAACAAATAAATAAAATTAAAAAAAAAAAAGACCATGGCGGGGAGGGGCCAGCTCGCTGCAAGTGGTGGAGCAGCAGAGCACAAAATAGGAACTTTTAGAAGTCTGCTCCACTGAGGGATGTTGCTCCAGAGGCTAAGTGGGGGTGAAGCCTTCGTGGGGACAGTGTGGTCTCAGGACCCACAGGGTTACAAACAGACTAGGAGTGTCTGAGTGTGGCAAAGCCCCCAGGTATCAGAGCAGGGAAGCAGACTACAGAGATGGAGCTAAGGAGTGAGCTACCAGTTCGGGGTTACCTTAAACCAAGATCCAAGGCACAGTTGGGCCACTGCTCTTCAAGAAGGGACCCCACAAGTGGCAGATCTGGGGAGACTCACCTTCTTCCTCTGAGAGGAGCATGCACCAGGAATCTGCTGCGTTTGGAGACTCCAAAGGAGACCATGTGCCAGAGATAGAAACAGTCACAGGCTGGGTGAGCACGGAGTGCGACTGGAGACCAGGGAGATGGGAGGGATTGACTGCTTTTCTCTGAGGGCACACTTAGGAGTGGGGCCCCGAGCTCTCGGCTCCTCCAGGCCAGAGATTGGGAGGCCACCATTTTCATTCCTGTCCCCCAGAGCTCTACAAAAAGCATTTAGGGAACAAAAACTCTGAGAGCGAACCCAAGCAGATTACTCAGCCTGGCCCCTGGCAAGGGCAGTGCAATTCCGCCTGGGGCAAAGACATTTGAGAATCACTGCAACAGGCCCCGCCCCCAGAACATCAGCAAGAACATCCTACCAAGGCCAACTTCACCAATCAACGAGAACTGCAGAACTCCAGAGCTAGGGGAAAGCAACACATGGAATTCATGGGTTTTTTTCCCCATGATCCCTTAGTCTTTCAAAGTTAAATTTTTTAAATTTTATTTTTTTCTTACTGCATTTAAAAAATTTTTTCCTCTTTCCTATTTTAATACTTTTTAACTATTTTATCTTATCGACACCTTTTAAAAAATCTTTTTAAATTTTCATTGTTATAGTCATATTTTATCCCTTCATTGTATTTAACCTTATTTCTTGTATACATATGGGGTTTTTTTTCCTTAAAATTTTGGGATATGATTTCTTCTAATAGATCAAAATATAACCTAAATCTAGCACATGGCTTTGTTCTAGTCACCAGCCTGATCACATTCTTTCCCCTTTTTTTCTTTTCTTTTTTCAACCAACTTCTTATCATATCAATTCCTTTTCTAGAATCGATTTTAATTTTCATCTTTACAGTCATATTGCATCCCTTCATCATGTTTACCCTTATTTTTTTATACATGTAAGTTTTTCTTTCTTTAAAGTTTTGGGAGGTACTTTCTTCTAACAGACTAAAATACACAGAAAATCAAGTGTGTGGCTCTGTTCTATTCACCAGTCTAATACACACACACACATACAAACATATTTTTTCTCCCCCCTGCCCCATACTTCTCCCTCCAGTTTTGGGTCTCTTCTGATTTGGTTAGTGTATATTTTTCTGGGGTTGTTGCTACTCTTTCACTATTTTGTTCTCTCATTCACATATTCGTATCTGTATAAAATGACAAGGTGGAAAAACTCACCATAAAAAAAGAGAAGAGGCAGTACCGACGGTGAGGGACCTAATCAATATGGACATTAGTAATATGTCAAAACTAGAGTTCAGAATGACGATTCTCAAGGTGCTAGGTGGGCTCAAAAAAAGGATGGAAGATATTAGAGAGTTCCTTTCTGGAGAAATAAAATCCCTTTCTGGAGAAATAAAAGAACTAAAATCTAAACAAGTTGAAACCAAAAAAGGTATTAATGAGATGCAATAAAAAAGGGAGGCTCTTACTGCTAGGACAAATGAGGCAGAAGAGAGAATTAGTGATATAGAAGACCAAATGACAGAAAATAAAGAAGCTGAGTAAAAGAGAGACAAACAACTATTGGACCACAAGGGGAGAATTCGAGAGATGAGTGATACCGTAAGACGAAACAATATTAGAATAATTGGGATTCCAGAAGAAGAAAGGTGGGGGGCTGAAGGTATACTGGAACAAATCATAACAGAGAATTTCCCTAATTTGGCGAAGGAACAAGCATCAAAATCCGGGAGGCACAGAGAAACCCTCTCAAAATCAATAAAAATAGGTCCACACCCTATCATCTAAGAGTAAAACTTACAAGTCTCAGTGACAAAGAGAAAATCCTGAAAACAGCTTGGGGAAAGAGGTCTGTAACATACAATGGCAGAAATATTAGATTGGCAACAGACTGGCAGGCCAGAAAGGACTGGCATGATATATTCAGGACTAAATGAAAAAAATATGAGCCAAGAATACTATACCCAGCTAGGCTGTCATTTGAAAATAGAAGGAGAGATTAAAAAGCTTCCAGGACAAACAAAAACTAAAAGAATTTGCAAACACCAAACCAGCCCTATAGGAAATACTGAAAGGAGTCCTCAAAGCAAAGAGAGAAGCTAAAAGTAACAGACCAGAAAGGAATAGAGACAATATACAGTAACAGTCACCTTACAGACAATACAACGGCACTAAACTCATATCTTTCAATAGTTACCCTGAATGTAAATGGGCTAAATGTCCCAATCAAAAGACACTGGGTATCAGAATGGATTAAAAAAAAAAGACCCATTGATATGCTGTCTACAAGAAAATCATTTTAAACCCAAAGACACCTCCAGACTTAAAGTGAGGGGGTGGAAAACAATTTACCATGCTAATGGACACCAAAAGAAAGCTGAGGTGGCAATCCTTATGTCAGATAAATTAGATTTTAAGCCAAAGACTATAATAAGAGATGAGTATAATAATAATAATATAATAATCAGTCGCATTTCTTTATACTAACAACAAGACAGAAGAAAGAGAAATTGAGGAGTCAGTCCCATTTACAATCGCACCCAAAACCATAAGATACCTAGGAATAAATCTAACCAAAGAGGCGAAGAATCTATACTCAGAAAACTATAAAGTACTCATGAGAGAAATTGAGGAAGACACAAAGAAATGGAAAAATGTTCCATGCTCCTGGATTGGAAGAACAAATATTGTGAAAATGTCTATGCTACCTAAAGCAATCTACATATTTAATGCAATCCCTATCAAAATCCCATTCATTTTTTTCAAAGAAATGGAACAAATAATCCTAATATTTATATGGAACCAGAAAAGACCTCAAATAGCTAGAGGAATATTGAAAAAGAAAGCCAAAGTTGGTGGCATCACAATTCCAGACTTCAAGTTCTATTACAAAGCTGTCATCATCAACACAGTATGGTACTGGCACAAAAAGAGACACATAGATCCATGGAACAGAATAGAGAGTCCAGAAATGGACCCTCAACTCTATGGTCAACTTATCTTCGACAAAGCAGGAAAGAATATCCAATGGAAAAAAGACAGTCTCTTCAATAAATGGTGTTAGGAAAACTGGACAGCCACATGCAGAAGAATGAAACTGGACCATTTCCTTACACCACACACAAAAATAGACACATAATGGATGAAAGACCTCAATGTGAGACAGCAATCCATCAAAATCTTTGAGGAAAAAATAAGCAGCAATCTCTTCAACCTCAGTCACAGCAACTTCTTCCTAGAAACCTTACCAAAGGCAAGGGAAGCAAGGGCAAAAATGAACTATTGGGACTTCATCAAGATCAAAAGCTTTTGCACGGCAAAGGAAACAGTCAACAAAACCAAAAGACAACTGACAGAATGGGAGAAGATATTCACAAATGACATATCAGATAAAGGGATAGTATCCAAAATCTAAAAAGAACTTATCAAACTCAACACCCTAAGAACAAATAATCCAGTCAAGAAATGGGCAGAAGACATGAACAGACATTTCTCCAAAGAAGACATCCAAATGGACAACAGACACATGAAAAAGTGCTCCACATCACTCAGCATCAGGGAAATACAAATCAAAACCACAGTGAGATACCACCTCACACCAGTCAGAATGGCTAAAATTAACAAGTCAGGAAATGACAGATGTTGGCAAGGATGGGGAGAAAGGGGAACCCTCCTACACTGTTGGTGGGAATGCAAGCTGGTGCAGCCACGCTGGAAAACAGTATGGTGGTTCCTCAAAAAGTTGAAAATAGAGCTACCCTATGACACAGCAATCACACTACTGGGTATTTACCCTAAAGATACAAATGTAGTGATCCAAAGGGACATGTGAACCTGAATGTTTATTGCAGCAAAGTCCACAATAGCCAAACTATGGAAAGAACCTAGATATCCATCCACAGATGAATGGATAAAGAAGAAGTGGTATAACAGATGAATGGATAAAGATATATATATATATATATATATATATATATATATATATATATATATATCTCCCCACAGATGAATGGATAAAGAAGAAGTGATACACACACACACACACACACACACACACATACATATATATACGTATACATATGTAGATACATATGTATGTATATGTATACACACACACACACACAGAGTGGAATACTATGCAGCCATCAAAAGAAATGAAATCTTGTCATTTGCAAAAACGTGGATGGAACTAGAGGCTATCATGTTGAATGAAATAAGTTGATCAGAGAAAGACAATTATATGATCTCACTGATAAGAGGAATCTGAGAAACAAGACAGAGGATCATAGGGGAAGGGAGGGAGAAGTGAAACAAGATGGGACTGTAGAGGGAGACAAACCATAAGAGACTCTTAATCTCAGGAAACAAACTGAGGGTTGCTGCAGTGGGGAGGGGAAGGACAGGGTGGCTGGGTGATGGACATTGGGGAGGGTATGTGCTATGGTGAGTGCTATGAAATGTGTAAGCCTGATGATTCACAGACCTGCACTCCTGGGGCAAATAATACATTATATGTTAATTAAAAATAAATAATAAATAAAGCCACAAAGTTTGGGGAGTAATTTATCACACAGTAAGTGATGACTAATATAATAGGTTACTGTCTACCCACTACCTTGCCCAATCAGCCTCTCTCTTTCACAAGACACAATAATTGAGAATGGTTCCATTGTTTAAAAGCAAATCCCCTTCTTTCGTCAAAGAGTAAGAAAACAGTTCAGAAATGACAGGTCATCACCTGTTAATGAAATACCTCAGTACCTATGTGAATTAAATCTGCCAAACAGGACTTACTTGTTAGGGAAGTCAGAAGGCATTTCTGGGTGTGCTTGCTTACTGAAGTTGGCAACAGCATCTTCAACATAACCAAGCCTGACAGCTACATTCAGCCTGAAAATGCTGATCATAGGCAAGTGATATCTCTTAGAAATATACGGTCCTGCAGTTCCTTAAGCCAAGAGGGGAACGACAAATGCACATTAGATTACTGAGATCTGCCAGGGTCCACCCTGCCGCTGGAGGAACAGAAAGATGTTTAAAAATGATTTACACGTTGTTAAACATGTAGCTGGAGAGAAGGGAGGAAACGAAGCAAAGGATCTTAAGAGCCCTGGTTCTCAACTAGGGGCGATTTTGTCACTGCCCCTCTTCCCCAGCAGACACTGGTCAATGACTGGAGACATTTCTAATTGTCAAAATGGGGTGGTGGAAGCTACTGGCATCTAGTGAGGAGAGACCAGGGTTGCTGCTAAGCATCCTACAGTGCACATGACAGCTCTACACGTCAGAGAATCATCCAGCCCAAAGTGTCATCAGTGCTGAGGTTGAGAAATCCTGCTTAATAAGAGAAATATATGACTGGACAGAACAAGGGGATGCAACAGAGGCAGGCCGGAGCCTCTGCCATCGCCATGACCTGCAGAAATGAGCAGGAGTTCACCCGCCAGAAGAATAGAAAAATGCAGAGTGACATGGTGAAGGGAAGGTGCCAAGATGACAGGCTTTCTCTTGCTGCCTGCAAGCAGAGGGCCACAGCCTCTCTACCCCTAGGGACTGAGAGATCATGTGGCACAAGCAGCGAAGGGCAAAAGAGAAGGAGGAATCCAAGTAGCTTTGTAGCTTCAGGTCCAACCCTCTTGCCCTTGGCCTGCGTGCCAGGAGCCAGGTCCACCACGCTTGTGTTTTCTCCTCTAGTGCTCACGGGTCCCAGCACCAAAGGCACTCCCATGGGCCTGAGTCTGTACCAGGTCCCTTCTATGCTTCCTTCTCCTCAGGGAGCCTCTCTCCCCGTGGGCTACTCCTGGGATTGTGAAGGTTACCTTTTCCCAGGGTTTTTTTTTTTTCCTATGGGGCTTACCGCAAAGTATTAAAAGTAGTTTTGTAATTTAAAAAAAAGGAGAGACTGAGGGTTGCGGGAGGGAGGGGGGACGGGAGAGGGTGGTGGGGAAATGGACATTGGGGAGGGTATGGGCTATGATGAGTGCTGTGAAATGTGTAAACCTGACGATTCACAGACCTGTACCCCTGGGGATAAAAATACATTATATGTTTATTAAAAAAATAAAAATAAAAAAAATTAAAAAAAGGAGAGAGAGAGAAAAATAGATGATCTTCTTCAAATTATGACAGGGTTACATCCTGATAAACCCATCATAAGGTGAAAATATTTTTTTTAAGATTTTATTTATTTGCCAGAGAGAGAGAGAGAGAGTACACACAAGCAGGCAGAGAGGCAGGCAGAGGCAGCGAGAGAAGCAGGCTCCCCGCCGAGCAAGGAACCTGATGTGGGACTTGATCCCAAGACCCTGGGATCATGACCCAAGCCGAAGGCAGTGGCTTAACCAACTGAGCCACCCAGGCGTCCCATAAGGCGAAAATATTTTAAGGTAAAAATGCCTTTACTACATCTAACCTACTGAACATCATAGCTTAGCCTAGTCTACCTTCAATGTGGTCAGCACACTTACATTAGGCTACAGTCAGGCAAAATCATCTTATCGCAAGGCCTCTTTTATAATAAAGTATTGACTATCTCATGTAATTCATTGAATGCTGTGGCAAAAGAGAAAAACAGAATAGTTGTCAGTCTATCTGTTGTTTGCCCTTGTGGTCACGTGGCTGGCTGGAACTGCAGCTCCCTGCCCTGCCCAGCATCACAAGAGAGGACTATACCACATATTAGCAGCCCAGAAAAAGATCCAGATTCAAAATCCCAAGTATGAGCTGTGTATCACTTTCCCACCAACATAAAGCCAAAAAATCACAAGTCGACTGTCATAAGTCAGGGACCATCTGAATTGTTTGTTATACTGACAAATCAGATTGCCATAACACTCTGGTATTTGGAACATTTCTATTTTGAAAATACTTAGTTCATTGATCCATTCTACACTCTTTCATTCCATATTCATATATTCATACTTCATTCAATAAATTTTTATTGAGCAACTCCCTGTGCCAGGTGCTTTGGGAAAAACTGTGTATAAGAAATTCATTCAGCCATTAAATAAATTAGTAGGCACCTGGAAGTGCTATGAAGGAGGAATCAGATGTGTGTTCTTTCCTCAAAAAAACCAAAAATTTTTCGGGCTCTCTGCTCAGCAGGGAGCCTGCTTCCCTTCCTCTCTCTCTGCCTGCCTCTCTGCCTACTTGTGATCTCTGTCAGATAAATAAATAAAAAATCTTCAAAAAAACCCCAAAATTTTGAGTTAATACTGAATGTAAATAGAAAAAAAACTGGAAAAAAAGGAAGCAAAATCCTACTGATTTAATAATCAAAGCTTTGTGTAACTCTGATAATGGGTCATTTTCTTCAGGCAAACATTTAAAAAGCAGTTGTCACAAGGCCATAGGCCAGGTAAAGGATGCATCACTGGGCTAATGTATGAAACTAGCTGGTCATGTGTGTTTTCACTGACTGACCTCCATTTGTCTTGAATCTTATATAGCATATAGTAATTTAAGATGAGGTTAAAAAAGTGTTTGTGAAAAACAGCAATCGAGTAAAACCAAAAACATCTGTGATGAGTAAAGCGCTAGCCTTAGGATACATATGTATCTTCCACAAAAACTTCAGCTCAGAAGAAAGCATGAATGAGCATTTCAACTTGGCAAGGGTGGGGGGTCTGTGAAGGCTATGAACATGCTTCTTTTTAATGGTGACGTATGATAGCGCTATTCGAATCAGAAAATAGGAGGACCTGGGAGTCTCAGAAGAGGTTTCAAAGGCAAGAAAGGCAAAGGTGTGGTCCTAAAGCAGTTTGGCCGACACATAGGCTGCAGGAAGGAACAGAATAGGATACCGGTAGAAAGGCCATGACTGAAATTTAGAGGATACCCAATGCTCAAATAGATGCTCATATCTAAACAAAGGCATAGAGGGAGGAAAGGAGTGAAAATATCTTTTATATTGTTCAGTACTACTTCAATTAAAACAATTTTTATATCACCTCATACCTGCTAGAATGATTATTACCAAAAGGATAAGATAGTAGATGTTGGTGAGGATATAAAGAAAAAGGAAAGCTCATACTGTGTTGGTAGGAATGTAAATTGGTGTAGCTACTATGGAAAATATGAGGGAGGTTCCTCCAAAAATAAAAAATAGAACAACCACATGATCTAGCAACCTCACTTCTGGGTATATATCTAAAGAAAATGAAATCAGTGTATTAAAGAGGTATCTACACTCCCATGTTATTTGTAGCATTATTTACAATAGCCAAGATAAGGAAACAACGTAGGTATCTATTGACAGATGAATGAATAAAGAAAATGTGCTATATATACACAATGGAATATTACCTAGCCATAAAAAAGAAGGCAATCCTCTCATTTGTGACAAGATGGATGAATCTGGAGGATATTATGCTAAATGAAATATGCCAGACAGAAAGAGAAATATTGTATATTCTCATTTGTATGTGGACTCTAAAAACATCAAACTCAGAGACAGAGACCAGAACAGTAGATTCCAGGGGCTATGGGGTGGGAGAAATAGGGAGATGTTGGTCAAAGGGTACAAACTTCCAGTTACAACACGAATAAGTTCTGGGGGGTCTAATGTAAAGCATGGTGACTACAGTTAATAATATTGGATTGTAGGGGCGCCCGGGTGGCTCAGTGGGTTAAAGCCTCTGCCTTCAGCTGGGGTCATGATCCCAGGGTCCTGAGATCGAGCCCCGCATCGGGCTCTCCGCCCCGCATCGGGCTCTCTGCTCCGTGGAGAGCCTGCTTTCTCCTCTCTCTCTGCCTGCCTCTTGGCCTACTTGTGATCTCTGTCTGTCAAATAAATAAATAAAATCTTTAAAAAATAATAATAATATTGGATTGTATACCTGAACTTTGGCAAAAGAATAGATCTTTTTTTTAAAAAAAAAATTTATTATTTATTTGACCGAGAGCACACAACCAGGGAGGGGAGGAGCATAGGGAGAAGCAGACTCCCTGCTGAGCAGGGAGCCCTATGTGGGGCTCAATCCCAGGACCCTGGGATCATGACCTGAGCCAAAGGCAGACACTTGACTGACTGAGCCACCCAAGTGCCCTGGAGACTAGATCTGTGTGGTAACTATGTGAGGTGATGGATGTGTTCATTAACCTGATTATGATAATCATTTCATAATGTATACATATAGTAAATCATTATATTGTACATCCTAAATATATAAAATTTCTGTCAATTATACTTTAATAAAACTGGGGGAGGGCTATCGTTACAAAATGAGATTCTTAGCTCTCATAACCAGCAAGAGTGTGATTCTAGTTAGAGATTCTAGAGCAGGAGATCATGTCAGTGGAACACTCTATAGATGTCAGTCTTTTTCTTTCTTGCTGTGTTCTCCATGAAACAAAACCATCCTCGCTTACAACCTAGGCTAAAAAGGTCACATTCTCTAAACCCTACAATGAGCTTCCCTATTCAAAGAGATCCTAGGGAAAGAGTCTAACTGGCTTGGCCTATGTTACCAATTTGTCTGTTGAACCAACTACCAAGTTGTGATGAGGTCCTTTGTTTAATGGCCCTCAACCAAATCAAATGATTAGACTGAGAAAGGGGCAACTACCCAAAAGAAATAGGGTGAATAAAAACCAGACAAAACAATCAACACCTACAACCTAAAGGTCCCAAAATAGTAGAATGGTCAGATAAATTAGGGTATACCAACATGAAAGAATATTAAGTAGTCGTTAAAAATTCTATATTATGTTTCATAAATTCAGTTAAGATTCTAACAAATGCCAATATTTTTTTTTTAGAACAAGGCAAGCTAACTGTAAAATTAAATGAGAAAATAGGCAAGAATAGTTAGGTAAACACCTGAAAAACAATAAAAGCAATGAAGAATGACAAGTGTTACTAGATATTAAAACATATTTAAAATGGCACAATTTTTTTCACAACAACTATTTTTTTTTTAAAGATTTTTATTTAATTTGACAGACAGAGATCACAGGTAGGCAGAGACGCAGGCAGAGAGAGAGGAAGGGAAGCAGGCTCGTTGCTGAGCAGAGAGCCCGATGTGGGACTCGATCCCAGGACCCTGGGATCATGACCTAAGCTGAAGGCAGAGGCTTTAACCCACTGAGCCACCCAGGCGCCCCCACAACAACTATTTATTTATAATTTATCTTCAAGGGACATTTTTCTTTTTATTTATTTATTTATTTTTACTATAATTTAATTTTTTCCGTGTTCCAAGATTCATTGTTTATGTACCACACCCAGTGCTCCATGCAATACGTGCCCTCCTTAATACCCACCACCAGGCTCACCTAAACCCCCACCCCCTCCCCTCCAAAACCCTCAGTTTGTTTCTCAGAGTCCACAGTCTCTCATGGTTCATCTCCCCCTCCAATTTCTCCCAATTCACTTTTCCTTTTCTTCTCCTAATGTCCTCTGTGTTATTCCTTATGCTTCACAAGTAAGTGAAACCATATGATAATTGACGCTCTCTGTTTGACTTATTTCACTCAGCATAATCTCCTCCACCATCTGAACCCCAATGTTCATAGCAGCAATGGCCATAGTCGCCAAACTGTGGAAAGAGCCATGATGCCCTTTAACAGATGAATGGATAAAGAAGATATGGTCCATATATACAATGGAATATTTTGCCTCCATCAGAAAGGATGAATACCCAACTTTTGTATCAAAATGGCACAATAATTTAAAAATATGGAACTAGGCACAATTAGAAATGTCAATGTAACTGAATAGCCTAGAAATAAAGGATAGAAATACACATGGGAGTTAGCATATGATAGAAGAAGCATTTCAAACCTGTTGGATAAAGCTGACTTTTTAAGAAATATAGAGATGATTAGGTAGCCCTGTGGAAAAAAATGTTGGCACTACACTTTACATTGTGCAGCAGAATTGATTCCAAATGCATCAATGATTTAAAGGTAAAACTTAGAAATTTTAAAAGGACTAGAAGAAAAAAAAAGTGGGCAAATTTCTTCAAAACCTGGGAGTGGTGAAAACTTTCCTGTGATTCATGGGAAGTATATAACTCTATGGAAAAGTACAAATGTTCTAGTGCATATTTTCTTCCCTATCCTTTTACAAGTAGCTAAGGATCAGATTCCTAAAGCTCTGGCCAAATGTATTTATTGTCTATAAACTAGGACATTTCCTTTTGGGGCCCTTTTATATTCCCACTCTGTAATTTCCAGTCCTCTAATGCAATCTTTTTATTTTGGTACCATTTGGTATAAGTTTCCATAACCCATTTCAAATGTTTTGAAGGAGGGAACATATGGGAAAATTTTAAAAAATGAATGAATGCAAAACAAAGAAAAGAGAGTAAGTGAAGCTGGGAAGAATCAGAACAAAAAAAAGGGAGAAAGCATGCCAACTATAAAGGTTGATAAAAGCCATAAATTTTCATCACATTAGAATCTGAGGTTCCTAGAAGCCAAGGTATGAAGGGAAAAATGAGGTCACAAGTATCTGGTTTTCATTAAAGAGAGTGAATATCAGTTCTTCTGAGGACATACAGCATTTTCCTGGCACAGTATCCTCAAAGAAATTGAAACTTCTGAGGAAAATAATGCCCAACTCTGAGGGTTAAGTGCATTAAGTATATATAAAAGCCTTTATAAACTGCAAACTGTTTTTTTAACACTAATTTAAATGTAACTGTCTTTTCTACACTTACAGATTTTCCTACTGGTAATCCTTCCCCTGCCCCATTACTCTACCTTTCAATACAATCCATGCTTGGCCAGTCAGTATCGAGCAGAGGAACCTCAGAAGAACTTAGGCTGAGTCAGAAGACAATGCTGGGTGGACACTTGGGAAGCCTGGTGCTGAAAGGAAGCATCATGGAAAAGGAGATACCTATTCCAGACCAGCTCAGTCGGCTAGAAAAGAGTCCAACTTGTGGAGGAGTCCAAGATGGCAGAGGAGTAAGATACCTTAGTTTTGTCTGATCCCAGGAATTTAGCTAGATAGCTATCAAATCATTCTGAACACTTGTGAACTCAACTGGAGATCTAAGAAAAGAATAGCTGCAACTCTACAAATAGAAAGTGACCGCTTTCTGTAAAAATGACAAGACAGAAAAACTCACCTCAAAAAAGAGAACAAGAGGCAGTACTGACTGCCAGGGACCTAATCAGTATGGATGTAAGAAAGATGTCAGAACTAGAGTTTGGAATAATGATTATAAAGATATTAGCTGGGCTTGAAAAAAGCATAAAAGACACTAGAGAATCCCTTTCTGGATAAATTAAAGAACTAAAATCTAATCAAGTTGAAATAAAAAAGGCTAATTAATGAGATGCAATAAAAAAATGGAGACTCTGACTGCTAGGATAAATGAGGCAAAAGAGAGAATTAGTGATATAGAAGACAAAATGATGGAGAATAAAGAAGCTGAGACAAAGAGAAATAAACTACTACTGGACCACAAGGGGAGACTTCAAGAGATAAGTGGTACCATAAAGCAAAACAATATTAGAATAATTGGGATCACAGAAGAGGAAAGAACAGAGATGGGGGTAAGGAGGTATATTGGAGCAAATTATATTAGAGAACTTCCCTAATCTGGGGAAGGAAACAGGCATTCAAGTCTAGGAGGCACACAGAATCCCCCTCAAAATCAATAAAAATAGGTAAACACCCTGACATACAATAATGAAACTTGCAAATCTCAGAGACAAAGAGAAAATCATGAAAGCAGCTTGGGACAAGAGGTCCATAACGTACAGGGTAAAACATTAGACTGGCAAGAGACCTATCCACAGAGACCTGGCAGGCCAGAAAAGACTGGAATGATTTATTTGGGGTGCTAAATGAGAAAATATGCAGCCAAGAATACTTTATCCACCAAGGTTGTCATTCAAAATGGAAGGAGAGATAAAAAGCATTCAGGCGGGGTGCCTGGGTGGCTCAGTGGGTTAAAGCCTCTGTCTTCAGCTCGGGTCATGATCCCGGGGTCCTGGGATCAAGCCCTGCATCGGGCTCTCTGCTCAGCAGGGAGCCTGCTTCCCTTCCTCTCTCTCTGCCTGCCTCTCTGCCTACTTGTAATCTCTGTCTGTCAAATAAATAAATAAAATCTTTAAAAAAAAAAAGCATTCAGGACAAACAGAAACTAAAAGAATTTGTGATCACTAAATCAGCCCTCCAAGAAATATTAAAGGGGATCCTCTAGGTGAAGAGAGACCCCCAAAATAACACAGACCAGAAAGAAACAGAAATGATATACAGAAACAGTCACTTTACAGGTAATACAAGGCACTAAATTCATATCTTTAAATAGTTACTCTGAATGTAAATGGGCTAATGCCCCAATCAAAAGACACAGGGTGTCAGATTGGATAAAAAAGCAAGACCCACTGATGTGCTGTCTGCAAGAGACTCATTTTAGACTGAAAAACACCTCCACATTGAAAGTGAGAGTGTGGAAAACAATTTACCATGCTAATGGACATCAAAAGAAAGCTAGGGTGCCAATCCTTATAGCAGACAAATTAGATTTCAAACAAAAGACTGTAATAAGAGATAAGGAAGGACACTATATCATAATTAAAGGGTCTCTTCAACAAGATCTAACAATTTGTAAAATTTATGCCTCTAACATTGGAGCAGCCATTTATATAAATCAATTAATAATAAAATTTTAAAAACACATCAATATAACAAACAATATGGAGGACAAGGGTAGATGGAGAGGAGAAGGGAGTTGAGGGAAATTGGAAGGGGAGGTGAACCATGAGAGACTATGGACTCTGAAAAACAACCTGAGGGTTTCAAAGGGGCGGGGGGTGGGAGGTTGGGGGAACCAGGTGGTGGGTACTAGGGAGGGCATGGATTACATGGAGCACTGGGTGTGGTGAAAAAACAATGAATACTATTACGCTGAAAAGAAATAAAACATTAAAAAAACACCAAAAAACCCCCACATCAATAATAATACAATAATAGTAGGGGATTTAAACACCCTACTCACTGCAAGGGACAGGTCATCTGAGCAGAAGATCAACAAGAAAATAAGGGCTTTGAATGACATAATGGACCAGATGGACTTCACAGATATATTAAGAGTTTTCCATCCTAAAGCAGCAGAATACAAATTCTTCTCAAGTGCAAAAGGAACATTCTCCAGAATAGATCACATCTTGGGTCACAAATCAGGTCTCAACCAGTACCAAAAGATTGGGGTCATTCCTTGCATATTTTCAGACCACAATGCTTAGAAACTGGAACTTAATCACAAGAGGAAATTTGGAAAGAACTCAAATACATGGAGGCCAAAGAGCATCCTACTAAAGAATGAACGGTTCAACCAGAAAATTAAAGAATTTTAAAAAATAATGGAAACAAATGAAAATGAAAACACAACTGTTTAAAACCTTCAGTATTCAGCAAAGGTGATCCTAAGAGGGAAGTACATAGCAAACTAGGAGCTGGTTCTTTGAAAGAATTAGTAAGACTGATAAAGCCCTGGTCAGAATTATCAAAAAGAAAAGAGAAAGGACCCCAAATAAATAAAATCATGATTAAAAGAGGAGCAATTACAACCAATACCAAAGAAATAAAAACAATTATGAGAACATATTATGAGCAACTACATAACAACAAATTAGGAAATCTGGAAGAAATGAATGCATTTCTAGAGACATATAAATTACCAAAACTGAAACAGGAAGAAAGAGAAAATCAGAAAAGACCCATAACCAGCAAGGAAACTGAAGCAGTAATCGAAAATCTCCCAATAAACAGGAGTCCAGGGCTGGATGGCGGCTCCCCAGGGCAATTCTACCAAACATTTAAAGAACTACTACCTATTCTTCTGAAGCTGTTTGAAAAAACAAAAAGGAAAGGAAAACTTCCAAACTCTTTCTGAGGCCAGCATTACCTTGATCCCCAAAACAATGACCCCACCAAAAAGGAGAATTACAGACCGATATCCCTGATGAACATGGATGCAAAAATTTTTACCAAGATACTAGCCAATAGGATCCAACAGTACATTAAAAGGATTATTCACCATGACCAAGTGGGATTTGTTCCTGGGCTGCAAGTGTGGTTCAATATTCACGAATCAATCAATGTGGTATATCACATTAATAAAAGGAAGGACAAGAACACTATATCATCCTCTCAATTGATGCAGAAAAAGCATTTGACAAAATTCAGCATCTTTTTAAAATTAAAACTCTCCACAGTGTAGGGATAGAGGGAACATCCCTCAATATCATAAAAGCCATCTATGAAAAGCACAGAGTGAATATCATTCTCAATGGGGAAACTGAGAGCTTTTCCTCTTAGGTCAGGAACACAGCTGGGATGCCCACTCTCACCACTGTTGTTCAACACAGGACTAGAAGTCCCAGCCTCGGCAATCAGACAAGGAAAAGAAATAAAAGGCACCCAAATTGGCAAAGAAGTCAAGCTCTTACTCTTTGCAGATAATGTGATATTCTATGTGGAAAACCCAAAAGATTCCACCCCAAAATTGCTAGAACTCATATAGGAATCAGGAACATGGCAGGATACAAAATCAATGCACAGAAACAAGTTGCATTTCTATATACTAACAATGAGACAGAAGAAAGAGAAATTAAGGGGACGCCTGGGTGGCTCAGTTGGTTAAGCGGCTGCCTTCAGCTCAGGTCATGATCCCAGCGTCCTGGGATCGAGTCCCACATCGGGCTCCTTGCTCGGCAGGGAGCCTTCTTCTCCCTCTGCCTCTGCCTACCACTCTGTCTGCCTGTGCTCGCTCTCTCTCTCTCTCTAACAAATAAATAAATTTAAAAAAAAAATTTAAAAAAAAAATAAAATAAAATAAAAATAAAAAATAAATAAAAAAAAAATAAAAAAGAAAGAGAAATTAAGGAGCTGATCCTATTTACAATTGCACCCCAAACCATAAAATAACCTAGGAATAAACCTAACCAAAGAGGCAAAGGATCTGCACTCAGAAAACCATAGAACACTCATGAAAGAAATTGAGAAAGACACAATGAAGTGGAAAAACAGTCCATGCTCATGGATTGGAAGATCAAATATTGTGAAAAATGTCTATGCTACCTAAAGCAATCTATACATTTAGTGCAATCCCTATTGAAATACCATCAACTCTTTTCACAGAACTGGAATAAATAATCCTGAAATTTATATGGAACCAGAAAAGACCCCCCAAATAGCTAAATGAATGTTGAAAAAGAAAACCAAAGCTAGTGGCATCACAATTCTAAACTTTAAGCTCTATTACAAAGCTGTAATCATTAAGACACTATGGTACTGGCACAAAAACAGACACATAGATCCATGGAACAGAATAGAGAACCCAGAAATGGACCTTCATCTCTATGGTCAACTCATCTTCGACAAAGCAGGAAAGAATATCCAGTGGGAAAAACACAGTCTCTTCAACAAATGGTGCTGGGAAAAGTGGACAGCCACAAGCCGAAGAATGAAACTGAACCATTTCCTTATACCATACACAAAAATAGACACATAATGGATGAAAGACCTCAATGTGAGACAGGAATCCATCAAAATCCTAGAGAAGAACACAGGCAGCAATCTCTGTGACCTTGGCCGCAGCAACATCTTGCTAGACATGTCTCCAAGGGTGAGGAAAACAAAGGCAAAAATGAACTATTGGGACTTCATCAAGATCAAAAGCTTTTGCACAGCAAAGGAAATAGTCAACAAAACCAAAAGACAACTGACAGAATGGGAGAAGATATTTGCAAATAACATAGCAGATAAAGGGCTAGTATCCAAAATCTATAAAGAACTTAGCAAACTCAACACCCAAAGAACAAATAGTCCAATCAAGAAACGGGCAGAGGACATGAACAGACATTTCGGCAAAGAAGACATCCAGATGGCCAACAGAAACATGAAAAAGCGCTCAACATCACTCGGCATCAGGAAAATACAAATCTAAACCACAATGAGACACCACCTACACCCCAGTCAGAATGGCTAAAATTAACAATCAGGGAAAAACAGATGCTGGCGAGGATGCGGAGAAAGGGGAACCCTCCTGCACTGTTGGTGGGAATGCAAGCTGGTGCAGCCACTCTGGAAAACAGCATGGAGGTGCCTCAAAAAGTTGAAAATAGAGTTACCCTATGACCCAGCAATTGCAGTACTAGGTATTTACCCCAACTATATAAACATAGTGATATGAAGGGGGCACCTGTACCACAACGTTTATAATATCAATGCTCACAACAGTCAAACTATGGAAAGAGCCCAGATGTCCATCAACAGATGAATGGATAAAGAAGATGTGGGGGGTGCCTGGGTGGCTCAGTGGGTTAAGCCTCTGCCTTCAGCTCAGGTCATGATCTCAGGGTCCTGGGATCGATTCCTGCATCAGGCTCTCTGCTAGGCAGGGAGCCTGCTTCCCCCTCTCTCTCTGCCCAGCTCTCTGCCTACTTGTGATCTCTCTCTGTCAAATAAATAAAATCTTAAAAAAAAAAAGAAGATGTGGTACGTGCGCGCGCGCGCACGCACGCGCACACATGCACACGGGATATTATGTGGCCATCAAAAAGATGGCATCTTGCAATTTGCAATGACATAGATGGAACTAGATGGTATTATGCTAAGCGAAATAAGTCAATCAGAGAAAGACAAATACCATATGATCTCACTCATATGTGGAATTTAAGAAACAAAACAGGATCATAGGGGAAGAGAGGGGAAAAATAAAGCAAGATGAAATCAGAGAGCAAAACAAACCATAAGAGACTCTTAATCATAGGAATCAAATTGAAGGTTACTGGAGGGGAGGTGTGTAGCAGGATGCGGTAACTGAGTGATGGACATTAAGGAGGGCATGTGATAGAATGGGCACTGGGTGTTCTATACAAGTGATGAATCACTGAACTCTACCTCTGAAACTAATAATACATTATATGTTAATTAATTGAATTTTAATGAAAAAACAAAACAAAACAAGCAAACAAACAAAAGTCCAACTTGCAGACAAATCCTAAGTTGTGGGAATTACTTTTTATAGCATAGTGAAGTCTCAGCTTGGGCTTCCACTGAGTCACCAAGAGGAATTGAGAGTATCTGGGCATGTCTGTGGGCCCAGTGGATTGAGCCTGCTGGAAATCCCCCAACTTTTTTTGAGGAATTAAGGGAACTCTTGAGACAAAACTTAGTAAAACAAAACAAAACAATAAGTCCTGCTCAACTGGCTTGATTCAGTTACCTAGCTATAATGATCAGAGGGTTGAGGCTATTTTGAGTATCACATGGAATTGGTTATTTAGAATTATCTTTCTACTGAGCATCTACTATTGGACAAATGTCTGTGCCTTATAGAGTATTCCCAGTCATAATCATTAAACACTCCATAAAGCTCCAGGGCACAAGATGCCACTTTATGGAGAATGAAAGAGAAAAGAGAGACTGTCCATCCATTCCACACAAGCTCTCCAAGCAAGAGATCACCAGTGCCCACAAACACTGCAGAGTGCAGAGCTGGAGACCAGCAGGCCTGCTGGGGATCATCAGGAGAAGGGGAATATAATTGGTGATTTGTTTGTGGTTACATTTTATATGCCCTGATAGCTCTCAAAACCACTGGGGTGGCGGAGAGACAGGGTGGTATCGAGGGTTCTGCAGTTGCAGGAAAAGCAGAAATGAGGAAAAGAGGGGTTCTCACAGAAGCGGCACACCATCTGCTTGGATGCAGGGTCTTCTTAGACCATTTTTCAGCTCATCAACAATGATAAAAGCAAGTAGTTGAGAATGATCCTAGGGAAAATGCCTACTTGCTTCAAGTTATTAAAAAACACCTGCTGGACATCTGGCCACGATGGCTGAGAGGGCTACTGGGAAAAGAGCACCAGGCCAGTTCAAATGTTGGCCCTGGCAGAAATAAGCAATAAAACGTCAAACATGTACCTCTCTCTGGGCAAAATAAAGAGGTTGAACTAGACCAGTGACTCACAAAGAATACTGAACAGAAAGCTCCAGTCTATGGAGAGCCTAAGCTGTGAGGACCAGCTCAGATGGCCCGTGGGCCCCAGCCCCACTACTCCAGGAGCAAGATGTGGGTCTGTTTCACATACAGGGACTGCTTAGCTGTTTTTATTCAAGGGAAAAACTGGGCTGCTGAAATAAAGTTTGACAATCACTTAACCAAACAAAAATAGTTAATCATGAGAAAAAGTCAAAGTAAATCTGTGAGGACTGATCAATACTAGCAAGAGAAATGGGTGTTTATCTTGTAGGCGTGCAACTCTGACCAGAATAAGGATTCTGGGCAAAATGAAACTTGCTAATACAAGGCAAGAAGACCTGTCACCTGGACCACTTGGTGGGCTTTTGGGTCATCAAAGGGATGAAACTGAGGGAACACGTTGGAAGAAGCAGAAAGAGGGACCAAGATAGAACGACTGGCTACCCGTGTGAGCTGGGCTCAGAGTAAATGGAAGGTGACTCGAGGGGAATGGGTCAGACCATGTTGGCCCCATCTGCTGATCTCTGTGGTATTTCTGCTTTACCACATACCAAGAATGGGCTGTTTCGGGACCCCTGTAAGCACTGCTGAATCTAAAAGGTTTACGGGCACCTGGGTGGCTCAGTGGGTTAAGCCTCTGCCTTCAGCTCGGGTCATGGTCTCAGAGTCCTGGGATCGAGCCCGCATCGGACTCTGCTCAGCAGGGAGCCTGCTTCCCCCTCTCTCTGCCTGCCTCTCTGCCTACTTGTGATCTCTCTCTCTGTCAAATAAATAAATAAAATCTTTAAAAAAATAAATAAATAAAAGCAGGTTTACAAAAATAAAACCAATCATTAAAATGCTGAAATCTTTAAAGGTTTACAAACCCAAATGCTGAAGATTCAAAAGCCTCCATCTCTGACCCTTTTTACTAGACTACTGGTTTTTTGTAAAAAGATATAACTCTGGAACAGTCAGGTGAAAGAGATGCGAAGGGCAGGTTATGGGGGAAAGGGCCCAGAAATTCTGTGTCCTGTCCAAGTATACCATTCTTCCTGCACCTCCGCGTGTTTACCAACCCAGAAGCTCCTCAACAATCTCTCTCTCTCTTTTTTAATTGGCGTATACTTGACAAACAACATAGTCGTTTCAGATGTACCACATAGTGATTCAACATTTATATATATTTCAAAATGCTCACCAAGATAAGTGTAGTTACCATCTGTCACCATACCAAGTTCCTACAATATTATTGACTATATTCTCTGTGCTATACTATACTTAAGTAAAGTGACTTATTTATTTTATAGCTGGAAGCTTGTACCTCCTGAATAAAGGTCTGTCATAGTGTAAATTAGGTGATTTTTTTCCCAGGGATCTACTTGTTAGGGCACCTGCTGAGAGATCGCAGTTAGCTATCATCACTTCTGGTGAGCTTGAAAATAGCAAATTATTTTTCTAAGATGGAAAAGTAATGGATGGAAAGTAAAAGTAAAGTAAAGATGGAAAGTAAAAGTAAAGATGGAAAAGTCTTCTTATCAGTTCAAATTCCTGAGATTACGATTTGCAATACTCAATTTTTTTCAATTTTATCTGCTCCTAATAGAGATATAAATATTCAGTGTTGAAAACTGAATTCAGAGGATAATTACTGGATTAGTATCACAGTTATAGTAATTTGATGATTTCAATTAGTCTGGCTTTCTCTTTGACAAGGATGACTGAAACAAATTGAAATCAGAACCCATAGGTCATATAAAGATAAGATTACTGGATAGCATTTTGTATGGAAATATTGGCTCCTAAATATGCTTCATTAGACTCACATTCCCAAAACACTGTTAATCTTTCCTTTTAAATAAGAGATTGGCACATCCTGTCTTATCCAGTAATAGTCATTCTATTCCTCTCCTCCCAAATAAAATATTATGTAGGAAATAATCAATTATTTCCCAATATCACAGTCTTTCAATGGCTGCTTCCCACTGAGCAAGGCAGTCTGCATTCAAATCCTTATTCCTTCAGAGACTTGGGACAAGACATATATGAGACATCTGGGTCTCTGAGACCCAAATGTTGCTCAAAGGATGGCTCCTTAAGTTCTTGCATTTGGAACATGTGAGATTCCTCCCTTTCACCTTGCAAATGTCCAAAAGAAAGCAAAAAAAAAAAAGCATGAAAAATTCTATTATTCAAAGAGGGAAAGGAAGAAAATATTTCTGGCCTTTAAAAGATGCTGCTGTTAAGACATGATCAGACATTTCTCCAGAGAAGATGTCCAAATGGCCAACAGATGCATGAAAAGATGTTCAACATCCCTTGGCATCAGGGAAATACAAATCAAAACCACACTGAGACACCACCTCACACCAGTCAGAATGGTTACAATGAACAACTCAGGAAATGGCAGATGTTGGCAAGGATGGGGAGAAAGGGAAACCCTCCCACACTGTTGGTAGGAATGTAAGCTGGTACAGCCACTCTGGAAAACAGTATGGAGGTTCCTCAAAAAGTTGAAAATAGAGCTACCTTATGACCCAGCAATTGTACTACTAGGTATTTATCCAAAGGATACGGACATAATGATTTGAAAGGGCACACGCAACCCAATGTTTATAGCAGCAATGTCCACAACAGCTAAAATATGGAAAGAGCCCAGATGTCCATCAACAGATGAATGGATAAAGAAGATGTGGTATATATACACAGTGGATACTACTTAGCCATCAAAAGATCAAATATTGCCATTTGCAGCAACATGGATGGAACTAGAGGGTATTATGCTGAGTGAAATAAGTCAGCCAGAGAAAGACAAATACCATATGATCTCAATCATATGTGGAATTTAAGAAACAAAACAGATGAACACAGGGGGAAAGAAGAAAAACAAAATAAGATGAAAACAGAGAGAGAGGCAAACCGTAAGAGATTCTTAATTATAGGGAACAAACAGAGTTGCTGGAGGGGTGGTGGGTGAGGGGATAGTGTAACTAGGTGATGGGCATTAAGGAGGGCACTTGAAGTAATGAGCACTGGGTGTTGTATGCAACTACTGAATCACTGAATTCTACCTCTGAAAACAAATAATGCAGTATATGTTAATTAAATTGAATTTAAATAATTTTTTAAATTATTTATTTATTTATTTATTTTTATTATGTTCACCTAGCTAACATATAATACATCATTAGTTTTTAATGTAGTGTTACTGATTCAATATTTAAAAAGATGCTGCTATTAATCAAACTACATGGTTTCCAAGATTGAAATCAATTCTGCACAGGCTCCTAGGAATTTATTTAATCCACTTGTCTCAACCAGGAGTGATATTGCTCCCTAAGGGACATCTGGTTATGTCTGGAGACACTTTTTGTTGTCACAGTTTGGGGGAATGCTAGTAGGATGTAGTGGACAGAGGTCAAGAATGTTGCTAAACATCCTATAATGCGCAGGACAGCCTCCCATTAAAAAGAATTACCCAGCCCAAAATATCAATGGAGGCTGAAAACTCCTGCTTAACCCAACTAGAGCATGATGCATCATTTGCAATGGTTTTTAACTGTACTAAATAGAGAAGCTCATAATCCATTCCATTGTGTCACACGATAGACACTAAGTCTAGATTATGGCCAGGAGAGCAAGGGGTTGCTAGAGACTAACAAAGTGGGATGATTTCAACTGTGACAAGTATGGAAGGCTTATCTTGTACTAATTTCCCAGGTATCTTCTTTAATCTGCAGAATAATCAATCCTTAGGTATGTAGAATTATGCTCACTTAAAGAAGCACAATCCAGGGGCAGCCAGGTGGCTCAGTCAGGGAAGTGTTCAACTCTTAGCTTCATCTCAGGTCATGATCTCAGGGTCATGGGACTGAGTCCTGCATCAGACTGTGCACAGGGCATGGAGCCTGCTTGGGATTCTCTCTCTCCCTCTCCCTCTCTCCCTCCCCTATACTCACACTTGGGTGCTCTCTCAAAGAAAGAAAGAAAGAAGGAAGGAAGGAAGGAAGGAAGGAAGGAAGGAAGGAAGGGAGGGAGGAAAGAAAGAAAGAAGCACAATCTAAGAGACTTAGAAGTTCAGACATATGACTAAGGTCCCTTGGTAGGGTAGGAAGCCAAGATTCTCTCCCAGGGCTCTTTCCTTCCAATAGTATTTGGAAGTAGAAGGTGATACATGCCACTCAGCAAGTATATGCTAGAGGAAATAATATGATAGGACTCAAAATCCCTCTTATTGCTTCTATGTACCCTTCCCTAGCTTCAGTGTGCTTCTGCTTCTAACAGCTTGTACCTATGACTTTGTTCAAAAGATTCCCTTAGTACCTAGAGCCAGCGTGCCCACATGCATGGAAAGCCCACTGTGCCTGGTTTTCTACTTGCCCCCAAGTAGCCATCAGCCAGTAATATGGAGCCATGAGAGGTCTGAGCAGTAACTCCCACTCCTGAGTTCCCCTGTAGGATCAGGCTGAGTTACACTTCACAGGCCTCACCTGCAATCATACTCGGCCCTATTCTGCTTACCTCACTCCCTCACCACTTTCTCTTGAGAACACCTCCTTAAGAAATCACTTGGACAGGGGCACAGGGGTGATTCAATCAGTTAAGTATCAGCCTTCAGCTCAGGTCATGATCCCAGGGTCCTGGGATCGAGCCCCACATTAGACTCCTTGCTCATCCAGGAGTCTGCTTCTCTCTCTCCCTCTGCCCCTCCCTCTGCTCATGTGCTCTCTCTCTCTCAAATAAATGAAACCTTTAAAAATTAAAAGAAAAAAAAAAGAAAAACAAATCATTTAGACACAAAGCCTTGTCTCCAACTCTGTTTCTGGGAAACCTAATGCATAAGAAGGGGCAACTTGGAGGCTAGGGAGGTTGCGGATGCTTCTTAGAGTAAGAGGACGTTCAGCTGGATGATAGTGGGAGATACGGTCAGAGACACAGACTGCACCCAGGATGAGTCTAACTCAGGAGTTTGGATGTAGCCTGTGAGCAAGAGAAAACTATTAACAATTTTTTCAGTAAGGGAGAGTATTCCGTGTGAAATAGAATTGGCTACATTAATAAACCTTAGTTGATACTAAATGTAATTTATTGGACATTTTCCAAGTACATTACTAAGTAATGGGGAACTTGCAAGTACAGCAAAATGTAATAAAGGAAAATGAAAAATTCCTAGGTGTTGATTACTTTCTGTGTACAAAGGAGCTTCATGCTCTAGAAATATATGAGTAGATCAAATGACTTTGAACTGTGATTATGGCCAACCATAAAAAGGAAGCGGCTTCCCTGTGGCCTGGGACCACTTATTTTACAAAATGAAACACTTGTCTTTATAACAAGGTAATTTTCCAACATGAAACAGGAGAACTACTTGGTATCTCAGAAAATTATGGTCACTTTTTATTTGTTCATTATTAAATATTCTCTGTCTGCCTACTATGTGTCAAGCACTAAATTGATTAAGAAGTAAATATTAAAGTAAAATATTGAAATATTTTTGGATTTTAAACTCTATATTCTGTAGATATAACCAGAAGAGGGTATCCTACAACGTTAACTCTTACTCTAAGGTCTAAAAAGGAAGTTTCATTACCGATAATCAGGTAGAAGAACATCTGTTAAGTTTTTTAAGTGTCTAAAATATTCTGAAAGAAAAATAAAATAAGATATTCTGAAATAAATTATTCTGATGTAACACAGAAGGTTAGAGTTTAGTCTATACTTGATAGATAATGTAACAATTTGATTTTAAAATGTGACACTTATTGCCTAGATCATGGGTAAGTCAACTTTTACTGTCAAGAGTCAGCAATAATTTTTGCTTTTAGGCCAGATAGTTTCTATCAAAATTACTCAACCTTGTATTGAAGTACAAAAGCAGCCACAGATAATATATAAACTAATGGGCATCGCTCTGTCTCAATAAAACTTCATAGACACTGAAATTTGATTTTCATATAATTCCCATGCATCACAAATACTATTCTTTTAATTTTTTTTCAACCAGATAAAAATGTGAAAATCATTCTTAGCTCACCAGGGGGTTATATAAAAACAGGCAGTGGGGTGGACTTGATCCAACAACCTGGTATCCCAATTTTGGGTTTCCCCCAAGCAGGACTGTGGCAGGGATTGGGGTACAAGCAGTTTATTTGGTAGGTGGCCCCAGGAAGCAGTAGCAAAGGAACGTAAAGAGAGGGAGGGAAGGAAAGAGGGTCAAGAGAGGGGGAGAGGAAAGACAGAGAGAGAGAGAGAGAGAGACCCTACAAAAAAGCATGTACATGCAACAAAGGATGAGTCCCAGCAACTCATTCTGGGAAGAAAGACAGTAGGAGAGCATGTCAGTCTGCAGCACCCATCCTCCACTCACTGTCCAAAACTGAACCGTGATGGGGAAGAGCCCATCAGAAATGAGAAACCACTCTTAGTGGGAGCCATCATAGAAACTCAATGGGAAATGCATAGTACACAATTGCTGTTTTGTCTGCCCAGACTTTTTTTTTGCCTTTCTGATAAAACAATACTCATCAATACTCATCAAGTCCCCAGATATTCTCTTGGGATATCCCATCAATTACTCCTGAAAAATGTTCATTGGGCATTTTGCACTGGATGTCACTCCTTGTTATAGCATTGGGGCCTGCAAACATGGTCAACGTATCTCCTTTCTCTAGCCCTACTGATGTGTTTGGAAATAATGTGTGACCCAGTTGAACTACTGAGAGGTAATCAGCCTTTTTCTTGAGCTTCTAGGGGAGGGGGACAGTGCACATTCCTCCTAAACCTAAATCTGAGGGAATATAGAGCACACTGAGGCTAGAGCCAGCCCTTGAAGATTCAAACTGAAAACCTCAGGGAATGCAGAACCAGAAGAGGGTGAGAAGCCAAACTCTGAATCTGGTCTTGTTTACCTGGCTGACATAGAGTGTTAAAAGTGCTTCTCAGACTTTAATGTGCACAGAGCTCCTGGGGCTCTTGTTAAAATGCAAGCTAATTCAGCGTCATCTAGGATAGAGCTTGAGATGCTGCATTTCTAACAAGTTCTGAGGGGATGTCCATGTTGCTGGTCTGCAGACCATACTCTCTGAGTAGCAAGAATGGAAAAGGCACTGAACCTTATGTCCATAATCAGATATAGGAACCCAGGGGTTCAGACTAGGCAGGGATGAGATAGCTAATTAAATTGGATGGCTACTCCGGATGGCAGTGAGAATGAAAACCTCATATGCCTTAATTTTTAACCTCGAAGCACAGATTACAATCAAAGATTTTTCTATAATATGATTTTTACATAATGTTCTCTCTTATAGCAGTAGGAATAAAATACCCAAAAATTTAACTGAGACTTTGAGTGTGACCCAGTCTAAGTCCACTTGCTTAACTGCAGTGTCACTGGGTTTCAGAGCCCTGCCAGCTCTTGGATGAGTGAAGGCAGTGACTTGGAAGGAGTACAGTTCCAGCAATTTGAATGGCAATATCTGGAACACTTTGAGGAGTACCTGAATTTCCCAACCCCTTATGAGGTGCTTCCCACTGGGTCTCCTGTGTCTGAACAGCAGTTCTCCTACCCTAGCTTAGAGAAATTGTTCCTTCCTGGCCTGAGCGTGTGCCCTTGTAGAACAAAGCTAAAACTGTCATTGTCACTCAGTCAATAATCATAATCAGATTCCAGCATGCCCTAGGAGGAAAGGAGAGTTCAGTGTAGAACCACACTAGGGAAGAGAAGGCTTATACAATGGGAGACCTTTAGGAATTTGTTAAATGATAAGAGCAAAAACCAGAGGGATATTTGTGGGAAGAGATCTTGAGGAGTTTGAACCCAAAGAGAAGAGTATATAAAGAAAGGATAAAAAAGTATATAATTCCCAATAAAAGAGCACATATTTCAGTATGGAAATGCTGGGGCATACCTACAAGAGAAGGTATTCTGGAGTGGTTGGATACTGGCCCCTGTTACCGTGAATCCAAGAGCTACAAATGCCAATGGAGGCAGATGTGTTATGTTAGTAGTATATGCCTGTATTACTCTGAGTTTCCTATTTTGCTATAATAAATTACCACAAGCTTAGCAGCTTTTAAAAACAACACAAATGTATTATCATTCAGGAGGTCAGAAGTCTTCAGACTTGGTCTCACTGGGCCAAGATGAAGATGTTGGCAAGGATGCATTCCCTTCTGAAGGTTCTAGCGGAGAATTCATTTCTCTGTCTTTTCAGCTGCCAGAGGCCTACTGCATTCCTCAGCTCATGGCCCCTTACTTCATCTTCAAAGTCAGCAATCCTATGGCTCCAACCTCTGCTCTGTCATGACATCTTCTTCTTGGACTCTCTTGCTTCCCGCTTTCCCTTATTAAGAGCTTTGTGATTACACCGGGCTCACCAAGGTCATCTAGGATAATCACTCCATCTCAAAATCCTTCATTTAATCACAGCTGCAAAGTTCCTTTTTCCATGTAAAGTAACATATTCACTGGCTTGGGGGATTAGGAGTATCATCACTGTTGGGGTTTCCAGTCTTACACAGTATATCCAAGCTAGAGTGCCCATTTCTCTGAGCCTTTTGGCTCTTGCTTATACCATCTACTATGGTAATTCTGCCATTTTTACTTGACTTGGGGCAGACCACTGTTTTCTCCAAGCTTCTGAGAGTTATCATAACTATGTGTCAGCACCATCTCCTTGCATCCTTGTCAGAAAGTCAAATCCTATATCACTGGAGAGGGTTTGCAAATCGATACCCTCTCTTGGATCCAACTTTGGCTCACTCCTCTTGATCCACACTTCAAGACCCAGTACCATAGTTCTCTTCTGGATCCCAATAGCCTATGTTGGCTAGACCCTACAGCAACTCTGGGATATAGTCCTTTTCCTCTCTCCAAGGCCAGCACTTCTCTGACAGGGTTATGTTGTGATATGACCCGAGTTTATCCCCTATTTGGCTGCAGGAGATAATAGTATTCTATTCCAGTTTGCTACCCTTGAAAGTTTGTTTTGTTGTGTTTTGTTTTTTCTTTCCCTTGGAAGTTTTAATAATCCCAGGGCTACAGTATGCCATAGGTTGTCCATGCTTCACTATGCCCCAGTGATGGGGCCCTGATTGTCAGCTAACTGGTGGGTAATCCACCTCCCAAATCCTATTTTAGAGTGAGATTCCTATCATCACTCCTGGCACCAAATCTCTTAGGTGTGGGAGTGTTCTTGGGAACATCTCTAAGAGTGTGAGCAAAGCAGGTTCTGGCACAGAGAGAAGTTAACTGCAATATTTTCACAACAGTGGCCCTCAGTTGAACCCCAGTGAAGAGCTCTGACGCTGAACTGACCTTTAAATTGTCCTGACTAGAATGAAGCAAAGGGCCCAGATCTGTTCTTGCATCAGCCAGTCAATGACTGTGGGTGTCCATGGGGAAGTTGTCTGACCCTTGTGAGGTGGCTCTCTTCAGCCCATGGAAATTCCCAAAGAGGGATTCTCACTGAGTACTGTCAGCCACCAGCACCCAGCTGGTGAGGGTGATGGGGCTTCAGTCCTGAAGGAAAAACAGGGAAGCACCTACAATAAGGGCTATGGTAAATAAAAACTTTTGAAAGCCTTGCCCCAGCAGCTTTAATATGCTGAGATGACTTTTCCTGACCCTCAGGTGGGAGCTGTGGCATCTTGGACCACTTACATAAAAGCCTTGGGGTCTTGTCCTTCTCCTTACCATCAGTTGCCAAGAATAGAAACTGACAAATCAAAAAAAAAAAAAAAAAAAAAAGAAAGAAACTGACAAATCAAAGAACCTCCCCAAAAGAAGATAAACTATTTTTAAACTCATATTTGCGCTAATTCCTGTTTCACCCATTCTCTCTTCAGCCTTTATGGCAAGGAAAGGGAGTTAAGGACAAATGTACCTCAAAAAAGCCTTTCCATGTCTCTGATTTAAAAAACTAAAAAGAAATATCCTCAATGTAAGTAGGCGGAAAGCAGACTGGGGTAAAACTGCCCAAGAAGTGGCAATACAACCTCTTATTTGGCCTCCACTGGTATCAAGAAGTTCATGCCCACCTGAGAACACCATAGAATCAGACTTGCCCTGGCTACCACTTCTCTAGTGCCAAGCTCTCCAGGTTTGTGACACCAGAAGGATTTGCCCAGAATCCAATGATAATGTATTTCATAAACCATAGATTTAGAGCACAATGAGTTAGACGATGTGAAATGTCACAGTTCATAAGAATTCCTGTGAAGAAAATGAATCAAATGCAAATGGGGATTATGACTCCAAGGAGAGGTAACTTTCACATGACTTCAGTCACTACATAGTCAATTCCTTGGGAGAACATCCCTCACCTAGGCTGAGGGATCCATTAGGGGAAGCCAGAGAAATAAAATCAATATTTAAAGAACTCTCTCATCAGTGGTCTTTGGGACTCACTCAGTTTTTGCTCTGTTTATGAAAAGTCATTTGAAACATATATGATAAACACCCATGTTCACAGCATTATTCCCAATAGCTAAAAAGTGGAATCAACCCATATGCCCACAGATGAATGAATGGATAAGCAAAATGTGGTCTGTACCTACAATGAAATATTATTCAGCCTTTAAAAGGAAGGGAATTCTACAATATGCTACAGCACGGATGAACCTTGAGGACATTATGTTAAGTAAAATAAGCTAGTCAGAAAAAAAATATTGGATGATTCCACTTGTATAAGGTACTTAGAGTAGTCAAAATCAGAAAGACAGAAAGTAGAATAGGGATTTCCAGGGGCTGGGAGGAGGTAAGAATGGGGAGTTGTTGTTTAATGGATATAATGTTTCAGTTTTTCTTTTTAAAGATTTTATTTATTTATTTGACAGAGAGAGACTCAGCGAGAGAGGGAACACAAGCAGGGGGAGTGGGAGAAGGAGAAGCAGGCCTCCCGCAGATCAAGGAGCCTGATGGGGGGGCTCGATCCCAGGGCCCTGGGATCATGACCCGAGCCGAAGGCAGGCACTTGACGACTGAGCCACCCAGGCACCCCTAAAGTTGCAGGGGTTTTTTTAAAGATTTTATTTATTTATTTGACAGACAAAGATCACAAGTAGGCAGAGAGGCAGGCAGAAAGAGAGAGGAGGAAGCAGGCTCCCCACTGAGCAGAGAGCCCGATGCGGGGCTCGATCACAGGACCCTGGGATCATGACCTAAGCCGAAGCCACCCAGGCACCCCAAGTTTCAGTTTTTTAAAAGAGTTTATTTATTCATTGGACACACAGAGAGAAAGAGATCACAAGCAGGCAGAGCAGCAGGCAGAGAAAGAGGGGGAAGCAGGCTCCCTGCTGAGCAGAGAGCCCAATGCAGGGCTCTATCCCAGGACCCTGAGATCATGACCCGAGCTGAAGTCAGAGGCTTAACTCACTGAGCCAAAATATCAGGTTTATAAAATGAAAACAGTCACAGGAATGGATGGTGGTGATGGTTACACAATATGAATGTATTGAATACTGCTGAACCATGCACTTAAAAATGCTTAAGATGGCAAACTTTATGTTAAGTGTATCTTACTACAATCTTAAACATGTTTAAAGCATATATGAAACAAAGAGATGAGGAAAAAGAAGCAGAGACATAAACTTATAAATTTTAAAATAAAAGTTAATTTGTTCACTTTAAAGTTTTTGTCATAAACCTACCCAACATCAATAACAGAAAGAAAAACATAAATGAAACAGATGAGAGTAAGGAAACCAAGAGTAAGAGAGGAGGAAACTAAAAGACAAAACAAAAATAACAATAATAATAACTGAAAACCCATTTAAAGAAAAATGGAAAATTAATAAATGTAAGATGAAAAAACTGAGATCCGGTGAGAAATACAATAGAAACAGGAGTTGAAGGAGGTAGTTAAAATAAAACCTCCAACTTTTTGGTTAAAAGGTGAGGTTAAGAATTAGCAGAAAGAAAGGAGGAAACTCTGGCTAAACCGTATTAGCAGTGAAGTCCCAAGTGAAGTTCAAGGCAAAGTCATGGGACTGGAACAGCATTTGGCTGAAGTAGCAGGAACATGCCTCACATGGACAAAGATCCCAGGAAGCCCTATGGGGAGTCCAGGCAGGAGAAGAGACATCAGGCCAAGTATGTGAACCGAAAAGACTTCATCTAGAGAGTTGACTGAACTGTTGTCAGGGGACTGAAAAGACAAAAGGAGTAAACATCCCCCTGTGTGAGCGGTTTGGGTAATTGGAACTGAAAGGTTAGGAGGGGGAGCCTGGGCAGCTGGGTGGTCCTGGTGACTTGGAGGGGTGCAATAGGGTTAGTTCTGGGAGTGTGGCAAGTCCTGAAACCAACTGGCACTGTCAGAGTGAAGAGCCACGGCCATGTTGATACTGCCTGATAGGAACCAAAGTGGACAGGAAAGAGCAAGGCCCTTCTCCTATCAACCTGGACATCTCCCTCTGGTGCCCCCTCCTGGTAGAGCCTAAGAGGGCATTAGCTGGCAAAGGTTTCTCCCCAGCATGACAAAGCACAGTGCTGGCCAGTCGGCTTGCCACTAGCCACAAGTTGTCATTTAAGTTGAAAATTAAACATATGAAAATTAAGTACAATTTAAAATTCAGTTCCTCAGTTGCACTGCCTATGTTTGGAGCGCACAAGAGCTCCATGAGGCTGGTAGCTACCACGTAGGACAACACAGCTGTGGAGGATGGTGAGGCCCAAAATCACATTAGAAAGAACACAAATCATCTTAGCAAGTTTCACCCTCTCTGTTGCATCTGCAGACCTAGAGAAACCATCTCCAACCAAGCAAAGGTGATCTTTCTTCACACAAGTAATGGTATCACGCCATTACAAAAAGGACTTTTCTTCAATATGATGATGACGGTAGTGGTGGTAGCAGTGGCAATATTTTATTCAGCATTTACATTAAGAGTCAGGTCCTGCGCAAAGCATTTGGACTTCAGTATTCCACTTAATATCACAACACTATGAGCTAAATACTTTTTTGATCCCATAGTAGAGATGTAGAACCTGGACATTAGAGTGGGGAAGGAACTTTTCAAAGCCACACAGTTGATACAGAGCCCTTGATTTAACCTCTGGGATATATTTCTCGGGTTGTCAACAGGGAGGTGACATTTCACAAGAAGAAGATTTTGTTCGGATGCCATTGTTCAGTAGAACATTATTTTTCTGAGAAAGAAGGAATTGGACCAAAAAACCTAATAATAATGGCACTTAATAACATAAGGAATTATGACACTGGAAGTAATTTCAGTTTAATAAAATTCACTCCCCGCAGACTCACAACAACCCAAGAAGGAGAAATAAAATTTCTTTCAGATTTTATGATAAGTCATCACACTCCGTCAGATTCAATGTTTAGAAATACCTTGGAATGTGTCCTTCACCTTTTGGCTTATGACATTTGCAAGATGATTGCTTCATTTATGATTAGAGACTAGAGATCTTTGTGTCCTCATCTTCTATATTATTCACACTGCACCTATCTAACTTATGATCATCAAAGGCAAATAGTCAAGACATGGTTGGGACAAGCACTCGCTTTGTGAAAATGGAATAGTTACAAAATCCCTCTAAGCTTCAGTTTCCCTACCTTATAGGGATATTGTAAAAATTAAATTATATCTTAGATATATATAAACAATCTAAAACACTCTTTGATATGTATAATTATACTATTACTAGATTTTGGGTGGCCCTCTAACAGAAGGCAAAGAGAATTATTTCTTGGCTTTTGAGCGTGTATACATTCATTTGTTCATTCAAAAAATGTTGGTTGAATGCCTGCTCTGTGCCATACATTATTCTAGGTTCTTGGGATAGATCACTAACACACCAGACAAAAATCTGACCCATTATAGAAACACAACCAATTTTTGTTTATTAATTTTGTATCCCACAACTTCACTGAATTCATTTATTACTCCTAATAGTCTTCTCGTGGTCTTTAGCATTTTCTATATATAGTATCATGTCATCTGCAAATAGTAATGGTTTACTTCTTCCTTAATATTCTGGATGCATTTTATTTAATTTTCTTGTCTGCCTGCTATGGCTAGCTCTTCCAGTACTACGTTGAATAGAATTGGTGAGAGTGGACATCCTTTTCTTATTCCTGACCTTAGGAAAAAAGCTCTCAGTTTTTCACCATTGAATATGATGTTAGCTGTGGGTTGTGTGTTTTTCATTTATGACCTTTACTATGCTGAGTTATGTTCATTCTAAATCCACTTTGTTGAGAGTTTTTTTATCATGAATCAATAATGAATATTGTCAAATGCTTTTTCTGAATCTATTGAGAAGATCATAGAATTTTTATCCTTCATTTAGTTAATGAGTCGCATTTCTATACAGTAATAATGGAGTAACATAAAGAAAAATTAAGAAAAGTATGCCATTTACAATTATACCAAAAAGAATAAAACACCCAACAATAAACTTAATCAAAGAGGTGAAAGACGTGCACTCTGAAAACTATAAAACACTGATGAAAGAAATGGAAGATGACACAAACAAATGGAAAGACATACATACTCATGATTGGAAAAATTTATATTGTTAAAATGTCTATACTATCCTAAGCTATTTAGAGACTCAATGTAATCCCTATCATAATACTAATAGTATTTTTCACAATACTAGAAGAAATAATCCTAAAATTTGCAATGAACCACAAAAGACCCCAAATAGCCAAAGCAAACTTGAGAAAGAACAAAGCTGTAGGCATCACAATCCCAGATTTCAAGGTATACTACAAAGCTATAATAATCACAACAATATGGTACTGGCACAAAAAGGGATACACATAGATCAATGGAACAAAAGAGAAAGCCCAGAAATAAACCCATGCTTACATGGTCAACTAATCTATGACAAAGGACGCAAGAATATTGAATGGAGAAAAGACAGTCTCTTCAATAAATGGTGCTGGGAAAACTGGACAGCTACATGCCAAAGAAAGAAAGTGACCTACTTTTTTACACCATACACAAAAATAAACTTAAAATGGATTAAGTGTGAGACCTGAAACCATAAAACTCCTAGAAGAAAACATAGACAATAATCTCTGACATCGGCAATAGCAGCATTTTTCTAGATATGTCTCCTAAGTCAAGGGAAACAAAAGCAAAAATAAATTATTGGAACTACATCAAAATAAAACAACTTTGCACAGTTAAGGAAACCATCAACAAAATGAATAGTCAACCTACTAAATGGGAAAAGATATTTGCAAATGAAATATCCAATAATGAATTAATATCCAAGATCTATAAAGAACTTATACAACTCAACACCAAAAAACAAAACAAAACAGAACAACAACAACAACAAAAACCCAAATAACACAATGTAAAAAATGGGCAGAGGAAAAAAAAAATGGGAAGAGGACCTGAATAGCCGTTTTTCCAACGAAGACATCCAAATAGCCAATGGACACAAGAAAAGATGCTCAACACCACTCATCAGCAAGGAAATGCAAATCAAAAGCACAATAAGATATCACCTCATAACTGTCAGAATGGCTAAAATAAAAAACACAAGAAATAACAAGCGTTGGTGAGGAAGTGGTGAAAAATGAACATCTGCACACTACTGGTGGGAATGTAAATCAGTGCAGGGCCTGTGGAAAACAATATGGAGGATCCCCTCCAAAATTAAAAATAGATACACCATATGAACAGTAATTCCACTACTAGGTACTTATCCTAAGAAAATGGAAACACTAATTTGAAAAAATGTATGTACCTCTATGTTTATGGCAGCATTACTTACAATAGCCAAGACATGGAAGCAACCTAAGTGTCCATTGATAGATGAATGAAAAAAGAAGATGTGGTGTATATATATATACAATATAATATTACTCAGCCATAAAAAGAATGAGAACTTGCCATTTGCAACAACATGGATGGACCTAGAGGGTATCATGCTAAGTGAAGTCAGACAGAGAAAGACAAAAACCATAGGATTTCACTTATAATTGGCACCTAAAAAACAAATGAGCAAACAAACTAAAAAAGCAGAAACAGACCCATAAATACAGAGAACAAACTGATGGTTGCCAGTGGGGAGGGTCATGGGGGGGGAATCAGCAAAATGAGTAAAGGGGAGCGGGAGTTACAGGCTTCCAGTTATGGAATGAATAAGTCATAAAGAGGAAAGGTACAGCCTAGGGAATAGAGCCAATGGTATTGTAACAGCATTATACAGTAACAGATGGTAGCTACACTTGTGAGCATAGCACAAAGTATGAAGTTTTGAATCATTATGTTGTATATCTGAAACTAATGCAAGATTTTGTGTCAACAATACTTCAGTTAAAAAAAATCTGTGCCATTATAGAGCTAATATTATGTCTCTTTAACACCCATTCTATGAGAGACATTAACCCCATTTGTCAGAATACAAATAGGAATCTGCCCTGTCTTTAAGTTTATGTTCCATTACCTTAAAAGCTTATAAAACATTCTCTGAAAGGATGACAATTATTAACATATGAAGTATTCCTGGCAACAGGAATTAAGTGTGTAGTGGGGAAAAACGCTAATTTAGACATCAGAAAATCTAGGTTCTAGCCCTATCTCTACTTTTAACTTCTTTTATTATCAATTATACTCCCTGAGCTTCAATTCTCTCACCTGCCAACATGAGAGTAGGGTCTCAAAGATATTTTCAGCAATAAAGTTGTGTTTTCTATCTATCTACTATAATCATACTAGCAAGACAGGCCATGTTTATGGGGACTAGAAAAATACGGTTTTTATACTTAATATCATAACCATAGGCACTACTATCATGTATAACTTGAATTGAGATGCAACCTTATAGGGCATTACTTGGTTTTTCTACTGAAGATTGAAAAAAAAAAAGCAGCTGTTTGGATTGTCTCAAAAGTAGAGTCTGAGACGAGGAGATAATCTCAGCAGAATGTTGGTAATCTGTTTGAGAGGGGATCCCAAGAAGTTGTAGTCCAGACATAGGGACAGTGAGACAGGAGAGAATGTCAATGTCAGAGTACATTAGTGAAGTTGCTATTTAAGTAACTAGAAACCAGTCTCATCAGGACTTCTAAGAAAAGACAGAATACCTGCCAGAAGAATCCATCCAAAGGAAAGGAGGCTGGTGCATTTTTTCACTGGTTCCCATCTCTGATTGATAGAAGATTGCCCCACGGATGTCAACAATCTCACCTTTGGAGCCCAGCAGATTTCTACAGCTTTAGCTTTGAGAAGGCACAAGACAAAAAAGCAAGGGTTTAAGGTGAGTTTAAGGTGTGACACTATTCTGGGTTGAACTGTTCCACCCCCCCCCCCACCTCAAACTTCGAAAGTTGGAGCCCTAACCCCCAGAATCTCAGAATGTGACCTTATTTGAAGACAGGGCCTTTACAGAGGAAATCAAATTAAAATGAGGTCATCAGAGCAGGCCCTAAATCTGACTAGTATCCTTACCAAAATGGGGAAATTTGGACACAGACACAAGCGCACAAGGAGAATATCATGTGAAGATTGGAGTTCTGCTTCCACAAGCCAAGAAACTATCAGAACCTACGAAAGAGGCCTGGAAGAGAGCATTCCCCAGCACCTTCGGAGGGAGTGTGGCCGGCCAACACCTTGATCTCAAATTTCTAGCCTCCAAAAGTGTGAGACAACTTCTGTTACATAAGCCACTCGGTTCATGGTACTTTGTTATGGTAGCCCCAGGAAACTAATAGAGACACCGGTGTGGCAAATCTATACAAGCAAGTGAAGGGGTTCAGGAGAGCCCCCCAAAATGTGCCACTTGTGGCATGTGGATTATTTTAAACTGAAGGCATTTGAGATCCTGTGGGCTCAAGAGAAACTTCTGTCCCTCTCTCAACCACACAGAAAAATCTAAATTGGGGGTCTTTCTCAGAATAAGGGTTATTAACAGATAAACTTTATCTGAGTGAACCATTTTTATGGTAGGGCAAACATCTAATTACCAAACCTCTGCTCTTCTTATCACCCTGTGAAGTGCATTCATTTCCTCTGAATTCCCAAACACCTGCCCCCCTCTCCTTGGTTCAGAATGACACACAGACCTTACTTTGCCTGTCTCCAGAATTTCCATGTCTATGTGGAGTCCCCGTATGTATACCTGTTAAATTTGATTTTCTCCTGTTAACCTGTATCATGTCGATTTGATTCTTAGTCCAGCCAGAAGGACCTTAAAGGGGACAGGGGCTCTTGCTCCCTGTGAAGGCGGCAAGGCATTCTTGCTCCCTGACACAAAGAACTGAGCAACACAGCTATGGCGGAAATTAGGAGCGAGCAAGAGAGGTGATATGGGCACTACAGACATCTACAGAGTCCACAGAAGGTAGACATGTTGAGGCTGGAGACTGTCCTGTTGTTTCCCAGCTCCCCCTAAATGAAGAGCGGGAAAGCTACAACGTGCAGTGGCTAGAACTGGCACCTACACTGCCAAAAGGTGTGTCCTGTGTGCTCATTCTATTTGAGGCAATGTCTAACCCTGCTATTATCCTCTCAATTGTTAATATACCTTCTCTTCCTAAGGCAGCCATTAAGATTCCATGTCCTCTTTTATATGAACCAATTACATTTGTTAACACATGAACAGGGGACATTTTAACAGCCTGATTTCCTGAGCAGCCTCCATTCCTTTTAGGATAAGAATGACAAAAACAAACAAAAAACAGATGACAATTGTATTACACCTCAAAATCTTACAATTATATTCATTATATTTTATATGGGAAAAGGCTTAAAAATTGTAATGAATTCACTAAAAATGTCATAGACCTGCCAAGGAAATTGGGAGCATGGGTTTTTGCCTGAAATTTGAGATTCTTTAACTGGGTCAGGAATATCTTGCTAAAAGCATTGCTCTCAGACACTGTCATTTTGTACTTTCCTTCCAAGAGCATCAGTCTCAAAATATGTGCACAAATTACTGAAAGGACTTTTTCAAGTGCTGAATATGTCTGATCTGAAGAAAAAGCAAGGCTCTTCATGAAAGCCAGTCACTTCATCATGCTCTACTTTGGTTAGAACCTGACTCTCCTCCACCTGGCTGACTTATCCCTTCCAGAAGCCAAGCAGTTTTCTGGAATAAACACATACGTCAAACCCTGTTGGCCGACAGAAATAAGGGACTTGGTTTTAGCATCGATGCATGATTTTAAAAATTAAACATATTGCTTCATTATAAAAAGAGCTATAATTTGTTGAGAGTTAAAAACACAAAAAGTTGGAAGTAATCTAGGCATTTTATTATAAATAATAACTCAATTTACAATTTTGTAAATTAAAAAAGGAAATGTGCTGTTGAGATTCTAGGCTATTGGATAAGGATTTCAAATGCAGATTTTTTTCTAACATGCATTCTCACCACTTCTTTTTTAAGCTTCTTTGAGATGTAATTAATATATACCATTGTGTAAGTTTAATGTGATGATTTGATAGATGCATACATTATGAAATGTTTACCACAATAAAGTTACTTAGTACATCCTTCATCTCACATAATAACCATTTTGTTGTTCTTGTTGTTACTGTTGTTTCAGTGAGAACATTAAAGCTCTACTCTAATAGAATTTTCAAGAATACAGTATAGTATTGTTAATTAGTCATCATGCTGTATAATAGATGCTCAGAACTTATTAACCTGTTAGTTGTATGTTTACAAATGTGTGTGCTTTTACCAACATCTCCTGATTTCCCTCATCCTTCAGCCTCTGACAACTATTACTCATTCTCTGTTTCTAAAAGTTCAATGTTTTCAGATTCCCTATATAAGTAAGATCATATAGTATTGGTGTTTCTCTTACTTATTTCATTTAGCATAATGCCCTCAAGATCTATCCATGTTGTCAGAAATGGCAGGATTTCCTTCTTTCTATGGCTGAATAATCTTTCATTGTATACATATACTCCACATCTTGTTTACTCATTCATCCACTGACAGACAGATACTTAGGTTGTTTTGAAAGCAAAGTACTGAAGTCTCCTACTCTATATTATTGTCTATGACTCCCTTCGGATCTGCTAGTATTTGCTTAATATATTTAGGTGCTCTAATATTAGGGGGATATATATTCACAATTGTTATATCCTCTTGATGAACTGATCTGTTTATTGATATGTAATTATTTTCTTTGATCTTATTACAGCATTTGACTCAAAGTCTATTTTGTCTTATATAAGTATAGCTAACCCTGCTCTCTTAGTTTCCATTTGCATGAGATATCTTTTCCCATTCCTCACTTTCAGCCTATCTGTGTTCTTGAAGCTAAAGTGAGTCCTGACAGCAGCATATCAGTGGATCTGGTTTTTTTTTTTTTAATCCATTCAGCCACTCTGTGCCTTTTGATTTAGAGGATTTATTCCACTTACATTTGAAGTAATTATTGATAGGTAAGAACCTACTGTTGCCATTTTGTTGTCAATTGCTTTCTGGCTTTTTTGTAGTTCCCTCATTCCTTTCTTCCTCTCTTGCTGTCTTCCTTTGTAAACTGATAATTTTCTGTAGTGGTAAGCTTTGATTCCCTTCTCTTAATCTTGTATAGATCTACTTTAGGATTTGGCTCTGTAGTTACCCTTAGGCTTACTTGAAACATCTTAATAGATACAACAGTATATTTTAAGCTGCAGACCTTAACTTTGATTGCATACAAAACTTCTTCCTTTTACCCCCACCCTTACATTTTAGGTTTTTGATGTCACAATTTACATCTTTTTATATTGTGTACCCAATAGCTACTGCTATTTTTAATACTTTTCTTTTAATCTTGATAGTAAAGTTAAGTGGTTAATACCCCCCGTATTTCAGGAGAATAGTTGAATCTGGCTATATATATTTACCTTTACCAGTGTGTTCTATATTTTCATATTATTAGTTAGTGTACTTTTGTTTCAGCTTGAAGAATTCTTTCCAGCATTTTCTTTAAGGCAAGTCTAGCAGTGATGATCTCCTTCAGCTTTTGTTTCTTAGGCAAAGTCTTTATCTTACCTTTATTTCTGAAGGACAATTTTGGTGGGTAGACTATTCTTGGCTGGCAGTTTTTTCTTTTTTTGGCACTTTGAATATACCAACCAATTCTCTCCTGGCCTGCAAGATTTCTGCTGAGAAATCTACTAGCCTTATATGGGGTCAGATGTACAACAGAATTTTTTCTCCTACTGTTTTAAAACTTCTCTTTGTCTTAGATTTTTAGACAGCATTGTAATAATGTGTCTTAGAGAAGACTACTTTGGATTGAAATTTTGGGGATCCCTATTAACTTCATGAACTTAGATTTCCAAGTCTCTTCCCAGGTTTGGGATGTTCTCAGCCACTATTTTTTTTAAATTTTTTATTTATTTTCAGCGTAACAGTATTCATTGTTTTTTCACCACACCCAGTGCTCCATGCAATCTGTGCCCTCCCTAATACCCACCACCTGGTTCCCCCAACCTCCCACCCCCCGCCCCTTCAAAACCCTCAGGTTGTTTTTCAGAGTCCACAGTCTCTCATGGTTCACCTCCCCTTCCCATTTCCCTCAACTCCCTTCTCCTCTCCATCTACCCTTGTCCTCTATATTATTTGTTTTGCTCCACAAATAAGTGAAACCATATGATACTTGACTCTCTCTGCTTGACTTATTTCACTCAGCATAATCTCTTCCAGTCCCGTCCATGTTGCTACAAAAGTTGGGTATTCGTCCTTTCTGATGGAGGCATAATACTCCATAGTGTATATGGACCACATCTTCCTTATCCATTCATCCGTTGAAGGGCATGGAGAAGATGTGGAGAAAGGGGAACCCTCTTACACTGCTGGTGGGAATGCAAGCTGGTGCAGCCACTTTGGAGAACAGTGTGGAGATTCCTCAAGAAGTTAAAAATAGAGCTTCCCTATGACCCTGCAATTGCACTACTGGGTATTTACCCCAAAGATACAGATGTAGTGAAAAGAAGGGCCATCTGTACCCCAATGTTTATAGCAGCAATGGCCACGGTCGCCAAACTGTGGAAAGAACCAAGATGCCCCTCAGCCACTATTTTTAAAAATATGCTTTCTGGGACGCCTGGGTGGCTCGGTTGGTTAAGCAGCTGCCTTCGGCTCAGGTCATGATCCCAGTGTCCTGGGATCGAGTCCCACATCGGGCTCCTTGCTTGGCGGGGAGCCTGCTTCTCCCTCTGCCTCCATCTGCCAGTGCTCACTCTCTCTCTTGGTCTCTCTCTCTGACAAATAAATAAATAAAATCTTTAAAAAAATATATGCTTTCTGTCCCTTTCTCCCTCTCTTCTTCTGGGAATCCTCTGATCTATAGATTATTTCTCTTAGTGGTGTCCCTAAGACCCATAGGCTTTCTTTATTTCTTTTCATTCCTTTTTCTCTTTGTTCCTCTAATTGGACAATTTCAAACAATCTGTCTTTGAGGGGACTGACTCTTTCTTCTCTTTGGTTCTGTCTGCTTCTGAAGCTCTCTATGGAATTTCGGTCCAGTCATTGTTTCTCAACTTCCAAAATTTCTGTTTGGTTCTTTTTCTCTCCTTTTGATGAACTTCTGATTTTGTTCTTGGAGTGCTTCCTTGCTTTCATTAAATTGTTTAAGTGTGTTGCCTTGTACTTAGTTCTCTAATCATCTTTAGAACAATTATTTTGAGTTATTTGTTGAGCGATTCCTGTATCTCCACTTCTTTGCAGGTCAATTACTGAAAGTTTACTGTATTCCTTTAGTGGAGTCATATTTCTGTGATTCTTTGTGATCTCTACAGCCTTCCATAGGTGTCTGCACATTTGAAGAAGGTGCCATCTCTTCCTGAATTTATGGGCTGTCTTTAGTAAGAAAAGACTTTCACCTGTGGGTGGCATCACAGTGGAGTATGCTGTGACCCTGGATCTAGCGATGCAAGGTGCCAGCTGAAGGGGTGTTTGGAGACTCTGGGTCTAGTGGGTTGTGGTGACTCATCAGCTCAAGCTACTAGGGTCCACAGCATCAAATGCATGATCCTTGGCGAGTACTGTGGGGGATCTGTAGAAGCTACAAGTACTGTTTGGGTCCTCTAAGACACTGTTACAAATGTGTCTTGTGTGTAACCAGATGAGTGACACACTTTTGTTTACATGGACTGAGGCAATGGCCAGGCTGAAGAACCAAGAGTCAGAACCAAAGCAGTAGAAATGGGGAGGAAGCAGAGAGCCTATATTTTTAAAGTACCTTAGAGATAATGCAATATTACTCAGCCATCAGAAAGGATGAATATCCACCATTCGCATCAACATGGGTGGAACTGGAGGGGATTAGGCTAAGTCAAATAAGTCAAGCAGAGAAAGGTAATTATCATATGGCTTCACTCATATGTGGAATATAAGAAAGAGCATGGAGGACCATAGGGGAAGGGAAGAAAAACTGAATGTGAAGGGGAAGAAATCAGAGAGGGAGACAAACCATGAAAGACTATGGACTCTGGAAAACAGAGAGTTTCAGAGGGGAGTGGAATGGGAGATGGGGTAGTCTGCAGATGGGTATTAAGGAGGGCACATGTTGTGATGAGCACGGGGTGTTATACGCAACTAATGGATCATCAAACACTACATCAAAAACTAATGATTTACTATATGGTGGCTAACTGAACATAATATAAATACATTATTTAATTAAATTAAAATAAATGAAAAAAGTACCTTAGAGAAAAATCAACAGTTTGTTGACTGACAGATCCTGGGGATGAAGACTGAGGGAAAGGAAGATGAATGATGCATGATGAAGCAAAGGTGTTTTAGGTTGGATAATTGAATGATGTTACTCTTAATTAAACTAGAGAAGACCAGAAGAGAAAGGATGAAAGGAAAGATAATGAGTGGAGTCAGTGTATTGAAGATACCTTTATGAGATGTCTTTCAGATATGCAGTTGAAATCACAGATTTGGATCTAAGGACAAAACTGGGGTTAGATGTTTGGAAGTCATCTGTGAATATAGAATGAAATGAAATGTCACTGTAACAAGTGTTTTAAAATTATCTCATTTAATGTCCATGACAACTCTGAGCCATACATTATTTTCACTGATGAGGACATTTTTAAATTTTGGAAGAGATTTTGAAAGACCATGTAACTTCCCAAAAGTCACATAACTAATAAATGGCAGAACCAGGATTCAACTAACTCGCATTAAATACAAAGTCCATGTTCTTTCCTCTGTGTCTTATTGACCTTCTCTAAGTCATGGCAATAAATGGAGCTTCAAAAACAAAAATCAAAAAAAAGCCCTGTAGAATAAGGAGAAAATAGACACATTATTGGGTGCAAGGGAAGAATCCAATGATGTAGTTGGTTTGTAGTTTACATTTCAAAAGAGGACTATAATAAAGGGTGTAATTGAGAGGGATGGCAGCCACCCTGCTATAGTGATTCTCACACCTAATAATGGCTCTTACTCTGCTTCCTAGGGAAAATTTCATTAGGCTCTTTGAGTAGACATGCCTTTCTGACTATGCAAAATAAAGAAAAATCAAGAATACTCATGTACCGGCCTTTTCAACCTGCACCCTAAAGTGAGCTGATTACCTACCAAAGAACTCCGATCACCCATGAAATCAGCCTGAGATCAGAATTATACACGTCTGGATCTCTACGGGGGCCAGAAGACGCCAGTGGGCAGGTAAAGTGGAGTGGGAACGTCGGACTGATATCGGAAGATAAACAAAAGGGGGAGGGAGCCACCAGAGGCGACCGACTGGAAAATAATACCCCAATACGAGAGTGCCCGGCATCTGGGGACCAGCATTAACTTGGAGTCTTGTTGAAAGCACTCAGAAGAGCAAAGACTCGAGCGGGGAAATTGTGGGAATCGGGGCGGATAGGGATAGGGGCTTAAGTCCCCAGACCCAGGGCAGCATCCCCTGGCGCTGAGCCGGAGAGTGCGGCGGAGAAACCTGGTCTTTGTCCCGGAGCCGCCAGTGCGCCCGAGAACGGGTGGAGTCCGGCTCCCGTGAGGGGCTGGGAGCCACACCAGACGGCAGAACGCGCACCTTACTGGAGATGCGCGCGTGCCTCAACCTCCCCTGAGAGAGGTGCACGCCCAGCCTGGTGTTCTGGGACCCACGCGGCGATAGACCCACGCGGCGATAGAGCCGATAGAGCTGGAGGCGCCGCGCCCCAAACCATCCCCTGGGAGAGGTGCGCGCAAGCCCTGAGCTCTTAGCCCCAGCCAGCGGGAAAATCTCAGTGTGCGATTGCTGCTTGGAACCTCTCTGGCGGTCTGGAGCTGCCCAGACAGCCACAGCTGCCTTGGTTTTGCGTACAAGCAGGAGATCCTGCGTCCCCAGGGACCGTGACTCAGAACCTGCTCTGCCAGCGGCCCAGCGGCTGCAGCACCTGCAGGGGAGCAGACTGAGGCTTCTCTCTGAGAGGGAGGTTGGGGTGCAGTTTTCTTTCCTCTAAACCTCCAAAAACCATCAAAAGCTGTCAAGGCGAGAGAAAAGAAGTGAACAAACATAAAAACCTCCAGAGAACAAAAACCTGAAAAAAAACGTTTTTCTCAGAGCCCACCCCCTTGAGGGGGTCGGGAGGACTTAACTCAGGGAACATCATTGACTGAAAACCCACGTGGCAGCCCCCTCCCCCAGAAAACAAATCAGGGAAAAAAAAAAAAAGACTACAAGAGAACAACCACCACTACTTCATAGATACAACTTTTATTTTTAATTCTTTCCCACTATTCTGGTTCATTTTTTTTCTTTTTTTATATAGATAATTTTTTAACCTATTTACCATCACAGTGAGATGTCCAGTACATCAAATTCCATGATAAACTTCTAACCTGAATTTTTTGATACATACACATGTGTTTTTCTTTTGCTTTTCTATTTTCTTAATTTTTAAAAAAATTTTTAATTTAGTTTAGTCCAGTTTATTCCTTTTTTATTTTTATTTTCTAATATTCATATAGAGTTAAACTTCAAGGTAATCCCCTTTCTCCAAGCAATGCTACCCCTATAGGTGAACCAATTTTTAATCCCCCTTTTTCTTAGGAAAGTTGAGTCCTTTAACAAAGATATCAAGATACATCCAGGAAGAATCAAAATAACCTTCCTCGCCCACACCGAGAATCTATAACCATGCTCCCATCTTTTTCTTCTGCCAGTGTCTCTGTGTATTTATGTTTGTCCGGATAGTATATAAATCTTATACTTGGGGTTCTTCTTGACGAGGCTCCTCCTTTTTTTTGCTTATATATATATATTTTTTCTCTCGTCATATACTTTTATCAGTCTTTTTGTTTGTCTGTTTTTGTTTGTATACGTCATAAACCTTACCCTGGGGCCCATTTGGGCTGAACCTTCACTTTTATCTTCCCTTTTTTTCCTGTCTCTCTCTCTCCCTCTTTTTTCTTTTTCTTTTCTTTTTTCTCTCATTTGGGTGGGGAATCCTGAGTGCTCAGAAGCGTTCCAGGGTGCACCTTGACTGCACCACGGTCAATACATCCAGCTACATCTGTCCAGTCATCTCTCACCAAAATGACTAGGAGGAGGAATCCCCAACAGAAGAAAAATACAGAGGATGGGCCTTCTGCAACAGAGCTAACGGCTATCAACATAGACAATATGTCAGAAAGAGAATTCAGGCTAACAATTATCCAGGCAATAGCTAGGTTGGAGAAAGCCATGGATGACCAAACAGAATTGATTAGGGCAGAATTGAAAGCGACCAGAGAGGAGGTTCATAATGTTAGGGCAGAGCTGAAGGCCACCAGGGATGAGGTTCACAACGCTCTCAATGAGTTCCAATCTAATCTAAATTCTCTAAAAGCTAGGGTAACTGAGACAGAAGATAGAATTAGTGATCTGGAGGACAAACAAATAGAGAGAAAGGATCAGGAGGAAGCCTGGAACAAACAGCTTAGAAGCCACGAAAACAGAATCAGGGAAATAAATGATGCCATGAAACGTTCCAACGTCAGAATTATTGGAATCCCTGAAGGGGAGGAGAAAGAAAGAAGTCTAGAAGATATAGTGGAACAAGTTTTTCATGAAAATTTTCCCAATCTTGCGAATGGAACAAGTGTTCATGTACTAGAAGTAGAAAGGTCCCCCCCCAAGATTATAAATTCAAAAAAAACATCCAGGCACCTCATAGTAAAATTGAGGAATCATAATTGTAGATACAATCTCTTGAAAGCCGCTAGGACAAAGAAGCTCCTTACATACAGAGGAAAGCCCATCAGAATAACGTCAGACCTGTCCACAGAGACCTGGCAAGCCAGAAAGGGCTGGCAAGATATATTCAGGGCACTAAATGAGAAGAACATGCAGCCAAGAATACTTTATCCAGCAAGACTGACATTCAAAATGGATGGAGAGATAAAGAGTTTCCAAGACCGGCAAGGCTTGAAAGACTATGCAACCACCAAGCCGACACTGCAGGAAATATTAAGGGGGGTTCTATAAAAGAGGAAAAATCCTAAGAATAGCATTGAACAGAAATATAGACAATCGACAGAAAGAAAGACTTCAAAGATAACACAATGTCAATAAAAACGTATCTCTCAATAATCACTCTCAATGTGAATGGCCTAAATGCACCCATAAAACGACACAGGGTTGCAGATTGGATAAAACGACAGGACCCATCCATATGTTGTCTACAAGAGACCCATTTTGAACCTAAAGATACACCCAGACTGAAAGTGAAGGGATGGAGAAGCATCTTTCACGCCAATGGGCCTCAAAAGAAGGCCGGGGTAGCGATTCTCATATCAGATAAATTAGATTTTAAACTAAAGACGGTAGTCAGGGATACAGAAGGACACTACATCATTCTTAAAGGGACTATCCACCAAGATGATCTAACAATTGTAAATATCTATGCCCCCAATATGGGAGCAGCCAATTACATAAGAAAACTATTAATCAAGATAAAGAGTCATATTGATATGAATACATTAATAGTAGGAGATCTTAACACGCCTCTCTCAGAAATAGACAGATCATCGAAGCAGAAAATCAATAAAGAAATAAGAGCATTGAATGATACATTGGACCAGATGGACCTCATAGATATATACAGAACGTTCCACCCTAAAACAACAGAATACTCATTCTTCTCAAGTGCACATGGAACCTTCTCCAGAATAGACCACATACTGGGTCACAAATCAGGGCTCAACCGATACCAAAAGACTGAGATTATTCCCTGCATATTCTCAGATCACAATGCTTTGAAACTGGAGCTCAATCACAAGGAAAAGTTCAGAAGGAACTCAAATACCTGGAAGCTAAAGACCACCTTGCTTAAGAATGCTTGGATCAACCAGGAGATCAAAGAAGAACTTAAACAATTTATGGAAACCAATGAGAACGAAGACACTTCACTCCAAAACCTATGGGATACAGCAAAGGCAGTCCTAAGGGGGAAATTCATAGCCATCCAAGCCTCCCTCAAAAAAATTGAAAAATCCAGAATACACCAGCTGTCTCTACACCTTAAAGAACTGGAGAATCAACAACAAATCAAACCAACTCCACACGTAAGAAGGGAAATAATCAAGATTAGAGCAGAGATCAACGAGGTAGAAACCAGAGATACAGTAGAACGTATCAACGAAACTAGAAGCTGGTTTTTTGAAAGAATCAATAAGATCGATAAACCATTGGCCACACTAATCCAAAAGAAAAGAGAGAAAGCCCAAATTAATAAAATTAAGAATGAAAAGGGAGAGATCACAACTAACACCAAGGAAGTAGAAACAATCATTAGAAGCTATTATCAACAGTTATATGCCAATAAGCTAAGCAACCTAGATGAAATGGATGCATTCCTGGAAAACTATAAACTCCCAAAATTGAACCAGGAAGAAATTGACAACCTGAATAGACCGATATCTAGTAATGAGATTGAAGCAGTGATCAAAAACCTCCCAAAAAACAAGAGCCCAGGACCTGACGGATTCCCTGGGGAATTCTATCAAACTTTCAAAGAAGAAATAATACCTATTCTCCTGAAGCTGTTTCAAAAAATTGAAGCAGAAGGAAAACTTCCAGACTCTTTTTATGAAGCCAGCATTACCCTGATCCCCAAACCAGGCAAAGACCCTACCAAAAAGGAGAATTTCAGACCGATATCACTGATGAATATGGATGCTAAGATTCTCAACAAGATCCTAGCAAACAGGATCCAACAGCACATTAAAAAGATTATCCACCATGACCAGGTAGGATTCATCCCTGGGTTACAAGGATGGTTCAACATTCGCAAATCAATCAATGTGATAGAACAAATCAATAAGAGAAGAGAGAAGAACCACATGATCCTCTCCATTGATGCAGAAAAAGCTTTTGAAAAAATCCAGCATCCGTTCCTGATTAAAACGCTTCAAAGTATAGGGATAGAGGGAACATTCCTGAACTTCATCAAATCTATCTATGAAAAACCCACAGCAAATATCATCCTCAATGGGAAAAAGCTTGCAGCCTTCCCAATGAGATCAGGAACACGACAAGGATGCCCACTCTCACCACTCTTGTTCAACATAGTATTAGAAGTCCTAGCAACAGCAATCAGACAACAAAGAGAAATAAAAGGTATCCACATTGGCAAGGAAGAAGTCAAACTCTCTCTCTTCGCAGACGACATGATTCTTTATATGGAAAACCCGAAAGACTCCACCTCCAAACTACTAGAACTCATACAGCAATTCAGTAATGTAGCAGGATACAAAGTCAATGTCCAGAAATCAGTGGCTTTCTTATACACTAACAATGAAAATACAGAAAGGCAAATTAGAGAATCGATTCCATTTACTATAGCACCAAAAACCATAAGATACCTCGGAATAAACCTAACCAAAGAGGTTAAAGATCTGTACTCGAGGAACTACAGAACACTCCTAAAAGAAATTGAAGAAGACACAAAAAGATGGAAGACCATTCCATGCTCTTGGATGGGAAGAATAAACATCGTTAAAATGTCTATACTGCCCAGAGCAATCTATACTTTTAATGCCATTCCAATCAAAATTCCACCAGTATTTTTCAAAGAGCTGGAGCAAATAATACTAAAATTTGTATGGAATCAGAAGAGACCCCGAATTGCTAAGGAAATGTTGAAAAACAAAAATAAAACTGGTGGCATCACGTTACCTGATTTCAAGCTTTACTACAAAGCTGTGATCACCAAGACAGCATGGTACTGGCATAAAAACAGACACATGGACCAGTGGAACAGAGTAGAGAGCCCAAATATGGACCCTCAACTCTATGGTCAAATAATCTTTGACAAAACAGGAAAAAATATCCAGTGGAAAAAAGACAGTCTCTTCAATAAATGGTGCTGGGAAAACTGGACAGCTATATGTAGAAGAATGAAACTTGACCATTCTCTTACACCGTACACAAAGATAAACTCGAAATGGATAAAAGACCTCAACGTGAGACAGGAATCCATCAGAATCCTCGAGGAGAACATAGGGAGTAACCTCTTTGATATCAGCCACAGCAACTTCTTTCAAGATATGTCTCCAAAGGCGAAGGAAACAAAGGCAAAGATGAACTTCTGGGACTTCATCAAGATAAAAAGCTTCTGCACAGCAAAAGAAACAGTCATCAAAACAAAGAGGCAACCCACGGAATGGGAGAAGATATTTGCAAATGACAGTACAGATAAAAGGTTGATATCCAGGATCTATAAAGAACTCCTCAAACTCAACATACACAAAACAGATAATCATATTAAAAAATGGGCAGAAGATATGAACAGACACTTCTCCAAGGAAGACATACAAATGGCTACCAGACACATGAAAAAATGTTCATCATCACTAGCCATCAGGGAGATTCAAATCAAAACCACATTGAGATACCACCTTACACCAGTTAGAATGGCCAAAATTAGCAAGACAGGAAACAACGTGTGTTGGAGAGGATGTGGAGAAAGGGGAACCCTCTTACACTGCTGGTGGGAATGCAAACTGGTGCAGCCACTTTGGAGAACAGTGTGGAGATTCCTCAGGAAATTAAAAATAGATCTTCCCTATGACCCTGCAATTGCACTGCTGGGTATTTACCCCAAAGATACAGATGTAGTGAAAAGAAGGGCCATCTGTACCCCAATGTTTATAGCAGCAATGGCCACGGTCGCCAAACTGTGGAAAGAACCAAGATGCCCTTCAACGGATGAATGGATAAGGAAGATGTGGTCCATATACACTATGGAGTATTATGCCTCCATCAGAAAGGACGAATACCCAACTTTTGTAGCAACATGGACAGGACTGGAAGAGATTATGCTGAGTGAAATAAGTCAAACAGAGAAAGTCAAGTATCATATGGTTTCACTTATTGGTGGAGCATAACAAATAATATAGAGGACAAGGGTAGATGGAGAGGAGAAGGGAGTTGAGGGAAATTGGAAGGGGAGGTGAACCATGAGAGACTATGGACTCTGAAAAACAACCTGAGGGTTTTGAAGGGGCGGGGTGGGAGGGTGGGGGAACCAGGTGGTGGGTATTAGGGAGGGCACAGATTGCATGGAGCACTGGGTGTGGTGAAAAAACAATGAATACTGTTACGCTGAAAATAAATTAAAAAAAAAAAAGAATACTCATGTACCAATAAGAGAAAAAGTGTCTTGGGGCACCTGGGTGCCCCAAGAAGTCTCTGCCTTCGGCTTGGGTCATGATCCCAGGGTCCTGGGATCAAGCCCCACATCGGGCTCTCTGCTTGGCGGGAGCCTGCTTCCTCCTCTCTCTCTCTCCTTGCCTCTCTGCCTACTTGTGATCTCTGTCTGAAAATAAATAAATAAATAATCTTTTTAAAAAAAAAGGAGAGAAAAAGTGTCTTGAATCTCCAGCTTCTTATTTCAATATAATGCTTTCAATGCTGTTAAATGGCCATTAGGTTGCCACACTGGTAGTTGACCACCAGCCAGATACATTTCTATTTTAAGTTTAATACATCTGTAGATCCCTTTACTACACCTCTGGAAAACAGGGTCTAACTTTCATCTTAGTTTTCCTTTTCAACAAAATGAAATACAAATTTGGGGGGAGATATGGAAAAAGAGTAACTCTACATTAAGTGTTTCAGTATTTTCACAATTAATATGTTCGCTCTTATATTCAATGAATCTTCATTAATAAGACACTGCTCTTGCCTTCTAGAAGACTAGAGTTCAACTGAGGAAAGAGTCCAGTCCTTAAGTCATGAGTAGTTTCAATGAGAAGAAGCCAGAAGTGGGAGAGCAGTGAAGATGTAGACCAGCTCCTGAGAAGATGAGGAGATATGTGATGTAGAGCACTGGTGGAAACATTAGCCTATGAAAAGAGGACATCAACTCTTCAAGAATGATAGCCAGAGGAGAGAAAAGATGGCATACAAGGGCAGTTTGATGACAAGAAAATTCAGGTAATTTGTGTCTAATGGTTTCTATTATTTTTTTGATAGGATTTTTCTTATGAAAATCAAGAAGAAAGGCTCAAACAGGCAGAGAAAATTTGAACAAAATTATGTCTTTCACAGAGCTTTTACCCTGTCCCAAACACAAAGATGTCTATACCCAAAGACGATACCAGAATTACTGGGAAGTGCTGGGAAGTTACTTCTGAGTGCACTGAGGAAAGGGCCAGATCAGTTTAACACAGTCCAGGTAAGAAGCTCACTGATAGAGAATTTGATGGACATAAGGAGAAATTTGAAAATATTGAGAAGTACAGAAGAGTTAGCACAACAGATGTGTTGCTTTAGTTAGACATTTGACAGATCTCTTACAATACAAGATCAAGATCTTATGGTCAAGATCCCTCTACTCAAAGGCCAGTATTTCACAATTTTTACTGACTGAAGAATAAGGTGGTACTCCTTAAGCTTGGCTGTATTTTGCTATCACCCAGTATAGTACTAATCTACTGCTATATAACAAATGACCACAAAACTTAGTAGCTTAAAACAACAAGCATTTATTATCCCATATAGTTTCTATGGTTCAGGAAGTTAGGAGTAGCTTAGTTCAGGTTTCTAGCTCAGGAATTCTTATGAGGCTGCTGTAGCCTGGGCTGCAGTCATCTGAAGGCTTGAATGGGGCTTCCAAGATGGTGCTCTTACACGGCTACTGGCAGAAGGCTATAATAGACAGGCTTCTCCAAAGAGGATCAAATAGGATACAAATATCTATAAAATGAGGAATTTGCTTAATTACATTACATTACAGAGGCTACTAAGTCCCAGGATGCATAGTTAGCAAGCTGGAGACCAAGGAGAGCCAAGGTTGTTGTTCTAGTCCAAGTTTAGAAGCCTGAGAACCAGGAGAGCTGATGGTGTCAGTTCCAGTCCAAAAGCCAGCAAGCTTGTCATGCAAGAATATATATTTCAGTTCAAGTCCAAAGGCAGGAAAAGACTGATGTCCCAGCTCAAGCACTCAGGCAAAAGAAGTTCCCTCTCACTTAGTCTTTTTGTTCTATTCAGGTCTTCAATGGATCAGATGAGGGCCACCAACATTAGGAATGCCAATCTTTACTCAGCCTACCTATTCAAATGTTAACCTTATCAAGAAACATCCTCACAGACACACCCAGAATAATATTTGTCCAAATGTCAGGGAAACAAGTTGAAACTGTGGGGCCCAAGGGCAGGCCGCTCCAAAATTATTACCTTATTGTTATTTTAAGGAAAAGCTACTTGAGAGACAGCCTGTATAAGAAGGACACTCAGATGCTCCTTTGTCCCCCTGAAAGCAAGAAATAAGTCTCCCACATGAAAGGCACCTTCCTTGAATCAGGAGGTAAAGAGACATCCTTATCACCAAAGATAGGGAATTCAGGGTTGAGAAAGCTGTATAAACAACCCTGGTTACTTTTGACTAATTGACTACCCTTGCCCAAATTCTGTTTAGAATTCCTTACTAATCACAGATCCCAACATTAAGTTTTCTTTGTCCTGTCAGTTCCTCCCAGACTTATTGTCTCTTTGCCTAAAAAGCATAAAGCCCGCCTGCCTTGGTCATGGCTTTAGGTCTCAATTTAATGATTGGGCCTCTGTGCACATGTAATAAAACTTGGGTTTTTTCTTCTGTTAGTCTGGCTCATGTCAATTTAATTCTTGGTCCAGCTGGAAGACCTTGAAGGGTAGAGTAAGAATTTTTCCTTCCCTTCAACACAGAAAATAAACCATTGCAAAGGCCTCACTTCCTTGCTGACTGTTGGTAGGAAGCCTCACAGTACTTTTAACCTGGGACTCTCTAGAACTACTTGAACGTCCTCGTTACCATGGTAGTCCATGTCCTCCAAAGCATGTGGCTCAAGAGAAAAAGTCAGGAGGAAGCTTCAGAGTGTTCTATGACCTCATTTTAGAAGTCACACACAATCACTACCACCATATACGTTCTTGTGAAAAATGAGTTACTAAGTCCAGCCCACTCTCAATAAGGGAGGAATTAAATTTTACCTGTTGAAGAAAGGAGTATCAAAGAATTTGTGGGTATATTTTTAAAACACCACATCTGGAGAACTTTAAAAAATACTAACACCTGGCTACCACCCTTAGACCTTCTGATTTAAAGAGTCTGGGATTTTTAAAAGCTATCCAAATGATTCTAATAGGCAGCCAAGAGTTCTTTCTATCATGTGGATCCAGTCTTGTGTCTCTTGATTCTGTAAGCCCTTAGCAAGAAGCACACAGGGCTGCAGTTTGTGTTTTACCAGCCCTAATTTTTTGCACTGTATCATGCAAATAAGTGTGAAAACTGCATGTGATAAAAAAAAAAAAACCTCAATTTCATTATGGAAATTTAAAAAATTCAAAATACTTTTCTTAATGCAACAAAGCAATATGTTTTAAATAGAGGCATGATATTCAAGAGAAGAGAATTTAATAACTAGCATTTTCAAAACCATATGTATTACAACACAAGACTATAAAACAAATACAAGAGATTTCTAAGTACGAAGCCTAAGACTCAACAAATAAAAGCGTAAGTAAGCAATACTTTATCTTATAAAAGATCAAATACTTATTATTTATGATAGAATGTGACCAAGTCTGACTTTGGGGGTGTGATGGATAGTTTTATTTATCACTTTGGCTAGGCTACAGTAACTATTTAATCAAACACTAATTTATATGTTTTTTTCACTAATTTATATGTTTATGTGAAGGTATTTTGTAGATGTGATTAACATGCATAATCAGTTGATCTTTCTATAAAGTGGCAAAGAACTTGGTTGAATTGTATCCTAGAGTTTTATGGCAAATAGAACTTAGAGGTGATGAACTTGGACATGTGGCTGAGGAGATTTCCAAGCAAATGACAGAAGGTATGACCTGATTTCTCTTTGCTGCTTATAATAAAATGCTAAAGGAAAGGGACAGATTGAGGAGGAATTGTCAAACAAAAAGGGACCAGCACTTGATGATCTGAAAAATTCTCCGTCTATTCAGATAGCAAAAGATGACAAAATGTGCTCTGGAGAGAACACCAAGGGTGTGTGGCTGGATAATAATTTGTTGAAGAGATTGGACACCTGATTTATGGATCCAACCAACCATCTTGGCAGAAGATAGGAATAACGATGGAGTCATCCAGGAAGGATCTGTGGAAGACCCTCATGTCCAATGGCTAGGACTCCCATGAATTTCACCAGAAAATGGACAAATTATTGAGAATTTTATACTAGCAAAAATACTATCAGCCTGGACTAAGAGAACACCACGTGAGGACAGAAATACAAAGAGAAAACTCCATGTGAAGATGGGGGAGACAGAGAGTGGAGTGGTGCAACTATAAACCAAGGAAAACCAATGATTGCCAGCAAACCATCAGAAGTTAGGGAGAGGCAAGAGATCCTCCCTTAGGGCCTTCACAGAACATGGTCTTGTTTTCAGAATATTACCCTCTGGAACCATGAGAGAATAAATTCCTATTGTTTTAAGCCATCCAGTTTGTAAAACTTTATAACAACAGCCCTAGGAAGCCAATATAGGAAGTACTGAGAAAAAGAACCAATGAGCTGAAATTTCCTCTTACATTGAACCTACATATATTCTGGGAGTGCCGAGGGAACAAAAGATAAATGTGTTAATTTAATAAACAATTAGATTTCATTAACTTAATAATTAAATAATTTCATTTAAAATTTGGCTTAAGATATATTTAAAAGCTATGTTTCTTGTCATTTTGGCCTGTTTGCATCTGCCTTGCTCTCTAATTTCCTCTTCCTTTCTCCCATGGTTGCAAAAATACCAAAAAATATTTTGCATGTGAAATCCAAGAGAGTAAACAAGAGCGTTCTCTTGACAAACATCACTGCTCATTAGTAAGGGATTTAAATTCTGCGCGGACTTTGTTGACATGCTCAGCTGCTAATTATCAGTCGGTGTGATATGCAGAGTGAACAACCAGAGCAGCGGAACTAAATGAAGTAGAAGCACTACACTGATGGGACTGACCCCCAGTGTGGCTGCTGGAAGTATTTTCAAGTGATGGGGCCACAGCACAGGCTTGCAAATCCCTCAGACCAAAGTCCCTGGCTCTGAATGGTCATCTGCCACTCCAGTCTCTGAGGTCATGCTTTGTTAATCAGGCAACTTCATTTGGCTCTTTGAAGACTCAGAATTGAGCTGCCTGTCACACATTTTTCCAGTTCTTTAAAATGCAAGGAATTCTATTCTTCAGCTTGATACTGATCCCACCAAGCACTCCTGGTTCCCACTTATACTTGTTTCTAGGTAGGGCCAAGAATAACTATAACCAGGATTGTTTAAAAAACAAAATAGAATGGGATAGACTAATTAGAAGAGAAAATATCAGAATGCCTGCCATGTAGTAAACTTAACTATTTCATGAAACTTTTTTCTCTCTTGTTTTTTTCACACACGTTTGTGTATGTGTACAAGGGGCCAGTGGTCACTTTCAGACTAAAGGGGATTTAGAGATCATGATCATGTCCTAAAGCTATGTTTTTTAAACTTTTAAAAACATGACTCACAGAATGATATACAGTTTTTTTATGACCCAATACACATAAACACATACTGGACTTTCCCCATCAGAGGACAAGAGGAAGGACACTCCAGACAGAGAGAACGGAATATGCAGGATACATGAAACAAAGGACAACTCCGTGGAACTTGGGTGTGTTACAGGATCATCACATGACATGGCTGAAACATTGGGTCAACCAGCAGAATGGTGGATCCTGGAGTAATGAAGGAAGGCAGTGACCAGACCATAGAGACAATACCTTGCAGATCATGCTAAAGAGTTCAGACATCATCCTGGAGTCATGGAAAATCACTGAGGGGCCTTAAACTGTAATTAAACAGTCAGACTTGCAACACAGAAGGGCCATTCTAGGAGGAGGACAAGGCCAATTGCTGAGATAAGGGGTGATAGGCTGCAGAGAGGCCATAAAGCTCAGAACACTATTGCAGACCGTGTAAGAAATGGTGGGGACCTTCATTCAAGTGGTGGGAAAACAGACAAGAGAATGGAAGTAAGACATTGTAGAGATAGAACCAAGAGAATCTGGAGACTGGTGAAGAAGCAGGAGATGTCTTGGAAAACCCCCATCCTTCTCAGTTGGGTGTCCAGGTGGATGGTATACTCTCCATCAGGACAGGAATGTGGGAGGAGAGCAACAGTGTGGGCAGAGATAGTAAGTCTGGTCTGGGCCTGGGGACACCAGGTGAATGAGGATGTTAGATAATTGGATTTGATACCCTCTTTTGTTTTCTAAGCTGAAGTATAATCAAACAACCCAAGAAATATACAGGCCCTAGGGTGCCTGGGTGGCTCATCCCATTAAGCCTGTGCCTTCCCGCTCAGGTCACGATCCTATGATCCTGGGATGAAGCCCCCTGTTGGGCTCCCTGCTCAGCGGGAAGCCTGCTTCTCCCTCTCCTTCTGTCCCTCCCCCACCCCCATTCATGCTCTCTCTCTCTCTCTGAAATAAATATATAAAATCCTAAAAAAAATTTTACAGGCCTCAGTCAATCAACCCTTCCCTTTAAAGTCACCAGGCACAGTTTCTACTAAGAGCATTAGAGATATAGTTCAGAAAGAAAGGATTCAGTATGCACCAAATACAAGAAATCCTAGAAAAAATGGGGCACTGGTGCTGGTGCTGGTATCTTCTGATCTAGGTAGTGCTAAGACTTGAATAAATTTTCTTCACGTCAATATACGAAAAGTAAGCTTCATTTTTAAGGCCAAGATGTTTGAGTTGGTAGAAAAGAGTCATTTGGGCCACGCTGTGGTTCCAACCTCACAAATTTGTCTCTGGACTCCAAGAAATCTACTGTTTTATGTACACCAAAAGGATTTTGTTGAACAATTCAGGCTCAAGATCCCCTAAAGGGAGAGATTTTTATTCTTTTTTTAAAAAAGATTTTATTTATTCATTTGACAGAGAGAGATACAGCGAGAGACAGAACACAAGCAGGGGGAGTGGGAGAGGGAGAAGCAATCTTCCCATCAAGTAGGGAACCCGACGTGGGGCTCAATCCCAGGACCTTGGAAACATGACCTGAGCTGAAGGCAGATGCTTAACAACTGAGCCATCTAGGTACCCCCGAGATTTTTATTCTTAAGGACAAGATGTGCAGATCACCGAGGGATTTCGAGACCTGTCAACTAACCATAGGCATGTATGGTGCTATGGCCAAGCACAGATGGTACTTGGATTTCAGCAATGAACTTGGTGCTGGCATATGTTAGTGCAGAACAAGACTCCAGTTTAATCAGTTGTCTTAAAGACCTCAGAAATTCCTTTAGCCACTCAAAATTTTTAAATGATCACCATGTGTTTCTTCACCAAAAAAGAAATCACATTCTGAAATGACTTTTTGAGTTAAATTACCTAATAATTCTTTGGGTGTGTGTACAAGGCACAGGAGTTGGTGGGGGGTGGCAAAGGAGTGTGAAGGAGAAGCAGCTTGCCAAGATTTGGGGAAGACAGAGGGTGGTGGGGAACATCACAGAGACATCAGCAAAATTAAAATAAGAAAAATTAAACGAAGAAGTGCAAATTTAGCATGTTTCTGGCTTCAGATACCATGCCTGTTTTTCACCCACAGCATGTAGAGACAACAAAGTTATAATTCTACTGATGTGGGTTAGATTTTATCCTGTTTTCCCAAGTGTATTAGTCACCTCCATCCCTTTGCAGATTATTACAGAGCTACCTGCCTCTGCCAATTTTAACAGGGTGCTTTGTAGAAAGTAGAGCATACTCAAAATGCCAGGGCCTGCTTCTCAGTTCCACCCCATTTAACAGAGCTGAGAAATCAAAGGCAGCAGTTTGGCAAAACAGACTAGACTTGTTTCCCTAAGCCAGCCCCAGTCCTGACTTTCTAGTGGTTTTGTGTGTCGCTCTGGCCACTCAAACCCCACCTGTCTCCATTGTATTTATTGCCTCCTCCTTCTCATCCTACTAGCCGTGACTTTCCCCCTTTGTCTCAGAGCCCAACCTTCTTGAATTCTCCTCATTCCTCAAGAAGTAGATGTGTGAGTAGGGGGATGGGGTGACTGGGAGAGGGGCCTGAGGGAGGGGGTTTGGGGTGATGAGCACTGGATGTTGTACGCAACTGGCGAGTCATTGAATTCTACCTCTGAAAGTAATGATACAGTATATGTTAATTATATTGAATTGAAATAAAATTTTTTTTAAAAAGTAGATGTGTATGAATCTTGCCCACAGGCCACATGATTCATCTGAAACACCAATCCTTCTTCTCTTGATTTATGTTTGTGTTTTGGCAATCTCATGACCCTCAAGAATATTTAAAACCAAGCCTGAGAAGTGTGTAGGTGCCAGCACCTGTGAGTCCACAGCTGCCTACTCAACATCGGCAAGAGGGTACCTCAAACTAACCACCGGATCCCTCAGTTTCTCCATCCTCACCCCAAAGTGCTCCTCCTCCCTCATCCCCTTATCTCACAGGGCATACTACCACCCCCTAAAATGCTCAAGCCAGGTCCCACTGACTCATCTGCCCATCCAGCTTTAATCCCACCTTCTTAATAGCTTCAAATCCATTTCTCCCCACTACCCTTGTCCTGCCTCACCCCAGGCATTTTATGTTTCCTTTTGGAGTAAAAGTCTTATAACTGTTCTCTCTGATTCCACACTAACTGTGGCCCTCCGACTGAAGCCAGAGTGATCATTCTGGTTTTGAGTGTGATGTTCTGCTCCTTATACTTTTCAATAATAACCTTCTGCCCACATGATGCTTCCCAAGAGCCTCCATTCCATGGTGCCCTGACCGCTCTGATCCCATCAGCTGCAGTTCCATAACCTAGCCGTACACTCACCTGCTGCTGTTGCCCACAAAGCCATCCACTCCTTCTCAGGCTTTGTAAATGCCTTGATGCTTTATGTTGCTGGCTCCTCACTGAGAAATTAGGAGCTCTCATTCTTAACAGTATGACAGATGAAAGAAAATGCTAATCTGAAAACATGTTCCTGAAGGGTGTCTGCCCAGAGTAGATGCCTTTGTTGGGCAAAGCATCTGGCTGAAGTTTATAAAATGAAAAAGCAGGACCAGGGTTGCCCTAAAGATTGGGAAAGTCAAATTATAGCGTATGCTAGAGTAAGGGCAATTATGGGTTTCAAGGGAGAACTGGATAAAGAATGAGTAGGGCCCTGAGAAACGAGGGAAGGGGCCATGTGAAGAGAGTATAATAATGAAAGAAAGCCCAGTATTGGGGGGACATGCTGGGGCCAGAGAAGAGACACCCACTGAGCAATTCCCAGTGATAAGGGCTGACCAAGGGATTCTTGAGAACTAGAGTGCCTGTGATTCCATTTTATAGGGTGAGTCTTGACTATTCTGTGTCGTGATACTCCTCTATTCCTCCTAAACCCTCTAAAAAGATCTGTCCCAGAAGCACTCTGGGTCGGTGCAGAACGGTAATCCAAGCCAGAGGTAAAGCAGCGATGGAGACAGCACAGGCTGTATGGAGAGAAGACAGCAGCTGCCAGGGTTCAGGGGGTGACAACGAAAGAGGCCACGGCAGGGACTGACCACAAGAAAGTCAGATGCGGACAACCGCTCAGACAGGTTGATCGACACATTAGATTTTCTACCACCTGAGGCATTGTGTCTCAGGACAGTTTACTTGACATCCAAGGGAGAAGGGACGCAATTCCCATAAGGCAGAAAAGACTGGGCGATTTCCAGGCAGTCGACCCTGGGGTTACACTTACAGCTGATACAACAAAGTTATAAGATGGCAATGAAGTGAATCTTCTTGAGCAGGTAAATAAATGCAGTAAGAACTATGTTAGGTGTAAGCTAAAATGCATACACTTATAGAAGGTGTTGGCAAAAGTCACATTGGACTGTAGAGATAAAGTAACATTACAAAAGTCCTGATGCTAACATTAATAGAAAAGACTGGTCTTTCATCTTCGGATCCTTAAGTTACAAAAAAAAAAAAAAAAAAAAAAGTGTACTGTTTCCAAATGGTCCCAGAAATAACGATATGGTTTTCATTCAAATTACGGTGAAAGAAAGAGTAAAGTGATCAAAAGAAAAGAGGGAGAAGTTGATTATCAATGTACTAGAATTTTCATAATTTTTAATCTAGAAATTCAGGAAACTAAATAAAATCTACCTTATAGCTTACATAAGAGAATTTAGATAATAAGCAGGTAAAAGTCATCAAGCTTGGGATGTCACAAATCAGAACATATTCTAATGCCAAAAGAAATCATTTCAAACGTAAAGTGTATTTCCAAAGCCTAAAAAAATATTCCTTCACATACCCACCCAACAACTATATGTGAGAACACCTGGTGCTTAAAGCAGAGTCACTGCAGTTTTATAGAGACTAACATCTCTCTAGGACCTCAAAGTGAATCAGAATTTGACAAAACAGTGGAAATGAGGTGGAGGAGTCAAGATGGCAGAGAAGTAGCAGGCTGAGACGACATCAGGTAGCAGAAGATCAGCTAGATAGCTTATCAAACCATTGCAAACACCTACAAGTCCAACGGGAGATCAAAGAGAAGAAGAACAGCAATTCTAGAAACAGAAAATCGACCACTTTCTGAAAGGTAGGACCTGCAGAGAAGTGAATCCAAAGCGACGGACGGGAAGATAGACCGCGGGGGGAGGGGCTGGCTCCCGGCAAGCGGCGGAGCAACGGAGCACAAAATCGGGACTTTTAAAAGTCTGCTCCACGGAGGGACATTGCTCCAGAGGCTAAACCGGGGGGAAGCCCATGCGGGGTCAGCATAACCCCAGGTCCCACGGGGTCACAGAAGGACCGGGGGTGTCTGAGTGTCACAGAGCTCGCAGGTATTAGAGCAGGGAAGCCGGCTACAGAGACAGAGCCAAGTGAGCTCTCAGCTCGGGGTTACCTTGAACCAGTCACAGGCTGGGTGAGCTCGGAGGGTGGCTGGAGGCCACAGAGACGGGAGTGATTGGGCTCTTTTCTCTGAGGGCGCACTGAGGAGTGGAGCCCTGAGCTCTCGGCTCCTCCAGGCGGAGACTGGGAGGCCGCCATTTTCATTCCCATCCTCCGAAACTCTACGGAAAGCACTCAGGGGACAAAAACTCCCGAAAGCGAACCCGAGCGGATTACTTAGCCTGGCCCCTGGTAAGGGCGGTGCAATTCTGCCTCGGGCAAAGACACTTGAGAATCACGACAACAGGCCCCTCTCTCAGAAGATCAACAAGAAATCCAGGCAAGACCAAGTTCACCTACCAAAGAGAGCAGCAGAATTCCAAAGGAAGAGAAAGCAAAGCATGGAACTCATGGTTTTCTCCCCATGATTCTTTAGTCTTGCGGCTAATTTAATTTTTTTTATTTTTTTTTCTTCTGCTAAAATTTTTTTAACTTTTACACTTTTCTTTTTTAACGTTTTTTTAACTAGTTTATCTAATATATATATATTTTTTTCTTTTTTATATTTTTTCTTTATTTGTTTTCTTTTTTTAACTTTTTTTTCTCTGAACTTCTTTTTATCCCCTTTCTCCCCCCCCCCCCACGATTTGGGGTCTCTTTTGATTTGGTTAAAGCGCATTTTCCTGGGGTCTTTGCCACCCTTTTAGTATTTTATTTGCTCCTTCATATACTCTTATCTGGACAAAATGACAAGGCGGAAAACCTCACCACAAAAAAAAGAACAAGAGGCAGTACTGAAAGCTAGGGACCTAATCAATACAGACATTGGTAATATGTCAGATCTAGAGTTCAGAATGACGATTCTCAAGGTTCTAGCTGGGCTCGAAAAAGGCATGGAAGATATTAGAGAAACCCTCTCTGGAGAGATAAAAGCCCTTTCTGGAGAAATAAAAGAACTAAAATCTAACCAAGTGGAAATAAAAAAAGCTATTAATGAGGTGCAATCAAAAATGGAGGCTCTTACTGCTAGGATAAATAAGGCAGAAGAAAGAATTAGTGACATAGAAGACCAAATGACAGAGAATAAAGAAGCTGAGCAAAAGAGGGACAAACAGCTACTGGACCACGAGGGGAGAATTCGAGAGATAAGTGACACCATAAGACGAAACAACATTAGAATAATTGGGATTCCAGAAGAAGAAAGAGAGAGGGGAGCAGAAGGCATATTGGAGAGAATTATTGGAGAGAATTTCCCTAATATGGCAAAGGGAACAAGCATCAAAATCCAGGAGGTGCAGAGAACCCCCCTCAAAATCAACAAGAATAGGTCCACACCCCGTCACCTAATAGTAAAATTTACAAGTCTTAGTGACAAAGAGAAAATCCTGAAAGCAGCCCGGGAAAAGAAGTCTGTAACATACAATGGTAAAAATATTAGATTGGCAGCAGACTTATCCACAGAGACCTGGCAGGCTAGAAAGAACTGGCATGATATATTCAGAGCACTAAACGAGAAAAACATGCAGCCAAGAATACTATATCCAGCTAGGCTATCATTGAAAATAGAAGGAGAGATAAAAAAACTTCCAGGACAGGGGCGCCTGGGTGGCTCAGTGGGTTAAGCCTCTGCCTTCGGCTCAGGTCATGGTCTCAGGGTCCTGGGATCGAGCCCCGCATCGGGCTCTCTGCTCAGCAGGGAGCCTGCTTCCCCCTCTCTCTCTGCCTGCCTCTCTGCCTGCTTGTGATCTCTGTCTGTCAAATAAATAAATAAAATCTTAAAAAAAAAAAAAAACTTCCAGGACAAACAAAAACAAAAAGAATTTGTAAACACCAAACCAGTCCTACAGGAAATATTGAAAGGGGTCCTCTAAACAGAGAGCCTAAAAGTAGTAGATCAGAAAGGAACAGAGACAATATACAGTAACAGTCACCTTACAGGCAATACAATGGCACTAAATTCATATCTCTCAATAGTTACCCTGAATGTTAATGGGCTAAATGCCCCAATCAAAAGACACAGGGTATCAGAATGGATAAAAAAACAAAACCCATCAATATGTTGCCTACAAGAAACTCATTTTAGACCCGAAGACACCTCCAGATTTAAAGTGGTGGGGTGGAAAACAATTTACCATGCTAATGGACATCAGAAGAAAGCTGGGGTGGCAATCCTTTTATCAGATCAATTAGATTTTAAGCCAAAGACTATAATAAGAGATGAGGAAGGACGCTATATCATACTCAAAGGGTCTATCCAACAAGAAGATCTAACAATTTTAAATATCTATGGCCCTAATGTGGGAGCAGCCAACTATATAACAATTAATAACAAATTAATAACGAAATCAAAGAAACACATCAACAATAATACAGTAATAGTAGGGGACTTTAGCACTCCCCTCACTGAAATGGACAGATCATCCAAGCAAAAGATCAACAAGGAAATAAAGGCTTTAAATGACACACTGGACCAGATGGACATCACAGATATATTCAGAACATTTCATACCAAAGCAACAGAATACACATTCTTCTCTAGTGCACACGGAACATTCTCCAGAACAGATCACATCCTGGGTCATAAATCAGGTCTCAACCGGTATCAAAAGATTGGGATCATTCCCTGCATATTTTCAGAGCACAATGCTCTGAAGCTAGAACTCAATCACAAGAGGAAATTTGGAAGGAACACAAATACATGGAGACTAAACAGCATCCTTCTAAAGAATGAATGGGTCAACCAGGAAATTAAAGAAGAATTGAAAAAATTCATGGAAACAAATAATAATGAAAACACGACGATTCGAAATCTGTGGGACACAGCAAAGGCAGTCCTGAGAGGAAAATATATAGCGGTACAAGCCTTTCTCAAGAAACAAGAAAGGTCTCAAATACACAACCTAACCCTACACCTAAAGGAGCTGGAGAAAGAACAAGAAAGAAAGCCTAAACCCAGCAGGAGAAGAGAAATAATAAAGATTAGAGTAGAAATCAATGAACTAGAAACCAAAAAAACAATAGAACAAATCAACGAAACTAGGAGCTGGTTATTTAAAAGAATTAATAAGATTGATAAACCCCTGGCCAGACTTATCAAAAAGAAAAGAGAAAGGAACCAAATAAATAAAATCATGAATGAAAGAGGAGATATCTCAACTAACACCAAAGAAATACAAACAATTATAAGAACATACTATGAGCAACTCTATGCCAACAAATTTGACAATCTGGAAGAAATGGATACATTCCTAGAGACATATAAACTACCACAACTGAACCAGGAAGAAATAGAAAACCTGAACAGACCCATAACCAGTAAGGAGATTGAAACAGTCATCAAAAATCTCCAAACAAACAAAAGCCCAGGGCCAGACGGCTTCCCAGGGGAATTCTACCAAACATTTAAAGAAGAACTAATTCCTATTCTCCTGAAACTGTTCCAAAAAATAGAAATGGAAGGAAAACTTCCAAACTCATTTTATGAGGCCAGCATTACCTTGATCCCAAAACCAGACAAGGATCCCATAAAAAAAGAGAATTATAGACCAATATCCTCGATGAACACAGATGCGAAAATTCTCACCAAAATACCAATAGGATTCAACAGTACATTAAAAGGATTATTCACCACGACCAAGTGGGATTTATTCCAGGACTGCAAGGTTGGTTCAACATCCGCAAATCAATCAATGTGATACAATACATTAATAAAAGAAAGAACAAGAACCATATGATACTCTCAATAGATGCTGAAAAAGCATTTGATAAAGTACAGCATCCCTTCCTGATCAAAACTCTTCAAAGTGTAGGGATAGAGGGCACATACCTCAATATTATCAAAGCCATCTATGAAAAACCCACCACAAATATCATTCTCAATGGAGAAAAACTGAAAGCTTTTCTGCTAAGGTCAGGAACACGCCAGGGATGTCCATTATCACCACTGCTATTCAACATAGTGCTAGAAGTCCTAGCCTCAGCAATCAGACAACAAAAAGAAATTAAAGGCATCCAAATCAGCAAAGAAGAAGTCAAACTATCACTCTTCGCAGATGATATAATACTATATGTGGAAAACCCAAAAGACTCCACTCCAAAACTGCTAGAACTTGTACAGGAATTTACTAAAGTGTCAGGATATAAAATCAATGCACAGAAATCACTTGCATTTCTCTACACCAACAACAAGACAGAAGAAAGAGAAATTAAGGAGTCAATCCCATTTACAATTGCACCCAAAACTATAAGATACCTTGGAATAAACCTAACCAAAGAGGCTAAGAATCTATACTCAAAACTATAAAGTACTCATGAAAGAAATTGAGGAAGACACAAAGAAATGGAAAAATGTCCCATGCTCATGGATTGGAAGAACAAATATTGTGAAAACGTCTATGCTACCTAAAGCAATTTACACATTTAATGCAATCCCTATCAAAATCCCACCCATTTTTTTCAAAGAAATGGAACAAATAATAATCCTAAATTTTTTTTAAAGATTTTATTTATTTATTTGACAGACACAAGTAGGCAGAGAGGCAGGCAGAGAGAGAGGAGGAAGCAGGCTCCCTGCTGAGCAGAGAGCCCGATGCGGGGCTCGATCCCAGGACCCTGGGATCATGACCTGAGCTGAAGGCAGAGGCTTTAACCCACTGAGCCACCCAGGCGCCTCAATAATAATCCTAAAATTTATATGGAACCAGAAAAGACCTCGAATAGCCAAAGGAATATTGAAAAAGAAAGCCAAAGTTGGTGGCATCACAATTCCGGACTTCAAGCTCTATTACAAATTTGTCATCATCAAGACAGCATGGTACTGGAACAAAAAGAGACACATAGATCAATGGAACAGAATAGAGATCCCAAAAATAGAACCTCAACTCTATGGTCAACTAATTTTCGACAAAGCAGGAAAGAATGTCCAATGGAAAAAAGACAGCCTCTTCAATAAATGGTGTTGGGAAAATTGGACAGCCACATGCAGAAAAATGAAAGTGGACCATTCCCTTATACCACACATGAAAATAGACTCAAAATGGATGAAGGACCTCAATGTGAGAAAGGAATCCATCAAAATCCTTGAGGAGAACACAGGCAGCAACCTCTTCGACCTCAGCCGCAGCAACTTCCTAGGAACATCACCAAAGGCAACGGAAGCAAGGGCAAAAATGAACTATTGGGATTTCATCAAGATCAAAAGCTTTTGCACAGCAAAGGAAACAGTTAACAAAACCAAAATACAACTGACAGAATGGGAGAAGATATTTGCAAATAACATATCAGATAAAGGGCTAGTATCCAAAATCTATAAAGAACTTATCAAACTTAACACCCAAAGAACAAATAATCCAATCAAGAAATGGGCAGAAGACATGAACAGACATTTCTGCAAAGAAGACATCCAGATGGCCAACAGACACATGAAAAAGTGCTCCACATCACTCAGCATCAGGGAAATACAAATCAAAACCACAATGAGATATCACCTCACACCAGCCAGAATGGCTAAAATTAACAAGTCAGGAACGACAGATGCTGGCGAGGATGCGGAGAAAGGGGAACCCTCCTACACTGTTGGTGGGAATGCAAGCTGGTGCAACCACTCTGGAAAACAGCATGGAGGTTCCTCAAAAATTTGAAAATAGAACTACCTATGACCCAGCAATTGCACTCCAGGGTATTTACCCTAAAGATACAAACATAGTGATCCGAAGGGGCACGAGCACCCGAATGTTTATAGCGCAATGTCTACAATAGCCAAACTATGGAAAGAACCTAGATGTCCATCAACAGATGAATGGATAAAGAAGATGTGGTATATATACACAATGGAATACTATGCAGCCATCAAAAGAAATGAAATCTTGCCATTTGCGATGATGTGGATGGAACTAGAGGGTATCATGCTTAGTGAAATAAGTCAATCCGAGAAAGATAGCTATCATATGATCTCCCTGATATGAGGAAGTGGAGATGCAACATGGGGGGTTGGGGGGTAGGAGAAGAAAAAATGAAACAAGATGGGATCGGGAGGGAGACAAACCATAAGTGACTCTTAATCTCACAAAACAAACAGGGTTGCTGGGGGGAGGGGGTCAGGAGAGGGGAGTGGGGTTATGGACATTGGGGAGGGTATGTGCTATGGTGAGTGCTGTGAAGTGTGTAAACCTGGCGATTCACAGACCTGTACCCCTGGGGATAAAAATATATTATATGTTTATAAAAAAATAATAATAATAAATAAATAAATTTTTAAAAAAACAGTGAGAATGAATATGTATATGAAATACTAATATATCCTGATTCCCAAGGCAAAAGTAACAACCCAGAAGTTTTCGTGTTCAAGAATTCCAGAGTACTTGCTCATTAACTCGGGTATATTGGGACAAGTTAGAATATGCTTAAGTAACAACCCCAAAATTCTCACTTGTGTAACACAACAAAAGATTATGTCTTACTCAAAGTCTTTAGGAGATCTGGGAAACTGGGCAGGATTGCTGTTCCTCATGTGCTGGCACAATTTTCCACATTGGTTAGATTTTATGGTTTCTCCATCCCAATATGCACTCCTGCGATTGCTGTGGCCTAGGAAGAGAACATGGAAAATCATAAACTGGCTTCCATCCACAACTCACATTTCAGTCATATGACTACATTTAACTTCAAGAGGGCATATGCGCCCAACCAAAAAGAGGAGGCTTGGAAATCTTGGTGGCAAATATTAGTAATGTCTACTGTAGATACATAGTGGATCTTTAGCTTTTACTTGTATTCCTATAGGAAAGATAAAATGAAAAGGTCTCCAGTATTTCTAAGCATAAGAAGCCTTTTCCCACCTTCCTCCCACTTGTTTCCTGCTTCAGTATGGTGTGACCCCCTCCCCCCCACAAAGGAATGAAAAACAGACTTTGAATACATTATTTATTTTAAACTAATCTACAGAACCAGTGAAGGACTAAGAGTTTTCTTTTATCTACTGCAGGGTTACTTAACCTTGGCATTATTAATGTTTTGGGCCAGATCCTTCTTGGGAGCTATCCTGTGTTGCAGGATATTTAGCAGCCTCTGTGGTTTCCACCCACTAGATGTCAATAGTAACCCTCCCACTACACTTGTCACAACGAGAAATGTCTCCGGATATTGCTAAATATCCCTGAGGGGTAACATTGAAAACTGGTTGAGAATATTTTCTATTTGCTGCCTTTGAGCACTAGGAAGAGTTCAGATTCTTTACCACATGAAATAACCCAGTATTGAGGACAGGTAGTAACAGAACAAAGAGAATACACTTTCTCCCAGATCTACCACCAAGACTTGTGAATCTCTTCTTTACCCTATCTATAAAATAGGGAGAATAATGTTACCTGGCTAACAAGCTTATTGTAAGGATTAAATGAGACAATAAACAACTCCTCCTTTTCTCTCTGTTTAGGGAAATCACTTCTATATAAAGCCAGTTCCTATATAAACATGGAGTCTATTTCTGCACTTTCTGTCCTGTGTTACTTGTCTCTGCATATTCCTGGGAGAAATCCTCACTGTGTCGATTTACCACTGTCACTATGAAGCTCTGTATTACCTGCAGGTGACTTGTCTGGGAGATGCAGCCACCAGAAAAGGGGCTGGAAAATGAGAAGGGAAGAAAAAGGCCTGCAGAAGCCCTTGCACCAATGTTTAGATACGTTTCTCACTGGGAAGTCCCCCAAGTGCGTTAAGACAGCGCATAAACTATTCTTTCTTTAGCCCCTGCACCATCTGGTGCCTCGCACACAGGTACAGGCACCCAATGCATGGCTGCTGAGGGATCAAAGGACCAATTTCAGATGTAAGTCAGATGAGCTTAAACTTATTACTGGGTTTTCCCAAATCACCTTAGGTTAGAAGTCCCAAATTAGGTGGAATGAGTACAGGGAAGGTATTAATACAGGCAGAACTGGCATCACCAATAAGTGACAGGTGACAGTCTGACATTAAAAGATGAAATTAAATAGCAGACATTAATTAAAAAATGAGAACCACATGCTCTGGAGAGTAAACAGCCATACATATCACAATAACCCCTTAGCTGCTTTATGCTGTCAGTACATAATAATTGACATCCCTAATAATGACTCTGACATTTTAAAAACTGCTAATATCTGTTCAGCATGTTCCATTTTTAAAAATTCAGAGTACTGTGTATGGCATTTGAGAAAGATTTCCAGCACAGACTTATAAACTATGTAATTTGCCATATACCTTAGAGATGAGCTAGATGAGCTAATCTGTTGTCTAAGTGAAGCAAGTCAGCTACAGAAAGGTAAAGTACACTTACCAAGGCCACGTGCCCACAGAGGCAGAACTAGAACTAAAGCCTTACTTTGCTGACTTGATGGCAAGCTCTGTTTCCACTAAGGTACATCTTTGAAAATACAAATATATTTCTTTAATTAATTAAAATTGCCAAATTTAGTATTTGGAAACTCAGTAAGGGTGTGCTTCAACTATATGCAATTTTTCCACACTGATTTATTAATCAACTGGTCTTAACTGAGCCTCTGTGTTGCTAAAAAAATAGTTCAGATCTGGTAGGTGTGTCAAAGAAGAGAGAAAGCATGATGCCTAACTCAAATGATTGAACTTTCTAGAAGGGAAGGGATGATTTACGTGTAAGAAACCAGAGTGATGCAAAGCAGTATGGGGTATGGCAATGAGTCTTAGGATGTGGAAACCAACTCTAAGTCCTCTGGGAATTGAGAGATAAGAAACACCCACCCATGGCAAATGGTCAAGGATGGCACAAGGGTAAGGCAGGTCACCCATGTTGGACCCAAAGGATAATATAGACTTTGGAAACGAAAACAAAGATGTCCCAGATGCAAAGAACAAGATGAGAAAACTCTTGAACGGGGGTGGAAGCCTGGATCACATTTTCTAAGACATTCATTTCAATAGATTATCTTACAAGTCTGAGTTATTTATGAAGATAGGGAGAGGGTAGTTACAGGAAATAATAAAAATTTAGCCTGACCTGGAAAATTTAAGTTGAAGGGAGGGGAGAATAAGGAAAATGGCCTAATTGCTCTAGAACAGCAGTGTCTGATAGAAATATAATGCATACCACAATGTAATTTAAAATTTTCTAGTAGCCCCATTAAAAAAAAATGCAACAGCCATCAAAAGACATGAAATCTTGCCATTTGCGACGACGTGGATGGAACTAGAGGGTATCATGCTTAGCGAAATAAGTCAATCGGAGAAATATAACTATCATATGATCTCTTTGATATGAGGAAGTGGAGATGCAAGGTGGGGGGGTTTGGGGGGAGGTAGGAAAAGAAAAAATGAAAAGATGGGATTGGGAGGGAGACAAACCATAAAAGACTCAATCTCAAGAAACAGACTGAGGGTTGCGGGGGGGAAGGGGGATGGGAGAGGGTGGTGGGGAAATGGACATTGGGGAGGGTATGTGCTATGATGAGTGCTGTGAAATGTGTAAACCAGACGATTCACAGACCTGTACCCCTGGGGATAAAAATACATTATATGTTTATTAAAATAAAAAAAAAAAAGAAAAAAAAATGCAACAGATTACAGGCATATCTCAGAGACACTGTAGGTTCCATTCCAGACCATAAAGCAAGGGTCACAATAAAGTGAGTTACATAAATTTTTTGGTTTCCCAGTACATATATAAGTTCTGTTTATACTATAGTGTAGTCTGTTAAGCATGTGATAGCATAAGGTCTAAAAAAAGTACATACCTTAATTACAACACACTTTATTGCTAAAAAAAGCTAACCATCATCTGAACCTTCAGCAAGTCATAATCCCTAATCACAGATCACCATAACAAGTAGAGTCATAATGAAAAGGTTTGAAGTATCGCGAGGATTACCAAAATGTAGCCACAAAGTGAGTAAAGGCTGCTGGGAAAATGGCATCACCAGACTTCTCAATGTGGGCTTGGTTGCCACAAATTTTCACTGTGTGAAACATACACTAGGAAGCTCAATAAAATGACGTATACCTGTAAACTCATATTAAAAATATATTTTCTGGAATGTGATATATCCAAAATGTTATTTCAATATACAAAGTTCAATATACAAAACTATTGAGATACCTGACATTCTTTTACTCATACTAAGTCTCTGACATCTCATGTGTATTCTACACTTAGAGCATATCTCGTATCTTGGGTGCTAAATTCATCAGAAATATTTGATCTGTATTTAGATACTATAAGATTTGTAACTGAAAAGATGAATTCACATACCGAAGTTGTTCCAAACATACTTTAAAGTTTTCCAGTAACTGAATCAAATACCAATTATCATTTTGTTAATATTCGCATCCACCTTGACAAAACTGCTTCGGTTTTTAAATTTAAATGCCAATCAATTAAAATTAAATAAAAGTTTGATTCCTCAGGACTACAGGTCAAATTTCAAGGGTTCAAACATACATGTAGTTACAAGTTAGGCTGTGCAGGTCTAAAGGTGGGTTCCCAGGTGACATAACAGACTCGGGGTATCTGGAGGGAAAATGCATACAAGCTAGGACACAGCACAGAGCCGCTCTATGCGAGTTGCCAAGAAGGAAGAAGATATCACGAGAAAAACAGATTTCTAGGGAGACTAATCTGTAACAGAATAGAGAAAGAAAAAAAAATACAACAAAGTCAGGGAGACAAACGGACAGTTTGTCATAGTAAATAAAATGTGAAATAATGAGGGATAGAAGTGGAGGTAGGAGAAAAGAATGAGGCAGAGGCAAGGATCTGAGAAGCTGTTTGCTGGACAGGAGAACTGACGAGGCTGAAGAAAAGCCAGGACACAGAAGAACCCCGGCTGAAGACCTCAGAGGGACCCAGGTTTTGCTTGCTTTGTGTTATGTTGGGTTTTTGTTTTGTGTTTGTTTTATCTCTCTTCTATCCTCTACACACATTTAACAGGGGAAATTATATTCCATGGTGGTTTCCAGGAGCTCACAGATTTTTTTTTTTAAGGAACATTTCTGTGCCTCTGCTTTTTTACTTATTTCTTTTTTAAGTAATTTGTATACTCAATGTGGGGCTCAAATGCAGGAGCCTGAGATCAAGGGCCGCCTGCTCTACAGACTGAGCCAGACAGGTGCCCCTGGAGTTCACAGATTACTTGAAGCGCCTAGTGAACTCTTGGGAACGTAATGGGTCAATTATTACGGAAAACAAGAATGGAGGAGGAGAAGGGAGCAGACCTGAGAGAAGGGGAGAGAGAGGCAGAAGGAGACAAAGAGACTCTAAGTTTTAAGTTTAATATTTACCAATAAATAGATGATAGATCAAACCATTTGAGTGAGTGAGATCATCCAGGAAGGTATTTCGAGTGAAAAGACAGGGGCCACCACAGGAACAATAGATTTCCAGGGTCAGATAAGTCTTCAAAGAAATGCTTCCAACGGGCAAAGAGACTGAACCAGACAGGTTAGATTTGTTCCTTGGCCTCATTCACTCAACCAGCATTTACTGAGACAAAGGTCTAGGTGTTCACATTCTAGAGAGAAGGCAGGTGGGCTGCCCTGGAAGAGTGCACTGCTAGGCTCACAGCCAAGACTGACTCCCAGATGGCTCTGCCTGCAGCAGTGTCTCTGCCCTACACCACAGGAGTCATGTACAGTGTCACCGACAGTGCTTTTCGCCTTGGAAATAGATCAGTCTCAATCCTATCCTGTTTCCTCCAAGTTTCATTCGCCATACGTAAAAGTGCTCTTCTTACTTTTCCTAACAACAACCAAGTAATTCGATTCCCAGCTTAGAGGGAAAAGACACGTGAGCGCTGTGTGGAGTTGGTATAATGGAGACATCTTCCTCTATACAGTAGTGATGGTGCAGGAGCAGGCGAAGGGCTTTGGGAGGCCAGCTGGTGTTGGTCTCCTGCCCATGAGCTGTTGCAATGAGATGGGTAAGGGAGTACAGAAAAGCCACAAATTATGAGGCAAGAAAATTCAGAAGACATTTGGTTCAATAGAAATTGATGACACATTATACCATTTAACATTTGAAAGGAGTAGTGCTCAAATTGAATTAGGATAGAAAGGTCTAACTTTAGAACTTCTCTCCCCATAGAAATGTCACAGTATTTTCCATTAAGGATCAAAAGGACCCACCATACTTTCACCTGCTCTAACAAGAGATTTTTAATGCTACCCTGGTAAAAAACTGCACTTTTCTATTTGTTAGTTATGAAACTTCCATTTCCCCTACCTTACAATTTGAAGGAACGCGTAGTATTCTGAGTTCAAACTGTGAAATACAATAGAGATAATTACCCACTTCAGAAACATAATTCCTTCTATTGCGTAACTGACTTTAAAAAAAAGATCTTTAAAGGAAGAATTTATTCATTAAATCTAACCATTTGTACAAAACAATGTTCTCCCTCAATTCAATCTTTACCTCTCTCCTCCCAAATTTTTCATAAAAGATATAACTCAGTCTCATTAACTTTACACTTCTCTCAATGACATTCAAGACTTTGAAATGAGAGAACCATGGAACACACAATAAGGGAAAGCAGTTGCCTGGAGTGTCCATCTTTCCCCGCCACCTGACATCTCCTACGTGTCATCTATGTGCCAGTTAAAATATCCCTCTGGGAAAATGGAGCTGACTCGTGTGAATTTCTCTGGGCCCTTACAACACCTCTACTCTCTTGGAGAAATCTGCTTGCATTTTTCCTACTTATGAACACATCTGCCTGTGCCAAGCCTTCAGGGCAGGACCCATATCATGCACATCTTTGTATCTCTGGAGATTAGCCCAGTAACTGGTCTAGGAAGTACCCAATAAATACTTGTATAAGAAATAAAGAACAGGGGGCGCCTGGGTGGCTCAGTGGGTTAAAGCCTCTGCCTTTGGCTCAGGTCATGATCTCAGGTCCTGGGATCGAGCCCCGCATCGGGCTCTCTGCTCAGCAGGGAGCCTGCTTCCTCCTCTCTCTCTGCCTGCCTCTCTGCTTGCTTGTGATCTCTTTCTCTCTCTCTGTCAAATAAATAAATAAAATCTTTTTTAAAAAAAAATTAAAAAAAAAAGAAATAAAGAACAGGGGCGCCTGGATGGCTCAGTCAGTTAAGCATCTGTCTACGGCTCAGATCCAAGGGTCCTGGGACTGAGCCCTGTGTTGGGCCTTCTGCTCAACAGGGAGCCTGTTTCTCCCTCTCCCTCTGCCTGCTGCTCCCCCTGCTTGTGTTCTCTCTTTCTCTCTCTGACAAGTAAATAAATAAATCTTTAAATATATATGTATACACACACACATATATGTATGTATTTTAAAAAAAGAAATAAAGAATGGATATATAAATGAACAAGTATTCGACTAAATTATAAGAAATGGATTCAGAGCTGGAATTCTTAGCTGTATTACATTGAACAACTCATTCTACCTCTCTGAGCTTTCATTTCCTTATTATGAAAAAGAGAAATAGTGGATTGCCTGGTGGACTTCTCAGGGCACTGGAAAGCAGCACATCTGATAATATTTGTGCAAGCTCCTGACAAATGATAAAGTACTACGCAAATGTTAGTTATTGTCCAGTGTCTTGATAGAGCCATAAAAGCCTAAAGCCTGGCCAAGTGTAGAACAGGGATAGGAAATAAATTCCCTACATGTGGGAATGGTGTTATTGTGACGCAGATCCCAAAACAAAATCGTAAGAAACATCCTTGACTCCTCCTTCTGCTTACTCCTAACACCCAAATGGAGCCGGTATCACCTGTTTCACCATCACGGGGGAAATACAGACATAAGCAAGTATACATTCAAGCCTCCACCCCTCCTGGTAGCAGCAAGTCCACTTCCTCCCTTTATATCACATCTCCCCACAACTGACCAAGACCTCCAGGGATTCCTCAATCCAAGGAATGGGATCAGGCTGGGAAGGATGGTTTTGATTCTTCATGTAAGTGGGGAACCAGCTAGATAACTGGTATCTGACAGACTTCTCACACAATTTTGCTGCTGTAAACAGGTCCTGCATGGTTGACTGCTGGAACGACTGGTCAAGCACCCATCTCTGGTTTTGAGGAATGCCATATCATGCACCACCAGGAAGTTAGGCCTGAAGGAGGGTCCAGCACCAGCCACAGACTATGCCCCAACCAGACCTTCCCCATAAACTCCAAAACCCTTCTCTCAGTGGCTGCTCAGCAACCCCCTTGCTTCAGTCCTGTTTACAGGATGTCACTGCCCATGTCTACCGCTAGTTCTTGAAGAGGTATTCCTGGCCTATGTTTACAGGTCTCCTTAACTTTGAACCTTGGGAAGCAGCATGGTATTCAAGTGTCTTTTCCCACACTGAATAATGGATGCCTTCTCCTCTGGATATTTACATAACCAAAGGATTTCAGTAGGTTTTATAGAACAATAAAGATCAGTTGCAAGGACACCACCCGCCCGCCACAGGTACCCTATTCGATATCTGCCTTGACAGGCCATCTGTCATGCAGACGGTCCCAAAGTTCTGCCATTTTGATGCCAAAACATTCCTCAGCTCCATTAATTTTTCTGGCCACTACCTTGTTTGGGCCTCATCTTTCACCTGGATTACTGGGGCGGTTTCCTAACACCGCCTGCCTTTTATTACTGCTCTCCCATCTACTCTCTGGATGGCAGCCAGAGTACTCTTTCCAGACACAGAGCAGATCCTGTCCCCTCTTTGTTTACAACAAGTGCAGTGCTTCTCGTTGTCCACCTAGTAAACCCCTTGACATGTTTTTACAAGACTCTACTTCTACATGTCCTCTTTCCCTGCCTTCCCCACCGCTCACCGATCCCTTTCCTTCTCTCCTAGTCCTATCCTCTCATCTTCCAACAGGAGTTTCTTGCTGCTCCCTTAATCCCTTTGACTTATCCTTAATCCACCCTTGAAGGAGGAGAGAATGTCCCCATGAGAAAGAAAAGACAAACATCAGGATGCTCTCATGACTTCTCACTTTGAGAAATCACCTCTCTTCTCATTTTCCTAATAAATCCGTGTTTCTTCTAAAGAAGCTGGAGGTAGGTGATGGTCACTGAATCAGTCAAGATATGACTATGACACCACCTGTCTTTAGGATGACGGGACATCAGATACCCATGGACATCAGCTTTGGGGGCTTCATGGACCCCCAGGTGATAAGAAAAGCCCCATTTAATATCACTTTACATTAGTTGAACTTGGCCTGGTTATGTGACTGTATGAATTCGGAGCAGACTAAAAGAGAACTGAAATAATCATCTTTTAAAATAACTAAGTTATATATGTCATAGATTATGTTAAATATCTTGTCCTATTCTATGGAATATTTTATGCCATGTCAGATGTCAGAAAGATAAGTCAACTGTATGACAGAGGGGTAATTTGTTAGAAGGCAACATTTTATGAATATGTATTTTAAGATGTAATGAAAACATGAAATTAGACACTTTTTCTTCTGCTTTACTGGCCTTTATCAAGCTTATATCCTCACCATGGAGCTTTGCTTCCCACAAGATTTTTTTTCTCCCTCTCTTAAGGGCTTTCTGTATCGATACACATAACCTATTACCAACCTGTGGTACAATTGCAGTGTATTTCAACTACACTGATGTAGTAGTTTATTCCCTAAAAATAGTATTTTAGTTATTGTAGAGATTATGGAGTTTTGAGAATCAAAGCTGTTTTTGGTAAAACGTCTTAATTTTCCATATCTGCTTTTATCTTTACAGTAAGAAGAGAAAGTTTTAATAGACCAAACTCATCATGATGCTTTTAGTAATGCAATGGAAAGAATATTTTAGGCACTCAGAATACATCTCTGAAATCCTTAATCTGTATTAATTTCAGAAAATATTCAGATTTTCATATCTGTGGCTTGACATGTTTGTGGAATTTTTTGGGAGAGGATTAGATAGCTAAGAAGAAGAGAACACACACACAAAAAGCATATTTAAAAAATTTTTAGATCATTTTAGAGTTCTGAAGGGTTGCAAAAATAGTACAAAGTTCCTGTGTACTATTCCCCCAGTCTCCTTATGTTAACATCTTTCATAACTATAATAAAATTCATTTTAATAAAAATACTATTTTCATATAAAGATCTGTATAGCTGAGATTATTGCCATCTGTCTTTCTAGTTATCTTTTTTATTTTATTTTTTTCTAGTTATCTTTTTTAAATTTGAACTTCAAGAACGTAAAATACAGGGCTAATCAGATTTGTACCGTGGCAAAGGCTATTTATTATCACCACTCCATACTTAATAGTTCAGTTACTTGTGATATTATATTTTATTCATTTGTGTGACATTTTTATTCTGTACCTCCTACGGTGTAAACTCTTACAAAGTCCCTGCCCACAAAGAACTTCCCTTCTAGGTGGGAAACACGAAAAGACAGAACAAATGAAATGGACAATTACAATACAATATGAACATGATGGATGTTCTAATACAGTAAAATTACTTCAGTAGTTAAGGGAGCATACAAGACATGACTCTAACCTAGTCTTGGAGAATCAGCAAAGACTTTCACTGAGGTGGCTTTAAATTGTGACATGAAGAGAGTAGGAAGTATATCAGTCAAGAATAGAAGGGAGATTATTTCAGGCTGGGGAAAAAGAATGAGAAAGTCTGGGAAGTGAGAGATGGGAGAGGGAGGGAGGGGAGAGGAGAGAGAGAGAGAGAGAGAGAGAGAGAGGTTATTTGCCAGAAAGGGAAAGTAAATTAGGAAGCAAGGACTAGGAAAGGGATCGGTGAGCGGTGGGGAAGGCAGGGAAAGAGGACATGTAGAAGTAGAGTCTTGTAAAAACATGTCAAGGGGTTTACTAGGTGGACAACGAGAAGCACTGCACTTGTTGTAAACAAAGAGGGGACAGGATCTGCTCTGTGTCTGGAAAGAGTACTCTGGCTGCCATCCAGAGAGTAGATGGGAGAGCAGTAATAAAAGGCAGGCGGTGTTAGGAAACCGCCCCAGTAATCCAGGTGAAAGATGAGGCCCAAACAAGGTAGTGGCCAGAAAAATTAATGGAGCTGAGGAATGTTTTGGCATCAAAATGGCAGAACTTTGGGACCGTCTGCATGACAGATGGCCTGTCAAGGCAGATATCGAATAGGGTACCTGTGGCGGGCGGGTGGTGTCCTTGCAACTGATCTTTATTGTTCTATAAAACCTACTGAAATCCTTTGGTTATGTAAATATCCAGAGGAGAAGGCATCCATTATTCAGTGTGGGAAAAGACACTTGAATACCATGCTGCTTCCCAAGGTTCAAAAGCCAGCAGTTAAAGTGGAGTCCCAAGAAGTCATTTCTCACCCTGATCATGAAATGTGGCTGCACTAAAGCTTCCACAAAGATCTCCAAAAAGCTCACACACACAAGCTGTGAAATACAGAGCCTGCATTTAGGACCTGCTTCGGTGACAGAGGTCCCAACAGCTACCAATCCATAGGGACTGCTCTTTGCCTCGAGTCCCCATGTCAGGAGCCAGCCAGGATAGCACAGCATAGGAAGGTCCCCAGTCGAATCTATTCCCCTTCCTCGCTGCTGCTCTACAGACCTGGGGGCTGGGCCCGAACTCAGAAGAGGGGGGAAAGGTCGAATTGAATGAGATATTAACTTTTAACAGTTTATATTTTAAAATATAAATGTATTCATCTCATTTTTTTTATTAAAAAAACACCATAAAAAGATCAAAAAGATCATTGGTGAAAAATCTTCCTTCCAGCTCTACTTCAATCACCCAATTCTCCAAAGAGGTAATGACCTTTGTTAGCTTCTCAATTAGTTTCTTACGGCTACTGTAACAAAGTACCACAAACTTAGGGTTTAAAACAACAGAAGTTTATTCTCCCAAATTTCTAGTGGTCAGAAGTCTGATCTCAGTGTCACTGAAAGGAAATCAAGGTGTCAGCTGAGCCACGCTCAGTCCAGAGGCTCTAGGGGAGACCGCTCCTCGCCTCTTCCAGCTTCTGACCCCCATCGGCTGCCTTCCTGGTCACAGTGCCTTCACCTCTTCCGTGTATAATCACTCACTGCCTCTCTCTTATAAAAATGCTTGTGATGGGGGCGCCTGGGTGGCTCAGTGGGTTAAGCCTCTGCCTTCGGCTCAGGTCATGATCTCAGGGTCCTGGGATCGAGCCCCGCACCGGGCTCTCTGCTTGGCGGGGAGCCTGCTTCCCCCTCTCTCTCTGCCTGCCTCTCTGCCTACTTGTGATCTGTCTGTCAAACAAATAAATAACAAATCTTTAAAAAAAAAATGCTTGTGATGGCATTTAGAGCCCCTCTGCAACCTCCAGGATAATCTCCTTAATTAATCACATCTTTTCCAAGTAAGTACCAATCATAGACTCCAGAGATTAAGAAGTAAGTGTATCTTTAGTGGCCATTACTTAGGTTACCACAGACTCCTACTCTCCAGATAAAAGCAAATGTAAGCACATAGGAAAATCTACCCACCTTTTTTCACTTTTGACCGCAAAAGGTAATTTACCATATAAGATCTTTATCTTGCTTTACTGACTGAACAATATGTTGAGATCTTTCCCTATCACTGCATAGAGAGCAACCTCCATGTGCACATGTGCACAGAGCAGCCCCGAATACATGTATGCAACTTATTTCATCCATTCCATTCAGTTCTCTCTTTTTTTGACATTATAAACAATGGCGAAGGAAACAACTTTGTAGGTGTGTACACACATACATAAACACACATGTTTGAAAATATAACTTAGGAATTTTAGAAATTCCTAGAAGTAGAATTTCTTTGTCAAAGGGCATGGGCACTTGGGGGTTTTCTCTTTTTATTATTCAATTAACGTAGTGCTATATTAGTTTCATGTATATAATAATTCAACAGTTCTATACATTGCTCAGTGTTCATCAAGGTAAATATACTCTTATTCCTCTTCACCTCCTTCACACATCCCCCCATGGACCTCCCCAATGGCAACCACCAGCTTGTTCTCTATAGTTACGAATTAGATTTTTTGTCTCTTTTTCCTTTGTTCACTTTTTCTTCTTAAATTCCACATGAGTGAACTTATATGGTATTTGTCTTTCTGTGACTTCTTTCACTTAGCGTTATACCCTCTAGATCCACCCATGTCACTGCAAATGGCAAGATTTCATCCTTATGGCTGAGTAATATTCCACTGTATATACATATATATTATATCTTCATTATCCATTCATCTACCAGTGGACACTTGGGTTGCTTCTCTATCTTGGCTATTGTAAACAATGCTGCAATAAACATAGGGGTGCACAAATCTTTTTGAATTAGTGTTTCTGCTTTTTTTGGGTAAATATCCAGTAGTGGATTTACTAGGTTGTACGGTAATTCTATTTTTAATTTTTTGAGGAACCTCCGGACTGTTCCACAGTGGCCACGTCAGCTTGCATTCCCACCAAGAGTGCATGAGGGTTCCTTTTTCTCCATATCCTGGCCAACAATTATTTTTGTGTTTTTCATTCTCACTATTCTCACAGGTGTCAAGTAATGTCTCATTCTTGTTTTGATTTATATGTTCCTGATGACTAGTGATGTTGAACACCTTTTTGTGTGTCTGTTGGCCAACTACATGTCTTTTTGGAAAAATGTCTCTTCAGTCCTCTGCCCATTTTTAATTAGATTATTTGTAGGGTTTTGGGGGTTAAGTTCTTTATATAGTTTGGATATTGACTCTTTATTGGATACACCATTTGCAAATATCTTCTCTCATTCAGTAGGTTGTCTTGTCATTTTTTTTTTTGATGGTTTCCTTCACTGTACAAAAACTTTTATTTTGGGATAGTCCTAATAATAGTTTAATTTTGCTTTTGTTCCCTTTGTCAAAGGACACATATCTAGAAAAATGTTCCTAGAGCTGATGTCAAAGAGATTATTGCCTGTGTTTTCTTCTAGGAATTTTTCAGGTCTCACATTTAGGTCTTTAATCAATTTTGAGTTGATTTTTGTGTATGGTGTAAGAAAAGTGGTCTAGTTTCATTCTTTTCCATGTAGCTGTCTAGTTTTCCCAACATTATTTGTTGAAGAGACTGGTTTTTTTCCTGTTGTATATTTTTACCTCCTTTGTCATAGATTAGTTAACCATAAAAATGTGGGCTTATTTCTGGACTCTATTCTGTTCTATTGATCTATGTGTCATTTTTTGTGCCAGTACCATAGTGTCTTGATTATTATAGCTTTGTGTTATATTTGAAATCTAGGATTGTGATACCTCCAGTTTTGTTCTTTTTCAAGACTGCTTTGGCTATTCAGGTTCTTTGTAGTTCCATACAGATTATTTGCTCTAGTTCTCTGAAAAATGCCATTGCTATTTTAATAGGAATTGCATTAAATTTTTGATGCTTTGCAAAGTATGGACATTTTAACAATATTGGTTCTCCCAATCTATGAGCATGGCACGTCTTTCCATTTGTTTCTGTCATCTTCAATTTCTTTCATCATTGTTTTTATAGTTTTGGGCATACAGATATTTCAAACTCCTTCGTTAAGTTTATTCTTAGATATTTTATTCTTTCTGGTCCAATTGTAAATGGGACTGTTCTCCTCATTTTTCTTTGTACTACTTCATCATTAATGTATAGAAATGCAACAGATTTCTGTAGATTAATTTTATATCCTGAAAATCTACCGAATTAATTTACCTAGTAGTTTTTTGGTGAAGTCTTTAGGGTTTTCTGTATAGTATCATATCATCTGCATTCTCCCCCAAATTTCATGTATTTGCCATCCCCAGAGTTCTCTGAACTCAGTCCTTTTGGGTTTTAATGGAGGCTCTATGACATAAGCATGATTGATTAGAGCACTGGTCATTGGTAATTGAACTAAACCTACATCCCCTCTCCCTCTTCCTGGAGGTTAGTAAGTGGGACTGAAATTTCCAACCCTCTAATCATATGGTTGGCTTCACTGGCATCCTTAGGTCCAAAAGCCACCTCATCAACACAACAAAAAACACCTCATCACTTTCAACACAGGAAATTCCAAGGGGTTTAGAAGCTCCATGTGAGAAATGGGGACAAGGACCAAATATATATATTTCTGATTATGTATCACAAAATCATAACAAGGACTTTTAACTCAGAGACAATAACATTAAAATAACAATACAGACACTTATTGGGAGTTTACTATGTGTCAGTGTTTCTAAACATTTTATATGCATAATGTCATTTATGGTCTTCATTTGATCATTAAAATTGAGGAATCCAGCTTCTGGTGAAAAACCTATATGTGATTTTTCAGGCCCAACAAAGGCTTTACCTGGCAGGCCCCAAGAGGGAAAGAAAAGCTACTCTCATCACACCAGACAGTGTACAACAAATCCACTGCAACCATGTGGAGGGAGTTGCATTCCAGAACTCTCTTACATTGTTTCTGTATCTTGCCTGCTGTGAATAATGATGCAATGAACATAAGACCACACACAGATGTCTATTCAAGATAGTGATTTTACATCATTTGGATATAAATCTCCAGAGGGATTGCTAGACCCTATGATTTTTACATTTTTAATTAGTTTCCATTTTTAATTTTTTGTTGACCGTCCAAACTGTCTTCCATAGTAGATGTACTATTTATGCTCCCACCAACAGTGAACAAGATTCCCTTTTCTCTACATCCTCAACAATGCTTGTTACCTCTTATCTTTTTGGTAAAAGCCAAGCCATCTTAGCAAGTCTGAGATGCTATCTCATTGTGGTCTTGATTTGGATGTCCTTGATGATTGAAGATGTTGAACACCTTTTCATGCACTTGTTAGTCATTTGTATGTCTTATTTGGAAAAACGTCTATTCAGATCCTTTGTTCATCTTTTAATCAGTTTTTTGTTGTTTTTTTTTTTTTTTTGGCTATTGAGTGGCATGTGTTCCTTATAAATTTGTATATTAACACCTTATCAGATACATGGTTTGCAAATATTTTCATCTATTCTCTATGTTAACTTTTCATTTTATGAATGGTTTCCTTTGCTTTCCTTTTTAGTTTGATGTAGTCCCACTGGTTTATTTTTTGCTTTTGTTGCCTGTGCTTCTGATGTCAATTCCAAAAAATGATTGCTAAGACCAACGTCAACTCTTCCCCATGTTTTCTTCTAGATTTACAACTTCAGGTCTTACATTTAAGTCTTTAATTTTGAGTTGATGTTTATGTAGAGTTTAAGTGACCAATTTAATTCTCTTGCATATGCCTATCCAGTTTTCTCAGCACCATTTATTGAAGAAACTATCCTTTCCCTATTGTATATTTCTTGGCACCTTTGTTGAAAATGTCTGTTTTTCTGCTAGTATCATACAGTTTTGATTGTTGTAACTTTGTAATATAGTTTCAACTCAGGAAGGGTAATGCCTCTAGTTTTGTTCTTTCTCAAGATTGTTTTGTTGGCTGTTTGTGGGTGTTTTGTGGTTCCACACAAATTTTAGGATTTTTTTTCTGTGAAAAATGCCATTGGAATTTTGATAGGGATTGCATGGATTCTGTAAATTACTTTGGGTTGAACAGAGATTTTAACATTATTAATTCTGCCTATCCAGAACACATAATACATTTCCATTTATGATTTCATTCATTCATTAGTGTTTTATAGTTTTCAGTGTACAGATCTTTCACCTCCTTGGTTAAATTCATTCCAAAGTATTTTATTCTTTTTGTTGCTATTATAAATTGGATTTTCTTAATAATATTTTTTTGATATTTCATTGTTAGTGTATAAAAAAGCAACTGATATTTGTATGTTGATTTTGTATCCTGTAACATTACTGGATTTGTTAGTTTTAACAGTTTGTTTTTTTGTAGAGTCTTTTGAGTTTTTTATATATAAAATCATGTAACTACAAGGAGAGATAATTTGACCTTTTCCTTTTGAATTTGAATGCTGTTTATTGCTTTTTCTTGTCTAATTGCTCTGGCTAGAATTTCCAGTACTATCTTGAATAGAGGTAGTGACAGTGGAACTCTTACATTGTTCTTGATTTAGAGAAAAATCTTTCAGCCTTTCATTGTTGAGGATGATGTTAGCTGTGGCTTTGTCATGTATCTCCTTTATTATATTGAGGTCATTTATTTCTATTCATACTTTGGTGAGAGTTTTTATAATGAAAGTGTATTGAATTTAGTCAAATGCTTTCTGTGTCCATTGAGATAATCATATGATTTTTATTCATCGTTCCATTAATGTGGCATATCACATTCATTGGTTTTCATATGCTGAACCATATATTCCTTGCTTCCCAGGAAGGAATATCCTATGGTCATGGTGTATGATCCCTTACTGTGCTGCTGAATTCATTTGCTGGTATTTTCTTGAGGATTTTTGAATTTATATTCATCAGGGACACTGGCCTGTAGTTTTCTTGTGATGTCTTTGCCTGGCTTTGATATCAGAATAGTATTGGCTTCATAAAATGAGTTTGGAAATGTTCCCTTCTCTTCAATGTTTTGGAAGAATTTAAGAATGTTTGGTGTTAGTTCTTCTTTAAGTATTTGGTAGAATTCACTTATGTAGTCATCTGGTCCTGGACTTTTCTTTGTTGGGAGCGTTTTTGATTACTTAATCCTCATTGTAGCTATAGGTCTATTTGAACTTTCTATTTCTTCATGATTCAGTCTTCTTAGGTTGTATATTTTCAGGAACTTACTCATTTGTTCTACACTATCCAGTTTGTTGGCACATAATTGTTCAGAGTAAATTTTTATAATCCTTTGTTTCTGTGGCATCAGTTATCTCTTTTTTTCATTTATCATTGTATTTGAGTCTCCTCTTTTTTTCCCTTAGTCTAGCTAAAGTTTTGCCAAGTTCTTCTTTTCAAAAAACCAACTTAGTTTTACTGATCTTTTCTATTGTCTTCCTAGTCTCTATTTACCTTTGTTATTTCTTTCTTTCTACTAACTTTGGGCTTAGATTGTTTCTAAGTTTCTTAGATAATTTCTCATGGTGTAAAGTTGTTTGAGATCCTTATTTTTCTTCATGTAAACATTCATTGTTTTTCTTTTTAAAGATTTATTTATTTGACAGAGAGAGAGACAGCAAGAGAGGGAATAAAAGTGGGGCGGGGGGAGAAGGAGGCTTCCCGCTGAGCAGGGAGCCTGATGCAGGGCTTGATCCCAGGACCCTGGGATCATAACCTGAACGGAAGGCAGACACTTAACAACTGAGCCATCCAGGCACCCCTAAACATTCATTGTTATAAACTTTCTTCTTAGCATCGTTTCTCATGCACCCAAAAGTTTTGGAATATTGTGCTTCCATTTTTGTTAATCTCAAAATATTTTCTGATTTTCCTTTTGATTTCTTCTTTGACCTACTGGTCGGTCAGGAATGTGTTTTTCAATCTCCACATTTTTGTGAATTTTCCAGATTTCCTCCTGTTACTGATTTCTAGTCATACTACTGTGGTCAAAAAAGGCACGTGATATGACTTCATTCTTCTTAAATTTGTTAAGACTTGTTTTGTGGCCTAACATTTGATCTATCCTAAAGAATGCTCCATGAGCCCTTGAGAAGAATTTTATTCTGGTCCCATCATATGGAATTTTTTTTTAAGATTTTTATTTATTCATTTGACAGAGAGAGAGAAAACAAGCAAGGGGAGTGGCGGGCAGAGGGAGAGGGAGAAGCAGGCTCCCTGCTGAGCAGGGAGCCTGATGTGGGACTTGATCCCAGGACCCTGGGATCATGACCTGAGCCTAAGGCAGATGCTTAACCTACTGAGCCACCCAGGCACTCCTGCATGGAATGTTCTGTATATGTCTGTTACGTCCATTTGATCTAAAGGGTTGTTCAGGTCCAAAGTTTGGCTAATGATTTTCTATCTGGATAATCTATCAATTATTGAAAGTGGGGTACTGAAGTCCTCTGCTATTTTTGTATTACTCTCTATTTCTCCTTTTAGATTTGCAATAATTACTTTATATATTTAATTGTTCTGATGTTGGGTGCATGTATATTTGCTATTGTTATTTCCTCTTGATGAATTAACCCCTTTATCATTACATAATGACCTTTTTCTCTTATTATATATTTGACTTAAATTATACTTTATCTGACATAGTTATTACTGCTCTTTTTTGGTTTCAATTTCCAGAGTACCTTTTTTTCCATCCCTTTATTTTCAGCCTACATGTGTCCTTAGGTGAAGTGAGTCTCCTGTAGGCAGCATATAGTTGGGTCTTCTTTGTTTTTTTTATTGATTGAGCCACTCTGTCTCTTGAGAATTTAGTCCACTTACATTTAAAGTAATTCTTATTTTTTTTTAAAGATTTTATTTATTTATTTGACAGACAGAGAGCACAAGTAGGCAGAGAGTCAGGCAGAGAGAGAGAGAGAGAGAGAGAGAGGAGGAAGCAGGCTCCCTGCTGAGCAGAGAGCCCGATGTGGGGCTCGATCCCAGGAGCCTGGGATCATGACCTGAGCCGAAGGCAGAGGCTTTAACCCACTGAGCCACCCAGGCACCCCTAAAGTAATTATTGATAGATAAGGACTTACTGTTGTCATTTGGACCACTGTTTTCTGGGAGTTTTATAGATCCTTTGCTCCTTCCTCTCTTGCTTTCTTCCTTTGTGATTTGATGATTTTCTATTGTGATATGCTTTGACTCCCCCTTCTCTGTGTCTTTTTCTGTATCATAAGATTTTGCTTTTGGGTTACCATGAGGCTTACACAAAACATTTTACAACAGTCTGTTTAAAGCTTATAACAACTTAAATTTGCACACAAAAGCTCAACATTTTTTACTACCCCTCTCTCAATTTATATTTTTGGTGTCACAATTTACATATTTTTAATATTTTGTATCCATTAACAAATTACTGTAGCTACAGTTATTTTCAATACTTTTGCCCTTTCACCTTCACACTAGTTATAAGTGATTCGTACACCACAATTACAATATTAGTACATTCTGAATTTGATTATATATTTTTTACCAGTAAGTTTTACACTTCCATATGATATCATCTTACTAGTTACTATCCTCTCCTTTCAACTTGAAGAACTCCCTTTAGCATTTCTTGTAAGGTAGGTCTGTTAGTGGTGAATACCTTCAGTTTTTGTTTGTCTAGGAATGTAATGATCCACTTATATTTAGTCCATTTTTCATTTCTAGTCCAAACTTCAGTTTAGTCCAAACTTTCACTTCCGAAGGATAATTTTGCTGGGTAAAGTATTCTTGGTTTTTTCCTTTTAGCCCTTTGAATGTATCATCCCACTCTTTCCTGATCTGCAGAGTTGCTGCTGAGAAATCTGTCATAGGTCTTATAGGGAGGTTCCCTTAACCTGGGGCCGGGGTTCGTAGGTGAGAAATTTTCTTTTGCTGCTCTCAAGATGTTCTCTGTCTTTGATTTTTGACAGTTTTATTATAATGTGTCTCAGTGAATTCTTCACTAGGCTGAACCTGATTGGGGACCTTGAAGCTTCCTATACTTGTATGTCCATATCTTTCCCCAGGTCTGGGAAGTTTTCAGCCATTATTTCTTTAAATAAGCTTTTTGCTCCTTTATTTTCTTTCTAGGATCCTATAATATGAATATTACTTTGCTTAATGTTGTTTTATAGTCCCATAGGCTTTTTAAAATTCTTTTTCTTTCTTTTTTCTTTTTTCTCCGCTGACTGGATAATTTCAAATGGTGTATCTTCTAATTCACTGATTTTTTTTCCCTTTTGCTTGAGTATGCTACTACAGCTTTCTTTTGCATTTCTAAAATTTCAGTCATTTTATTCCTCTGCAAAATTTATTTGGTCTTTTTAGTGCTTTATCTCTTTGTTGAACTTCCCACTTTGTTACTTTATTATTTTCCTGATTTTTAAAAAATTTCTAAGTTCTTCTGTAACCTCTGAGCTTCTTTAGAACAATTATTTTGAATTCTTTGGCAATTTATGGCTCTCCATTTCTTTGGATCAGTTACTGAAAGCTTATTGTGTACTTGGTGTTGTCATGTTTCCCTGACTCATAGCAATCCATGTAGCCTTGTGGTATGTGTCTGCACATTTGAAACAATCACTTCTTCCAGACTTTATGAATTGACTTTTGTTAAGAAAAACCTTTGCCTGTGGGTCAGGACATGTTGGAGCATGTTGTGGCTCTTGGTCTAGTGGTATGGGACTCCAAGTTGGGGGCATGTGGTACCTCTGGGTCTGGGGAGGGGTGTGCTGTCTTATCAGCTCAGGCAGCTGTTTTCCACAATGACAACTGTATGATCCTTTGCAGTAAGACATGCAAGGTGTCTGTGATGGCTGCAATGGATGTTGGGGTAGAACCTCCAGATCCAGAGGCAAGGGACCAGAGCTGATGGTGTGCACATGCTCAGCTGTGGGAAATGGCCACAGGTGCCTGTGTGGTGGCAGGGGCCAGTTGCTAGCATATAAGCACTGGCAAGGGCCAAGGCCAATTTCAGAGGCCAGGGCCAACTGCAGACACAGAAGCGTCTGTAGGCTCCCAAGGTGTTTAGCATGCCCTTGCAAAACTGCAGGGGCTAGCCAAATGTACATGCATGGCAGCAAGGTCCAGTAAAAGGAATTAGGGCCACTAACGTGCAAGCATACATCTGCAGGGGCTAGCTGCAAGCATATATGTTGATATAGGCCTGTGACAGGGTCAGGCCCAGCCCCAGGCACCCAAGCAGTTGTGAGGCTCTTGATGTGCACTCATGCTACTATAGGAACTAGTCCCAGACACACACACACACACACACGGCAGTGAGGATCAGCGATAGGAGTTTAAGCAAGCAACATACAAGTGCACAACTACAGGGGCTAGCCACTAGTGCATGAGGTGGTGTAGGCCTATGACAGGGGTTGGGACTAGCTCCTGGCACACAAGCAGCTGTTGCTGTGCAATCATATGGCTGCAGGGGTTAGCTGTGGGCATGTCAACTGTGCGCAATGAGCAGTGGAAAGTGGTGATAGAAATGAGGCTGGCAGCATGCAGGTGAAGGGCAGCTGTATTGCTGAAGCTTCTTAAATGGACTCCTGAGCTCTTTCGGAGCTATTTTCACTTGTGGATAGCTGTCCAGTTGTTGTTCTTTGTGAGGGGATGGAGACTTTGGTATCCTACTACACCATCTTGGTGATGTCACCCTGTTGTTAGGCATTTAAGTTCTACAAATGATTTCAACTCAAGAATGACAATTACTGTTTTACGCAATATTTATTCATGTATAATTTGCTCATTATATCTTTTCCTATGGTCTTCATTCCTTCCCACATTTTTGTTTCTATATAGTTTCATTTGGGTCCTGCCTGAAGAAATCCATTTCTTCTAATATAGGCCTGCTAGCAATAAATTCTCTATGTCTTTATCTTCATTTTTGAAGCATATTTTTGCTACACATAGAATTCTAGGCTCAGTTATTTTTTTATAAGCAGTTTAAAAATGAAATTCCATTGCTTTCTGGTTTCAATTGTTTCAGCTGGCTGTCAGTTATACTGTTGTTCTGCTCTTAACTACTGTTAAGATTTTCTAATTGACTTTATCTTTGTCACAATTCACATGTGGTTTCCTACCTTTTCTTCCCCCTATCTGGAGTTTTCTGAGTTTCTTGAATCTCTTGGTTGATATCTTTTCATCAGTTTGGAACAGATTCTCAGGTCTTTTAATAATGCATTTGCCCCAATCTCTCTTTTTCTTCTTGGAATTCAATTACATGAATTTGAGTATGTTTCATCTGTCTCCTTTTTTCCACCTTTTTTCCTCTGCTTCAGTCTGAGCATTTTCTATTGGCCCATAACCCAGTTCACTAATTCCACATCCTGCTATGTCCCCTCTATTGCTAAACTCATACTTCTTAAAATTTCAGGTACTGCATTTTTCAGTTCTAATCTATTTGATTATAGATTCCAGTTGTCTTACATTTTCCATCCTTTCATATATTTTGTCTTTTTCCTCTACTTTGAGTATATTTTAGAGTTCTTATCAGCTAACTTCAGTATCAGCAACACCTGTGGATCTGTATCTTTTTTTTTCTTAATTACTATACAGTCTTGCCTCTTTGCTTATGTAGATATTATTTTACTGTGTGCCAGATAGTATGTATAGAAGAACCACCGAAGTTCCATGGAAAAGAGGGTTTCCCTTTTATTTCATTAGGCAGTTAGGTTGAGTAGTTAATCAGCTCAATCCAGTCAGAAACTGAGCTTGATCAGGGACCTGTTACAAGTTTAGTAAGATTCAATCTACTTCTGGTCTGTTCTTGTTCGTAGATTCTGGAAGTACAGATCTCAGCCCTAGAAGAGATGGTTCTGACCTTCAGAAATTTATAGCTTAGCCCTTTAAGCTTCCTAGTTCATTCAACTTCAAAACTTGGCAAATGTCTTGAAGGGGAAACCAGCCATGTGTTTGAAGCAAAGCCCCTCCCTGGAAGCAGTGTACAATTGAAAGAGATTTCAGCCTTCCTTTTAGAAGTTTTTGTGCTGGCTGCCCCCTTTCTGGTGCAGCCACAGAACTATGAAAATATCACATAATCAAAATTATGTGCATTTAACCCTCCTTAATATTTCAATTCATCACTACAGCACTATGCAACTCCTAAAAGACTGCTGACTTCTCTGTCCCTAAGCAGAACCCCTTTGTCTAGACCAAGCCTGATCAACAGGTAAACAAAAGGCTGGAAATATCAAGTCACTTTGAACCAACTTTCCTTTTTCTTTATTTTTAATCTATCCAGTCCTTGTTTCCACAGCTTTCTGAAACCTTTAAAATGTGATTTTTGTAATGTATCCAGTTTTGCCTAACAGGAGAGTGGGCCTGTGGCAACCTATTTCATTTCACTGTTACATGAAAGTCCAGTTTTTTTCAATGCTATTTTACTTTGTGCTTTGCTCACTGTGTGAAGTTGCACATGTTGTTAAATGTTTATTTGCATTTCCTTTTCTATTAATTTTATTTTAAAGTTTCTTTGCCCCCTTTTCTATTGATGTCTTTTCTTATCATTTTTCAAGACATTTTCTCTGTATTACGAATATTCACCTTTATTTTGAGAAATGTCACAAATAATGTTTTCCAATGCTGTCTTTTGACTTTTTTTTTTTTTTTTTGAAATAAAGATGTTTTGACTTTCTCTTAATGTGAACAAATTTTAGGGCTTCTGAATTTTGTGGAATACATTGATAAGTCTTCCCCCACTCCAGGTTAACCTGGAAGACATCCTTTGCTTTTCATACAATCTGCTTTTGTTTTCTTTCTTTATGCTTGAAACTTCAAACTATATCAAATTAATCCTGGTAATAGGCTCATTCTCCCCTTTCCCAGGTGGCTACTTGGATTTCCTAAGACCATATTTTCCTCACTGAAGTGGAATTATATCCTTACCTGGCAAAACAAAAAGTTGTCAAATCTATGCTGGTCACTGCAATTTCTAAAATTACACCTGCTGACGTGATCAAAGTCTAAAAACCACTGATTGAAGAATTAAGTAGAAGCCTCTCAATGTAACATGGGAACATGGAAATCCTCCCCTCTACCACACACGCACACAAACACACTCTTGGTTGGCTCTTCACTTAAATTTCTTACAACTATATTTCACTTATTTATGTTTTCTTTTTTAAAAAATTACACTAATATTAGTTAAGTACCAATTACATGCATAGTACTACACTAGACAGGATATAAAGCTGACTGAGACAGAAAATGGACTTTGCCTGTAAGGAAGTTAAGAGTATGAGGTTTTATATTTTGGAGCTAACACCCCTGATTTCAAATTGGAGTTAACCACAGTACCTGCCTATAATTACTTAGTGATTAAATTATAATTACAGTCACTGGAAAGAAGTATAGTATACTACAAAACTGTATACAGGGGGACTTGAGCTGATCTTGGAGAGTCAGAGTTCATGAAGAAGCAAATTAAGAACTGAGATCTGAAGGGTGACTGAGCATGAGGTGAAGGAGAGTAAGACTGAAGAGAAAAGCAGCACAGGTAACAGGAAAAGCACATGCACAGTTTGAGGTAGAAAGCAAAACGCTGTGTTTGAAGAAAGGATAGGACGTCAGTGATTAGTGTCCACAGGAACAGAAGCAGAATCCTAGCTAAGCGCATGAGGTAGGCTGGATGACACCATATTCCTAACATGCCACATAGAAATTCTGAGTTTATTCTAAAAGTAACATGGGAAGCTACTGAATGAACACTGAAAGAATGGAAAGATGATGAGCGGCTTTTCTGATCAGATTTGTGCTTTGACAATTGTTTACTGTTTCGAGAACAGGATTGGAAGGAAGCAAGAGTAAAACCCTGGAGACAAGTTGGAAAGCGCTGAAATAATCCAGGTGACTAATAATGGTAGCATGGAATAGAGGGGTAGCAATGCAAATGGGGGGAAAAAAACTTAGTAAAATTAAAAGATTTAGGAGGACGGACTGACCAAATCTTTAACACCAACAACCATCTGCCTTTACTCCTATACAAACATCTTGCTATTTTTTCATGGCCCTCACAATGACCCATCCACCTTCCTCCAAAATACCCTTGATTTTTTTTTAATTTTTAAACAAATGTAATGGGTAATAAGTCTGGTATTAAGTTTCCTAGAGCTGCCAAAACAAGATGCCACAAACTGAGTGGCTTAGAACAACAGAACATATTGTTTCACAGTTCTGGAAGTTAGAAGTCTGAAATCAAGTAGTAGGCAGGCTCATGCTCCCTCTAAAATCTGTAGAGGAGTCCTTAGCTTCTGATGGTTCACTGGCAATCTTTGGAAGCCCCTGGCTAGCAGTTACATAAATCCAATCTCTGCCTATGTTGTCACACTGCATTCTTCCCATGTCTTCACATCTTGCAAGTTATGGGCACCAGTCATACTGGATTAGGGACCCACCCTCCTACAATCTCATCTCAACTTAACTAATCACATCTGCAATGTGACTGCAGATGTGAAAACAAAGTCACACTCTATGGTACCAGGACGGGAGGGGTGTTAGGACGTCAATGTATCTTTTTGGGGAACACAAATTCAAGCTTTAACAAATGCTTATATAAAAACGTTTAAGTAGTAGTAAACAGTGAAACGTCTCCTTCTCATAACCCAGGCCTAAGCCAATCCATACAGGGTATTCAAATGGCCATAGACCATTTTGGGACTGAATGTGTGACTAAATGTGGGCAGTAAGACATGAGGCAAGATTTCCCTTTGGAAAAGAAGGTTCCTTGCTCTTCTGTAAGTTCTTTCTGGATAGAGTGATGTGCAGATGTATACTCTGGAAGTCTTGCAGCCTTTCTGTACTGTGTGGGGAGCCAACCTTAGAATAAAGATGAGAACATCCTTGATACCCTGCTGAGCTGCTAAACCAAACCGACTCAAGCCTGCATACCACCCACCAGTTATAACCAGGACATCTCTTTCACTCGTAAATTTGGTTTGAGTTGGGTATTCTTTCACTATAAGTCCTAATGGATAATGGGTGCCCTTAGGCATTGTACAATCATCATCTTTCCATTGTTTCAGTGTTCAGGGTAATTTTTCACTATTAGGAATTAAAGAGAAGATATCCTTCCACAATGATTATGGATAACAGGCATGGAAGATAACCTAAATTGGAAAATGTCAAAGAAGAAAGTAAGAGTCTTATGTATCCTTTGGTTTTCCCTTCATCATCAAAGATGCTGAAACACAGATAATGCAAGGCAATACTTCTGCACAGAATTTGTATCAATGGAAGCACAATGCCAGCAGAGAGGGATTACTTTGTATTTAACCATTCAAAAAAACACATCAGACTGTGAGAACATATGGAATGACAACAAAACTGTATTTTGAAAACTTGAATTTTCCCCAACATACAAGCCTTGATTTTGACAGTAAGATAGCGTGGCTTATCACCCTCGACCACAAGTGATGTCCATGAATCAGCAGCATCAACATCATCTCTGTGCTTGTTAGACCTGCAGTCTCAGGCCCCACCCTAGACCTGCTGAATCCCAATGCAGAGTTGAACAAGATCCCCAGGTGACTTATATGTACATTAAAGCTTGAGAAACAATGGGATATTACACTGTTAAGAGAAAGATGCACTGACAAAGAAAAATCTGTGAAGATATGCCCCCCTGAAATGGTCAAGTTAATTCACTGCTTCTAGTAAAGTGGTAGCTCTCAACCCTGGATGTACATCACAATCACCTGGAGCTTTTACACCTTTGCCAAGGCCCAAGGCAGAACCTAGAACAACTGGATCAGAATCTTTGGGGCGGGGCATAGGATCAGCAAATTGCTCCACGAAGTCCTCAGGAGATACCTACGTATAATAACTGCTGAGAATTATCAGTGTGGAGCAAAGGCAGAGGAGAGGAGGAGGGAGAATTAATGTTTAATGGGCACACAGTTTCAGTTTTGCAATATCAAAAACTTCTAGAGATCTCTTGCACAACAATGTGCATACACTTAACACTACTAAACTGTACAATTAAAAGTGATTGAGATGGTAAGTTTAATGTTATTCTTTACTGCAATAAAATAGATAAAATCATTCAGATAATCAATTTAAGGAAATTATTTGCTTTAACCTACATGGATATATTATTTTAATTTTCAGAACAAACTTGTTTTGTTCCTTTTGTTTCTAAAAGGGTTTTGGAGTGGTGACTGGGTGGCTCAGTCAGTTAAGCAACCAACTCTTGATTTCAATTCAGGTCATGATCTCCAGGTTGTGGGATTGAGCCCTACCTGGGGCTCTGCACTCAGTGGGGAATCTGCTTGAGATTCTCTTGCCCTCTTCCTTTCCTCCATTCACCCCCCCCAACCCACTAGCGCTCGCTCACATTCTCTCTCTCATTCAAATAAATAAATAAATCTTTAAAAAAATAAAAATAAAAAATGGTTTTGGATAAAATTATTTTATGGGTTCACCGATAAGGCCAATTTTTCAATCAATAAGTATTTCAAAACTGCATGATTTAAGTATTTTAGAGCCCTTTTCACTGAACCAAGTGCTCTGGTTTGAACTTCTTCACGTATACATTTCTCTCTGCACCTTCCTTTATGGGGTATGAACAGGTCTGGCAGATGATCCCTGATTCAGGCAAAATTCTGTTATGTTACAACAACACTTTAATCCACAGCTACTTCCAACATGAACACCTTTAGTTTTTATCAGATTCCCAAAAGTCCTGTTCCCCCAAATTAAGAACTCTTGCTCTCAGATGGTGCCCCTCATGGGCACAGTGCCTTATAAGGGTATTCCCATGGAACCCCGGTATACTTGTATGAATTATCTCAGCGTAACTCGCGACTCTATGTCACTGTCTCTCCAATTAAGTTTGCAAGCTCTTTAAAACCTAAGAAGATTTCGTATTCATCTTTATATACTCAGCACCTGCTTATACACCTGGGCATGACAATGTATTCAATAAAATGTCAATAAACACATGACTGAATGAAAATCTCTATATTCTCTTCCACTTCATACGCCACTGATATTTTGAAAGAGGTGAAATGTTTTCTAATTGGCACATCATTTGGAAGGATTAGAGCATGGCAACAATTAAAAAAGAAAATAGAATTCCACTCTTTTTCTTCTTAAGTGATGTAGTAGTCATATGGAATAAAGATCTAAGTTTTCTAGGCTAGAAAGCTTACAACTTTTCCTGGAATTCCACTCTCCACCACAGTGATTCCCTGCCAACAATAAACATTTCAGAGAATTTTAAGACCTCCTAGAGATAGCTCAAAAAGAAGTTACTTAAGGGTTAAAGAACTGACACTCTCATTTAAGGAACCCCCAAATATGACGGAGCAATGGTAAATTGCAATATTTCTGGAGAGTGATGGTTCTAACAAAGACAACTGAAAGGAAATAGGGAAGAGAGACTCAGGTATTAGATATAATTGGAGGGAAGCAGTCAAAAGATAAAACTCAGAGAGGGCTATCAATTAACTCTAAGAACTTGTCCATCACAGGACTGAAGATAACATGGACCACATTTTCCCTGATATTTCAATTATATGAACAAATTTATATTTTTGTTGTATTGTACATTTCTTTTTTTTTAAGATTTTTTATTTATTTGTCAGAGAGAGAGTACACACAAGCTGGCAGAGAGAGAGGAGGAAGCAGGCTCCCCGCTGAGCAAGGAGCCCCATGCGGGACTCGATCCCAGGACCCCAGGATCATGACCTGAGCCGAAGGCAGCCGCTTAACCCACCGAGCCACCCAGGCGTCCCTGTATTGTACATTTCTTATAATCTTTTCTTCCTCAGAGATAATTTCAATGTGATCTTCAAATCTTTTTTTTTTAAAGATTTTATTTACCCATTTAACAGGCAGAGATCACAAGCAGGCAGAGAGGCGGGCAGAGAGAGAGGAAGGGAAGCAGGCTCCCTGCTGAGCAGAGAGCCCGATGTGGGGCTCGATCCCAGGACCCCGGGACCATGACCTGAGCCAAAGGCAGAGGCCTTAACCCACTGAGCCACCCAGGCACCCCTCAAATCTTTTTTTTTTTTAATTCCTCTTTGGATATTTTGAGGCTATTTGATTTTTTTTTAAGATTTTATTTATTTATTTGACAAAGATCACAAGTAGGCAGAGAGGCAGGCAGAGAGAGAGGAGGAAGCAGGCTCCCCACCAAGCAGAGAGCCCGATGCGGGGATCGATCCCAGGACCCTGGGACCACGACCTTAGCTGAAGGCAGAGGCTTTAACCCACTGAGCCACCCAGGTCCCCTCAAATCTTTTTTTTAACAATAGTTGTGTTTTGTTCATATAAAACTGTCAGAGGACATGGCACTGTTTTATTACAAACTGGCTTTATAAGCCAAATAACTTATAATTATTTTTCCATTAGTTCCAGGCTAATTCTTTCCCCTTCCAGGTGACACGCTATAGGAAACACCAGACCATCTGTACACCAAACCCCACCACCCCTATTCTGGCCCGACACATTACTACATGTTCACTTTCTCTGAGAATTTTGCAGATTATCAAGAATACATTTGGTCCTGGCTCCCTTCAGATGCTACTGCCTGCCCCAACTCCCAAAGTTTTTACACATTTACCGGAATCTTTTGAGTATGAGAGCATATTTGTTTCCTGTTGGGATAACTGATAAGAGGATTTTATTATTGCACTTGACATAAATAAATTACTTAGTAATTCTAAACCTTAAAACATCTCATTGGGCTTACAAAAACTACACTAAAAATTTCCATTTTTTTTTTTGGTTATGAGGTTGAAATGAATGATGTTAGAAATGGTTATCTTCTGTTCCTTAGCATATGTTAAAAGGCAACTGTTCATGCTCTAGTACATTTATTTGTTACCTTTGAAAAAGCTACAAGCTCTAAATTGGTAATGCTGTGCATCTATTTGGTATAGCAGTACTACTCTATTTCCAAAACAGTCCCATCATATCAAATCTGTTTTTCCTAGCACAAAGACTCTTAGAAAGACAAAATTGATAAAGACTATTCTCTTCCTACTGGAGAGGATACAGCTAGGATTATAAACACACTAGATACGGTCCTTACATGTATAATCTTACCTTCTTGTCCACTACAATTCAATGAAAAGTTTTCTACAAATTAAAAATAAAAAGCAAAATTTGATTAAAAAATAAAACAGGAAACATGAACAAAGGTTAAATAATCTGACACAAATCTCTAACCCACTGAGGAAGGCATCATTGAGCAAGTGGCCTGGTGTAATACGAGAGGGAAGCTCAGCTAAGGAAGAGAGAAAAGATAAACAATTTTTAAAAAACTAAAGCCTATCTCAGATATAAACTACCATCCCGTGCAGACCAAAATGAGTTAAACTAAAAAAAAAAAAAAAATCAAAAAGGAAGACCAGGGAGCCACTGCCCAGAAAGCAAAGGAATAGGAAGCTCTTTCCCACTCTTCTTTCAGCAAGCCCAAGCATCCTGTTTCTGCAGTAACCTGTTCCTGTCCTGGGAGTCCACAGGTCCAACAGTCAATTCTGTTCTCTGGCATTCTTTTCCCCATGTCTAGCAGTTAGAAACGTTTTCAAGTGCAGTTAACCAAAACCTTGATTTCTGTTAGAGGGGATTTTTTTTTTTTCTGAAGTAATAAGTAGTCCCAGGAAAGGGTGGGATTTAGGTTTGATCCAGCAGCACAATAAAACAATTTTGCAGGCTGTAATATCAGATTCATTCTAAGCCTAATTTCCTGTGATTTTTAAATTAGGGCCACCCACTTCCCCACAGGACTGAAAAGCCGCTTCCTCTCCCAAAACCCAAGTTGTTTCAGGCCCTCGGTTCAATTAGGCCCAATTTAGGTCTCGTGCTCACCCCAGAGCAATCACAGTTGCCAGGCAAATATCTTACATTAACTGGCTTATACTCTTCAGGACTAACCTCTGCAACTGGGGATAGGGTCTACTTTCCCAGTCACATGAGCTGTAGAAAGAAGTTTCTTGCACAAAATGAGAGTTCCGGCACAAGAAAAGGAAGAAATCAATGTGGAAAAGGCAATCAACAGTGCACCTTACACTTCCTTCCCATTCCTGACTGATTGACTGGACATCTAGTGCTAAATGTTTTAGCTGTTCACTAATGGCATGCTTTACTGGCCCAGAACACTGCTTGTACTTTTGCGGTAAGTGACAGCTGCTGTGAGGACACGGATAACTAAAGATAAAGCTTAAGATGCTAGGGGCGCTGGGTGGCTCAGTGGGTTAAGCCTCTGCCTTCGGCTCAGGTCATGATCTCAGGATCCTGGGATCGAGTCCTGCATCAGGCTCTCTGCTCGGCAGAGAGTCTGCTTCCTCCTCTCTCTCTCTGCCTGCCTCTCTGCCTACTTGTGATCTCTCTCTGTCAAATCAATAAATAAAAATAAAATCTTTTTTAAAAAAAGCTTAAGATGCTAAATAATTTGCCTAGCTGAACTCAGGACCATTACATTGGTTTCGATGATGCACAAAAAATAGGATCAGTGAGGGCAAAGTAGATTTCTGACTTTCTGCCCTTATGACCACTCACTGTCTGATAGTGCCTGTTACCCTACTGAATAAGAAGGCAAGACAGGATTATTGAAAGAAGATCCCAGAAAGGGGCCAGACCAATGGCACAATGAAGATATTCAACACGGCAGGATTTCATAGGAGAGGGTTATTTTGCTGAGGCAGAAAGCAATTCAAGTAACAGATCCAGGCAACTCAAAAAGGGAAAACAGAACGAACCAAAGGATTCAATTAAATACAGTTTCTGGATCAGCATTCTTTCCATTACACCATACTGGCTTTGTAAGCAGAAGCCTAACTTTGTCCAGATGGGGTTACCCAAGAAATAGTTTTCACTCTCAAATTCTTAGAATGGAAAATAATGTCCCACAAGTTTGAATATAAGGAAGAGAAAGGATACCTCTCAATATTTGGTACTGTCCAAGTTTTACGCAAGAGAGAAAGCATCACATAGGTTCCTAATCCGGACAGCTGACTCTTTGCCTTTATCGGAAAGAGCAAGCAGAAAAATAAGTTCATTAGATCTCTTCTAAGACTGGGAAAACTGAGCATTCAATTTTATATAGTATAAAGAGATGTTATCAGGACAATAAAAGATTCACTTATATATTATTAGAATTCTAAAAGGATCTGCTCATTTTGAAAATCTTTGCAACAAGGGTAAATAGCATTAACTTGCTTGCGTGAACCCCCTTAATTTGGTCTAACATTTTGTTCATACTGGAGACAGTACTAATAATTACATTTTATGGGCTGCTGTAAGGATGGAGCCATACGTATGTATGGGTATGGACATTTGCGTGTATGTGTGTTTCAAGCTTACTACTGTCTGGCATATAGCTGAAATCAATAAATGTTACATTTCTTCCCCCACCCTCGACCTAGTCACCGAACAGAATAACGTCATACCTAAGCTGCCTTGCATGCATTCCTTAGTTAAGGGATTCAATTAAGGAGAACAACAGAAAGTTTTGTGTCCGAAAACTGTGGTGTGCTCTGTTCTAAAACAAAACTCATTTTCACTTCAGTGTGGATTTGGGAGAAGCACGTTTTTGAGGGGAACCTCAGAATCACGACGATGACAGTGGTCCGAGGAATGTGCTTACGGGTACACGCAAACACTACTGAACCATAAGAGAGAGGCAAGGGCAACATTTCCTCAAACTTTGGCTGTTCTTGTTGGTAGTAAGTAGGAAAAATATACTGGAGTACAAAACTCACTTGCAAAGAGGTTATTTGCCGTATATAGATGACTACTTGCTTTTATAGATAAAAAAATCAGCAACACGCTTTTTTGTATTATCCTAACTTTCCTACAGATAAACCATTACAATTAAGTTTTGTGTACTTTTTGACAGCCTCCATTTTTCAATTTAGTTCCTATATTTTACACATTGTTGTTGTTTCAGAATATGTCACAGGTGGTTTCAATGTACCTACTGACACATACTGCTTCCAGATCTCCATAATTAATCCTGAAATTACACCATTTCCATTTCCAGAAAGTCTGAAATCTTTTCTGTTGATGTTTCAAAGAACTAGAGCTCTAAGGTTCTCTCTCCATCTATAATGGACTACTAAAACAAGAGGTAGCATATTATATAGACAATCATAAAAAGCAAGACAGGAAAATAATAACCTATATTTCCTAAACCCCATCTGCAACACCAGATCATTAAGTACGAGCATTTTGAAGGCATGGCGGGAATTAGCACTTCAGAGCTGCGAGCATGAAATGCCACTTTCTATAATCATCTGTTTCTTTCAACTCAGATCAAAACTTCCATCTCACTTAAGGAGTTTAGAGCAAAAAGAATCAGAATGGATAAGGAAGATGTAGTCCATATACACTATGGAGTATTATGCCTCCATCAGAAAGGACGAATACCCAACTTTTGTAGCAACATGGACAGGACTGGAAGAGATTATGCTGAGTGAAATAAGTCAAACAGAGAGAGTTAAGTATCATACGGTTTCACTTATTTGTGGAGCATAACAAATAATATAGAGGACAAGGGTAGATGGAGAGGAGAAGGGAGTTGAGGGAAATGGGAAGGGGAGGTGAACCATGAGAGACTATGGACTCTGAAAAACAACCTGAGGGTTTTGAAGGGGCGGGGGGTGGGAGGTTGGGGGAACCAGGTGGTGGGTATTAGGGAGGGCACAGATTGCATGGAGCACTGGGTGTGGTGAAAAAACAACGAATACTGTTACGCTGAAGATAAATAAAAAATTTAATTAAAAAAAAAAAGAATCAGAAACATTCCTCTTGGCCCACTATCCTTTTGTGCCTTCCCCTCTACTGATATTCTCTTATTACTCCAGCATTCTTATTTTTCAAACAAAAGAATAGGTTACATTTTTACCCCTTTGAAATATTTCATTGGACCCCTTAAAAATCACTTTTTAAGTGTTAAGTGAATTTCCACTTATTTTTAAGTTTCTCAGTCTCTAAGGACCATCATATTCTTTAAGTTACTTTAGTTAGAATTCTATATTTTAGCTTTGCCCAGAGCTGGAATTACAAATGGCTTAAAGGCATTTTCAATTTTTTTCAAATAGTGGACCATGTGGTATGCTTAGCTTTTTGAAAGAAATAAGCTTTTCAGAGAAATGCCCTAAAATTTTCATATTCCTATAGACTTACACAATTTCAGAGAAGCTAACAAAATTTAAGTTAACAAGGGGTTCAAAGCTTTTCATTTTAACGGTCTCACCCAGACACTCTGCAATTTCAATTTCCACAGGAGCTTGATGTTTACAGAAACTTGTGAATCCTACCAACCTTGTTTATCTGTTTGAAGCTAATTTTTATATGCTAGGTTTTTACTAAACAGGACACAATAAAAGGACTAATTTAAGTTTTTTGAAGATTTAGACCAAAGTACTGTTAGATCACTTCTGCCTTCACTCAAGTGGTAACTCTAAGGCAGGACTTCTCAACCTTGGCATTACCGGCATTTTGGGCAGGATCCTTCTTTGCTGTGGGAGCTGCCCTGTGCCCAGTAGAATGTTTAGCAGCATCCCTCGTCTCCGCCTACTAGATGCAAATAGCACCCCAACCCCACCCTCCCCACTCCCAATTACTTCTCACAACTAAAAACAAATGTCTCCAGAACCTGCCAAATGCCCCTGGGTGGGGGGAGTGGAAAGAAGAAAGCAAAATGGCCCCAGTTGAGAACTGCTGCACTGAGGCATGCTATTTCTTACATCAGTACCTACAATTCTATAGGCCTCAATCTTTATTTTTGCAAAGGAGGCATATAATGTAAAATGAAAACAAATCTGGAACCAAAATATCCTGGTAGAGAAAACACATTTTAAAATATAATCAAATTAAGACTATAATTATAAACCAGCCAGTTTCTGTGCAGCAAGGTCTGATCTCAGCTGAACCTCAGCTAACTTCAAAGTCATTTCTCTATAAAGGGCACCACTCACTTTTAGGTCCGTCCCCAACGTTTGCTTCTTTTCTCTCTTTAGTTCTTTTCTGTAGGGATGGACGTTTTTCTCTCTGTCTGATAAAGCCGCCATACCACTACTCTTTTCTTTGCTTGCTTCACAACTTTGCACCAAGTTGTTTTCAACCTTAACTAAGGCAGAAGAAAGAGAACGATGGGTAACCAATTCCTTCTCCAAAGTTAACGCCAAATGATTAATTAGGAAATCAACACTTCCAAATTTTAGATTTTTGAAGAAACAGTTTATAGGGAGAGCTCTGATGAGATTATGAAGGCACTGGAACAAAACTGTTTGATTCCTGGAATAAAAAAACCAAACACAATATTACAAAACTTGGGACAGCACGTAGCAGTTGTATACAACTTACTGCAGTAATTAATACTCATTTATAAATACTCTCATTATGAATAGACCCAATAATGCATGCATGAGAACTTTGACATAATTCAGTCTGTAGCAATCAAATATACATATCCTATACCAAGTCAGTTAATGTTTATCATTTGCTTCCTGATTATTTTTTTTCTCTGAGTAATAAGATTAATATTATGCTTTTTAAAATGTCACTGAAGGGGAAAGGTAAGTGGAAATCTTAAAATAACTACCAGGCCCTAATCAACCAAAAAAAAAAAAAAAGAAGCCAAAAACAAACATCAGGATAAAACAGCTTTAGTTTCCACACGAGGCCACCTGTCTACTGAGGCTATACCAGGCAATGACCTGGACATGTCCCACAGTGACAAAGATCTCTACTGTGGAAATGGCTCTTGGACCACACGGATATGCGCTAACTTCTAGCTTCTCTGGATGTATTCCAATTAGGTATGCATTACCTGGAATAGATTATTAAAATCCCTTCAAATGGTGTTTTTTGTTTCCACTGGAAGAGTGTCCCATAGAAATTCCCTGGCATCTTGCAAAAGCAAATTTCTGGAAATTCTTTGATTTCTTCACATTTCATGTATTCTAGGAGCCACGTCTTCATTGAAGTCAGAGAATAGTTGGATGATGCGATTTGAAGACAAGTTTTTTTAAACACTGTGAGAAGTGCAAACAGATCTTCCATGTGTTCTACAAGGAAAACACGTCACAAGCTCTGTCATTAAACTGTCCATTATCAAATAAAAAGGGTTCTTAAAATATTCTAATTCAATTAGGCATATGATTAAGAAGTACCAACAAAAATTACCTATAGGTTTCTTCTTTGGAAATATCAGCAGGTATTGCCTACTTGAAAGGTCTTCTAGGCTTAAAAAAAGTCTGCCACACTGAATATAACGATCTTCAGAAGAGTTACTGTTTTCCCTCTCCCTAATTTGTAGCAGCACAGTACAACAAAAATTACTGAACGCTAAAAGTGGTGAAAGAGATGTTACAGCAGTAATGACCTGTACATGCTCTTTCTCAGATGACTGTTCACAAACAAAGCTTTCCTCTTCCTTTTCCTCTTCCTCTCCCTCTTCCTCCTCACTATCAACAGTCAACTTGATCCTTTTTGCGTCTGATCCTGTTTCACATGGCAGTGAGCATGGTGCTGGGAAAAAATCCCTACTCAACTCGATCACCCTATTTTGACACTTAATAAGCCAACAGCTGGAACTATGAGCTTGATCCAATAACAGCGATAAAGTCACATGATTCAGGGACCTGTAAAAAATCCAGAGTTGAGTTGAGTCTAAAAGCTCATTCTTTAACATCAAAGAAATGATTAAATGTTACACAAACAATAACAAAATTTCTCTTTTCCTAGGAAACATTTTAAAAGTATATTAGAAAATCAAGTATATAAACCAAACACATTTTTAAAGATCCTGTAATAGCACTTTTCTTGAAATAGGAAAGCAGAAACATTGCAAATATGTTGAACTGTAGGAAAATAATTTTCTCAAGAGGAAGGAATGGTAAAATAATGCTGGATTTTATTTTTGAGGTAGGTTCCCCCTTTTCTTTTTAAACAAGAAAAAAAGTACTCATTTTTTAAGTTTATTAAGTTTATTTTGGTAATAGTTTAGAAGGCAAATAACTCTAAAGTAAAAACTGCATTCTATACTCCCCTAAATAATTTGAATAAAATCTGCTTTTTAATATGGAACATTGTGTATCCCTCAGCAACGATACTGTTTGGGATACAATATTGTGAAAATTAATTTCACCTGTTTCTATTTACATTTTTTAATATGGCTAATTAGAGCATTTAAAATTACTTATGTGGCTTATATTGTATTTCTGTTGGGTAGTGCTATTCTAGACCATCAAGATAATGTTATGATACTTACAGCTTCAAAGAAGATGTGGTCTTCACTCCAACAACCAAGCTGTCATCTATTACACGATACCATATCTTCTCTACTAGCTGTTCTGAATCTTGAAAATTGTCTGGTATCTTTTCATCAAAGGTACAGACAGGATTTTCTTCTTTACCACAAAGAGTAAAAAGATGTGCCTTATAGAAAAATATGTTAAATAACTGATTACCAAAAATACTACCGCATGTGGCAAAACTACAAAAATAATGTAAGTCAGTTTTTAGTTAGGCCTTATAGCTTACATATCTTAAAATAAACCGCCTTCGGGGCGCCTGGGTGGCTCAGTGGGTTAACCTTCTGCCTTCGGCTCAGGTCATGGTCTCAGGGTCCTGGGATCGAGCCCTGCATCGGGCTCTCTGCTCAGCGGGGAGCCTGCTCCCCCCACCCTCTGCCTGCCTCTCTGCCTACTTGCGATCTCTGTCTGTCAAATAAATAAATAAAATCTTTAAAAAAAAATAAACTGCCTTCTATAGTATTTTACATTGCAGATTATATATAAAGCACTAAAATGAAATTTATAGAAGTTACATGTAATTAACTATCTACTCAGATCAGGAAGCATGGCCTGAATGGAAATAAGATGAGGTATCCAACACAGAGCCAGGAAAGACATAAACTTGGAATCCATTTTGAAAAAAATCTGACAGTTTGTGTCCCAGGCATGCTGAAAAAAATCCAATCATTATTAAAGTGACTTGTACTAAACCTATAACTGTAAAATTTTGTACAAATGAAACTGATTATCTTTGAACTGATGATCAATTATGGCTAAAATTGTATCCTTAAAGTCCAGGCCACACTCATTCATTTCCATGCATAGATGGATTTATAATAACAATTGAAATGGTGGGAGGAGGAGGAGTAATAATCATGATAATTCACAAAACTTACTGAATGCTTAGAATGTGTCAGGCACTGTTCTCAATGCCGTTCATGTTTCAACTTGGTTAACCTGTACAAAAAAAAAACCCCTCGTACCCTAGGTTGGTATTATTATCTACACTTTTCAGATAAGGAAAACAAGACACAAGGAAGCTAAGTACCTTGCCCAAAGTCACACAGCTAACAAGTGGCAGAGCTGGGATTTGAATGAAAACAAACTGGTTCCAGAGCCCATGTTCTATCTTAACCACTACTCTGTATTGCCCCTCTAGGTGGGCAGTAATTACTGAAAAGATAAGGGCACTTCCATTCTAGTGGACAAAGCAACTTCCTAGGAATCTGATGCTTCAGCTGGTCGCTGTGACCTGAGGCAGGCCATTCTCTGAAACCTGGGGAAATTTTTGCTACCTGCCAGAATTGTTCTTAAAATTAAACACATCAACAGCCCCAAATGGTGCCTTGCAGACAGAAGTTTCAGTGCAGTAACTTCTAAACATTTCTTCCCCTTTTCTAATATTGGCAAAGTCAGGGAGTCTGGGTGGCTTAGTCAGTTAAGCATCCAACTCATGATTTTGGCTTAGGTCATGATCTCAGAGCTGTGAAATCAAGCCCTGTGCTGGGCTATGCACTAGGCATGAGCCTGCTTAAGATTCTCTCTCTCCCACTCCCTTTGCCCTTCCTCTCTCTCTCCTGCTCAATAAAACTAATAACAACAATAATAATAATAATACTGGCAAAAGAGTTGGGGTAAGTTAGCGAAGGGAAATGAGACTTCAAAAATGATTTTCATGAGCTTTCCCAAGAGACTGGAACTGTGACACAGAAAAGCAAAACGATGTGCTTCTGTTTTGATTCTTACATTAACGGAATCATATTTTGGACCCAAGTCCTCATATTGCTAAGACTGAAATATAGACACAAGGGGTAGACTGCTATGAAGGAAATCAGAGCTAGGCACTAAGGTGACTTGAGGGAAAGAAACTTACCGGAGTAAGTTTCTCAATGCTAGCTTTTCTTGATTTAAAGGTAACTTTGCTATGCTGTCTTTCTCTGTACGGAATTAATGTGCATAAATACTATTTTTTTGTGAAGTCAAGGGAGCTTTTGCTAACTTTCCACATTACTGTACTGACATAAGCAAATGCGAGGTACTTGAAGAGGTTCCTATGCTGGCAACCACAAGGAAAATGAGAGTAAAATTATAAAAAGCAGATATAAACACTAAAAAAGCAGAGCAATTTAGGGGCATTAACCAGAGGAATAAATACCCTTAGAAATGAACATCGCAACAGACAAAAAGAACAATCAGAATACTGATGAAATTATGTATTCATTAATGAAAGGCTGAATAATACTCTGCATATTCTGTTTAAGGAGTGAGAAAATACATAATTCACTTATGGGTAATTTCTATGCAAATCATACAAACAAAAAAGTTTAATAAAATCTTTTGAACAAGAGGATTTGTTCCCCAAGGTTCCTGATAACTGAGATTTTAATATCCTACAGAATAATTAGCAAATTGGTAAAATATTAGCTCATTAATCAAATATTTTCAAGTCATAAAAGTCCAGCATTATAATCCCTGCCACTTTGCTTCTTGGATCATTGAATGGCATTTTCTAATATATCCAAATATTCCAATTAAAGCAACACTTCAATAGCTTGCAGATTTTCAATTCATAAAATGATAAAATGGTCACATGATTAATTTTACCTTCTCTGCACTTGATGTACTATCATCTTTCCCTTGAACCAGGTTTATTAAAGTTTTGTAAGATTTTGAAATAATTTTTTCCTTAAGCAAGAGATGCTGCTGCAGTTCCTGAATACAAGTGAAACCAACCTGTAAAGTAGAAAGAAAACCCATTGTCAGAGACATTTCAAATGAAATCTGACAATACCGTTAATTCAGAAAGTACTCTCTCCAAATTTGCTTATTAAATTCATTTTTCTGTAGAAAAGCAGAGAATACTTCTCAGAGCAAAACTATTTTCTTCACAAATGTTAAGTAATTATAAAGGAAATGAACACGGCAAGAAAGTGCAATAGAGTTTATGTACCCAACTGGGAGAATGCCAACGTGTTAGCATGCATTTCCCCGCTGAATTAAGTAATCAATCAATATAAATATGGATGTCTAATCAATAGGACTAAAAAATCAAGGGCTACCAACACTCCTACCCCCACAGGTAAAACTATTTTTCTTGTTGTTGAAATAGTTTCTGCTTCAAAAAGCACAGACATCATTATGAGTAGAAATGGTCACTTTCAATTTGATACTATTTAATCCTGTTCATATAACATTTATAGGAAATTTTAAAGATAACACATAGCTCCCAAACTGTCACAAGTTTATTTTTGTGCTAATAAACTCAGCGCTAAAGTGGGCTCTTAACTACAGGAAACAAAGCTTGGCTGTCAACTGGGCAGGGAGCAATCCATTCCTTTTATTACACCAGATCAAGAGATTTCACTACCAAGGACGAAACATTCATGAAATGTATTTTGCTACTGAAAATATAGTCATGTCACTGAACTAATATAAGCGATTTCATTTCAGATGGATATCTGAAACTGTTTAAGTATTAATCTAGCTTTTAATCTAACATGATTTTCTAGACTGAAAACACAAAACACATCCTGTTTCTTAATCCCTTTCTTTCAAATTACAGTTTCGGTCAGGTAAATTCCTTTACTCTTTATTGTTGAACAGAAGCATGAAAATGAAGATTGAATTATATCTTACCTCATTGCCCAAAACATGTAAAGTGTCTAACTAGTATTTTAAAACTTCACCTGTTGACCTATTTCTGCGGGCTCCCCATAATTCACACTCATTCGCTGAGTAATTTGTGACTTAGGGAAGGGAGCTGTACACATCAGAGGGGGAGAGCCAAATGGGAGAATCCTGGAGGGGCAGGGAGTAGAAGAGAGGAACATGTGGGCAGACTGACAATGGAGGCATCCTCAAAAATTATCTGTGTTCTCTCTTCCCCACTCTCCTCAAAATGCCCCCTGCCCCATTCCAGGACTAAGCGGTGAATCACTAGACTACGTAAATATTCTATGTTGTGAAGTTTTGTTATAAACTACAAAAATAACCATATGATGAAACATTTAAACAGCATAAAAATACTTCTCAACTTCTCTTTCTAGACCCTCAATTCCATTTGCATAGCCAACAGATTGTTTACCTTTACAGAACCTTTCTCTGTGTATGCTAAGGAATCCTTGCTTTCTCCTCATGACAAACAAGCAAATAAAACCTACCCCAAACCAAATACAGGAGCATACTGCACTGCAGGACAACAAATCTTGTTTTTTTGGTCTTTTTTACTGTGATCTCTCTCATACACACAGAAAAGGGCATAATACAAAAAAAAGAGTTTACAAACTACCCAGGTAGTTACCCAGGCAACCGTATGCAGTCAGCGACTTCTCTTGTTTCAATGGAAGCAACGCTACCCTAGCCTTTTATTTTTTTCAGTGGGAATAAACTTTTATTGGAACACAGCCATACTCATTCATTTGCATATTTTATGTGGGGGAGTTGTGACAGAGACTATGTGGCCTGTAAAGCCTGAGATATTTACTATCTGGCCCCTAACAGGAAAAGTTTGTTAACCCCTGGTCTTGACCCTTATCACACTCTGTACCCCATTCTTCACCTTCTCCAACTCACGTGACAAATACCTCCACAACAGTCGGCTCCTCTCCCCATCTGGTGGGACTCTAGGCTTCTGCCTACCCACACTAATGCCCTGCCCCAGGGCAGAGCGGGTCTAATAGGACCCTGACTGGCCCACACCTGTGCCCCCAGCCCTGCCAACAATGAGAATGGCTCAGGGACAGGGTGTGAGCTTTTACCCTAGCCTTTTAAGGTAACTTTCTCGTATGTCTTCATAATTTTACCATTACTATATCTCCTAAAGACTATTTTTAGGTTTTTGTGTTTTGCTTAGGAAACTTTTATGAATGAAGTTATTCTGTATGTGCTAGGTTTTTAGTCATCCCATTTGTCACTAGTAGCTGTAGTCTGTGACTTTCACTGCTTTGTAGCATAATATCATATGACCATACCAGCTCGCTTTTCCATTCTCCTGCTGATGGACACCTGGGTTATGTCCAGGCATGCATGGACTATTACAAACAGGGCTGCCGTGAACATTCCTGTACATGTGCACAAATTTCTCTAAGGTCCTGGTTTCCCCATTTCCCCTCCAATTGGTTCCCTTCCAACTTGCTGGAAAACAAATTCCACAGGGGAAAGAACAGTGAAACAGACACTGGTTCTAGCTCTGCCTGTCCCTTAACCTTTCTGGTTATTTGTTTCCTAATATGTAAAATGGGGGAGGAGGGGTAGACTTGTTAATCCCTAAAAGACCATCCAGGAGTGCCTGGTGGCTCAGTTGGTTAAGCATCTGCCTTCAGCTCAAGTCATGATCTCCAGGTCCTAGGACTGAGTCCCATGTCGGGCTCCCTGCTCAGTGGGGAGTCTGCTTCTCCCTCTCCCTCTCCCCACCCCCCATCCTGCTCATACTCCCTCTCTTTTTCTCAAATAAACAAATATCTTAAAAAATAAAATAAAAATAAAATAAAAGGCCTACTAATGTTTGGAAATATTTTTATGTGAATTGGGAGCTAGTGATAACATGTGGATACTTGAAACAAAATGGACATGAAATTCTCACTTACCCCTTCCATATGCTCCTGCCTTCTTTCTGTGTTCCTTTCTTATTTTACTTCTATGAGTCTGTGCTACCTCCTGAGTACTTTTTTTTAGGATTTTAATTTATCTTTATTTTTTTATTATGTTCAGTTAGCCATCGTATAGTACATCATTAGCTTTTGATATAGTGTTCAATTATTCATTACCTGCATGTACAACCAGTGCTCATCTCAACACATGCACTCCTAGTAATTTTTGTAACACAGTTTGGTTTGCTTCTTTGCTCTGCATCTCTTTGAGTGAACTCTTAAACTCAGCTGATGAGACTTTTTTATTTCAATGTATTTTTCGTTCATAGATAGGCTATTTGGTTATTTCCTGGGGATAACTGCTCACGATGTCTTATTTATGTGCTTAGTTATTCTGTGAGTGGTTCATTTTCTTTGAAAAATTACTTGTGAGATTTATAAGAGGCCTAGGATAAAAAGTGTATTTTGAGAGAGGATTGTATGTTTGTTTCTGCCAGCTGTCTAGAGTACTACTGCTTTCAGTTAAACACAAATGCTCCCAGGGCAAAAGTATTAATAGTGTTCTCTGGTTCTCTCTGGGTTCCAGCCTTTACAGTTTGGCCTGATAATTTATTCTTATATTTTCAGCATTTTGAAGCTTTTAGGGGAAAGTTTAAAAACATATTTCAACTATGATTTTAACTGGTTTTTATCAGAAGACTTGGTCTAAATAAATTAGGTAACACATTAGTAGAGGTGGAATTTCTGAAAGTCATACTTCATAAATTCTTTTGGCAACATTCCTAAATCAGTATAAAGATCTACTGTTTTTTGACAGCCGCACGCTATTCCATACTTCAAGTATATTATAACTGATCTACCAAACACCTAATGATGGATATTTAAAATGACTGCATTTTGTCATCCTTAAATACTACATAAACATCATCTTTTTTCATTGTACAAGTATATCCTTAGAACAGATTTCTAGAAGTAAAACTGCGAGAGTAAAAAGATATCTCCAATTCACATTTTAATTAGCAATAATAAAATGTTGAGGAGGTTGAGCCACTTTACGTTCTCAAGAATACTGTTTCAGAACACATATCTACATCAAAGAAATTCATCCTCTGTCTCTTGTTACAATTTCTATTTACACAACTTGTCTTTTTATATAATTTACTTTGTCCAGAGAATCAGTTTTTAATGTATTGGTCTTTTCCTTTATGGTTCTATGCCCACTATGATATCTTACTATCTATTGACCACATTAATACCTGTGTTCAATACGCATTTAGTAAATTCACTTTCATAATTAAAATAGTTGCAAAAAATTTCTTACAGAACCCTACAAAGTACAAATATTTACTATCTGGCCCTTTACAAAAAAAGTCTGCCTGGGATAGAGGAAAAAGTTAAATGACACACAAGGAAACAGACAAATCCACAAAAAGGGACAATTGGCCTGGCCTCCTCATTAGTATCACCGTAAGAAAGTGGGGAAAGGCATTATTCTAGATAAAAAGACCAATAAGACATATAATAATCAAGTACAAGTGTAAACCTTGACTAGATCCTGAAAAAAAGCATCTATAAAAAACATTTTTGTGGTAATTAAAGATGTCTGAATACGGAAATAGTAAATAAGAGTAAGAGATTATTATTAATTTTCTAACCGTAACAATAGTATGGTGTGTTTACGTAAGTGAATGTCCTTATTTTTTAGGCAATCCCTGCTAAAATACATAGGAGTGAAGTTATGATATTTGCAATTTTCAAATGGTTCTGCAAAAATGTACATACACACATGCGTATGTATATAAAGCACAGATGAGGAAGACAGAATTTTTTTCAAAAGTACAAATAGTTAAATCCATGTGAGGACTAGAGATAACTACAGTGCTATTCTTTGAACTTTTCGGAATACTTAAAAATTTTCATGAAAGGGGTGCCTGAGTGGCTCAGTTGTTAAGCGTCTACCTTCGGCTGAGGTCATGATTCCAGAGTCCTGGGATCAGGCCCAGAGTCGGGCTCCCTGCTCAGCAGGGAGTCTACTTCTCCCTCTCCCCCTCCCCCTGCTTGTGTTCCCTTTCCTGCTGTCTGTCAAATAAATAAATAAAACCTTTAAAAAATATTTTATGAATGAAAAAAGGCAGGTTACAAAAGAACGTGGATCTTATAATCACATTTCTATGTAAATTTGCATATATTCATTAAAAAATCTACAAGAACATACATGTCAAAGTTGTTAAAATGGGTTGTATCTCAGTAGTGGACTCGTAAATAATTATTAGCTTCTTTTTAATATTTCTTTGTACAGTCTGAGTATTCTACAGGGACTATGCATTACCTTCATACACTTTGAAAAAACCAAAAGCTCTTTTTCAGAGAGCTTTGTATGGAAAATTTGAGGGCAAACTGTTCATGTTTGGGACATGTCATGAGTCACTATATTTGATGCTCCTTTAAGAGATACTATGATCCTTAAGACCAGAAAGAAATGTGTTTTCAAAAGTGAGCTTCATATATTTTATCTTATGAGTCTTGTGAAATTTATAATCCTACTACAAAAAGGTAACATTTTTAGATAATACATTTATAAGTAATGTCATAATACTTTTTACAGAGGTATTAAAAAGGCAATGATCCTTTGAATTATCATTTTTTTCTCAATCATTGTGTTGTTTACACAGTAAGATCCTTTCTTTCAAGGTTCTTTGCATCTTTTAGAATAGCACTAACCCAAAAAAGCAAAAAGAAAAAGCAAACATAGACACTAACTTTCAATCCTCTTTCCAGAGGTGGAACCATCATATAACGATTCCGTTCTTTGTCTTCAAATGAGTCCTCTTCATTGCAATCCAATGTTTCGTTCTAAGGAATTAAAAAAAAAAACCACTAAAATGAAATTTTGAAATAAATTGAAAATTATAGGATTAACAAAATATAATTAAAGTTTATCCAGAGGGCAGTTTTCCATGTTACACACTGCTATATAAGAGACAGAAAATATGTATTTTCCCCATCACTTCTTATAACTAGAAAAAACTACTAGTACTATTACCAGTGACCTAACATTTATATACTGCTTCAAAAAGTACCAGTTTACTAAATTTTTATAAAAAATCCCACAACTAGAGAAAGTAAGAATGATCTTCATTTTATTAAGGAAAAACATAGACTCAGATATTTTATGCAGATCTGAAACTCCAGGGGTATTATTTCCTTTCTGTCCAAGATCTTAAGATGAACTATTAATTCTTTTAATAAAGCAGGTTCATTTCATTTTACTCCTTAGTTAATCCAATGTTATCATGTTTATTGGTATAAAATGTGATTTTCGAAGCAATAATAAGTTAATTTACAGTGTTACTATCACTATACTCCAAATTTACATCAAAAGCATAGTCATTTTGTATAACATTTCCTGAAAGGGGATTTGATGTATAATTTTAAAATTTCAATCTATGTATTTCTGAAGTTCAAAATGTTTACTGTAAGTATGAAATTACAAACATTGACACAGTGGGTCAAAAGCTTTAAAGCTTCAACTTTCTAAAATGGTTCTTAAAAAAATTGGTTCTTAAAGTAATATATATTAAGTATACAGAACTTACTGAATAGTTTACGTAGCCAAGATCTGTTATTGTAAATGAACTCAGGCAATCTGAATTCAAGGACTCCTGAAAAAGCAGCAGTACTTGTTCACTTCCAGTTCCTATAAAGTCATCTATCAGTACTGATCTAATTTTTTCCCACTTAGCAGCAACCTGAAAGAAAAAGAGTAGAAAAGAAAAACAAAATCAGACGTGAAATAAACTGAATCCTTTTGGTGCATGTAGGTGTGATGTGTCCTCTTCAATCTTATAAACAGTAATGAAAAATGGTAAACATTAAAAACTAAAGATATTGGGGGATCAGACAACATAGTTACAACAGTTTTACAAACAGCAAGATACTTAAATTTAATGTTCTATCAATGTTTGTCCAGGGTCTGTCATATTTCTGCTTCTATATTAAGATTTTATTATGATTTATAAATTCTAAACTTCTCATGACTATTTTGGAAACTTTAGGTAATTAGAAGGTAGTGGTAAACACTCAAAAATTCTCAAAGCAGAATAACTTTTCTTAATACACTAAACTCTGGTAGAAGAAAACAAAGCCAATATTAGGGACACAGAATGGGAGGGATCCTATTAGTGAGGCACCCAGAACCATCCTAGCCAACTGGAATGATTTGATCAGTTTATACCAGAACATGGGACCCCAAGTTTAAAACAGAAGACAACTTCATAAAGGTCCATGAAGCTGAAAGCCTCCACATTGGTCCCCTGGAGAACTAATACCATGGGAATTAGCTACCCCTTCTCCTTTAGACAGAAAAGCTAAAATTCCCACTCAGAATCCTGGCGGTAGCAGAGATAGATGATAGCGGGTGGCATGTATTAGAGCAAGACTGCAAGTAAGACTTCAATCTATATAACCCAGTATTAATCTTTCCTATATAAGGCTGATTTCCAAAGCCAGGATTTTTCATGTATGCAGGGAGAAAGCTGATTTGTATACTCATATCCTCCCTTCCTCCCACCCCACCCCCACTCCCACCATGAGGATCAGGAATACAATGAACTATGCGAAGACATTAGAGGTACGAAATGTACTCAACGGGGGCACTTGGGTGGCTCGGTTGGCTGAACGCCCAACTCTTGATTTTGGCTCAAGTCATGATTTCAGGGTCATGAGATGGAGCCTGGCATCAGCTCTGCACTCAGTGGGGAGTATGTTTGAGATTTCTTTCCCTCTACTCCTCACCCCACTCTAATAAATTTTTTTTAAGAAGAATGTGCTTGACAAGAAAACATGATAGACCTATGTGCTTCTGTATGCACACACACACACATTTATAATCTATAGCTCTAGAATAGTGCTGTCCAGACTATAGGAGAGAGACAATGCAAGGCATGTATATTTAATTTTAAATTTTCCAGGAGCCAATAAAAGAAAATTCTCTAGCGGCACTGAAAAGAAAAAGGTGAAATTTTATATTTAATTTGATGCGCTATATCCAAAAATTGCATCATTTCAATTTAATATTCTCAATTAAGCTATTAATTAGATATTTTCCTATCATTTTTTACTAAGCCTTTAAAATCTGGTGTGTATTTGACACCTATAGCACATTCCAATTCAGACCTGCCACATTCCAAATGTTGAATAACTACATGTGGCTAGATGCTATCATATTAGACAGCACACCTCTAGAACATACAAACCACTATCTGCAACATACCAATATCTGTTTTAGGTATACAAGACAATGATTCAGTTTCGAAATACCTGCTACATAGATTCTTGTCAAAACTTACAGAGATAATTTCTACTCGAGAGAGAAAGCCTAAGAGAAAAGTTAATCATGCATTTGTCTAACTCAGCTCTGTTTCAAGTTCTATCACTCTCTATCAAGTTCTATTAAACATTATACCTGGGGCTTTTATGAAGGGCTGATCTGAGAACATGCTAACCTTGATTTTTAATATTTATTCTAATTTATGCTTATTTGCACTTTACCTGTCTTTTAAGCTGCCTTAATTCTTTTATAGAACGAGGTAGTCAAAGGATGGTTGGATGAATCCATAGCCAACCCAAAGGAAGATTGTATCTATTGTTTTTTTCCCATTTTGGAGCAAAACTGCTATCAGAGACACCATTTTATTATTCAATAATGTATTCACTTTATTATTCAAAACCTCTTACATAATACCACAAACAGTAAATCCATCTCAGAACTCAATGTTAGAAAAAAAACTTTCCCTCGTCAGTATGTTCCAATCAGTTGTAAAACCTGCTGTATTTGTTTTTCTGTCCTAACTACTAAACTAAGTATAATTCCTCAAAGGCAATCACTTCCCTTAACCCAGGTTTTCTGACATGGTCATCTCTCCTCCTCCTTAGTTTGTAGATCCTTAGCCTTTATTCCTGTTTTTAAGGTAACTGCATATTTTACCCTAAGATATATATTTCTTAAGTAGGTGAATATAAATTTAACACCAAGGTTAAGGCAAGAGCTGCAAAATTCCCAGAGTAGCAAGGTTACCAAAGGAATTTATGAGCACTTAATTTGTGGATATCAGGGTGTAATTCCAGAGCTTTTGATACAGGGCATTTGAAAACAACTTAGACATACAGAATCCCTGAAGAAGTAGCTTAAGAGGTGTGTCAGTAGGGACTTAGGCAAGTAACTTGTGCAAAGGATGATGGTGCAATGTAGAGAAAGAAACCTAGAACACGGTTTCAAGGCAGCAACAGTACACAGACTCACTTACAGAGTGGCACAGTATCCCTCTTTGGGTAATGTGTTAGCAGCAGAGCTTTATAGCATCCAAGCAGGCGACCCACTTAAAGTGTATAAGGACTATATTACACTGAATTAATGAGGCACAAGGGGACTGTTTTTCCTTATCCAGGTGAATAAGGGACTTCAAAGGTCCAAGTCAATGATGACAGTCCTAGCCCTTGTATAACATAATAGCTACTTACTGAGCTTCTCCTGTGTGCCAAGCACTGTGCAAGACACTTTACAATGTCATTTTCTTTAATTCTCTGCTCTCAGAGGCAGGATGATCCCAATTTCATTAAGACAGGAAAGGAGTTCACAAAAATTCAACACATTCCTTAAGGTAAGACTAGTAAGTGGCTCAGTTGGGATTTAAACCCAGGTTAAGTGTGCTCTTTCCATTACCCGGACCCCAATAAGGATTATAGGCTATGCTAGATGTTTCCCTGCTACCATTTCTGGAAAGGAAAAGAGAGTAGAGAAAGACAGAAAATGTTACTTTCCAAATAACCTTCAAATAAAAGTACAATATGCTTTTAAAAGATCGCTTTCAAAATAAAATAGGGTACTTTTAAATTACTTTTCTTTCAAAAATTCAAATTTACTTATTTATTTTAGAAAGAGAGAGCAAGTGCACACAGGGGGAGCAGCAGTGGGAGAGGAGGGCAGAGAATCTTTTAAGCAGGCTCCATGCCCAGTGCAGAGCCCAACCCAGGGCTCAATCTCACGTCTCTGAGATCACGACCTGAGCCTAAATCAAGAGCTGCATGCTTAACTGACTAAGCCACCCAGGCACTCCTTTTGAGAATTTAAGTTCTGTATGTATTACAGAGGTTAAATATGGTTACATAACCCCTATTAACACAAAGGTGATTTACAAGGCAAAGCTTGATAAAACACAATCTCAACCTGATACTTTCATACACACAAGCAGAAACACACAAAGTAAGGATTCACCTAAAAAATGGATGTCCTGGTTGGTTAAGAGTCTGACTCTTGATTTTAGCTCCGGTCATGATCTCAGGGTCATGAGACAGAGCCTGGCATTGGATTCCACGCTCAGCACGAAGTCTGCTTGAGATTCTCTCCCTCGCCCCCTGCCCCTCCCTCCGCTCACACACTCTCTCTAAATAAATAAAATCTTGGGGCGGCTGGGTGGCTCAGTCAGTTTAGCGTCTGCCTTCGGCTCAGGTCATTATCCCAGGGTCCTGGGATCAAGCAGTGAGTCAGTCTCCCTACTCAGTGAAGGGGCTGCTTCTCCCTCTCCCTCTGCCAGCCACTCTACATGCTTGTGAGCTCGCTCTCTCTCTCTCTCTCTCTGTCAAATAAATAAATAAATAAATAAAATCTTTAAACAAATTAGAAAGTTATATTAAAAGACAAATAAATATATAATAATTGTAGCTATATATTTATATATTTCCAAACAACGCAAAGGTTTTATGACTCAAAACGGCAAGGCAAAACCTTTATCAGGTAGTATTCAGATAACTTTAAGAAACAAGAATGATGCAATATATATGATTTTAAGTGCAGCACTAAAAATTGATTTGGATAATAAGACTCCAGGATATGGGTGTGTGGGTGACTCAAGTCATTTAAGTGTCTGCCTTCAGCTCGGGTCATGATCCTAGGGTCCTGGGACTGAGCCCGCATTGGGCTCCCCACTCAGCAGGGAGTCTGCTTCACCCTTCCCCACCCCCACCCCACTGGAGCTTTCTCTTGCCATCTCTCTCCCCCCAAAATAAGTATTTTTTAAAAATACTCCAGGATACACTCTCTGAAACATATAAATGTGTAAAAGGTCTAAGGCTACACCAATGGAATGATTATAAGAATAAGTACTCTACCTGAAAGTTCTCTTTCCAAACGGCACAAGCACCACCAGACCTAAAGGATACGATGAAAAAGTCTCCTCTGCCTGAATCCATAAGTTGAACTGCACAAGGATCTCCAAATGGAAGCTGGCACACGCTTTTAGGAGTCCCATTTTGAAATAAAATTAGCTGATTCTTTCGAGTAAGGGCAATCAGAGACATTCTTAACTGATTGTTGACAATCTCAGTTGTACAGACATGCACATAAGTTATTACACTGGTATAAGCAGGAGGGATAATGTATGCATCACTTACTACTTCTTCATTTTCAAGGGAGTATACACAAAATTTGGTATTCCAAATTGCATAATCTGATTTTGAAAGCTTTTGAGTGGATCCTTCTTCAGATAAAAAATCTGTCTTCGGTCCTAATAAAACCATACCTAGATTTTCAATCTCCCCTGCCCACTCAACAGAGGAAAAATTAAGAGACACAGTAATAACTTTGCCTGTTTGGGAAGAGATACAGTAGAATGTTTTGACATGTCTCCATAAAATTAACGGGCCATTAAGGACCCTTACACCATCCTTCAGCTCATGGCTTAGTCTAAAGCTCAAACGCTTTTCGAATTTATTGGTACGGTGAAGAAATAGAATAACATATCTGAAGATGTTATTCTTTTTATTGCATTGTATCATAATATAAGGGAGATTAATTCCAGTTCTGAAATCTGACACACAGTTGCAACACATAATTTTTAAGTGAGAGTTTTCTTCCTTTAGCATAACGGATCCAGTGGACTTCTGAACAAACGCTCTTGTTCTTCTGTCAAACACCATTCTCCTGACATGTAATACAGGTGTTTTTGCAGGCCCTTTACCTGCAAAATGTCCCTCAGACAATCGAAAAATAAGGACTTCCCCATTATAACACAAGAGCATTTCTTGTGCCTTAGATGACACTGCTTGTTTGCTAGACATTCCACAATATCAAGTCTTTGTGTTGGTCCAATTTTCGAATGCAAATGGATTCCAGTTGATGCTTTTAAACCTAAAAATGTAATGAGAAAAACTACCATCAAGAAGGCAGTGGAAAACACATTTCTGCTAGAGAACTATTAAGTTTTATGAACATTTTAAAGCTTTTTATGCTATCTTAATAATGTTATACTTATCAAAAAACTACATCCCAAATATCATCTTTGTATAGTTAAAAAACAGAGTTTGCAAACCATGCAAATAACCACATCACAAAAGATAACTGAATGTGTTAACAGCATCTATTAAAAGTTGTGGGTAGTCTGCTGAAAGTGCCTGAAGACGTTTTTCTGGTTCAGGGGATTTCTTAAGGGTTCCACTTCTGTCTCTCTTTCAAACCTACCAACCTAATCTGGTTTTCCCATTTTCTTCCAACCCCGCCCCCCTGCCATTTTCTACCCTGTTGACTCAAACCTGGTTTTTTTTTTCTCTCAGCCTTACACCCTCAACAATGACAACTGAGTAGTCAACAACTCAGATTGACTGCTACCACAACCCAGGCACTTGGGGTCCTGCTTTCCTGAAACAGGAGCTCATACAGACTCTATGGCCAAAATAAAAGAAAGAAAAACAAAGGATTCTATGCTATAGTTTTTAAAAAAAATCTCCATAGGAGTAACAGAAATATTAAATCATACTCTGCAAAAACAATGCAACTTTGGGACTTTAAGTCATTATTCCTCTTACTAGAGGTATAACTTTGGCCAAGTTACTTAGTCCCTCTATGCCACATATCCACCTATAATGGGGTTGAGTACTACCCCACAAGGTATTGAAATTAACTAAAATAACCCACTTAAAATAGAACCTGAAACATATATATAAGGTGCTTGATAAAGCTTAGCTGCTACAGTTGTCCTTATCATCACCATGGCCAGCTCTGGTGTATATAGTACCTAACCTCTGAAACATCAGTACAGTTGCATACTTAAGTTTGTGAATGCTGAAAGGTCCCTCTCCACTACAGATAACTCTAACTCATATTCTTTCTTTTCTCCTACTTGTTGATCATTTACACCAGGAAATTCAACTATTTCAGAAAACTACGTCATTTGTAATTAAATAATGTTTTCCTCTGCTGAATGAGAAACAAACTGCAAAGGCTAAGGTTTTGTTCTTTTATTATAAAAATCTACCAAGAGTCCAATTAGAAAAAAGTTACCACTGAACCATCTACAAATTTAACTTAATGTAGCATTTTGTAGAAATGACTTTAATTTAGAGGCAATTCTATTAAAATGCAGACTCGATTAGTCAGCATCTACTTTCAAACTGGAGATTCTGTGGCTTATTGTCTAATTTCCAAATACATCATTTGTTGTGCTTTTTTTTATTTATTTGACAGCGAGAGAGGGAACACAAGCAGGGGGAGTGAGAGAGGGACAAGCAGGCTTCCTGCTGGGCAGGGAGACCGATGTGCGGCTCAATCCCAGGACGCTGGGATCATGACCTGAGCCAAAGGCAGATGCTTAACGACTGAGCCACCCAGATGCCCCCATTTGCTGTAGTTTTAAACGATGTTCACAAATTCTTTGAAATTCCTTCTATCAATTAATTCTTCTCTCTTTGAATGAGAGCTGGTCATTATGATTCACTTCTAGCCAACAGAATACGGCAGAAGGGACAAAGTGAGACTTCCAAGAGTGGGTCATAGAACATTGTGGCTTCCTTGTTGACTTGATCCTTGGATCACCTGCAAGGAGGAAAGCCACCTGCCATATTATTAAGACACTCGGGCAGCCCCATGGAGATGTGTACACAACAAGGAACTAGCTTCCTGCCAATGGTCAGCAAGAGACTGGGGCCTTTTAACAATAGCCATGTGAGGGAGACTTCTTGGGATCAGATCTTCTATCTCCAGTCAAGCCTGCAGATGATTCAGCCCCCTGGAGAGCTCCTGAGTCAGAAGAACCAAGCTAAGCTGCTCCCAAATTCTTGATCCTCGGTAATTCTGAGATATGTTTGTTGTTTTAAGCTGCTAAATTTGGGAATTATTTGTTATACAGTAACAGATAAATACATTTCTCTATGGTAATCTGTTTAAGTTGATGATATTGTTTTTGAGAATTTCATGAAACCTATTACTTGAAGGAACTGAAGAAACTGTATCATAATACAAACTAGCAGAAGTCACTGGCTTACTGGTTTGTTGTTAGGCAATTAATGCAAAGATCTGGGACAACAGGTATCATAAAGTAGTTTCAGCTTTATGAGTAAAGAAGATAAGTAAGTAAATCAAAGGTGTGGCTTTTACTTATGAAACTATCTTTTAGTTTAAAGGTAATATTGTATTACAACAAAATGTATGAATAATAATTTATTTAAAATTTCCCACAGATATGTCAGATCTCTTAGATTGCTAAAAGAAATTTCCTTTTTCAGCATTAAATGATACATTGTTCTTTTAGCATTAAAATGATATGATCTGGGGCACCTGGGAGGCTCAGTCAATTGAGAGTCTGTCTTCGGCCCAGGTCATGATTCCAGGGTCCTGGATTGAGCACCGCATGGGGCTCCCTGCTCAGCAGGGATCCTGCTTCTCCCTCTGCCCCTCCCCCTGCCCATGCTTTCTCCCTCTAATAAAGAAAAATCTTAAATAAAATTATATAATCTGAGGTAAATGTATAAGAACATGTCTTTTACTACCTATATGCATGAAAAGCTTTTCATATTTCTTAAGTACTAAAAACAACCAAAAGTAACCTCTATACAGAAAAGGATTTTGGAAGAAATGTGTGAGACCCTTAACAGAGAGATAAAGAATAACATAACAGAGATAAAGGGCTCAATAAACGAAATGAGAAACACACTTGACAAAATAAACAGCAGGCTGGAAGAAGCAGAGGAAAGAATTAGTGACCTAAGAAGGCAGAGTAATGGAAATTAATCAAGCTGAACAAAAGAAAGAAAAAAGAATTCTGCAAAACAAGAACAGACTTGGGGAACTCAGTGACCCCATCAAACATAATAACATTTGTTATTTTACTATCAAATGTCACAACTAATGTTTAATCAACGCAATGCTCTGGTTCACCAGTATCTGAATATGATAGAAGGAGAATCTGATTGCTAAAAGGTCAGCAGAATATCCCCCTTTACTAAACTCTAGAGTATGTACTGTTGCACCTTGATAAAGTTATGACTTAAGAAAATCAGACCCCTAACACTCTCTTCTTTCAATGCTACCAGCAAATATCTTAACTTAGAAACTACTATCTTCCAACTCTGTTCCAACTACCACTACAGTACTTCAGGCTTTCAACTCTCACTTAGACTGACGTAAAAGCTTCTTAAACTGATCTTCCTTTCTCTAGGCTCTCCCCTCCAACTTAGCAATTTATTTATGCTACCTCACTTACTGTTCTAAAACACAGACTTGATCTGGTAACTGTCCCCTACCTCAAAAACCTTGCATGGACCCTCTCCGCCTTCTCAACAGATATATATTGAATTACTTCCTGGAAAGATAAGATGCTAAACACTGTGAACTGAACATACGAATGACACAGAGACAAGAAACTGCAACCCATTGTTATAAAGTTTATCATGGCATTCAAAGCCCTGTTATAATTCTAACCCAACATACTTGCAGCATGAGCTCTAGGCAAAATGCAAACTTATTCTCATGGATTTAGGTTCAAATAGATTTAAATGACTGTTTTATGAAAGGTCTTTATTTTTAAATACGAGTGCAAAACCATGCACATTTTAAATATAAGTTATTTATAATTGATCACCTTCAGAGTTAAAAATTAGAAGTCATTAATATATTTATTTACAAAGATAAATTTTTTTCCTCAAACTTTCTATAATCTCAAGGCTTACTGAATTTGCATACCTGTGTACATTTTATTTTATACTGATGCAACATCTGTTTTAAGAGTAAGAGTTCTTAGCATATGTTCATTAAAAAAAAACCTTTAAGCCTATGGAATAAATCCTGATTTTATTTTTTTAGATAAAAAATAGTATGGAAACAAGTGAGACTAAGGTCAATTTAGAGGTTCTAAGATCACCATAAACAAGCCCTGATTAATCAAACCCTGATTATCAGGGCACCAGACTTACTATTCCAGCATATTGGTCATGTGACTTTTTACTTGTCCTTACAACAGTGACTTACACCTTTACGACAGAAAACAAACAAACAAACAGGTAACTCAAACCGGTTAAGTTTTACCTCCTATTGCAGCTAATGGGGTGGGGAAGGGGTTGGAAGATTATTTATAAAATACTACATAATTAAATTGAGTTTTTCCTGTTCTGTATTACCATACATCATAGGTGACTGTACATATTTTGTACATAAAAAGGAAATACCCAAGTATACTGGGGAAATAATACATGCTAACAGAAATATAGTAGATTGGCAATAAATCATCACTCTCATCCACTCTTCCCTACCAGCCTCCTGTCAAATAAACAATGCTCCTTTTAAATGCTAATAAATTCCTCTGGGTGTCATAAATTTCAGAACTCTTCAAATGAACTACCTGTCTGGTTGAGGAAGATCCAAAAAGAGCACTATATTATCTGCAGATAAAATCTAAAAATGTCTCTAAGAAACTGTATCAAGCGTGAGCAATAGAAAGTATCTTTGGAAAAAAAGGTAGAATTAAGATACTCAAATAAAAACTTCAAAAAAAACCTAACACCTCAAAACCTCAAAAGAAAACATAAGAATATTAAACATAATTTTATAAGCATAATACAGATAGATGTACTTTTCACAACCTTGAGGATATTATTTACCTAAGTAAGTTAACTTGGCTACAGAGTAGTCTGCTGTTAAAAACGTTTTTCTACCTATATAACTGGAAATCATTTGTTGGAGCCTACCCAGAATCAAGCTCCATTTCCCCTTTTCCAACAACACTTAGGGTATCTGAGAAGTAGGTGAACACAGGGGAATGGTGATCCACTAAGAGAATTAGGAAAGACTACGTTAAAGGTTTTCTGTGTCATCCTAAGGACTTCTCACTTTCTCTGAACAGTGATACATCACTGAAAGATTTCAAAGACAGAAATCACAGGACTGTACTTCTGAATGACAAAGATCCTGGTGACAGTGTTGAAGATCGGGGTAAGGTGAGAATGGAGGCAGAGCCCATCAATTAGGAGATAATTATGAGTTCTTAATTAAAAGGAGATGTGACTTTGGAAGGCAACTTGGCAAGTCACCTGAATACATATATCCAGCAATTTCATTTCTAGATATGAACCCAGAGAAACAATCCTACATACTAATGTACAAAGACATTGCTCTAGAATGTTCATTGCGCTGTTGTTTGTAACAGCAAAAAAGAAACTTCAATGACGATCAATAGAGGAATGAACAAATACAAATGGAATATCATACTACAGTTAAAAATGAATTAGATCTATGTATACCACCATGGCTTAATTTCAAAAATCAAATGAAAAAAAAAACTGAGTTGCAGAAAAATGTATTCTGCGGTACATTATGTATCTAAACAAAACACATAAAACAACTTTACATATTTTCTGTTTACCTACAAAGGCTACATTCCCTGAGTGCTTCTCTGCCAGGTACTATTCTAAGCACTTTGGACTCATTTATTTCTCACTACATTCTTATGCTATAGGCAATGTTATCCCATTCTACAGATGGGGAAATTGAGGCATGGAGTTTAAGAATCTTCTCAAAGGCCTAAAAATAGGAAGTGACAGAGCCAGGATTCAAACCCAGGCAGCCTTGTCCAAAATTTAAAGAGCAAAGATTCTGTAAAGATTCATGCCAAATTCCAATGACTATTTATTCTGGAGAAGGGGAGAGATATTCAGGTAGGGGAATGGAGCCAGAAGGAGACTTTAGCTAGAGCTGCAATGTTGTTTTTTTAACAATGTATTCAATTATTTTTAAACAATATGTTCATTTTCCCCCATAAAAATCTGTAGCATATTAAAAAAAAGTCTCGGCCAAAGATGCTAAAGTGTCAATCACGGTTGACTGTAGATGGTGAAAATATGGGGACTTTTCTTCCTGCAATTTCTCTGTAGTTTTCAGTATCTTCCAGTTTTTTTAAAAAGCCTGTACCGAATCGTTTGAATGCAAAACGACTACCTTTCAATATTTTAGCCAGCAACTACAAAATTGTTCCAGTGCCTTATAAACCTAAATCTTTCTGAAGTTTGGCACTTAGTGTCATTTTGCACTGGATAACTGTCAGAGGGGCCCCCCTGTGCACTGCAGGCTATTCAGCGATACCTACTAGTTGCCAGTATTAGGCCCCATCCCGGTTGTGCAAACCAAAAACATCTCCAGACACTGCCAAACGTCCCCTGCGAGACAAAATTGCCCCAAGTTGAGAACTACCCCAGTTCATAAACTTTTAAGATGCTTTACACCTTTTAACTTTATATAACTGCTTTAGTTTAAGGACTTCAAAAACATGACCCTGTTAAGCTTCTCACACTCCAAGTGGGAAAGATGAGGCGAGGGTGAAGAAAGCTTCAAGCGAAATAATCCTATACAGCAAGGACATGATGAACATAGGCCGCGGCACACTCGTTTCCATCCCCTCATTCCGCAAAGACGGGAACCAACCCAGCTCTGCCGCCCAGCCCCGCGAAGGCCAGGTAGGGGTAAGGGACGACCGGCCAGCCCTACCTCAGTGCGCGAGGCCCTGCGTCCCAGAGCCGCCACCTTCCCGACTCCCTACGCGGGCGCGAGGTCCCTCAGCTCCAAACCTCCCGCCCGCGCGCTGCATCTTGGGAGATCCGGGCTGGAGGCTGCGTCGAAAGCGGAGGAGGCGGAGCCTGCCGAACCTGCCCAGAGACGGTTGCCAAGGGAGGCTGAGGGGGCGGGGCCTCCAGGGAATGTTGTGAAAGCGAAGGGCAGGCGGAGCTTGTCCGGGCGGAGCTCCGCGCGGGAAGCTCCCGTGATCCGGCGGTAGGCGGAGGCGGGCCCGCAGTGCAGGGGACGTCGGGGGAGCGGAGCCCAAAGGAGAAGCTAATGGAAAGCCAGGCTGGAGCCTGGTTCCGCCTCCAGACCCAGGCGGCCACAGTGGATTGGACAACGCAGCGACGCTTCCGCCCGCCTCCCGGTGTCACGCGACCGTCTCCACCTCCCGCCCTTCCCTCTTTACCTCCCGGCCCGCCTGGCCAGTGATGATATATTCGGACAGGTGGAGAAGTGGCCACGGCGATCGAAATCACGTCCACGACCGCGACCATGGCCGAGGTGAGGAGGCAACCACGCCGCTGCCGGCCCTCCCGGCAGACCCGGAAGCTTCCTCGGAAGCCCGGGGGCTCTGCGCCCAGGTGTAGGTGGGTTGGGCTGAAGGGAAGCGGTGTGGTGCGCGTGGTGTCTAAGCGTCCCTTCGTGTCTCCCTTTCAGTATCACGCCCAGAATAAAGCCAAGCTCATCTCTGAGACCCGACGGAGATTCGAAGCCGAATACGTGACAGGTGGGTACCGCGTTCTCGCTGTTGAGGCAGGTGTGCATGAGCGTCCCCAACTTTCCAAAGGTGTTTGCAGGTGTCTTTGGGAGGCTTTAGGGACCATTTCGACCCTCACAGTAATGATGCCCTGCACGTTTCCAAGGTTTTCTTTAGCATAACGCGCCATGCACGCTGCTCCCAACTGGTCAGGTGATACGCCCGTTGCTTCCTAAAGGGTTAATGTAAGTTGGAAATTGGTCAGTTTCTAGCATCTCGAGTTCGTGGAACTTGCAGGACACTTTCAAGGCCCGTGGTATAGGTGACACTGCCCAGTGCACGGTTTTCTGCTGACCTTTCACCAGCAACAATAGAGAAAAAGAATCTGGAAACCACCATAATGCTATTCAGGTGTACTTAATTGGGGATACAAATTCCTTGGATATTTTGCCTAATTCCACTTCATACAACCCAGTATGCTACCCACGGACTAGGTTTTCCAGGGCTGGAACCAGTTCTCTTTTCATCCCACACTGTACCTAGACAAAGTACCTGTGAGTCTAGAATTGATTTATTGGTTGAACATTATGTGTTCATATGGTTGAACAGATGTCCCAGATACTTGAAACTGATGATTTAATCCTTGTACAGTAATTTTTTAAAACCTGCAGGATGATTTTATCATAAATATGAAATATTGAATCCTGGCCCTGCCACTTAATAGCTTAGTTGTCTTTTCTAAGCCCCGTTTCCTTATCTATGAAATATGAATAATTAGGTTAAGAGGATTAACTGAAAAAACACAGATCAAACTTTCTAGTGTGGGGTTAACCTATTGTAGGCTCTCAATGAATATTTTGTCCCAAGTTGATTTGGTTGCTGTGGAAGGGTTTAAGCTTCTGCATCTTGAATTCAGTGCCCTGTAGAGATTCTCTGCAACTTTAAACTGCCCTAGATTAAATGTCAATGATGACCTAGAACAAGTAAGGAAATGTGTTCCAAATAACCTGGTCAGTAAATCTGTTCATCCTCCCTGTCAATTTTCTTCCCATCCCAAACTTTGCACCAGAGAGTTGCAAAAGCACTTGATTCACGTTTAGCCCAGAGATCTTATTTAAATAATATAGGTGGTTCCAGTAAAAAGGTAATTCTAAGATTGCTTTCTATAGAAATGTTCTTATAGTTACGTGGTTTATAGTATTTTAAGAACCCAGAACCTGACCTAGTGGGCTAGTGTCTTCCCAGTAGTCGGGTACTCATGCCCAATGGAGGAAGCAGGATATATGTATACATGTGTGTGCGTGTGTGTGTAGTTATACAAGTTTAGCAATAGATAAGATCTTAAAAGTTATCTTGGTCCAGCCTTCTCTTTAAAATGAAGAAAGTAAGATCTAGAGAGATTAAGTGATTCACTCTGAATCCTTGGTGTTAATGGCTAGGCCTTGGGCTAGTTTTCTGAATTTCACTATAGTGAAAATCTTTCGGCAACACCATCATGTTGCCTTAGAGCATGTCACTCCCCAACTTAAAACTCTTCAATAAATTCCCACTGTGTTTAGAATAAAAATCTCAATTCTTAAAATTTTTTTAAGGATTTTATTTATTTATTTGACAGAGATCACAAGTAGGCAGAGAGGCAGGCGGAGAGAGAGGAGGAAGCAGGCTCCCTGCCTAGCAGAGAGCCCGATGCGGGACTCGATCGCAGGACTCTGAGATCATGCCCCGAGTCAAAGGCAGAGGCTTAACCCAGTGAGCCACCCAGGCGCCCCAAAATCTCAGTTCTTTAGGGTGGCCTACAGTGCAGGGCCATATATGCTGAAGCTCATGCCCACCCGTACATCCTAATTTGTAACCACTCTCTTCGCTTAGTACAGATTTCACCACTGCCCACAGTAAGAAACATATCACACATTGCAACACATAGCAATCCCTCACACACTCTCACACATGCACACATAACTGGAACAGAAGTTCCTTAAAGAATATTTATTCAGAAAACCCATGACCCCCATTGCAGTGACCCACAAAATTGACATCACATCCTACATGACCCAGGGTTTGAAAAACATGACCAGCCACACTGCTTCTTTTATGTTCTTCAAACAGACTGAATCTGTTTTTATCTTGGGACCTTTCTACTTCTCTTTGTTTGGGAGGCTCTTGCCCAGATAGTGTTCATGGCTCGGTCCTTTTTTTCTTTTCCATCTTGGTTTAAATGTATCTCAGAGGCCTTTGCTGATTACTGAATAGCCTCCCTGTCTTGTTTGTTTTGTCCCCTTTACAGCTCTTACCATAACCAGTAATTATCGTGTTCATTTGTTTACTTGCTTATTGTTCATTTCCTCCAGTAAAATGTATATGGGTCTGGGGCAGCCAGGGCAAGGACTGACTCACTTCTGTATACTTAGCACAGTTTTCAATATATACTTAATATAGCAATGCTTAAATATATACATAGGAAGATTAATCTGAGTCTGCCTTATGAGTTGTCCTAATTGGTTCCCCATCCCATCCCATCCCCCCACCCCCCGCAAAATCTGGCAAAGAGCAGCCCTCACAATATGTTTCATAAAGACAAGCATTATTCCCAAGGAGAGCACTCTATGGCATTAAGTATAGAGAGGGTTTTGTCGTTAAATATACACGCTTGGGTTCGTGTGAATGGGTTACCTGCACAGCTGTTGTAAATACTAATTTAATTAATTTAAAGACTTGAACGGGGAAGGAAAAACCTGGGAACACTTTTCTACCTTGTTTCCTGAGATACTGCATCAGGTAAAGGTAAAGTAGGAAAGTGGTAAAAAGGGATTTTTGGTCTGCCTGTGTTCACCCTTTCAAGTTTACTTTTTAGAAATTAACTCAAGTGCTTAGAGAACCTGCACTTTCCTATTTCCTCTTTCATTTCACCCTTTCTGTTGTCACTAACAATATTTTGTTTCAAAAGACGCTTAAGGCTGACTTAAGCAAACATGACGTTTTTCCTAAAAGAAAATATTATCTGCAAATACATCACTTTAAGCACTGGCTATATTCCAGAAACTCTTTTGGAGGTAGGTTCTTGGGAATTCCAAGCACATTTTTGTTTCCATAGAAATTAAGTTGCCAATTATGGATAGATTTGTAGCTGTCAGAAAGAATAAAAGTTCATAATTGTTTTATGCATTACAAGTGGTCCTTTTTTCCTCACTGTTTCTGTGAGAAATTCCATGCTGAGTTTCAAATGAGAAACGTTTCCTGTTCTCTCTTCCTCCTTCTGGCGGCCAAGGCAAGAGACTACTCCCTTGTGACAGTAATTTATTTGGTTCCTCAAATACTCATTATGTGCTTAATTCTGAGAAGCAGTGTGTCCTTATTAGAGGAAGAACTGAAGAAGGATAGAGCCCCTTCCTGAACTACTACACTCTAGTAGAGGCATTAAGACAGAGCTAACTATTAGAATTCAGGCAAATTGTATCAAGAGGAATAAGTGCTAAAATCATTTTTGTAGAAGTCAAAGACAGGGAAAAAAAATCACACGTGGTTGGGGCTATTGGTTAGCACCAAGTGAGAAAACAGAAAAGGTGGAACTTTGGAAAATGGTAGAACTTGGGCAGGTAGAGAATGTGATCCAGATGAATCAAATAGTCTGAGCTAAAGCGCTGTAGTGAGAATGCATAGGGCATGTTCAGGAAGCCATGGGAAGTCCGCTTTGATGAGCTCTAAGAGGAGGGTAAGCACACCTGCTGAAAACAGTGGGAATGTGGTGTAGAGAGCTTTGAACAAAAACGATGTTTGTACTTTAGTGAGTTTGGAGACCAGTTGAGGCATTGGTGTGTTCTCTTATTTTAGGTTTGTTTCTTGACTTTACAAGTATATGAATTCGTTTGAATAAATTTGGATGATACCAGAAAAGCTGGAAAAGTCCCCCATAAGATAACCATCCAGAGATAGCTCTGCTAACAATGGAGGCATTTTTTTTTCCATTTGGTTTTTGGTTTTATTCTTAATGGGCTCCACACCCAGCATTCAGCCCAGCAGGGGGCTTGAACTCACGATCTTGTGACTGAGACCTGAGCTGAGATCCAGCTGGGACACTTAACCAACTGAGCCCCCAGGTGCCCTCTATATGTTTTTTTTTCCCCTGTATGTTAAAAAGTACTTAAAAGACTATCGTGTATGTAATTTTAGGGCTTGCATTTTTTACTTGACACGATCAAGTTTATTTTCCCTAGATTGATGAAGTAAATAGTGTTTTACATTACTGTTTAATACTCAGCTGAGTAAAAAGAGAATTTTCTTTTAAATACTTCCTATTTGGATATTTATATTCCTTCCAGTTTTTTGTTAATACAGTTTTCTGTGCAGTAGTTCAGATTGTTTCCTTAAGATTCATGTCTAGAACCAGAATTATTGGTTTCAAGAGTGTGAATATTTTTAAGACACTTAATGTATGTGCTACCTTTTCCTCCCCAGAAGTTGCACCAAGCTTCATTCCCACCAGCACGTGTGATAGTGTTAGTCTCACCACAGCCTTACCCACGTGTGGCGTCGTCACTCCTTAACTGATGGTTCTTTGTTTTAGTTTGCATCCTGGTTGCTAGTGAGAGTAAATTTCTTTTCAGATACTTACATCGGTTTGTAGTTCACATTTTTTTTCATTACTATGGCTTTTAAAATTGGTTTGGGCTTTTCTTGTTTATGTTACTTTCACTTTTTTCATTTCTAAAATTTTTTTTTATCATGTGATGTTAGTCACCGTAAAATACATCGTTAGTTTTCAATGCCGTGTTACAAGATTCATTGTTTATGTACAACACCCAGTGCTCCATACAATCCGTATCCTCCTTAATACCCATCACCGGGCTCACCCATCACCCCACTCCCCTCCCCTCTAAAACCCTCAGTTTGTTTCTCGGAGTCCACAGTCTGTCATGCTTTGTCTCCCCCTCCAATTTCCCCCAATTCACTTTTCCTTCTCCTAAAGTCCTCCATGTTATTCCTTATGTCCACAAGTAAGTCAAAGCATATGATCATTGACTTTCTCTTCTTGACTTATTTCACTCAGCATAATCTCCTCCAGTCCCATCATGTTGATACAAAAGTTGGGTATTCATCCTTTCTGATGGCTGAGTAATACTTCATTGTATATATGGACCACATCTTCTTTATCCATTCATCTGTTGAAGGGCATCTCGGCTCTTTCCACTGTTTGGCTATTGTGGACATTGCTGGGGTACATATGGCCCTTCTTTTCACTACATCTGCATCTTTGGGGTAAATTACCCAGTAGTGCAATTGCAGGGTCATAGGGTAGCTCTGTTTTTAATTTTTTGAGGAATCTCCACACTGTTTTCTAAAGTGGCTGCAACAACTTGCATTCCCACCAACAGTGTAAGAGGGTTTCCCTTTCTCCACATCCTTTCCAACATTTGTTTCCTGCCATGTTCATCTTTGCCATTCTAATGCCTGGTGTAAGGTGGCATCTCAGTGTGGTTTTGATTTGAATCTCTCTGATGGCTAATGATGATGAACATTTTTTCATGTGTGTGTTAGCCATTTGTATGTCTTCATGGGAGAAGTGTCTGTTCATGTCTTTTGCCCATTTTTGACATGATTCTCTGTTTTTGAGGTGTTGAGTTTGAGAAGTTCTTTATAGATCTTGAATATCAGCCCTTTGTAGTGTCATTTGCAGATATCTCCTCCCATTCTGTGGGTTGCCTCTTTGTTTTGTTGACTGTCCTTGGCTGTGCAGAAGCTTTTGATCTTGATGACGTCCCAAAAGTTCATTTATGCTTTTGTTTCCTTTGCCTTTGGAGACATGTCTTGAAAGTTTTTTCATGTTTCCAATTTATTCAAATCTACCCATTCCTTTGTGGTTTCTTTCATTGCCATTAAATAATTTTCTCTCATTTGATAATTTCCTCTTTTAATTTTTGCTTTTTTTTGGTTTATTATTTTTTACAATTTGAAATATCTTTTAAGTACAGATTGTATGAAACACGAATAAAGTGAACACCCATGTACTTAACACTGCCATTCAGGGGCAGTGGTGTGTCCTGCATTTGGTGTTACTCATTCTCTTGCTTTTCATTAGCTTTACTGCCTATGATGTATTCTTCACCAGTACTTTATTAAGTTTAGCTATTTTTGAACTTTAAGTGAAAGCTGAATGTAGGAGCACCTGGGTGGCTCAGTGGGTTAAGCCTCTGCCTTCGGCTCAGGTCATGGTCTCAGGGTCCTGGGATCGAGCCCCACATCGGGCTCTCTGCTCAGCAGGGAGCCTGCTTCCCCCCTCTCTCTATGTCTGCCTCTCTGCCTACTTGTGATCTCTCTGTCAAATAAATAAAATCTTTTTTAAAAAAAAGCTGAATGTATTTTCCATGAATTGCTTCTGCTACTCGAGAGTCATTTGTATTGTCTAACATAAGTATAATTGATTGCTTTTGATAGCTGCATAGTAGTGCATGGAATGAAAATATTAGTTGGTGAATTTGGGGTTGTTTCTAGGCTTTGCTATTATGTGCAGTGCTGCTACAAACATTTTTAAACATGTCTGGTGCCTAGACGTTCTCTAGGGCAGTGGTTCTCAAAGTTGGTCCAGGAACTGTAGTTCCTTGATACGATTTCAAGGAGCTTGAGAGGTCAAAACAACTTTTATAACACCAAAGCATCATTTTCCTTTTTCACTGTCATTCTCTCACAAGCATACAATAGCATTTTCCAGAGGTCACATGGCATGTGGTGATGTCATTGCTCTGACAGCCGTTAGGATATGTGCTTATGTGTTCTCATGTTTAAAACTTTCCTTAGTTCTAATACCCAATAGAATAACTACTGGTAAATATAACCCATATAAACAAACAAACAAACAAACAAAAAAACCCTTTGGAGTCTTCAGTTATTTTTAAGAGTGTAAAAGGGGTCCTGAGAACAAGAAGTTTGAGGACTGCTGCCTTCGGGTTTGCACCCAACAGTGAAATGTGTGGATCATTGATGAGGCACGTGTTCAACTTTACTAGGTAATGCTGAACTGGTTCCCAAAGTGATTATACCAGCTTTCATTTTAACCAGCGGTCCTTGTTTTTCCATACTCTAAAATTTGGTGGTGCTGGTGTTTCATTTTTTTTTTTTTATTTTTGCCCATCTGATTAAGGTGTAGGGATAACTCATTATGGTTTTAATTTGCATTGCTTTGAGTACCAGCGAGACTGAGCATTTCTTCATATCTTTATGGACCATTTGGCTTCTGCTTCCGTGAAAATCACTCCTTCAACAGGCTATTGGCCCGTTGTTCCTCCATATAAATTATAGGATCAGCTTATCATGTTTCTGCAAAAAACCAACTGTTGTTGGAATTTTGAATGGAATTGTATTAAATCAGAAGACCACTTCTGGGAGGCTTGACATCATCAGGGTTGTGTCTTCCTAACCAAGAATCTGGGATATCTTTGCTAAACTCTTCCTTATAGAAAGATTTATAGTTTTCTCCATAAAGGTTAACTCACTTTTGTTAAATTCATTCCCAGGTACTTACATGTTTTATTTTTGTGGTGGTTTAAATGGTATCTGTTCAGAAATTATTTTCTGATTATTCGTGGTTAACAGAAAGTACATTTGACTCTTTTACATTAATATTGAATCAAAAACCTTACCAGCTCTTACTAATTTTGATAATTTATCTCTAGATTAGTTTGGAATTTCTCTGTAGGCACTGACATCAGCTTGAAATAATGACAGTTTTCTATCTTCCCAGTTCTTACAACTTTAAATGCTTTTACTTTACACTGGCTGGACTTTAGAACACTGTTGAATTGAAGCAGTGAGAAAAGCCCACTTGTCTTATTCCTGATCTTAGAAAGATAGCCCCAAACATGTCACCATCAAGTATGATCTCTGTCGATATCCTTTATGAAAATGAAGAAGTTTCCGTCTACTTCTGGTTTGTTCGTTTGGGTTTTTGTTTGTTGTTTTGTTCCCATCGCTACTGATGGTTGAATTTTATTTACTAAATGTATTTTCTTCATCTATTGAACACATTTATTGTATCTGATGAGACATTCACTTGTTTTTTTCTTTTTTAATCTGTTAATATAGTAGCCTCTATTAATCAGATTTTTAAAATACATTGCTGTTTTCAGTTAGCTGACATTTTGTCTAGGAGTTTTACATCTGTATTCATAAGTTAGCCTATAATTTTCCTTTCTTATACATCTCTTGTGCAGTTTTGACATCAAGATCATGCAGTCTTCATAAAATGAGTTAAGAGTTTTTCCTCTTTTCTACTCCATGAAAAATAGAGTCATTGTGTAGTTCTGACCTCATTCTCCATTGTCACCTCTCCCCCCATTTCTTACTGTTTTATATGTTAGTGTTTGTCTACTTACCATATAGTTACTAGTATCTTTATTTACCATTCCTTCTTGAGTTTTGGATCTTGTATCTGGGATCATAATATTGTTTCATCTGAAGTATAACCTTTAGGTTATTCTTTGATGTCTTTCTTCTGTCTTCTTTTTTTTCCCATTAAGCAATTAACCTTGAAGAGTGCCTTCATTTTATTAGGATGAAGGAGACAAAGTGATTAGAGAAATAGAAGAACCAGGATGATCTCAGAGAATTTCAGGGACAGGATGATTAGCAGTGATGGGAGGGAACCTCTGTAGGTAAAGGGTGCATAAAACGGGGATTGTCCTTATCAGCTGCCCTCTCTGGAGAGGTAGAATAGAAGGGAAATGACATTCACTAAAAATAGTGTAACTACACTATTGAATGTTTCACATAAGCTCTCTAGATCCACTCAGGCTTTATTCCTCTTTGTATCTGCAATACCTGTCTCCATTTTGAGCTAGCATATAGTGGGAGATCATAAGTTAGTCCTCAAAGCTAATGAGTTATGTATTATCCTCCAATAATGGAAGCCTTTAAAAGATATGTAAACAGACACTTGCATTTTTTTAAAATTTTGTTCCATCTTTAACATTCTCACAGTTAACCTTTTAAAGTTGTCATGATCAGAGAAAGAGGAGGAGATTTTAAGAGTTTACCAATTTTTGTCCTTATTTTACATATCTAAAAATACCAGGCCTCTGTCATAGAGACTATAAGGTTATAACTTTTTAATATTGTATTTTATTTTTTATTTAAATTCCATTAGTTAACATATAGTGTATTATTAGTTTCAGAGGTAGAGTTCAGTGATCCGTCAGTATTATACCCAGTGCTCATTACATCACCCGGGTACCCTATCTCTTTACCCCCCTCCCCTCCAGCAACCCTCATTTGTTTCCTATGATGAAGAGTCTCCTATGTTTTGTCTCCCGCTCTGATTTTGTCTTGTTTTATTTTTCCCTCCCTTCCCCTGTGATCCTTTGTTTTGTTTCTTTAATTCCACAGATGAGTGAGATCATATGATCATTGTCTTTCCCTGATTGACTTATTTTGCTTAGCATAATACCCTCTCTTTCCTCCGTGACATTGCAGATGGTAAGATTTCATTTTTTGATGGTTGAATAGTATTCAGTTGTGTATATATACCACATCTTTATCCATTCATGTAAGATTGTAACTTTACATGGTGACTTGAGTGGTAAATTGGTGATGGGATAGAGAATTGGTAGACCTGCTTATTTTTGAATCTTTATTCTCAGTAATGACTTTTATCAGTGCCTGGCAAATATTTTTTTTACTTACCTCTTTAAATTGTTGATACCTATTCTTCATATATGTTCATCCTGAATGTTAAGTGAGATATGCAACTTTAAAGAGTCTGTCACTAGTATACTGTCACTTCTAGGATATCAGCTTGTATTTAGTCAAGTTTTATTTAAACACAATGGAATATTACTCAGCCATCAAAAAGAATGAAATCTTGCCATTTGCTACAACGTGGATAAAACTAGAATGTATTATGTTGAGTGAAATAAGTCAGACAAAGACAAATATCATATGATTTCACTCATATATGGAATTTAAGAAACAAAACAGATGGGGGCTCCTAGGGGGCTCAGTCAGTTAAGTATCTGCCTTCAGCTCAGGTCATAATCCCAGAATCCTGGGATTGTGTCCCACATCGGAATAAGACAGCTGAAATAATCCCAACTTTATCAAGTTACCATAAATATGGACAAATTTAATACTTATTAACAGAGCAGATTTTTTAAAATCTTAATTGCATTCTACCTACAAGACACTAATGTAGAAAGGTTGAAAATAAGGAGATGGGGAAAAAGTGTACAAAACAAAGTGTATTAACCAAAAGTGATAAATGTCTTGGCTGCACTTTTGTTAGACAAAATATTTAGAGTGTAAAACAGTACATTTAAAAAGGAATTTTACTGTTGATTAATGGAACTCTGAAAAGGTATAACATTTAGAACGAACAACATGAGTATCTCACCGTATAGCCTTCACATATATAAAGCAAAAGCTCCCAAAATTATGAGAGAAATTCAAGAAATACACAAACATGTTGAAGATTTTAACAGACCTCTTTCAGAAATACATAGAGCAAGCAGGGAAGAGATCCTTAAAATTTTGTTTTGTTAAGTAAACTGTACCCCCAACATGGGGCTCAAACTCGGGACCCTGAAGAGTCTCCTGCTCTACTGACTGAGCCAACCAGGCTTCCCAAGATTTTAGATTCTAACACAATGAACAGAGTTGATCAAAGATATATATGTATGTGTATATATGAATGTATAGTGCCTTCTCAACAAATTGGGAATATATATACTTTAGAAAATATATTTGTGCTCTTGGAACTTTTGCAAACATTCACCACATTATTAAGTCATAAAAGAAGTCTCAAATTCCAGAGCAGCTACATCATACAAACTCATGTTTTCACACCATTAAGCAACCATATTAAAACCATAAAAAAACAATCCTGAGTTTTGGCACCAGAAAACAAAAACAAGTCAACCAGGTACTTAAATCAAATATTAGGAAACTAAAATAACACACCTCTGAATAAGCCACAGGTTAACTTCCTTATATTGTGTGTAATTCTTAGCTCTGCTAAATAACAGTTGGGTTAAAGAGGATACCACAATGGAAATTACTAGTTAAAGCTGAGCGACAGAATATCTGTGGTTTTACATTCATTGATTAGAAAACAAGGCCCAAATTAAAATCAGCTAGAGATTGAATTCAAGGAGCTGCAAAATGAACATGAGTAAATACAGAGAAAGTAGAAGGAAACAAATAGGAGCGGATATTCATGATATAGAAAGAAGCTAGTCAATGTAATAAACATAAACTGGTTTTTTTAAAGAACTAGTGAAACAGACAAGCCTAGGATGACTGATTAAGTGCAAAGGGAAAATGCAAAGACACAAGGAGCAAAAAAGCAGACATAATTAAAGATGTGGTAGAGATTATAAAAATCATAAAAGAATATAATCACCAGCTTTATCACAGAAGTTATAAAGCTTAGATGAAGTGGAAAACTTAATGGAGAAGAGAAAAATCATCTCACATTGTCTCAATGAGAAGTAAGAAGCCTACCTGGATCAGTAACCATTAAAGAGACTGAGTCGGCAGCCATAGGTCCCTACCACTGTCCCCGTTGCAGAAAGACGTGCACACAAATAAGGCCCAGGCAGGACACAAAAATGATCATTAGAAAATGTAGCAGAGGAGCTTACTACCTTAATAACATGCTTCTCAATGACATTTCTGAATAGGGCTGGTTCAACAATCAAAGCCACATAAAAAAAAGTAAACACTGAGAAGTCTTGCATCTCATGTGTCTCTTCTCCCCTTTCTCTTTTCTCTTTAGCTAACCATATTTGTTTTCTCTTTCTTTTTTCTATACTTACTTGAGCAAGTAGAAATATATATGCGTTAACAAAATTAAATGAGGAAAAGCTTTTATTTCAACGAGGAAACCACACTGGCTATAATTCAACGTTGTGTAAAGCAAACAAAACTTGGTGCAAACAAGGAAAACTTTCTTTGCTCTAAGTATATCTTCTAAAAACCTACAACAAATGTTACGTCTAACTGAAACTTCAAAATAACTCCCATAAAGTCAAGGGAAAGACAGTGATCTCCACTATTATTTCTAAAATTCTACAGTATATAAAATAACCTAGTTACCAATATGGCAAGGAAAATAAAAGGTATAAGGTTTGCCACTCATGTTATTATTGGCTCTTATAGCAACACAATCTCTAAACTGCTTCAATCTAATAGAAGAAATTTACAACATTTTTTTCTTTTATCAAGACAGTTGTGTTCCTAAAGAACACTGAAAGAAGATCTGTATAAATAAATGAAGATACGTATCATCTAAGATAGAAGGCACCTCCCCTCTCTAAACAAATCATGGGTCAGCAAAGTTTTCTTCTGGTACAGCCCTTGTACTAAGAATGGTTTTTGTATTTTTAAAGGATGGCTTAAAAAAAAGAAGAATCAACAACGGCAGCCATCTTTGCCTTCAAAGTCTAAGACATTTAGATATTTACCATCTGGCCCTTTGCGGAAACTTTTTCAACACCTGTAATACTCCGGTGGTTCTCTAAGTGTGATCCCTGGACCGGCACCCATCAACATCCTGTAGGAGCTTGTTACAAATGCAGATTTTTTGTTCCCATCCGTGAATTAAGCACTCTGGGAGTGGGGTTGCATAATCCCCTTTTAAACAAGCCCTCCTGGTGATTCTAACAGGTGCTCAAGTTTGAGAATCACTGCTATAGCCTACTGGCTTCATCCCATCTTAAAAGAGCACCTGCCTCTCAGTCTTTCGCCAGATGACGTCACAGGAAAGTGGAGGTTTAGGGTAGGTTGTGGCCTACTACCATTCCCTTAAGGATGTCCTTAAGGGAATATTTTCTTATTTCAGCCTGATCACTCCTGACAGTAACATGGTCCAGCCGATAGAAATGGTCCAGCCGGTACAGATGCTCTTCCAGGGCCCTGCCAGGACTTGAAGTGGATCAGTGCTCAAAGTCCTGGAGAAATAAGAGGGTTTAGGAGGTTTTAAATTACTATAATGTTTGATAGTTGTATATTTGCTGCTTTCGAACATCACTACATTGTCTTAGGAACTGTTCTTTAGTTTTCATTATCAGAATACTTTTGTATTTTTTCCAAACTTGATCTGAATTTTATTTAGGCACATTTATAATAACTACAGTATACTTCTAAGACGTTCTCAACGGATTAGTAGGTCAATTAGAATTTAATCTTACAGGGGCGCCTGGGTGGCTCAGTAGGTTAAAGCCTCTGTCTTCGGCTCAGGTCATGATCCCAGGGTCCTGGGATCGAGCCCCGAGTCGGGCTCTCTGCTCAGCAGGGAGCCTGCTTCTCCCTCTCTCTCTGCCTGCCTCTCTGCCTACTTGTAATCTCTGTCTGTCAAATAAATAAATAAAATCTTAAAAAAAAAGAATTTAATCTTACATTCATGGATAGCATTCTACCTTATGTTAACGAAAATTCATTTATATAGTATTTAAAATTTTCAGAATGTTCTTGATATTCATAAAGCTGTGGGTAGGCAGACCTTATCTCCATTTTACAGAGAAGAGAATCAGGCCTAGAGTGACTTGCTCAGTCCCTATAGTTAGTAGCATGGGTCTTCTGATTCCATCACTCTGCCCCATATCCTGAATTTGTCTAGACATTTTTTTCATATTCATTACCTTTAAAATGCAGTTCTGACCTGTTGGTAATTTCACCAGCTGACAAATATGGGGGAGAAAAAGTTAATAGTAGAATTCACCGTTTTACAAATAAAAACTGTATTTATCCTGCAAAACTTAAAAATTTTTTGGAGTGTATATGTGAGAGAGTATGAAGGGGTGCGAATGAGGGTGTGTGTGTGTGTGTGTGTGTACACACAAAAGAGAAAGAGATGAGAAGCTGAGAAAGAGAAGTCATCTTTACCCTGAAACATGTAGTACTGTCTGTCTGAGAGCTCAACCTCCACTGCCATTTATCTTTAGTTCTTTCTCTGCCAAATTCTAAACTTGAGTAAGTGTTTGGTGGTTATCTACTGTATAAGTATAGGACCTAGCTACACAGCAAAATTCGTGTAAGAAATAAATAATGGAAAGACACAGTGAACCATAGGTGAACCATTAAGGTTTCTTACAAAGGAGTGGCCAAAATGACCGTTGAGCTCTTTGGAAGAACTGCAAAGTTCAGGCTTAAAAAGCCATTACTTGAGATTAGTGTTGGTTTGCGATGAAGTTTTCACTGGTTTTCGGCAAGACAAAAGTAGTGAGGATGAGGTATTACGAGAATGTAGGCGTTTAAATACATGTCTCTGTATACAACTGATCTCTTCCTCGTTTTTATGCTTTAATTATTGGAGAGGTAAAGTCTTTCAAAATGATGTCTTGAGTAGGTGGGAAGGGCAGAGGTATACATGCACAAATGTGTGTTTGAAAGCTCTAGTTACCTTTCGAGTGACCTCTTTAGTTTATTCCTATAATATCTGCATTTACCAGAGGACAGGTTTTCTGAAAACCACCTCACACTTTTGAGGGTTAAGTTGCCTGGGGGCCGTGCTTGAAAGCAGCAAATTGTGTTTTCATTGGCCAAGCTTTCCTTGCCTTGAATGTTCAGTTGACTCTCTTTTTCTCTGTCTCTGTCTCTCTTCCTTTCTCCCCTCTCTCCTCCTCTCTCCTCCTCCTTCTGCCCCGCTTCAGCCCTCCTCTCTGTCCTGACTTTCTTCCTGCCTCCCTCCCTCCCCACCACCATAGGGGACCTCCTCTCCAATCCTCTCCTTCCCTGTCTTTTCCCCGCTCTCTCTTTCCCTGTCTATCTGTAGAGGGGTAAATGTTGAACAGGCATTTCATATATAAGCACAGGTCCTGACAATAACAGTAATTAGTCATTTTGATATAAATGGAGATTTCTAATTTCAAAGATATGCATCCCTAAAAGCTATCCAAAAGTAGTGCGCTTTACATTTCGTAGTAATGGGCACTGTCTCTTTTATGGTATCCCTAGTCGTAATACCAGCGGTGGTTATAATGATAGTAACAACAGTCATGGTTTATTCTTCTTACTATGGCTAATATTTATTTTTTTACCACTTGCCATACATTGGTCCAGGTAAGTTGTTCTCAGTTTCGTCTTTGGACCCTGTGGGTTGCCCAGAATTCTGCAAGAGCCCGTGAGGTCAAAACTATTTTCATAATAATGCTAATAAGCCATTTGCCTTTTTTTTTTAATAATGCTGACATTTGAGCTGATTGCACAGAAACCAGGATGGGCAAAACTGCCGGCTCATCAGCCCAAATCAAGGCTAGTGGTCATTGTAGTCTTCACTGTGGCCACTCTCAGTTTAAAACAACAAAAAAAGAAGCCGGTTTTATTTTAGAAAGCCCCTGATGAAGCAGTAAATTTTATTAAACCCTGACCCTTTATTACATGTCCTTGGAATGTTCTGTGTGACAGAATCGGGCAGTATACATGAAACATTTCTGTATGCTTGAATTGCCAACTGAATTAGTCATGTTCTTTGTGGCCAGCACACTGCGCTTATTCAGACTTCGGCATTTGGCAGAAATGTTCTTGAAAATGAAGGAGGCTAGTCTGTAAGTCCCAAGGACAGCAGTGTATTGGCAGAGCGGAGAGCGGCCAGACTGGAGGGTGCTTTCCCAGGGCGCAGGTGCTCTCACGGGCCCTCCTGATGTGAAACAGTATCAGCTCTTTCCTATCCAACTCATGTTTATAAATTAAAGAAAATTTTTACTTTGTATACTGATGAACTTTTGAGGAACAGAGCCGAAAAATATTTTCCAGGGTTTACCTGCTATAGAATCAGTCATCATATAGATTAGAAAAGTAGAGCCCAGATATCCAAGGTAACACAATGCCAAATGCATGATTCATGGTCTAATCTTTTATTTTATCGTGCTTTAAACATCCAAGTACTTTCATATATACCTTTCATATATACCTTTTCATCTGATCTTCACACAGCCCTGTGATTATCTAAAGCAGTTTAAAGATAAGGAAATTGAGGCTCAATGAGGCGTCTTTGCAGTTTATATTTTCCTGCCTTCTTGGCTGTTATCTCTGATGGCTTGAAATAAGGCGGAGCAAATAGGAGATAAAATCTATAAAACTTGGCATCTAACGAGATGCAAAAAAAAAGATGAAGGAGCCAGGGAATTTTCTAAAGTTCCCACTTGAGCCCCTGGGAGGGTCCCATTAACTGAGACAATGAAAATAGAGAAGGATTAGATCCAGTGATCCTGCAGGCCTTTTCACTGGCACTAGTATAACCTGCTTTGAAGGAGTCCTGCATTGTATGTAGGCTGTGCTGTTACACATCGTCCCTACATGGGAAGTTCTGGCACTCTGATTGAGGGGAAGACATGTGAAGTGCCTTAAGAAAGGCTTAGTTTATGTCCTGTAGCTGGTCACAGGAGGGAAGGAATTCCTTCTGGGCTGAGGGGAATTTTTGTGGAAGAGGAAGCATTTGAAAGAAGTCTTGCAGAATGGTAGAATTTGGATGTGCAGGGGTGCTTGTGACAAAACCAAGCTCCCTTACAGAAAAATAAAGCAACATGTGGAAAGAGGAGTATCAAGTACCATAGCTTATGTGTAAGCAGATAAGAAATTACTATTGGAAACAGTTATTCCAATAAGTTATGGGAAATATTGACTACTACACATATGGTCAGTTTTCCATTTTGTATTTCATTTTTTTAAAATGACCTTGCCAGGGGCATCTGGGTGGCACAATCAGTTGAGCCTCTGACTCTTGGTTTTGGCTCAAGGTCGTGAGATTGAGCCCCAGGTCAGGCTCTGCACTCAGTGCAGAGTCTGCTTAAGACTCTCCCTGCCCCACGCTCCTAAAATAAATAAATCTTTTTTTTTTTGAAAATTAAGATGATTTTGCCAAACAGATGTCTTCTCAAGTACAACTTTTTTCTTTACATATAAAACTTCATTTTTTCGTTGACGAGGGTAAGGGTTTCCAGTTGAGGCAACACAATCTTCCTAGATGTTGGTTTATAGTTTTAGTTAGGGTCATGCAAAATATTCTACTGTGGTCTTGGCGTGCCTGAGTGGCTCACATGGTTAAGTGTCTGCCTTTGGCTCAGGTTGTGATCTCCTGGGCCTAGAATCAAGCCCCACGTGGTAGGACTCCTAGCTCATCGGGAAGTCTGCTCCCTCTCCCTCTGCTCTTCCACCGTGTTCGTGCTCGCTCTGTCTCTCTCAAATAAACAAATAAAAATTTAAAAAAAATTTTACTGTGGTCTCATGTTTTAATTCTACTGTGGCTTATTTAAAGTAAGCTTGCCATCCTTGGATGACTTTATTCTCCTCTCAGTTAGAAATCCCATCAGTCCTTTACATTGTATTTTTGTCTGAACTGCATCCTTCAAGTAGCTCTCTTCTGTAGCTTTGCTTTGTCTTGCCTGAATTTTTCTCTCCTGGCATTGGTGTTACTGTTCACTGCAGAATTTATCTGACCTGGCTGTTTATTACTGTTTACTATTACTGTTTTCCCCCAGATAAGCCAGATAAATATGATCCACGTGATGTTGAAAGGCTACAACAAGATGATAACTGGGTTGAAAGTTACTTAGTTTGGAGACATAATATTGTCGATGAAGCACTGAAGATGCTTGATGAGAGTTTTCAGTGGAGGAAAGAAATGTGCGTCAACGGTAAGACATTCAATTTAACCTTGACAGTATACGGTCCCTTGCATAAATGTTAGTTTTACATTTATCAAATAGTGTGTTTACAGATATTCTTGGTAATCATCATAAACACCAAAATATAATGTTTTACAAAAACCCACTAACCCTTTGAAAGGAGCATCTTACAAATGTCTTCAAAGTGGTATCATTCATAGGGAAATGAGATCACCAGGGAGCAGCAGAATTACATTCAGACTCTTTCACTCAGAGTAGAGTCTCTAATCTGTGCGTGCTTATTAGTTCAGTACCATTAAGCCATAGCAGAACTGCATCATCTCTACTTGTTTTGTTCTGTTTTTCAGTTGTTGCCTTATGTCTTTCTCTATCCTCACAGTTCCTTGTGCTCATAGGTGCCCCCTGTAGCATTATGAAATAATTGGGGGTCCCTAAAAAAGCAGGCTTATCCCCAAGGATGCCTATGGAAGCCTCTGCTTAACTTACTGATTTCAAGACCCAATTCTAGATTGACATTTTCCCCCAAAATGGGAGTTTTAAATCTTGGAAGTGTTTTGTTTTTTTTTTAATAGTCTTCAAGTATATGAAGAACCCTTGACAGGAAAGGTTACCCATTATCTCTCTTCTAAATATTTAACAGGCGGAATCTGACATAACTACTGGTTTTGATGAAGTACAAAGAAGGATTTCTTGACTTTGAGGGTTACAAACCCTGGAGTGAGTGAGTCTGGAGACTTAAGACAAAAAAGTCAACAAATAAATCCAGAGCAGATACTCTCCCCAGTCTTCATACTTAGAGAAAGAATCCATGAGAAGGGGAGTATTTAAGAAATAATTTGATTGGAAATGTAAAAACCATAGATCATTTCAACAAATGGTGAAGCATTTATTAATCAAGCAAAGAAATGTAAATCATTTAACTAGAGAATGAACTTGAAAGCTCAACAGTAGTTTTTCCTTATATGGAATTGCTAGTTTCCAGTGACACGTGGCCAAGATACGGTAAAGGGGTGGTGCAGAAAGGTAAAGAACCTTCGAAAGTTCTCGGGGAACTACTGGTGAATGAAACAAAAGCCTTGGCATTTGCTGCCTTGCTGTGTTCTCACTAGAGACTGGGCAGACCCTTGTTTTGTTCCTCCTGCTAAAGGATCTAACTTTTTTTTTTTCCCCGAAGTATTTTCCACTTGCCCCAAGATTATAAAATGTGTTAGACTCTATTGGATATCAGTCTTCGTAGAAAAATATTTTACTAGAGAAACCGTAAGTGATTTTTAAATCAATCCTGAGGCTGTAATGTGAATATTTACTAGCACGTTATCTTGAAATTGTCCAATAGTGATAGTATTTGTTGAAAGTTACTATGTGAGACACAGCCAAGACATGGGAATGTGTCCACATAATAATAGCTGATGTGTCAAGGGAAATGGATTTTTTCTCATTTCTTTCATCCATGTCTTTATGTAATATGTTTATTTAGTAAGAAACACCATTTTTTTATTGCCAGAGGTTCTTTCCAGATATTTGAATAAGCTTATCTTTTTTAATATCAGACCTACTGTATAACATCACCTTTCCACTCTAAGTTTTCTTTTTAAAAGGCCCCCGAGTTACAACTACTCATCATGTTTATCCTTTTTTAGACCTGACTGAATCCTCCATTCCCAGATGGTTATTGGAAATTGGTGGTATTTATCTCCACGGTTATGACAAAGAAGGCAACAAGTTGTGTAAGTATATTTAATTGATGTACTGGCTTTTCACGATTTTGAGATGCATTTATCTCAGCTGAATTATTAATAGGCAGAACCTTCTTCATATGTACCACACATTAAGTTTCCCACAATTGGGGACCATTAGGGCCATCTTGATGGAGTGTCAAACACTTAGTTGTGTGTACTGTTTGCATTATGATAAAGTAGGCGGTGAAGGCGAATGCCGCATCCTGTAACATAGCCAAAATAATGTAATTCAGAGCCGTTATCTTCTTTGTAATTTAGTGATATTAAAATTCAACACAGTATTCTCGTGGAAAATCTTTTCAATGGTTGCTAAGGGTTTTTCAACTTCAAAGTCTGTCCCTGTCCTGTCCGTGCCCCCCTAACCCCGACCAGTCTTCTCCCCTTAACTTCTTGTGAAATCTGCCATAGCTTCTGCTATGTAGAAGAATACTTCCTGCTATGTGTGGTTGGACCAGTAACAACCATCCCTACGATTCTGATGACTACCGTGTTACTCCTCTCTCCCCTTTGTCCAGAATCCAGCTTGGTTTGTACCAAGGCTGTGGCTGGGCCGGAGCGTCTGAGCCACACCCCGAGCACTTGCTTGCCTGCCCTCCCTCTCTGCGGCTTGTGCTCCACTCCTGTTTTAGCAGTATTCTGGCAGTTCTCGCCTGTCACCGGCTCTCCTTCCCCGTCCCTTACATGCGCTTCCCAGGCTTCCTTCCTTTCTTGGCTGCTTTTCCTTCCCAGCTGACACGGTCCCCTTGGGTGATCTCAAGGACCTTGCCTCCCCACAGACGGGGATGACCCCACACGGTTCCCAGGGGCCGTGCATCTGTATACCCCGCTACCCACTTGACCGGTCCCACTGGACTGATGGCCGGCCACCTTCCCCACAAAAGCCCCACTGGGCCGCATCCACCGCCTGCCCTCGTTCCGCGCCACCCAGCTCAGGCCCACAGCCTCTGTCCCTTCCCCACCTCCTCTCCCGCCACAGCTTCCGTGGAGCCCCTTCCCCGTTTCGGTCATCACTTCCTCAGTTCAGACCCTAACCGCCTTCCCAGGGCACAGCCTGTTGGGTTTCCTTCTTTGCCTCTTCCATTCTCCCCTCCGTGCTGCTGCCCCCGAGGGATGTCTTAAGTAGGAAAAGCACACCTTAGCGTATGACTTGGAGTCCTTCCAGCCCAGCCCTTGTCTCTTGAGCTTCTTGTCTCAGCACTGGCCACATTTTGCCTTAGCTGCCGTGCGCTGTGCTTTGTGGCACTGTGCCCGCCCCGACTTGTGCCACCCTTGTGCCTCTGTCCGGGCTGCTTCTCCGCGTGGGATGTTGTTCTAGTCTTCTCAGCACCACTGGCTTGCTTTCTGGTCATGCACAGTGAACAGTACTTTTAGGTTATTACCCAATATTGTTTGTTCACCTGTATTTTCTTTTCCCTCTTACTAGAGAAGTTTGCTTATTTCCCAAGGCGGGGGAGAAGACTTTCCCCTCCTACTCCTCTCTAAGTTCCCAAGCGCACGCTATTTCTTATTTAAAAGAAGGAAGAGATGTTTTTATTCTGAGCAAGCAAATGAATTGTAAATGAAGAAAAATGTCAAGGCAAAAGAATGGTCTATGTGTATAATCATATTCTAATGACAGATATTTTTCTTATTTTTATCCTGTGTTCTGTTGAAAGTCTGGATCAGGGTGAAGTATCACGTAAAAGACCATAAAACCATGTTGGACAAAAAGAAGCTTATTGCATTCTGGCTGGAACGTTATGCTAAAAGAGAAAATGGGAAACCCGTAACAGTGATGTTCGACCTGTCAGAAACTGGCATAAATAGCATAGTAAGCATTTCCTTAATTCGCAAGCGTTATTTATCGTCATGTCCTCCCCGGCCCTCCTCCCAACCAAATATCGCTGTATGTTTGAGCCGACCAAGGTCTGTTTGGGATTTGTTTTCCTTGTGTATTGTGAGTCAAGTCGAGCATCAAATAGGATTGCAAAGAAAGAAATTTGCTTTGGTAGTTGGCATGGAAAACTGTGTTTCCTAGAAATGTTCTTCGTGTGACATACAAGATGTCAGTGTGGGCCGTGGAAGCCGGCAGGGTAATGAGTAGCTGTGGTAGTAGCTGTGGTAACACTGAACTCTTCTGTCAGAACTAATATCCCGCAGCACCTAGCCCCGTGCCTGGCACAGAGTAGTGGCTCAGGAAACACTCGGGGAAGTGATACATGCTCTCCGTAGTACCATTAGACTCATACCGTGTTTGGCAATCGGGAGATGTTCACCTGACTTCTGCACCTACGGCACTTGGTCATTTTGTTGGCGATTTTTGTTTGCTTGATTTGGTTAGCTTTGGACACCGGCTTTCTTCAGATAATTTTGTCCAGCTTAAAAAATAAGGAAAACCCAGCAGACTTTAATTTGGGCCCTCGTGACCTCAGTAACTACAGACCCTTCAGCAGCAATGAGGATCCTTTGGCACACTGATTACAGCCGTTGTCTCTTACGGTCAGACCTTAGCTACTTCTGGTGGCGGTGAAGAGGCCTTCACGCACCTCTCTGGGGCAGTAACGAAACCTTTTTGCAGATCCGCTCGGCAACATATGTTAAGAATCTTAAGGTGTCTGTATTCATATTCTTTGGCCTGGTAACAAAGTTCTGGAAATCTCTTTTAAAGAAACAATCCTGAGTACAGAAAAAAGCATTGTGTGCCAAGTGTTTTTTTCAGAGTGTCATTTAAAATAGTGAAAACTTAGAAAAAATTTTTAAAAATTAAAAAATAAGATCGGGAAAACTTAGAAAAAATGTAAATGTCAGCATGGCCAAATGGTAAATTATGGTGTATTAATTGATAGAGTATATGTAGCTATATAAAATGATGTTTATAAATAAGTTCTAGTAATACTGGAAAATACTTTTTTTTTTAGATTATTAATGAGCAGCACTGGGTGTTTTATGCAAACAATGAATCATGGAACACTACATCAAAAAAATAAAAAAATTTTAAAAATAAAAATGAATAGTGAAAAAGGTGACAGGATTATGTGCTAGTGATACCTAGCCTCCAAAAAAGGAACTCTTAGACATCAACAACAACAAAAACCTAGACAGAACAAGAGGTTATTTTGGGTGGTGGAAGCACACATTTTTATTTTCATCTTTATGTATATTTTAGGAGTCCATTGCCCTGGATCTTTTCAATCTTGTTTCCATTTCAGTGAGTTGTAGATACAGAGTAAATTGTTTTATACCCAAAAGTCTAAATCAAAATACCTAGATAAATAGGTATTCCATAAAAATAAATCATGATTCTGTCATCCTTTGTATATGATGGTTTCTAATTGTTAACCCAGAATCATAAACAAATGCTAATGTTTTTTATTGCCAAACATAGGGGCAAGGAATTGACTTGAACGGTCTGTTTTTTTTTCAAACTACTTATATGCTGTCTCTTTATCTTTAATTTATAAATAAGGTTTATTTGCATTACTAAGTATTTAAATCATTATTAATGTTTTAAAATACTGAATCCTAATTGTGTTATTTTTATATATGACTCCCTCATGATTCACAGAGGATTTAAGTTGGCTTATAAACAGTATGCAGAATTGCAAGGCAAAAAAAATTAAAAGCTGTTTGTTAGAGTTGGGCCACTAATTGGAGTCCAGTCTTTCATCTGCCTGCCTGAAAGAAATGGAATCATTTAAAATTATTTCAGTGGCCATACTTTAAAACCAGTGTCTTAGGAGAACTTTATTCATTACTGATACTTGAACTGGAGAGAAAAGTATTTCATGTGTCCCCAAAGGGAGGACATTTTACAAGATAATAAGTAGTCCTTGAAGACATCCTCACAGAATGCACAGCAATAGATTTCATGGAACTTTTTCAGGTAGTACCCACTAATATACTTAAAACCAGTGGTATCCTACCAAATCCACATGAATTAGCAGTAACTTGGGATTTGATAAATAAGGCTATTCAGTTAAAAGATGAAAACAAGAATATTGGATGAAGACTTTTTAGGCAAAGTCTCTGGGGGCCACAGATCATATACTAGGTAACCAAATTTTTATACAGCTAGTTATTGTGAGATATTTCTTTGACTCATAAATTATTAAATTCGGTGCCCAGTGGATATAATGATCAGTTGTAAAGGTACTATTATATGCTAGGATTTATTCCATAAAAAATACGTAAGACAATTAAGGATGCTTACTTTCAGTTTACTGAAATTAAAGATGCTCCATTCGTATCCTAGAAATGACTTTATAGACTCATCTCTGGACAACACACCTTTCAATAATTGATGGGTTTAACTTTGCATGATTATCTTTCATCCTACAGTCCTTATGAGACAGCTGATCAGGATTAGTAAATCGGCTTGCAGCCATGGAATAACAGGGAGTGAAATGATCCATGTGAATGAATAGTGACTATCATAACCTAATTTCATGTTGCTGTGTTCAGTGCGGTAGAACCAACAGATAGTTATGTTCATAAAGTTTCCCAGGAATTAGGCTCAATGAACAACACTCAGATACAAACTAAAAAATTCTTACTCTAATTTGAGTTCCCTAAATAAGAGGAAAGAAGCTAAAAGTGAAGTAGATACAGCACACCAGTATGTTCAGATTAGCTGTTGCAGAAAAGATTGATAAAACGTATTTTATTGTAACTATTACAAGTGGTAGAAATCAGGTTTCAAAAGCAAATATACCAGGATTGATGTTACATGTATTATCATTCCAAGTAGTGAGATTGGAAACTGTATACATGTTTCAGTAATTCCTTAACTGTTTAACAGATTTTTAGAATTTCTCTATAGGCATTGCTCTTAGCTCCACTTTGTAATGTCATGTTACTTAAGCAGCCTGAAGTATCTCACTAGTTACAGGTAACGGGAATGATGTTTAAGCATCTGGTTTCTTTTACTTGATTTTAGGACTGATTGTTGTAAGTAGCTTAATGACTTAAAACCTTAATCCCTGGCAATATAGGTAGGTATTTATATATGAGCTTATTTTTTAAAGAATTGTCTCATTTGTATTTAATAGTTTATCACCTTTAGAAATGTGCAATATAAAATCCTCTAATGTAGATAGTCTTAAAGATTTAAATGTATAATCTTTGTTTTAGGACATGGACTTTGTACGCTTTATCATCAACTGCTTTAAGGTTTATTATCCTAAATACCTCTGTAAGTAACTTACTCCTTTATAAAAATACAATATATAGAAGCTATAAACAATGGCTGAGACTGCTTTATATTATTATAGACTTTAATTCATGAAGTGTTATTTTCTGATGAGGAGCTTAAATGGGTGCATACAAGTTTAAGTGTGTTATCCTAGTAGATATAAAGAAAAATTTTCATAATCATTGTCCTTTATAGTTTTAAGAAGTTAAGTTCTAAACTGCATCAATGGCATCCTTTAACACACACACACACACACAAGTACATAAAAATACCTTTATTTCGAAGATTATTCCATTTTTACTCAACTCATTTAAAATAATATTTATTATATGAAACTTCTTAAGTTCTTCCATGGAAGAAACAGGAAAGCAGTATTGATAAAATACGCCGTGTGATAAGCAGTACTCATATATAAAATAAAATGTGTTACTAATTGTTATTTTTAAATTGTCACTAAGAAAACATTAGACTTGGGTGCCTGGGTAGCTCAGTGGGTTAAGCATTTGCCTTTGGCTCAGGTCATGATCCCAGGGTCCTGGGATCGAGTCCCACATCAAGCTTCCTGCTCAACGGGGAGTCTGCTTCTCCCTCTCCCTCTGCCCGTCCCCCTGCTCATGCACACACACTCTCTCAAATAAATAAATAAAATCTTTTAAAAAATTAGACTAGCATACACTACATTTAAATCTGGCATTTAGAGCTTTTTTTTTTTTTTTAAGATATTATTTATTTATTTGACAGAGACACAGCAAGAGAGGGAACACAAGCAGGGGGAGTGAGAGAGGCAGAAGCAGGCTTCCACTGAGCAGGGAGCCTGATGCGGGGCTCGATCCCAGGACTCTGGGATCATGACCTGAGCCAAAGACAGACACTTAACGACTGAGCCACCTAGGTGCCCCTTAGAGCTTATTTTTAATTGATTCTTGCATTAATTACCTGAATGAAGAACTCCTAAATCTTATGTATTCATTTTTGATTTATTGGATTTATATGACGGTTTCCCAGTGGAGAAGTCAAGATGCTGTCCCACATAGAAAAAGTCATATATTTTAACTCCAGTGGACTAAAATTGAGAAAAGCAGAAGAAAGACAACAGGGATATCAGAAAATGGAAACTCACAGGTCTGCCTGGGCACAGCCCTGGCCAGTACCACAATTAGGGTCTTTTGCGACTCCTGACTTGGGTGATATTAAAGCTTAAAATCCCTAACTCCTCTTACTTTAGCATGCTTTCACATTATTATTCCTGTGAAGTAAGGAACAGAGAGCAGGCATGATGGATCTCAAGAATCAGTGCCATCACTACCGCTGTGCTCTCATGTCTTCAGAGGGCGTACTCATGAACCTTTTTAGGTAAAGAGAATGTCTGGTTGGGAAACCTGAAGGATCCGCTGTTCCCTCTGAATTCATCCTGGATCCACCATGTACCCTGATTCATTAAGTTTTGTAGTACTAGTCAAGTGGCCAGTAGGGAATCTCAACCCCATATGACTAGCTTGTTCCTTTTATATACAAAATGAAAATAAAATATCCACTTGTTTATTGAAATATCTAAAAGTTTGTGAAGAGCCATTTATAACTAGTATAGATATCATTATTACCTTATAAAACATATCTAAGATTCTTTTGAGAGAACTATTAATACATTCATAGGTCTATATAAAGATGAATTAGAACCCTATTCATTCCAATGAACTAGAGATCGTGTGACTATATCCTGCCTACATAATGCAGTTTTGCAGACATTAAATTTGTAGAATCTTAAACTGATTATGCCTCAAAATCTGTCATGAAACAACCATTATTTCATAAAACCTTAAGTCCACGTCTTTTTAGGCATATCATAGATGAAGACTGAGGTCTTAAGCACCAGGCTACCTCTGTGAAGATAACCTTATTTCTTACACATACTTTATTTGTCCTACATTAGTATAATCATTCCAGGAGGTTCTCTGCTCAGAGCAGAATGAAATTACATTTTGATTCATTTGGAGTAGAACAATGAACTGGATATCAAAACTTCCTTTGTGATTTCTGGTTCTTTCTCATAATTGTTAATAGGGCTATTCAAGTCTTCATCTAAATATGCAAATAATATTTCTGTATACTTGGGAATTATTGGCTTCCTGGGGCTTATAGAATGAAGAAAAGTATAAATTCTGTTTCTTAAAAACATAATAGTGTATTAAAGTTGGGGTGAGGGGAAAATATGCAAGTGGTTTAACAATATAATCTCTAGAAAATTATCAAAACCAATAAATTAGACATTGAAATCATTTTAAAGTTCACAGAGCTTCAGCACTAATAAGACATGCCACATCCAAAGACACCACTTACCCAGTTAACTGTTTTCTTTCATACCTTTCTGCAAACAGCAAAAGCAATAATTGAACAAGAGAATAGACTATTTGCCAAAGGACAGTGATAAGGCAGGGGTCATTTCCAAAAAGCTGCTCTGGGTGGGCCCCTCATCAGTGTGAGAAGTTAACTTGGTTCAAGCACCACTCACACTTCACTGAATTAGAATGGAGTCAACTAGCTCAGTTTTTAGTTAGGTTTAGATCACCAGCTTTTTCTAGACCAGGTATAAGTGTGATACTACTATATTGTACTAAATCACATTCAATGAACTTTTTTTGTCTTTCAGCAAAGATGGTGATCTTTGATATGCCTTGGATAATGAATGGTGAGTGTATTACTTATAATTTGCTAAAACAAAACCTGATTCCTTTTTTCCAATTTAGTCATATTTCTGTGGTGGTTTAAAAAAATGTTTATCTTGTACTTGGTGTGTCCTCTTAAGAGGCTGGAGCTAGAACACTCAAAGGCTGTTCCTAAGCAAACCCAGTTGACATTCTACCCCCAGTTCTGGACAGGACATGCATTAGCCTTCTCTAAAAACAGTGTCAAGATGTTCAGCCCATTCAGGTACAACTAGAGCTGGATGCCTCAGTTTGTCACCCACAGATGGGCATGTCACAGAACATAGGCATTGGCTAGATTTTCTCAAGGGCTTCTGGTGTTGAGGAAGAAAGTGGGATGAATCTAAAATGTACTCCAAATCTCTGTAGGCACATTATCCTTCCATAAGACAGTCATGATACATTTTTTGGTTAAAAAAAAATCATTGAAAGAGTGGAAAAACACTCTTTACCAGCTTTAACATGATCATAAATTTAATGTTATTTTCAGAATGTACATTTTTATTTGTGTTTGCCAGAGTCAATTGTTATATAGAAAGCAGTAGAGAAAACCGGTGAAACTAAACCTTGGTTCTTTGAAAAGTTAAATAAAATTGACAAAACTTTAGCTAAGCCGATAAAGGACAAAAAGATTCCAGTGATGAAAACCAGGAATGAAATAAGAGACATCACTGCTGACCTTACAGAAATTAAAAGGTTTATAAGGAAATACTGTAAACGCTTGTATGCCAAGAACTTAGATGATATAGATGAAATGGACAACTTCCTAGAAAGACAACATACAGAAATAATTCAAGAAAAATCTGAATAGAAATATAACAAAAGACCTTGAATTAGTAATCAAAAAACTTCCCACAAAGAAAAGTCCAGGCCTAAATGACTTCACCAGTAAATTCTAGCAAACACATAAAGAAGAATCAACACGAAACCTTGGCAAACTTCCAAGATAGAAGAGGGACCACTCCCCAACTCGTTGCATGAGGCAAGTATATTCTAGTAACAGCACAGAAAAAGAAAACTAGAGACCATTATTCCTTACGAATACAGGTGGACCAACCCACAATAAAGTACTAACTGAGCCTAGCAGCATATAAAAAGGATTATACACCATGACCAAGCAGGATTTATCTCAGGAATGCAAAGTTGGTTCAACATATGAAAATCAATCCATGTTATTGAGCGTATTCATAGACTAGAGGAAAGAAAGCATGTGATCATCTCAGACACAGGAAAAGCATTTGACAAAACCTAGTACATTCCCATGATAAAAGCACTCAAGAAACTAGGAATAAAAGGTGCAAAGAGTTGTGATATCTGCAGAGTTAGGGAGACCACAGTTGTCCACGCAAGACTACTCTCACTTCTGACACCACCTGTAAGTTCAAGGGGTTCCCCAAATCACCCTCAAGTCCACTAGAATTACTCATAGACCTCACTGAAAGCTGTTAATACTCACAGTTATGGTTTACTACAGGAAAAGGATTCAGATTTGAATCAGCCAAGGGAAGAAAAAGAGGATGGAATGCAGGGAAGTACCAAATGTGGAACACATTTGTTTCCCAGCATTGCCAACCAGGGAAGCTCACCCAGACCCGCAGTTCAGAGTTTGTATTAGGGCCCACTACATAGACCTGACTGATTAATAACATGCTTGAGGTCAGTCTCCATTCACTCCAGAGCTCTACTCATACCGTGTGACCAAAGTCCCCACCCTAAATCATACTGTTTCAGTGTGACCCGAGGCCCTCAGGGAAACAAGGACACTCCTGTCAGGCCTGAAGATGACCTTCCAAAAGCTGAGGGCAAAGGGCAGACCTCTCTTTGGGTAGAGTTAATTCTTGAATATATAGAAGAGAACTTTCTCAGCCTGATAAAGGGCATTTATATAAAAATTGCATCTGTGGAAGCTCAGAGCTAACATCATACATAGCAATGAAAGAAGGAATGATTCCCCCCCCTAAGATCAGGAACAAGACAGAGTAGTCTGCTCTCACCACTTACATTACCAGGGCACTTAGGCAAGAAAGTGAAATAAAAGGCATCCATATTGGAAAAGAAGTAATGCTTTTTATATTTGCAGGTGACATAGTCTTGTATATGGACAATTTTAAGGAATACACACACCAAAAAAAAAATCCCTATTAGAAGAACGAGTAAGTTCAACAAGATGGCATGATACAAATCAATATACAGACTCAACTGTATTTCTACACATTAGCAATGAATAATCCAAAAATGAAATTAGGAAAAAAAATCCATCTATAATAGCATCACAAAGAATAAAATACTTAGAAGTAAAAATTAATAAAAGAAGTTCAAGACTCATACATTGAAAACTACAAAACACCACTGAAGGAAATTCAAGACCTCGGTAATCAGACATCTCTTGTTCATGGACTGGAAGATGAAATATGGTTAAGATGGCAGTACTTCCTGAATTGATCTACCAATTCACTGCAGTCCCTGTCAAAATCCCAACTGCCTTTTTTTTTTTTTTTTTTTACAGAAATTGACAAGCTTGTTCTTAAGTGCACATGGATGTGCAGGAGACCCAAGAGTAGTAAAGATAGTCTTGAAAAAGAACAATGAAATTAAAAAACTGACACTTCTGGTTTCAAAACTCTGTATAAAGCTACAGTAATTAAGATGTGGTATAGACAAGGATAAACATATAGATCAGTAAAATAGTGTTAAGAATTGAGAAATAAACCCTAATATTTATGAATAATTGCTTTTTTTGACAGTAGTACTAAGACATTTCACTGGAGACAGAACAGTCTTTTTTAAGTTTTTATTTTAATCAAGCAGTGCTCATCATGACAAGTGCATACCTTAATCCCCATCACCTATTTAACCCACTCTTTCCCCTCTGGTAACCATCAGTTCTCTGTAATTAAGAATCTGTTTCTTGATTTGACTCTCTTTTTTTTCCCTTTGTTCATTTCTTTCTTTTTTTTTTTTTTAAAGATTTTATTTATTTATTTGTCAGAGAGAGAGAGAGAGAGAGAGAGAGAGAGCGAGCACAGGCAGACAGAGTGACAGAGGGAGAAGCAGGCTCCCTGCGGAGCAAGGAGCCCGATGTGGGACTCGATCCCAGGACGCCGGGACCATGACCTGAGCCGAAGGCAGCTGCTTAACCAACTGAGCCACCCAGGCGTCCCTGTTCATTTATTTCTTAAATTCCACATAGGAGTGAAATCATATAGTATTTGTCTTTCTCTGACTCACTTCACTTAGCATAATACTCTTCTAGCTCTATCCATGTCATTGCAAATGGCAAGATTTAATTATTTCTCACGGCTGCGTAATATTCCGGTGTGTATGTACCACATGTTCTCTATTCATTCATTAATTGATGGACACCTGGACCGCTTCCATAACTTGGCTGTTGTAAATAATGCTGCTATCAACATAAGGGGGAATGTATCCCTTTGAATTAGCATTTTTGTATTCTTTGGGTAAATACCCAGTAGTGCAGTTGCTGGATCATAGTGTAGTTTTATTTTTAACCTTTTGAAGAACCTCCATACTGGGTTTCGTTTTTTTTTTTTACAGTGGCTGCACCCGTTTGCATTCCCACCAATGGTGCATGAGGGTTCCCCCTCTCTCTGCATCCTCGCCAACACCTGTTGTTTCTTGTGTTGTTGATCTTAGCCATTCTGACAGGTTTGAAGTGAGGCAGGTTTGAAGTGATGTCTCACTGTAGTTTTGATTTCCATTTCCCTGATGATGAGTGATGATGGGCATCTTTTCATGTGTCAGTTGGCCATCTGGATGTCTTCTTTGGAGAAATGTCTATTCATGTCTTCTGCCCATTTTTAGTTGGATTATTTTTTGGGTGTTGAGTTTTAGAAGTTCTTTATATATTTTGGATACTAACCCTTTATCAGATACATCATTTGCAGGGTGCCTGGGTGGCTCAGTTAGTTAAGTGTCCAACTCTTGATTTCAGCTCAGGTCGTGATATCAAGCCCCGAGTTGGGCTCCATGTTCAGCAGGGAGTCTGCATGAAATTCTCTCTCTCCCTTTCCCTCTGCCCCTCCCCCCACATGTTCTGTCACACATTCTTTCCCTTCCTTCCTCCCTCTCCCAAATAAATAAATCTTTAAAAAAAAAGATAATGTCATTTGCAAATATCTTCTCCCATTCGTTACGTTGCCTTTCAGTTTTGTTGATTGTTTCCTTCACTCTCAAGAAGATTTTTTGGGGGGGGCTGTAGTCTTAGTAGTTTATTTTTTCTTCTCTTTCCCTTGCCTCCACAGGACCTATCTAGAAAGAAGTTGTTACAGACAATGTCAGAGACGTTAACTGCCTGTACTCTATTCTAGGATTCTTGTGCTTCCAAGTCTCACATTTAAGTCTTTAATCCATTTTGAATTTATTCTTGTGTGTGGTGTTAGAAAGTGATCCCATTTCATTCTTCTGCATGTAGCTATCCAGTTTTCCCAGCACCATTTGTTGAAGAGACCATCTTTTTCCCATTGGATATTCTTTCCTGGTTTGTCAAAGATTAACTGACCATATAATTATGGGTTTATTTCTGAATTTTCTGTTCTGTTCTGTTGAACAGTGTTTGTGTTTTTATGCCAGCACTATACTGTTTTGTTCACTGTATCTTTGTAATATAACTTGAAGCCTGCAATTATGATGCCTTCCACCTTTGACTTTTCTTTTTTGAGATTGCTTTGGCTATTCAGGGCTTTTTGTCATTCCACACAAATGTAGTTTTTTTTCTAGTTCTGTGAAAAATGCTGTTGGTACTTTGATTAGAGATTGCATTAATTGTGTAGATTGCTTTGGGTAGTATAGACATTTTAACAATACTACTTCTTCCAATCCATGAGCATGGAATGTCTTTCCATTTCTTTGTGTTGTCTCGAATTTCTTCCATCAGTGTCTTTATAGTTTTCAGGGTACAGGTCTTTCACCTCTTTGGTTAAGCTTATTCCTAGTTATCATATTATTTTTGGTGTAATTGTAAATGGGATTGTTACCTTTAATTTCTCTTTCTGCTGATGCATTATTGGTGTATGAATTGCAACAGATTTGTCTACGTTGATTTTGTATCCTGTGACTTTACTGAATTCGTTTCTTAGTCCTAGCAGTTTTTTGTGGAGTCTTTCAGGTTTTCTACATGTAGTATCATGTCATCTGCAAATAGTGAAAGTTTTACTTTTTCCTTGCCACTTTGGATGCCTTTTATTTCTTTTAGATGTCTGATTGCATGTGGCTAGGGCTTCTAGTACTCTGTCAAATAAAAGTGGTAAGAGTGGACATCCTTGTCTTGTTTCCAACCTTAGGGGAAAGGCTCTTCCCCACTGAGGATGATATTAGCTGTGGTTTTCCAAATATGGCCTTTATTATGTTGAGGTGTTCTCTCTAAACCTGCTGTGTTGAGGATTTTTATCATGAATGGATGTTGTACCTTGTCAAGCACTTTTCCTGCATCTATTGAAATGATCACATGGTTCTGTTCTTTTCTCTTATTGATGTATCACATTGATTTGCAAATATAGAACCACCCTTGCAACCCAAGAATAAATCCCACTTGATTGTGGTGAATGATTTTTTTAATGCATTGTTGAATTTGGTTTGCTAATGTTTTGTTAAGGATTTTTGCATCTATGTTCATCAGAGATATTGGACTGTAGTTCTCTCTTTTGTGGTATCTTTATCTGGTTTTGGTATCTGGGGAAGTACTGGCTTCATAGGATGAATTTGGAAGTTTTCCTTCTGTTTTTTGGAATAGGTTGAGAAGAATATGTATTAACTCTTCTTTAAATGTTTGGTAGGATTTGCCTGTGCAGCTGTCTGGTCCTAGACTTTTGTTTATTGGGAGTTTTTTGATTACTGATTCAATTTCTTTGTTGATAATTGGTCTGTTCACATTTTCTATTTCTTCCTGTTTCAGGCTTGTTCATTTTTATGTTTCTAGGAATGTTCTTCTGGGTTGTCCAATTTGTTAACATGTAGTTTTCATAATATTCTCTTATAATTGTTTATTTCTGTGGTGTTTGTTGTTATTTCTCCTCTTTTATTTGTGATTTTATTTATTTGGGTCCTTTCTCTTTTCTTTTTGATAAGTCTGGCTATTTTATGGGTTTTCTCCAAGAATCAGCTTCGGGTTTCATTGATCTGTTCTGCTGCTTTAGTTTCTATATCATTTGTTTCTGCTCTGATCTTTATTATTTCCTTCCTTCTGTTGGTTTTAGGTTTTGTTTATTGTTCTTTTTCTAGCTCCTTTAGGTGTAAGGTCAGGTTGTTTATTTGTGATTTTTTTGCTTCTTGAGGTGGGCCTGTATGGCTATAAACTTCCCTCTTAGAACGGTTTCTGCTGCATCCGAAAGGTATTGAATCATTGTGTTTTCATTTTCATTTGTTTCCACATACTTTATTTCTTTGATTTCCTGGTTGACCCATTCATTGTTTAGTATCATGTTATTTGACCTCCATGTATTTGTGCTCTTTCCAGATTTTTTTCCTCTGGTTGACTTCTGGTTTCATAGCATTGTGGTCAGAAAAGATGCATAATATGACTTTGATCTTTTTAAATTTGTTGAGGCATGTTTTGTGGCCTAATATGTGATCCGTTCTGGAGACTGTTTCATGCGCATTTGACAAAAAATGTGTATTCTGCTGTCTTTGGATGGAATGTTCTGAATATATCTGTTCAATTCATCTGGTCCAGTGTGTCACTCAAAGCCATTGTTTCCTTGTTTATTATCTGTTTGAGTGATCTGTCCATTGATGTAAAGGGGTGTTAAAGTCTTACACTATTGTATTGATTAATTCCTTTATGTTTCTTATTAACTTTTTTGTGTATTTGGGTGCTCCCACGCTGGGCGCATAAATATTTATAATTGTTATTTCTTCCAATTGTTATTTCTACCAATTGTTATTTCCTCCTTTGTGATTATTTAGTGTCCTCCTTTGTCTCTTGTTAAACTTGACTTTAAAACAAAGATTGTCCAATATAAGTATTGCTACTCTGGCTTTTTTTTTTTTTGACAACCATTTGCATGATAAATATTTCTGCATCACCTCACTTTCAATCTGCAGGTGTCTTTAGATCTAAAATGAGTCTCTTATAGGCAGCATATACATGGCCCTTGCTTTTTACTCATTCTGTCACCTTGAGTCTTTTGATTGGAGCATTTAGTCCATTTAATAATAGTAATTACTGATAGATATGTATTTATTGCCATTTTATTACTTGTTTTGTGGTTGCTTCTGAAGATTTTCTCTAATCCTTTTTTTGTCTTTCATGGTTTGCTGATTTTCTTTAGTGGTATACTTGGATTTCTTTGTCTTTATTCTTTTGCATTAGTGGTTTTTGATTTGTGGTTACCATTATGTTTGTATGTAAATAACCTTTTCTCCATATAGCAGTCTATATTAAGTTGATGGTCTTTTAAGTTTGAACCCATTCTTTGTTCCTCTATCCCCCCATTTTAAGTGTAGGGTGTCATATTTTACATCCTTTTATTTTGTGCATTCCTTGACTGATTTCTTACAGAAATACTCATTTTTACTGCTTCAGTGTTTCCTACCTTTTACTATCACTTTTGGTCTCTCCTTTCCACTTAGGATCCCCTTTAATATTTCTCCCAGGGCTGTGTTATTAGCAGTCTTGACTCCTTTAGTTTTTGTTCGTCTGGGAAGCTCTTTATTTCTCCTTCTATTCTGAATGATAGCCTTGCTGGATAGAGTATTCTTGCCTTCAGGGTTTTCCCATTTTGCATTTTGAATATATCATACCATTCGTTTCTGGCTTATAAAGTTTCTGCTAAAAAATCCACTGATAGCCTTATGGGGTTCTCTTTGTATGTAACTGTTTTCTTTTGCCTTGCTACTTTTTATATTTTTTCTTTAATAACCATATTTTGCCATCTTAATTATAAATATGTCTTTTTTTAAAGATTTTATTTATTTGAGAGTGGGGAAGAGGGACAAGCAGACTCTGCAAAGTGCAGAGCCTGATGTGGGACTTAGTCTCATGACCCTGAGATCATGACCTGAAGCAAAACTAAGAGTTGAATGCTTAACTGATGGAGCCACCCAGGCACCCCTACAATATATCTTGATGTGGATCTGCTTCTGTTAATTTTGTTAGGGGATCTCTGTGCCACCTGGATCTGAGTATCTTTTTCCTTCCCAGATTAGGGAAGTTTTCAGCCACTGTTTCTTCAAATAAATTCCCTGCCCCTCTTCCTCTTTATTCTTCTTCTGGGACTCCTATAATATGAATGTTAACTATGTTTGATAGAGCCACTGAGTTCCCTAAATCTGTTCTCATTTTGCATAGTTCTTTTTTTTCTCTTTTGTTCATCTTGATTATTTTCCATTTCTGTCTTCTAGGTCACTAATTCATTCCTTTGCTTCTTTCAGCCTATTGTTCATTCTATCAAGTGTGTTTCTCATTTTGTTTATTGAGCCCTTTGTCTCTGCTTTGTTATTCCTTATCTCTGTGATAATGGTCTCATGGATGCCTTCCACTCTTTTCTTAAGTCCAGTGAGTATCCTTGTGATCATTGCTTTAAATTCTCCATCAGAGGGCTCCTGTATGGCTCAGTCAGTTGAGCATCTGACTCTTGGTTTCTGCTTGGATTGTGGCCTCAAGGTCATGGGATCAAGCGCCTTGTTGGGTTCCATGCTCGGCGTGGAGTCTGCTGGGATTCTCTCTCTCTCTCTCTCTCCCTCTGCTCCTACCCCTGCTCACACTGTCTCTCTAAAATAAATAAATCTTTTTTAAAAATAAAAATAATTAAATAAAAATAAATTCTCCACTGGACATGTTACTTATATCTGTTTCACTTAAATCTCTGGCTGGGGCCTTGTCCTATTCCTTCATTTGGGGCAAATTCCTCTGTCTCCTTATTTCCACGTCTTCTGTGCCCTTTTCTGTATCTTAGGAGAGGCAGCTCTATCTCCTATTCTTGAGGGTAATGGCTTTGTGAAGAAGAGGTCCTGTAGTGGCCTGCTGTGTAGTATCTCCTGTTCTCCAGGGCTGGCACTTCTGGGAGTGTCTCCAGTGTGTGCTGTGTGGGCTCCACTCTTGTGTCCTGCCCACTTTATCCTTCAGGCCAGTCATCTGCAGAGGCTCTCTTTGCCTGCTGTGGGCAGTGTTTGGTGCCTGGCCTGAATGTGGCCCATTGTAACTAGATGGGCTCCGGTCTGTTTGTGAAGTGAGACCTGTTGGTGTTGCCACAGGATCCGAGGCCTCACAAAACTCCTGGCTCAGGAGACACAGTGTTGGCAAGAGTTTGGGCCAGTCTTCTCGGAGAGGGGGCCTGCAGACCTGGGGCTAAGGCAACTGTGACTGGGAAGGGCCTTTCTTCTAGAGCGTATGGGTGTGGAAGAGCTTGGGTGTAAGCAAGTTAGGTAGCAGGTGTCCCTGCTATGCTGGTTCCTGCAGGTGGCCCTGGGCTTATGCTGAGAGGTGGGCAAGTGAAATAGTATCGGCCAGTTTCTTTGTTACCTGAGGGGTCTCTCCATGAATGCTGCCTGTCTGGGACATGCTCCCAAGGTGAGCAAATAACCTCCATACTGTGTGCCCTGGGCACTCTTGAGATCTCTGTTTCCACACTGTGTATCAGTGGGCTCTTGGTCCTTCCCTCTCCCCAAGAGCAGCCCCAGTGTCCTCTGAGCTCTCTCAGAGTCAAGCACACTGACATTTAAAACTCTAGGCTTTGGGGCACCTGCATGGCACAGTCATTAAGCGTCGGCCTTTGGCTCAGGTCATGATCCCAGGGTTCTGAGATTGAGCTCCAGATCAGGCTCCCTGCTCCATGGGAAGCCTGCTTCTCCCTCTCCCACTCCCCCTGCTTGTGTTCCCTCTCTTGCTGTGTCTTTCTCTGTCAAATAAAGAAATAAAATCTTTAAAAAAAAATTAAACTCTAGGCTTTAAGCCCTACTGATTGCAAGACCTCACGAAATTCAGGCCCTCTCGCTTTCCAAGCCAGTTGCTAGGGGGGATTTGTTGTCCCCACATGCGCCCCTGTGTGCTAGTCTGTCTCTTGCCCTTCTCCATGACCAAGGCTCCATCCCCACTGTAGCAGCCATAATCTGTTTCTTTCCCAAGCCAAGTCTCTGTATTGCCTACCCTCTTCAGTGTGGCTTCTTCTCTACCTTTACTTGTAGAGTTTGTTCTACCAGTCTTCAGAGAAGTTTCTGGGGCATTTTAGGATGATTTGATAGTTATCTAGTTGTATTTGTGGGACGAGGCAAGCCTTAGGCTTCTTCTACTCTGCCACTGTCTTCCAAGATCTCTCGAGAAAGAATAGTCTCTTTAATGAATGATACTGGATAATTGAATATCCATATTCAAAAGAATGAAGTTAGATCTCTGCCTCCCTTCATATGCAAAAAGAAGCTCAAAGTGGATCAGAGACCTGAACGTAAGGGTTAGAATTACAAAACTCAGAAGAAACCATAGGAGTAAATCTTTGTGGCCTTGGATTAGGCAGTGGTTTCTTGATACGACACCAAAAAAGCACAAGCAACAAAAGAACAGATAGACTGGACTTCATTAAATTTAAAATTGTGTACTCCAAAGGACACCATCCAAAAGGTGAAAATACAACCCTCAGAATAGAATAAAATATTTATAAATCCTGCATCTGATAGGGGACTTACATCTAGAATATATAAGTAGCTTTTACAGCACAACAATAAAAAGACAAATGGCCCAATTAAAAGGGACAAAAGATTAGAATAGACATTTTTCCAAAGAAGATATGCAAATGGGCAATAAACACATAAAAAGATGCTCAACATCATTAGTTATTAGAGAACTACAAGTCAAAACCAAATGAGGTATTACTTCATACCAGCTAGGGTGAGTCTAATCAAAACATCAGTAACAGGTGTTGAGGATATGGAGAAATTGGAATCCTCATACGTTACTGGTGAGAATGTAAAATGGTGCAGCCACTCTGGAAAGGAGTTTGGCAGTTCCTCAAAAAGTTAGATAGAATTACTGTATAATCCTGCAATTCCATTTGTAAGTATATTCCCAAGAGAATTGAACAGATATGTCTACATCAAAACTTGTACACAGATTTTCATAGCAGTACCAGCCATAACAGTAAAAAATGGAAACTACTGAAATGTTTATCAGTTGATGAATAGATAAACAAATGTTGTAGATCCATAAAATGGGAAATTATTCAGCCATAAAAAGGAATTAAATATTGATACATGCAACATTATCGATGACCCTTGAAAGCATGCTGAGTGAACAAAGCTAGTAAAAAAGCCCCACCTGTTGTATGATGGCATTTATATGGAATATCCAAAATAGGCAAATCCAGAAAGTAGATTAGTGGTTGCCAGGGAATGGGGTAGGGAGGATAAGGAGAGATTGCTTATAGGCAGGGGTTTCTTTTTGGTGTTAGAAACATGTTCCAAAATTAGATTGTGGTGATGGTTATACAACCCTCTGAATATACTAAAAACCTTTGATGGGCATACTTTAAAAGGGTGAATTTTATGATATGTAAATTATATCTCAACAAAGCTGTTATAAAAAATTAGATTTAGCACTTTGGTTAATTCAAGTAGCAGAGCTTCCAACATGTCAACTCACAGACTTTTAAAATTGAAATTAATGAAAATGTAAATCTTATGTAAAATTTAAGCATAATTAGCCAAAGTAAAAATGCAGTTTTCTGAACCACTATTTAATTTTTATCATACTGTTTTATTTCCTCATTTTTTTCATTGATGCTTTTGCAAATTAATGCAGGATTCTTCTTTTAATTTCTTTAAAATGTGTTTAGAATGTCAGAATGGAAACGAGGTTTAAAGAAATTAAGTATAAATTAGAATAGCATGAAAGAACAAGATTGTTATTACTAAACAGCTGTGTTTGATAATGGTGTATTCTTGTGGATCCCAGAAATAGGATCCTCACAGTTATATAAGCTACAGGGCTTGGGAGAAAGGCCAAGAAGTTTAGGGTTAGGATGAAGTCTGAGTTTAGCTCAAACCCATGAGGAGGGCTACTTCCTTCTCTTGTTGACTTCCCATTTGGGAAGGTTTTTCAGGTTGGGGGTTGATCAGGAATATAAGGAAAAATTACTCTTTCCATTCTGTTGTGCAGTTATTCCTCAAACCACAGTGCTATTTGATTCCGTGTCTGAGAATCTTAGTAGTGGGGATCATTGACAGATTTGTACAGAGGCCAGAACCTTGATAAGTTTCTTGATGCACATCAAGGTAATTTCATCTTCCTGGATCTTCCTGGAACGCTTGAAACCCGTAACAGTCACAATGTAAATGCCTGCAGGGATTAGTGAATGTTAATTATCATACCATGGAAAGATACATATTAACAGAGTTTTGCCCAAACTAATTTCAGAAGACCTACATTAGCACATGCAGTAGATTGAGAAAGAGAATGAATTTAATGAAGCGACTGTTTTTTCTTTAGCTGCTTTCAAAATTGTGAAATCCTGGCTTGGTCCGGAAGCAGTGAGTTTGTTGAAGTTTACCAGTAAAAGTGATGTCCAGGACTATGTCAGTGTGGAGTACCTGCCTCCCCACATGGGTGGGACTGTAAGTATCGTCCTTGAAATGTGTTTCTAAAATAAGACTGCATCATGGTGCATTAGGCTGCCATTGGCACATTCCTTCCTTAAGGAAAAAGAAGCAGTATCCTAACATCCAGAGAAAGATCATAGATATTCCAAAATAACACCAATATAGACATTTTTATGTAAGTTTTCAAGTTCTGTTTTCATTTTTGAGTACGTTCTGTATTTACATGGTTCTACTCTGAAAAGTATTTGGTATTCAGTACAAATACTCAAACAATATTCCATAGAAAGGCTTTCTACTGCTATCCCAATCACTCTCTTCCTCTGCCCAGTTCCATGTCTTATATTTCCATGAATCTGTATCGCCCATGTAAGCAATGCAGGATATACGTAATACATATAAGCAAAGATGTATGTAATTCTTCCTCCCTCCCATCTCTTTTAAACAAGTAGTGTATTTTTACACCATTGTGCATCCTCCTTTTTTCTTTACAACATGTCTTAGAGATCATTCCATGTCAATATGACAAGCTGTTTTACTCTTGTTTATGGTGACATAGTATTCCTGTATCTAGAGATGAACCATAAATTATTTAATCGGTAACCATGAATTACTGAATTTTTTTCACATGCCTTTAGTTTGCTTCCATTTGTTTACTGTCGAACAGTCTTTTTAATTTAAAAGATCATATATATTAACAAGTTTTTTGAAATGGTTTTGCTACTTACAAATAAGAGACCAGGAATAAGTAGGTGTATGTTACATTTTTAATACTACATAACGGTGAAACAAACGGTGATAATGATTTTTCTTCTAAACTATGAAAGCCTGTGGATTTGGTGTGCTTTGGGTTAACTTGATTGATAATATTTCAGTTGTTTGATTTTTACAATCTACTACATACACTCTCTTACCTGGTATAATTGTATCCAACCAGAATCAAGTGACTAGCAAGATAGAAAGTTTTGGTATGTCCTTTTGTTTTCTTTGATTAGAAAAAACTTGAACCAATATTTTTACTTTGAAATTTGCAACTTTCCTATTTTGAGGCTTTGTATTTTACATCTTAATAGCACAACACAGTATGGTTCATTTCAGGTACTACCTTTAGTTAAATGAGCTAGTTGACTGATTTGTTTTTAATAATTTGCCCATAGAATTCTTGTACCTTAAAATTAATGGCATCTAGTGAAAAGTATTTTTAGGGGTAGAAAATATCTCCCTTTTCTGTCATTAATGGTGTAGTTTTTTAGGACTAATTTTTCCCCAAAGTAATACATATACACCATTTTTTAAAAAGCAGACAGTACCAAAAGACTGAAAAGTACGACAGTGTAGTGAAAAGCATGTCTCCCTCCCCACGTTACTCCCCACTGCCACTCTCCAAAGTCAGGCAGTCACTGTTTTCCAGGTTTTGTCTCCTGGAGATATTCTGTCCATTTTATTTTTTCATGTATGTTGTTTTTACTGGTTTCACCACATCATTTCTCGTCAGGCTATACCATACTGATTCTTAGAGGTCTCGTTCTTTAAACCACTACAGACTATTCCATTACACGGATGTAACATAATATATTTTAATCAGTTCTCTTTTAAGGGACTGGTCGTTGTTTCCTAACCTTGCCATTATTAATGGTGCTGCAGTGACTATCCTTGTAAATAACCCTTGGTACATGGGTACAGCAGTGTAAGTAGAAGATGAACTCCTAGAGGTAAAATCATCAGGTCAATGGGTATTCGTAGTTTAAATTTTGTTATCTGTTGCCAGTTTCCCTCTAAAGAGATTGTGCTCACTTCCCAATAGTGTGTGGCAATGCTTGAACGACTTCCGTGCCAACATCACATACTCTCATTTTTGTAATCTTTGCCAGTCTTGGGTGCAAAATATTGTGGCTTTGCATTCCTGTTATTGTAAGTGGTGTTGAGCATTTTTTCTAATTTAAAAGCGTAGTCTGTTCTTTTTCTATGAACTCTGTATCATTCCTTTATTTTTTGTTCTGTTAGGACTCTTTTCTCCTCGATTTGTATGTATTAACAAAAGCTGTCTTGTTTCTGATACATGTGGTACATAATTTTCCCAGTTGTGGCTTTAAAGAAACAAACTTCGCTTTTTAGGGGGTTTTCTTGGCAGAGGGTTGTGGGTGGCTGGTTGATTGCTGGGTTTTACTTTTTGCAATTCAGAGATGTTTCATTTTAGCGTGCTCCATTTTTATTAATATTTTTATGCCTGCTAGGTTTTGTGCTATGATTAGAAAGGTCTTCGTTACTTAGGTTTTGTGTTTTGTTTTCTTTTTTTTAAGCCTGTGTGTTGTTCTGGAGATTTTTTTGTTTTTGTTTTTTTTAAAGCTTACATGGGTTTTAAAAAATACACACTTTTGGAGTGCCTGGCTAGTTCATCGGATGAGTGTGCTACTCTTGATCTCAAGGTCATGGGCTTGAGCCCCATGTTGAGGGTAGAGATTACTAAAGACAAATAAATATAAAAAAAATACACACTTCCAAGTTTTTAATCCATCTGAAAATCTTCTGGTGCGAAGAATGAGCTAAAGATCCAACTCGATGCTTTCACAGATGGCTAGCCACTTGTCCACACTGCTTAACTGCTCTTTCCCTTTGTGTTGGGAAATGCTTCCTTTTTTAAAAATTTCACTAATTAAGTCTGGTTTTCTTTTCTGGTGGGTTTTTTTTTTTTTTTTTTGGCCAGGAGAATGGATTTTAATTTTACTTAAAGAATTCTTTCTCTACCCACCTCTTAGCAGGCTGTTATAAAATTCCTTTCTCTTAGGATCCTTTCAAGTATAGCTATCCCCCACTAGTGGATGATGACTTCCAGACACCATTGTGTGAAAATGGGCCTATTGCCAGTGAGGATGAAGCTTCAAGTAAAGAAGACCTAGAAAGTGATGGCAAAGAAACCTTGGAAACAGTTTCTAATGAAGAACAAACAACTCTTCTAAAAAAGGTAATTCTAAGAACACAATGGTTACAAAACCTGCGTCCTGTCCACCAATCTAGAACTAGTTAGGTACATGATTGTGAGTAATTCATTTAACTTGCTGTCCTTCCACATCTTTGTAAAAAAGAGGAAGGATGGTACTAGCTAACCAGTAGTGTCACTTTGGTGGTTCAAAAGGCTGCTTTCAGGGGCGCCTGGGTGGCTCAGTCATGAAGCATCTGCCTTTAGCTCAGGTCATGATCCCAAGGTCCTGGGATCGAGCCCCGCATGGGACTCCCTGCTCAGTGGGAAGCCTGCTTCTCCCTCTCCCGCTTCTCCTGCTTGTGTTCCCTCTCTCACTGTCTCCCTCTCTGTCAAATAAATAAAATCTTTAAAAAAAAAAAAAAAGGCTGATTTCATGCATTTGTATAAGAATTGACAAAATGTACTTTGAAGGAAGTTTTATTGAAAATATTTTTGATTTATCTGAGATAAAGTCAAAGTAATTCATTATTTTTTTTACTATGTTAGTCACCATCCAATACTTCATTAGTTTTTGATGTAGTGTTCCGTGATTCATTGTTGGCGTGTAACACCCAGTGCTCATTGTGATACGTGTCCTCAGTACCCCTCGCTGGGCTAGAAATCAGTTTAAAACCTTCTATTTCCTCTATTTCTGTTTTGAAAGGGCACTTAGTTATCTTTTTGAGTCATCAGGGGCTTGGTAAGAGGGATAAACATGTTATAACTTAGAGCCAATTGAAAGACTATAAGGGAAAGACCATGTTATATTTTCTGTAGCGACTTATTTAACTATGCTTTCAAATACATGTTCACGGTCATGTTAATATATGGTAAATACATAATTTAGGTGTACTAAACTTATGTTAAAGATTGTAATTTGGATTGAATCACCGTAATGTTTACTTTTTGAGCTAATGAACTTCCCAGCTATCAGGATGAAACTAAATTTTTTATCTTTTCTTTCTTCTTTTTATTTTGGTCTTTAGATTAACCTAACTGAACATACTTCCAAAGCAGAAGAAAATGAAAAGGTTGATTCCAAAATGAAAGCTTTCAAAAAACCATTGAGTGTGTTTAAAGGGCCTTTATTACACATCAGGTAATCATAGTTGATTTTATTAGCTATGCTTTTATAACCTGTCTTGATTATCTTGAAGGAACTGCAAAATTAAGAAAACTCCTGTACTGTTTTTCAAACTGTGGAAATACAAAATTAAAAGTTATCCAAAGACTCACCTTGGTTTCCAGTCATCGTAGATATTCTAGCTACCTTTTTGTTATTTATTCCATTAAATGTATTTAAAGGGTCCTCATTTCATACCAGGTAATAAAAATGAATATTCATATATTAATAGTTAATCTGAATGACACATATTTTGTCTCATTTTACTGGTCCTTTTGGCTTGTATAAGTTCAAGGATGCCAGAAATGGCATTGAACTGAGCATTTATCAGTTTGACCTTCTAAAAGCTAAAGCTGAACTAGAAAAATAGGTGTTTTACCAAAGCCGGATTTCAGTACGTCTCTATTTTTGTTTCTGGGTTATTCAACCTAAGATTCAGGGTTGTTTGTAATTAACCATTATGTAAAGATCTCTTTCTCACTACTGATTCTTTTCGTTGGTAAGTCTGTATGGCTTTATGTTAATACTGCTATAACCAACTTTTCTTAGTGATGATCTAATGTATCATTTCCCATCCCATACTTGAAATCTCTGTGTTTTAAGGTTGACTCCTACGAACAGTACAGCTAGACTTTTTAAAATCCTAAAATTCTAGTTGAGAAGTCTGGTTTGTTTACACATTTTTGATTACTGTTACATTTGGATTTATCTCTACCATCTATGTGTGTTTATGGGGAGTGCCGAGGAGGGGGACAACATATGCATATTCTGCTGGTCATGGTTTTTCTTTGCCGGTTTCCCCCCTGTGAAGTTTGTTTTCCATTCTTCCCTTTACTGGTTGAGAAATTACACACTGTTTTTTCATGGGAAGCCTGTCAAAACCACAGGTCTCAGCTCACCGGTGTGAAGGGTTGGCTGGAAGAGCTGCCTAGGGAGAAAGCCAGAGTAGAGCCAGAGCAGGGCCGCAGGTCGCAGCACTGCTCCTACACAGGCACACGGACCGACCTCCACCAACGTCCGTCTCCCTGCCATGTCTCAAGGCTTTTGAGCTGGTTACTGAGAGCGGTTTTGAGATTCATGACCTTCTCTTTTCTGTGGTCTATTTCTGATTGGGTTCTAAAAGGAAGCCAGCCACCATGCTGATTCGTCTTGTCCGGAGTTGGGCAGAGCCCTCCTCGGAAAGCACGTCTTTAAAAATGTGTGTCCTCCAGATGAATGGCTCTGATCTATGTAGACATTCCTGATAAAAACAAATCTACTTAAATATATAGTTCGAAGTGAAGGCCAGTCTGAAGAAGTCACCTTTTTATCTAAAACAAAAAAACAGCTCTGCCCATTGTTTGGAGGCACCTGTACATTATGACTAATGTAATTAAACTACACAAAGTTTGCTTCGGTCTTTTAGTTTTCCTTTTAGGTCGTGAGTACTACCAGGGCCAGTAATAGTAAAATTTGCATTTTGAGGTTCACTGATTTTACTGCTTAACCAATACTTCCCACCCCAAATTTTATTTTTGTTTTTCATATTCCATAATACTTAGAAAAAGCTGTTTTTATTAAGGAATTACATAAGGAATTGTTCTGTGACTTAAATACATCTCTAATGATCTTCCGTTTTAGGTTACACTTTTCTCTGTTGGTGTATAAAATTATGCCCCCATCTAATCTCTTTGTAATTAAAGTTGCAACAGCAGTTTCTTGTTTTAATTATCTGTAACCTTCCGAAGAATTTAAATGCACCTTAAAATAGTGCTGATTATAGGCTAATTTAGAATATTCCTAATTCTCTCTCCTTTCCTTTTCCTAGTTTGCTTTTGATTCTTGGGGGAAACCATAAAGTATAACACAAACTATATCAGGTAGTTGCTTTGTAATCTTTTCTTTCTTGATGAAATCTCTTTATACAAATGAGCAGCAAATATTAACCAAATACTTTCCTTCCAGCTAATGATTAGATTGTCATTTGTTCTGAATAATACAAATGCCTTATATTTTTGTCACCACCTAGCCCAGCAGAAGAACTGTATTTTGGAAGTACAGAATCTGGAGAGAAGAAAACTTTAATAGTGTTGACAAATGTAACAAAAAACATCGTGGCTTTTAAGGTAAATATCAGAAAGATATAAATTCTATGGGGAAATCTGATCTGGGAAGTGATTTCAGACATTTTAATTGAACAGTTGAGAATTTTTTAATTTGCACAGTGTTTTTATGACATTTGTAGGCATGTTATACTGCCTTCTAGTTTTAACCACATGGCATAGCTTATCTACAGTTTTCCCCGGGATCTGTATGTCAGTCTTTAATGAGCTGTAATAGGCTAATGTCCAAATTAATTCCAGGCCTTAATGTTTGTGGTAAATAAAAAGCCAAGGAAGATCACTCACTATATAGATAATTCATATTAATGGTGAAAAATAAAACTATAAAATCAAAAGTGCATTTTCCCCCGAGTGTGATATAGTTTGGAATGTACTTTATACTAGATACTAACCCAATGATTGAGTTTACCACTGCCCCATAATGTAAGTGTTATTTCCTTAAATCTTTTTAATTTAACCACTAAGATGTTCTGGATGTTCTTTGAATATCTAATGTGTTTTAATGTACGAATGCTATTAAAACTTGTCCTGATCCACAGGTTTTTAAAATTTTTAATTTGCATTAAAGTTAAGAAATCACTAGACACAAGATATTTCATAGATTTTTTTTTTATTTAAAAGGAAGGCTAAGTGAGACTAGATTGAGATACTGTTTTCCTGTTGATGGGGAAAGATACATTCTATGCCTAACCACCGTGGTTGTTTTGTAGACTTTATTAACTGTTAACTTTTTCCATCTCATTTTTAAGCCATTTATCCCCAAGAAGCACTTTTCTTATGTTACTAGTTACTATAGGACTAGTATAATTGTAAAAATACAATTGTAATTATAAATGTATAATTGTAAATATAATTGTAATTACAAACAGGTGAGAACAACTGCTCCAGAAAAATACAGAGTCAAGCCGAGCAACAGCAGCTGTGACCCTGGCGCATCAGTTGATATAGTTGTGTCTCCCCACGGGGGTGAGTGGTGGCTCGATGGCCTCAGAGGGTGTGCTGGGGGGTACCTGGGCCGGGTGGGGATCAGTAGAGCCAGACTAGAATCTAGAAGTCACCTCATTGCACTCTAGGCATCTATTTTCTCATGTGTAAAATGAGATAGGTCCATGGGTCTCGTTAAAATTTTTGTAATTATTTTATTTCTCTGACAGAATAAGCGTAAGCAGGGGGAGCAGCAGGTAGAGAGGGAGAAACAGAGAGCCCAGTGCAGGACTCGATCCCAGGACCCTGAGATCGTGACCTGAGCCAAAGGCAGATGCTTATCCAACTGACCCCCCCAGGTGCCCCTAAAGTTGTTTGTTGAAACTGATGCCAGTTTAAATTGAATTTTTTAGAAAGTCCCCCTTTTTAGAAAAATATTTTCTTTAAGGTACTTCCATACTATTTTTCCATTGTGTTCAAGAATATAATGCCTTAAACCCTGTGTCCAACCCTTTGTAAAGGTTCTTGTTTATATAATAAGTTAATATAATAAGTTATCCTTTTGGAATGCAGGTTTAACAGTCTCTGCCCAAGACCGTTTTCTGATAATGGCTGCAGAAATGGAACAGTCATCTGGCACGGGCCCAGCAGAACTGACTCAGTTCTGGAAAGAAGTTCCCAGAACCAAAGTGATGGAGCATAGGTATGCTTTTCACTCACAGACTCTCAAATGTGATGGGAAGAATCAGAGAGAGAGAGAACTGCCTGCATGGACGAGGCAGGGGTCTCTTCTCGCAATTGGCAGACATTGAGGCTTCTGGGGTGACCTCAGGCTCTACAGAGCTCTGGGGTGCCCAGGTGAAGGTGAGCACAGTTTCTCAAGGAGCTCGCTTATAGCAGCCTTGCTTCCAGGCCAGTGCAGGAATCTGGATGTGTCAGAATTACAAACATAGATCGCTCTGTCCCAGCAGTTCCTTGGTAGGCACACTTGCCTTGGGTACTAGAATGTGTGTGTTGCAGCATTGTTTGTACTAGCGAAAAATGGGAAAGAACGAACCTAATAAACCCCAGTAAGGTAACAGGAAAATGCACTTGAATCTGTAGCTGTTCAAAAGAGTGTGGTAAATCTGTATGTCATGCTGTGGAAAAATTCCTAGGATACATTAGGAGGAAAAGCCTGTGGGGTGGTTTTATTTTGGAGTGTACCCGTTCTGCCTCCCAGGGGGGCCACTTGTCAGTGTCTGGGAATGTTGTTCATTATCACAGCTGGGCAGTGGGGGACTGTGGCATCCAGCAGTTAGAGACCAGAGACGCTGCTAAGCATCCCCCAAGACAAAGATCTGGCTCAAAATGTCAATAGTGCCTAGATAGAGGATTCTCGATGGTGGGTGGTTTTTGTAGGACCTGAAGGATACAAGAGAGTAAGCCATGTCAATAACCGGAAAAAGTGCTTTCCAGGTAGAAGGAACCACAACTGAAACAGGAGTGTGCTTGGCCTGTGTAAGTTACAGCAAGGAGGTAAATGTAGCTTGAATCTTGTAAGGGGACCTGGGGGAGACAGTGTGGGAGATGAGGTCAAAGAGGTAGTAGGTAACCAGAGTGCAGACGTCTGATTTTGAGAGGAATATCTATTAGTTGGTGCTAAGCAGAGTCAGGAAGTGATTTGGCTTTTTCTTTAAGGGCTTATTCTGGGGACCGTGTTGAAAACAGACTCTAGGCAGACACAGGTGAAACTGTGATACTGAGTTAACACGAATAGCTTGTGCTGCCAGCCTGCACCGTCCTAAGTGCTTTACTCTGATTTATTCACTCTGTCATTCAAATGACCCTAGGAGGTAGGTACTTCTTTGTCCCCCTTGATAAATGAGAAGCTGGGAAACCTTGTTAACAGTCGTGGCCGAGTTAAATCTTCAAAAGGAATTTAAATACAGATGTAGCTGGCACACACAGGTGAAAGGATCCAGGGTAAGAAGAAAGCTGGAGAGGCAGGCAGGGCCCAGAGGAGGAGCTCGGTCACCATGGTGAGACCCATGGGAGAGCGGCAGCCGGACCTGATTCACCTTTGTCAAGATCACTGCAGGCTTGTTCAGACAGGAGGAGGACAGGCATGGGCCTGGGAAGACGAGCTTTATGTCAGTTGCCCCAGCCTGGAGGTATAGTTAGTGGCCAGAGGAAGACAGTCGAGCAGGGACTCAGGAGGGAAACCAGTAGGTGAGCTGTGTCCTCAAAGTCTAGGAAAGCATGTTGGACAAAAAAGGAAGGGACCAGTGCTACTAAGTACTGCCATCCGGCCAAGAAGGATGAGGTGTGAGCAGCGGCCATTGGTGACATCACAGAGGTCATCACTGACATCAGAGGGAGCATTTTCAGTTGGCAGGAGCCAGGTTCTCAAGAAATGAAGGCAAGGAGACGATCCTAGAGGTTTGGCTTGTTGGCGGAAGGAAGAACGTGGTGTTGACAAAGGGTCTGTTTGGCCCAGGTCTGTCAATGGGAGAAGCCGACTCCACAAGGTAAATCATTGACAGGTCCCGTCCCTTCAGCTTTCTCGGGAGTTTCACTCAAGCCAAGGTAGGGATCAGTTTTAGTCCAGAAAAAGGAAGGAACACAGATACACATTAAGGCTCGTGGTGGGCTTGACTTGTTTTTAGATAGTTACATATCTACGTGTCCATATTGTAACAGGGTCTACTTTCTCCTTATCAAGAGCTCATTTTTCTCAAAGGCATGGCTATGAAAACAAATGGAAAGAATAAGTAACACTGGTATAAAAGACAGATTAATTTGAAGTTCTTATCAGACAGTCTCTCAGAAGCGGGTTTGGGGTTTTTTTTAAATCAATTCCTCCTGGTTTGGTTTTCTGTAAGTCAGGAGAGGGTGACTTACCTCACAGAGGGAGCCTCGGTGGTTTGGTACTGAAGGCCCACATAAAGCACCGACTCCCATCTAGAAAGGGTGGTTTCCTTCAAGTAGTAAGACGGGATGAATTCTACTGAACACCGTAAAAAAAAAAAAAAAAAAAGTTTCCCTGAGTTATGGAGTGGTATCTATAATTGCTTGTGTTGTTATACATACATTAAGAAGAAGAAGAGGTAGGGAATGGAAAATAATTTTGCCTCTTCCCACCTTAAACACCATCTCCAGCAAAAGACAAAAGAAAAGGGGCGGGGGGAGCCAGTTAGGAGAGGTTATCAGGAAAAGCACAGTAAACAAGGGTAAGGTTATTATACAGATTTAGATGAATTCCTGTCTTCTCGAAGATCATGAGCCGGCCAAGGTAAGGGACCTGCCTTACTCACCTGGTAAGGCTGTCCAAAATCCTATAAGCAAGGTTACAGGTCCATTTTTCCTTTCCAAGGGGCTTTATTGGTTCCATAAAGTCAACCTTAGTTCCTTAAAGTTGTCTGGTCATACCTGATTTTATGCGTATTATTTTCAAATATGACACTCCAGTCAAAGCCTTGGTAATACAACCATGCTTCCAACTGTGTCCTAATACAATGAGAACAGATGCTTATGCAAAAACAAAACAAAACAACTGTTTCCATGAAAGAACACTAAGTTTCTGAATTCTGGAGTAAGTTTCAATTCTCATAAATGTATAGTTCACCAAATTGCTGTCAATCATAGATAGCTTAGGAGAAAAGAAAAAACATAGATAGCTTAAATCTGGAAAAAACCAAACATTAAAGAACCAGCAGTAAAAAAAGTAGTCATCAGTTCATTAAACCGCATGTTATTCATTCCTGATCTGTTTGAATCCTCCTTTTTTATTAGTTCGGAAGTTCTTGCCCAGTTCAGTTTTATGATCTGAAAGTTATTAGAAACCTGTTCTCTGGAGTACTTGTCAGAGTCCTTTCCCTGAATCTCTGAACATGAAGCACATTTGCAAAAGGATCCGAGTCAAACCATAGCTTCTCTAAGTGACAAAAAGGCTTAAAAATGGCCATTGTTACAGCTCTGACGAGAGTTCGTTGTAATGCTTCTGACAAGGAAATTTGGTTATTTCTGTGACATACAGCAGTGTAGATACTAACTGGAATTACAAACCATAACGTTATTCCAGGATATATCCGATTTCTAGGAGTTTTATACAATTTCTGGAACACTTACGTTAATAATATATCTATACAAATATAATCTGAAGAAGGTATAGTATCACTTGTCTGACAGTGCTTCCCATGTAATTTAACACAGCAAATAAGCCTAATTAGTTTTATATCTCTTTTTATAAGAAGAGAGAACAAATCTTTGGACATGTTCCAGTGGCCCTCGGAAAAATTTCAGAGATAGATCAAGGTCAGAAAGACTTCATTTAGAATTTGAGCTGGGGGTTGTCAAAAACGTCAGAAGGTTTTAGACACTTGACTAAATGGGATCGTCATCATGAAATAATACGTAATTGTCCATTTAACCATAGTGACGATAAAATATCAAAGGCAAATACAGAAAGTTGCAGAGTTGTGAATAAAACATGGGGAAATCGTCTTCTAAAGATTCGAAGAGCTGAGCTATTGATGAAGATAACGTGGAGCACAGGAAATTATTCTCATAAAACGCCCCATCTTTGCTTTCTAGGCAGATTACTTAAAAGCTAAAGAAAAGCCTTTTGCAATCTCTTATCAGTAGCTGACTGATAGTCCAAGAAAAGGTTGTCCTTTTAGCAGATGAAATTAATTTTTAGTTTTACATAAGTACACAATTGATACGGAAGCTTATTTGTATAACCCTTACAACAAATTCATTCCGTTTTAGCCAGCTCGACTACACAAAGTGAAATTTTCTGTCTCTTTCCAACTGCCTATATCCATTTAGTTTGTCCTTTATTATCTTCCCTATTCTGAAATAACCAGCTTTGATGTAGGAGAAAATTACTTTCATTCCACTTAACAAAAATACATGTCCGTACTTCATACCTTTCCTCGGCCAAAAACATTCTATTTTCGCTGCACATTGAGTTAGTTGCTTCTATTATTTCTAGTAATTACATACATGAATTAGAATTCTTAACCCTTAGAACCCATCATTTCTAGTGACAACTAAGTGGTAAGCAGTTCTGATCTGTTAACACCAGCATTCTATAGATTGGTAAATCTATGAATAGGTCATTTCTAGAAGCGCATGCTTCCCCACAGTACAGTTTTTCAGTGTGGCACAAGATATATTTACTAACAGACTCAGTATTTGTAGTTCCTCTGTAGTAAGAAGCCAAAAGTAGATAAACCGATGTTCAGTAATTAATGTTTCAGTATTTTATCTTACTTGGAAATGATCTAGTCAGTCCGTGAATTTCCTGTTTAACTTAGCAAAACTAAAGTTTCGAGTTACCAGTGAGATTGGAGAACCTGTTTTTAAGTAGACTTCACCTAAAAACTCTTACCAGCTTATGTCTAAATCACTTGCTTCCAACAATTATGCTTGAATACTCACGCCAGCTTCGTGAAACATCAGTCGGCCAGCATCCCAGGCTGTTTTTCATGCTGACAAATTATGTACCCAACATAACATGAACCTTTTTGAGCAGGTTAATTCCAGAAGAAAAAAAAAGTTGCCTGTCTGCATTACATCTAATACTGATGACTTTGAAGACATGCCTATTTTAATTAAACCAACAAACTTAGCTTTTATTTTACCTAGGATTAATCTATATCACATGAACTTGAAAGACACTTAGGTTAGTTTCTATATTTCTAAGAGGTTTAGGAATACTTAATTTGGTAAATGCTTATTTTTCTTTAAGCCAATCAAAGAGCACTTTTACAAATTCATTTTTGCAGTACCATCCCGAGTTGGAAAAATATTACACATCTATAACATACATATGTAGACACACATAAACATACAGACACAGAGACCTTTTAGCTATAGCTCTAAAATTTTAGCCATGAATCAGGCACAATAACATAAAACTCGCTAGTTTATATAAAAGAACATTTAGGTTTAGATTGTGTTTCTGGCAGTTGGAATCCATTTACCTGCTCAGGTGGCTAAAAGCTTGTTTTGTTTTTTCATTTGCCCAAATCCCAAATAACTCCCTTTTTTCCTTCCAGTGAAAATCCCTTCCCTAACATCTGTATTTCAGAGAGGTAGCAGACAGGTCCTAGAGAAGATAGGGTAGAAAATCTGTCCCTCAAAGGCACAGAGAAAGTGTCAAGGATTTTTTTTCTAGGAATTCGGGGGATATATATTTGCCTATTATCAGATGTCTAAAGTAATTTGTTTCTGTGTTCCTTCTTTTTCTTAAGCACAGGACAGTTCTGTTTCCAACATCCTGATCTTTTACAGTACCTACAGGTATTTTGAGAGGACTGGGGGAGGTTTCAGCATTGGTAAGGTTAGGTGGACTTTGGATGGCTTCAGTGTTGCATTTAAAAAGTTTTTTTCCCCCCTTAAAGGCCTTTGTGGAATACTTGATAGAAACTTTTTAAAAGTATTCCACAGCGGCCTTTAAGGGGGGAAAAAAACCTGTACTATTGCTTCTAACAGCTCCCAAACATCAGCCTTCAGCCAGTCTACTTCCTGAACATTTGTAGGAGGGCCTAGGAGAAATTCTGCTCATGTTGTCAGTGAGGACAGTCTTCCACAGGGGAGCAAAGTGGCTTGTCTGACAACTACAGTATAATCATGGGTGGGAAGAACAACCCTTCGCAGCCAGTCACGGTCCCTGTGAGTGGTGAATGAGTGGCCATTGATCCCTGTACCTCTTCTCTATGTTTGGTACATATCTTCTGAACATGGAGGTGAAAAGAGCTTCATAATGTCCTCTAAGGGAGTCCCTCAGGCTAGTGGCCATACTCCTTCATATTCTCCTTTCAACTTGGTCTTTCCAGAGCTAGCACTAAGACCGTTGTTTAGGGTGAGAGCTCTCTCAAAGTGTTTCGAGAAGCTCTTCCAATTCAAAAGATCCATCATCTAGCATTGACAAGTAGACTCTTCTATTAATCGCTGTCGTGACTCAAGCCAATAGGCCATTCTGTGGTTTAACCACGGACCCAAGAGGCATCCCCAGAGACGGTGCCAAAGATGCTGTCATCACAGGACCCCCGGAGTTAGCATAAGAAAGCAAAGACCTCCCTTGCCCCAAGTGGTAAGAATGGTCCAGCGAAGATGCTAATCTCCAGTTTTCCATAAGAATGTGAGAGGCCTAAGACCCTCTTATCTCCACCATCAGGGAAGGACTTACTGGATTGGACTTTTCCAGAACTAGTGACCACAAAAGCTGAGAGGACAAAGGCCCCTCACAGACTGGGGCCCCTAATGACAAACTGCCCTGAGACCTGGCACAGCTGGATGGAGAGGATGCTGCCTGTCCCTTAGTGCCTCAGATCCCCGGCCTGTTCTGCTCGCTGCCACACACCTGTGTACACATGCATCCTCCAGCTGACAGAGACCAAAAAGAATATTCTCGCTGTTCCCAAAGCCAAGCTCTCAAGACCCAGAGCAAGATGAAAGGAAGACCTCATTTGACCTATTCTCTTCTGCTCATCTAAATTTGGAAAGGAAGGGACAAGGTCAAATTTTGACCTCTCTCTCTCGACCTGGCACCAGAGAGTAGATCCAGGAAAGCGGGCTTAGGTAAGAATTCTTACCTTCGCCAGCTTCTGCCAGTTTTCCAGGCTCCCATCTGTAGGCTCCCAGGCGAGTACGGTGTCTCAGCGGGTCCCAGCATAGGCTGCCAAAATAGAGGAGAGGAATTATAATTTTTCGTCTACTGTGCTCGGTTCTTGGCTGAGGCCCCCACCCCTTGTAATAAAAGACAGATTAATAGAAAAGCAGAAGTTTAATACCACGTGTACCTCCTGTATATATGGGAGAGACCTAGGAATACAGGAAAACTCCCCAAAGTGGCTCAAGACACCACCTTAAATACCATCTCCAGCTCAAGACAAGAGGTTGGGGGTAAGGGAGTGCGTTATGGGGGGCTGTCAGGAAGATCACAGTCAACAAGGGTAAGGTTGTTCGGATGTGAATTGGTCCCTTCTCCATTAAGAGTTCTTAGAGGGGTGCCTGGGTGGCTCAGTGGGTTAAAGCCTCTGCCTTCGGCTCAGGTCATGATCCCAGGATCCTGGGATCGAGCCCCACATCGGGCTCTCTGCTCCGCGGGGAGCCTGCTTCCTCCTCTCTCTCTCCCTGCCTCTCTGCCTACTTGTGATCTGTGTGTGTCAGATAAATAAATAAAATCTTAAAAAAAAAAAAAAGAGTTCTTAGAGATCTCAGTCATCCCCTCGTCCTGGCATGGAGAGGAAGACACCCTTACAGGGGGACATTTCCTTCCCTTATTGATGTCAATGACCCTGAAAAAGGTTTTCAAAACTTTTCTCAGGCCTGCTGTTTCTTAAGCAATAAGCAGCCCCAGATAATCCTCAAGTCAGGGAAGCGTTTTTGGGGGCGGCTAGTCGGGCTCCCCTTCCAAGGTAGGTCCACCGGACGTGTATCTGGGGAAGAAGCAGGAGTACTTTCTTCTCAGTTCCGTCAACTTCTGTGTTTGACTTTTCTCACATTATAGTTTACTTTTATACAAAATTTCATTAAAAATTTTAATAAGTTCTGTGTCCTTGGATTTTCATAGGTTAAGATGCCATATTGTCGAGAGCAGTAAACCAACCACTCTGACATTGAAAGACAGTGCTCTTGCCATGTCTGATAAAACCAGTGAAGATCTTTATCTACAAGTAAGTGTTCTTTCTCCCTAACTAAAACAGAGTTGGTAATGCTAACCAGTGTTCGAAATCCACCGTTTCCCCACCGATATAAGGAAGATCTTTGGCATAGACATGACAGGAAGGCTCTTTTCTTTGTGAGGGGAAGCCAAATCTGAAATCCTAAGTGGTGAGTTCCTTTTGGAGATCCATTAACTTTTGAAAAGCTCTGGCCCATTTTAATTTGGACAAGGTGGCTGGTGCCTTGGGGGGCGCCCAAGAATCGGAGCTCACGAGAGGGGCACCATTTCAACTTGAAAAAGAAGGAGGGGCTCTCTTTCTGAGCAGCTGGTTTCAGAACCTCCAGGAAAGGACTTGCTTTGCTCCTCCTCCACTGGAAAAGCCGACCTTTCCCAAACAAGAGTAAGCAGGCGCACAGCTGTTCACCAAACCAATGTAACCCCTCGTTGCGTTTCCAGCTCCCAGCTGCTTAGAGCAGATGGACCCCATCCTGTAAATGTTTGGATTTCTAATATTCCTGTTTGTCATGCCCATGATTCACGTGCTGTTTTACTGATATCAATCTTTCATCCTTTTTTCCCTCCGTAGCTCAATCGTTTACTAGAAAGCAATAGGAAGCTTGAAGACCAAGTTCAGCGTTGTATCTGGTTCCAGCAGCTGCTGCTTTCCTTAACAATGCTCTTGCTTGCTTTCGTCATCTCTTTCTTCTATTTGTTGTACAGTTAAAGAAGTGGCGTTCAGTAGGAAACATGGCTCTCTCGATCATTAGTTGGAAAAAGACCCAGAACTTCAGGCTACTGCAAGTGTCGCACATCTGTGCTTCCTGAAAGGAAATGTGCAACACTTAGAGGGAGACAAATACATATCTTGAAAATAAAGTCTGTTAGCATAAGGAAACACTGGAGACATTCATTATAAGAGACTACAGCTAGAGGCAGCCCAGTCAAGGCACAGCCGTGTGTAAATTAATACTTTAGATATAATTTATTTTTTCCCTTTGATTTGAAGACTTCTAAAGTTTTAAGTTTTATTATATATATACATTAGCTGAACTGAAAAGTGTACGTAACAAGCTTTGTCGCAGCCAAATAATGTCATCTGCTTTTTTTTTTTTTATGACAAAATCATTATCGCTGAGCCAACTTACTAGCTTTTCTATACTGTGTATATAGAACATGTATATTGAAAAAAACCATACTTATACAGAGTAATTTCTGTAAACATGACTTTGTAATTTTGAGAATTCCTTCCAGATGCTAGTCAATATTCTTTGGGTATGTAAAACTATTTAATGCCAAACCACCTGTAGCCTTTGTTTCTTATCTGTCTTCCTTAACTTAAAGTCTGCCTTTTATTAATCCCGGACTTTTTAATGAACACTCACGTTTAGGTAGAATTTGGGAAACTAAGTTGGGTTGGGTTTTCCTTCCGTTCTGTCGGTGGCATGGAGAAGAAAAGTCCTTTCGGTCTCACTTCCCAGTCTTTTTTATTCGGTGTCACATTGCTTACGGTGGCTGGACACTGACCCATTTGCTTCAGTTATTAGAAAGGCCTGCTCCCAACCCTGTACCACCTACACCCTCTTTTCTAAGCGAGTTAAAATTTCTTTGAAAAGTTAGTTTTTGAGAGGCATAGCCGAGTTCATTTACATTTCAGTTCCTTGTTAGAATCAGCCACAAGAAGGAAACTTGACAAAAAGACTAGAGGACGTAGAAGTTTTGGGGGGAAAAAAAAAATCAAAACTCAAGTGTCAAATCTCCATTTCTGAGTAAAAAGTAGAACTCATGGTCCACTTGTGCCACCTCCAGAGTGGGGCTGATGGGCTTGCTGGATCCTCTCCCCTTGTCACGGTAATCCCAGGGGTGGGTCCTGAGTTCCTAAGAGGATACAGCTCGCAGAGGTGGATGAAATGAGTTGGCTTTCTCATTTATACAGCCAGTTTCAGTCCGTGTTGGTTCACGTGTAAATCTACTTGCTATGAAAGAAAAAAAGAGTCTGCCTGTTAAATAAATGTTGAGTTTTGATGGAGCCATGCTTGGAGAATGTTCTCTTCTAAAGTGTGGTGTTGGCAGCTTTCATCTGGAGAAGCGGAGGATTCCAGAGCTGAGTTGTAAAGCACGATACGATAGAGTCCCCTCAAAAATGGCCTAGAAATAAAACCTTAAAAGGACACTGGTCTGATGCTTTGTCTTAATTTGGGTTTTTCTGTTGCAGTTTGCCAACTCCAGACGTGAAAGTGACTTCAGTACACCCTAAGTACTGGCCATAGTATCTCTGTGTGTGTGTGCACAGCGGTGTCCCCTTCTGTGTCACATCCCCGGCCTGACTAGCTTCTAACCCCAAAGTATCTGTGTATGTTTTCTGTTCCTCAGCAAAGACGTGAGGAACTCACTGGTCAGAATTGGAAGCGTGCTGTCCTAACAGTGTCCCTTTAATGTTTCCAGTGAAAATGACATTGACTCACCAAGTTGTTCTTCCCCAATGTCTGGCGGGTTCAATTGAATAACCTATCTTGTTAATGTTTGTGTGTCTATTCAGTGTGACTATGCAAGATGACTGAAAATTAACCATAAAATCAAAGGCTTCTAAACTTTTGGTCTTGTCTTAACTAATCACATATTTACATTTGATTTTCTTCTGTCTCCTTTTATTTCATCACACTTTGTATGATTATTACTCTAAGGACTCTGATGATAATTTTTTTATCTTGTCATTGGCTATTCATGAGCAAATTACCAAGGATCAACACCGAGATTTAGATTGTTTTCACTTGAGAATGGAAATTAATAGACTTTCCACGAAAACATTAATAAACTATCATTAGCTTGATCTGAAAGTAGCCTAAAAATGCAGTTGCGGTTAAACCTAGCCTCAAATTTCATAATACTACCATAACTGTTTTTATATCTTGCCACTAATTTTGACTGGATTTAATAGCACTTTATTGTACAATTGCAAAAAAAAATATATTCCTAGAATTGTTGCCAGTGTAATTTCTCTAATATTCTGGTGCTTTTCATATATTTTCAGTATTTTTATTACTATATTGGTATTTTCTTTGTATAATTGATCAAAAGAACATGTTTTCTATTTTAATATGTTTTAGAAAAATAATTACATTTATGAAATAAATATCATCAGGAAAAACCTCTGGTCTCTAATTGATAAAGCATCTTAAAATCAATGTTCAGGCACACTCTGACCTTTCAAATATCGCATTAATTTCTTTTGGACCTGCTTTGCATTTTTATAAGGACAGTGCCGTGAGCTTCCAGAATTACAATTGTGTTATCAGGTGAACCTGTCCTTCGTGTGTCCCATTTCTCCTCAACCTGGGTCAGGGTCAGGCTACTCTTCAGTAGAGCTCTCTGTAACACTGGACTTACTGTCAGGACCATGGGCTCCGTCATGGAACCTTCTCTAGGCTGCCCCACGTGAGCCAGAACCACCCAACGTCCTCTCAGTCCTAGTACACCTTCCTGCCTGACAGGAACCAGCAGGAAGCAGGCTGTGGAGAGACAGCCCTACCTGGCTCCTGGGTCTCATGGGTGTGGCTGGGAGGGGCCTGAGGATTATTGGTGTGGTCCCCTCACCCCTGGAAGATAACCCCCACGTGGCAGCTACCCCTCCATAAAAAAATAGAATGAATAGGACAGACCCATCTTCTAAACTGAAAAGGAGGTGAAAACACAAAATGATGAGAGAAATTCAGAACAGAGCTACAACAAAGACAAAATGGTGACCTACCAAGAAGGAGCACATCTACGTAGGACTGTGAGGCCATGCCCTGCTTTCCTAAAAGATACAATTTTCTAGGAAACAAAAGCTCCCCCATGAGGAAAGTTCAGCTAAGGAAGGGCTGGTTCCTTTACAACCATCATCTGCTTTGTTCCCTAAGTTTTCACCAACAACTCAAAGTCCTTGATGTCCGAACAACATCAGCCCCCAGAAGCACTGGGCTCCCTTTCTCTCCCCACCCCGGGAAGACAGAATGGAAGTTGTCCCATCTGTTCCATTGGAGGCAAAGGTGGTTAGGAGCGAGGGCTCTGCAGTCAGGCTAGCTGGGTACAGCTGCCCTCTGTGCCACCTGCTGCCTGTGTGACAGCAATGTTGACTGACTTCCTTGGGCCTCAGTTTCCTCGTCTCTGAGGCTGATAATCCTAGTGCCGCTATGCAGGACGAGTGTGACAAGGAGGGAAAAGAACGCACTTAAAGCAGCCCTGGAGAGGCCGGCCTTGCTTTTGCTGCTGTTGCCCCCACCACCTTCCATCCCATCTTCCTAGAACCTTCCACACTTGGGTTGATCTTACTGAATATCCCACCTCATTCAAAGCCAATCATCAGTTCTCTGAACTTTTCCCTCCTTTGCACTCCTACCCTTGCCCTCTTGCTACCCCACTCTTAATTCTAGTGCCCAGGTCAAGGGACACGCTTTAGAAGGGTAATGATGACTGGCTGCCTTGAATCCTCTGAAGGAGTATCCCTTCCCCAAAATACTTTAGTCAGATGTTTCCTTCCACCACTGCACCCACACCCCTTCAAAACAACACACACACACACACACACGCACACGCACGCACGCGCGTGCGCACACACAAACACAGAATTGATCTTGCAATAGTCCATCCCTAAGTTTCCCTTGAATTTGTAACAGTTCAATAAAAATATTACATAGGCTCTTCCACATCTTCGTAATTTTGTCCTTCCGTGAATAAAATTACCTCCCTGTATTGTCTAAAGATTCTCTTCCTGTCCGTACCCACTGGTGTCCCCTGCCATGCAAAAAAAAAAAAAAAAAAACAACAACTGATGATCTACACATGTCAAAGTATTTGAGACAACTGATTCAACAGGCAAGAATATAGAGGAACATCTCCTTGACACAGAGGGACAAAATAGGTGCACATTTCCAAGTCTTTCTAAAGGGAGAATTTGAGTGGTTCTTGAAACTCTAGCAGCTGGTCCACGCTCCATCGTCCTCAGCAGTCTGGGAATACAAAATAAGGTCTTATGTTTTACACAGAAGGAAACCCAGGGCCAGAGAAATAGTTCTCTGTCCCAAGGTCATGTGGCTAGTTGCCTTCAGAGCCAAGAACCTGAACTAGTCTCCCAGGTCTAATGCCTATCTGTTTTACAACCACCCAGAGCCCGTCTGAGTAAGAGCCTAAAATGTTCAGAGAATAGATCCAAGAACTTTACCTTCACCAAACAGCAGGAGGGGAAAGGAGAAGATAAACTACTCAAAGAGAAGCAGAGATGACAAGACAGAATTGCCGCTCAAGACCCTTGGCTGGAAAAGTAAGTTTCTTGGTATTCTAAGCTATGGACCGTATCTTGAAAAAGGTTTGAAACCTACAGGTCAATGTACTATTTACTTGGATGGAGGGTTCTGGCTTGTACCCTCAGCCTTGTCAGTGGTTTATCTAGCATTCCAGAGAAGGGCTCTCCTATCCGTGTGGCTCACAGTTGTCTCAGCCAGTCTAGTGACCTCAAGGAGTCTTGTGTTCAATAAAATCAGAGCATTTAAGTTTTCTGTTTCCATGTAACAAATGACCACAAATCTACCATCTGAAAACCAACATGAATTATCTCATGGTTTGCATGTGTTGAGCCTGGCATAGCAGGGCTGTATTGTTCTTCTTGGCTCAAGGTCTTACAACACTACAACGATGCTGTCACCCAACTGCATCCTCCCTGGAGGCTCAGCTGGATCAAGATCTACTTCCAAGTGCCTTCAGGTTTTTGATAGAATCCCTTTTCTGGGGGCTGTAGGACTAGGGTCCTCAAGTTCTTGCTGGCTATCAGCCATGGACTGCTCTCAACTCCTAGAGTCACTCCCACGTCTTTTCTAAACAGCCTCCTGGATAGGCAGTTCACAACATGGCTGTTCTCACTTCAAATCTTTTCTTTCAGGGAGGGCCTGGCCCAGTTAAGGGCTCACCTGATTAGGTCAGGCCCACCGAGGACAATCTCCCTCCTGATGAGCTGAGAGGTAACTGATGAAGAATCTTTTTTTTTTTTTAAGATTTTATTTATTTACTTGTCAGAGAGAGATAGAGTGTGTGTGCGAGCACAGGCAGACAGAGTGGCAGAGGGAGAAGCAGGCTCCCTGCGGAGCAAGGAGCCCGATGTGGGACTCGATCCCAGGACGCTGGGATCATGACCTGAGCCGAAGGCAGCCGCTTAACCAACTGAGCCACCCACGCGTCCCTGATGAAGAATCTTAATGACATCTGCAAGATCCCTTCTGCTCTATAAGCTAACTTGGATTCTGAGAGTGCTATCCCATCATACACTAGCTCTGCCCCCCCACTCAAGGGGGGAGGGTTACACAGGCTGTATTGGGTAGGATCTGCAAGCACATCCAATCTGGTCCCCCCGTTTTGCAGATCAGAGACAGAGGCTCAGAAAGCTAAACCAAGCCTACCCAGCCTGACTGACTGCTTTGAATTCACAGATTCCTGCACATGAAAAAAAAAAAAATAGCCTCGAATTGTGTTAGGCACCGAATGACAGGCATGGGGACAGGAGGTCTCTATCCCAGTTGGCTTTCTCCGATCTCACAGCTTCAGTGCACACACATATTAAGGAAAAGTATGTAACCAGTATTTTCAACATTTGTTCATTATACACCCCAGATACATTCTTACAATGGATTAACATGCTAGGCCAAAGGGGACTTCCAGTAATTGTGTGCTTCTGTAAACAAAGCTCTAGTGAAAAACGGTTTTTCAACTTTCCCTTTCAGAATAACCCACTCACTTCAATTAGTTTAATTACATTAGTTTTCTTAGACATAAATATGCTCTGTGGAGGTAGCTACATGAGAAGGTTTAAAACTAGGAAAGGGGGAAAATTCTTTTCTTACAGAAACTTAACATCATGATTCCCAGCATTTGTACTGTCCAACTGACTTTGGATCAAATTCCAGCACACTGAATTCTACTATTCCAGAAAGTTCCCTGCAAATTTCCAGGTCACACTAGAGGGGTGTGTATGTGTGTTGAAAAATCTCACTAGTTTTTAGAAGTCCTCCAGAACTATCCTGCATTGACTCACTATTGCCTCAAAATTCAGAGTTGCTCTCCCCTTCTCTCTATGTAGGACTTCTTGTTTCTGACTGCAAGAATCCACCAAACTCTTAATATTATGCCTGTCCCCTGTTGCTGGAACTGGGACAATGACAAAGAAGGGAATCATTTGTCTTTCCCACTCCAATAATCCTCTACTTTTTTGGCACCAGATCCTTGCATACAGACTCATTCAGTACGATTACTATTTGTAGTTCAATTTGCCCTGAATTGCTTTTGCCTGCTGATAGGCAAATGTGCTTGAACAACTTGAGTCAAATACCAAATCACTCTTCTCTGTCATAAACTAAATGTCAAAAATGTGTTTGGGGCACTTTTCCAATATTCTAACTCTATGACTCAAGCTGCTTCCTTTTAAGGGAGTGAAGTGAGGTTATTATTGGGAGCAATAACAAAAGTATGACTGTCGAGCAAAATTTAACTGTTTTTGTTTTTTTTAATGTGGCTGAACTAGTAAGTTGCTAAAAAGATAAGGTAAAAGGAAATGGATATAAAAAGCAAAGCTTCCTTTCAAATATTTACTACTCTGGGATCACTTAACCTACTTAAGAGCTTAGTCATTAAAGGTAAGGGTGTATCTTATAGAGGAATTACATCTAAAGTTATATCTAAATTCTGAGTCTACTCAGAATTTCCCCCTGAGAATTCATTAGAAAGTTGCCACAAGAGAGATGGAGATAGTAACTCTACCTTGGTGAGTCCAAACCTTCATTTTAATACCGGATAAAGTATTTAGTTGGCTTTATTTGGGAAGGGGATATAGTACCATAAATATACATATTGTGTCTTCAGAACTAGAACCACCATCAAGAGTGTCTTAAGAGGCACAAGAGAAATGAGGATGAACAAGAAAAAAAAATTCACATCTATCATGCTACACTGAGTGGAACAGACCCCTTTGATTCTATGAGTTGAGGGCCAGATATAAGTGAGGTTGATCCCATAGGTGAGGCCAAAATCAGAACTGGAATCTGGCCTCGCTCTTCAACAAACACCTTTAGGAAGTGTCCTCACCACATCTCCACTTCCCTCTTGCTCCCTGTGATGTGACTCCATTTTAGTGTCTATTCCCATCACTCCAGAAAAACACTACTTGCTAAGGTCCAACAATGACCTCCTTGTCACTTCATCCAATGGACCTGCTTCAGTTGGAATTTGAAGTGAGTTCTTCCAAAGCAGCATTTGGCTATACCAACTACCAGGTTTCTGCTTTTTCTTCTCGCATTAACACTCTTGAGTGTCCTTTACTGGCTTATCTTCCTCCACTAAGTCTTTAAGATGTTAATACAGACCTGGGCTCCTTTCCCTTTCTCCTCATAGGTGATCTCCTCAATACCCAGGGCTGCAATTAGCATTGGTAAGCCATTAACCCTTGGACATTCTAACTAGATAAACCTCCTATTCTAAGTCTAGACATATGTATCCATTGTCAGCTTAGCAGTTCCAGATGTCCGTCACCGAATGTCAAAACCAACTCCTGATCTTCCCCTAGACCTGGTCTTCTAGGCCCCTTCTCAATGAATGGTACCACTTCCTATTCATTTATACCAGTTAGAAACTTGACCTTCAGCCTTGACCCCACAGGGCCCCTCTACTCTCCACTTCTCTCTCCCTCTCCACTGCCACCTCCCTTCTTTAAACCACAGCATCTCTCACGTGACTTCTGCAACAATCTCAGGGACTATCTGGACATCCACTTTGACTCTCTATAGTCCTTTCTCCATATGGCATTCAAGGATATTCATGACTCACTGAAAATGCATATCCTATCATACCACTCCCTAGATCAAAACCCTCAAATGGCTTCCATGGCTCAGCCCATTAGTACAGTTCCTAATTTGGCCTACCAGCTCCTGGAAGATCTGGCCCTTGCCTAACTTCACACTTTCACCTTCCCTCGTCTTCCTCCCTCTTTATGGTTTGGTCCTGTATGAACCAGACTAATGCCATCTTGATCAAATCCTCCATGATGACCACTCTGACCTAAAACCTTCTAGAGAGCAGCCCCACTCCCACATTCTTTCCTTTATTTATCCACATCCTTAAGTATACCCTTGGGGCATAATGTCCTTGATCTGCCTTGGAGATATGACTATGACACTCACATAGTCTCAAACATTCTCCTCCTGTGTGGTCTCTTAGCACCTACTCCACAGCTTCTAGGGCTATAAAAGCAGGTCTTATGGGAGGTGAGGCGGTGGAGATCTACTTGTCTTGCTGCCACCCAACACACGCTTCTATCTATAAGTCTCCTTAGTAAACGATTTCTTGTCAAGCTGGACTTGTCGGCCTTTTTCTTCAGTCTTCCTGCTCCTTCAGCCTTTGGAGGTCATTTTTCACATAGCTCCCTTTCATGGAACAGGTCCCATCTCTGCCTAGAATTCTCTATCCCAACCTTCCCACCTCACCTCCTCACAGTGGCTCTCAGCTCATCATTTGGTCCGAAAAGTTCTCTCTCAGGGGCGCCTGGGTAGCTCAGTCAGTTAAGCATCCCACTCTTGTTTTCACTCAGGTCATGGTCTCAGGGTCGTGAGATTGGCTGGTGCCAGATGTGGAGCCTGCTTAAGATTCTCTCTCTCTCTCCATCTGCACCCCCTCCCCCGCCTGTAGACACATGCATGCACACGCACACACTCTCTCTCTAAAAAAAAGGGGGGGGGGGCGCCTGGGTGGCTCAGTGGGTTAAAAAAAAGGGGGGTATCTCTTTGCCCACTCTTGTCACTTTCATTCAACATAGCATTTTAGGTCCTAGCCAGAGCGAGAAAGAAAAGCAAGGAAAAAGTAAAGGGTATTCAAATTGGGAAGGAAGAAGTAAAAGTGTTACTATTTGTAGACTTGACGGTGTGTCTGCATATGACATTATATACAGAAAGTCTGAAAGACTTCATTAAAACTGTTAGAACTGATCAACAAATTTAATAAAGTTGCCGGATACAAAATCAATATACAGAAATCTCTTCTGTTTTTATATGTTGGTAATGAACTATCAGAAAGAGAAATGAGAACAACTGATATACAACTGCATCACAAAAATACCTAGGAAAAAACCTAACAAAGGAAGAGAAAAACCCACACGCTAATAACTATAAGGCACTAATGAAAAAAAAAAAATCAAAGATGCAAGTAAATGAAAGCATGTTGTATTCATCATTTGGAAGAATTGTGTTAAGATGCTGATACTACCCAAAGCAATCTACAGATTGAATGCAATTCCTACCAAAACTCCAATGGCATCTTTTCATAGAACAAACAATCCTAAAATTTGTGTGGAACCACAAAGGACCCTGAATAGCCAAACCAATCCTGAGAAAGAAGAACGAAAGCTGGAGGCACCAGGCTTTTGATTCCAAACTATACTACAAAGCTATAGCAATCAAATCTTTACGGTACTGGTAAAGAAACAGACACATAAATCAATGACACAGACTAGATAGCCCAGAAATAAACACACACACAGACCATCAATTAAGTTACAACAAAGGAGCCAAGAATAAAAAATGAGGAAAGAACAGTCTTGTCAATAAATGGTGCTGGGAATGCCATATATAAAAATTAACTAAAAATGGATTAATGACTGGAATGTAAGAATTGAAATCATAAAACCCCTAGAAGAAAACATAGGCAGTAAGTTTCTAGACATTGGTGTCGGCAGTGATTTTTCTTTTGGATTTGACACCAAAGGTAAAAATACCCAAGTGGGACTACATCAAACTGAGAAGCTTCTGCACAGCAAAAAAAGCCATCGACAAAATGAAAAGGCAACCTACAGAAAGGGAGAAAATATTTGCAAATAGTGTATCTGGTAAGGGGCAAATATCCGAAATATATGAAGAACTCATACAACTCAATAGCAAAACAAACAAACAAAAAACAAACCCCAAACCATCAGATTTTAAAAATAGACAAGACATGTCTATTCGGATTGTCTATTTTTTTTTTCAAAAAAGCATTCAGATGCCCAACAGGTACATAAAAAGGTGCTCAACAACACTCATCATCAGGGAAATGCAAATCACAACCATAATGATACCACCTGATAGCCGTTAGAATAGCTAGTATCAAAATGATAAGAGATAACAAGCTTTGGCAAGGATGGGGAAATAAGGGAACCCCTGTTCACTCTTGGTAGAAATGTAACAGGGTGCAGCCACTATGGAAAGCAGTACGGAGGTTCCTCAAAAAATCAAAACTAGAACCACCATTTGATGCAGCAATTCCACAAGCACAAACACTCATTTGGAAAGATAGCTGCCCCCAGTATGCTCCATCGCGGCACTATTTACAATAGCCAAGACATGGAAACGACTTAAACGTCCATCAACAGAAGAATGTGGTGGGTATATAATGCAATATTATCCAGCTGTAAAATAACGGAAATGACATCTTGCCAATTATGGCAACATGGCTGGACCTCGAGAGCCTAATTCTAAGCGAAATAGGTCAAAGACAAATACCTTAAGATCTCACTTATGTGTGGAATCTAAAAACAAAACAGAAGGAGAAAACAACAGAGAAAAACTGACCTCCTAGATAACAGAGCACAAACTCTATGGTTGCCAGAGGTGGATGACCGGGGGGGCGGGGCGGGGGGCTGTTTGAAAGGTACAAATTTCCAGTTATAAAATAAATATCATGGGGATATAATATAGCATAGTGACTATACTTGATAACACTGAACTGCAGATTTGAAAGTCACTAAAAGAACCCTTGAAACAAATAATATGTTAATTTAAAAAAATAAAAATACAAATAAATTTTTAAAAGTTACTGAGAGAGAAAATCTTAAAAGTACTCATCACAAGAAAATAAATTGTAACTGTGTGATAATGTTAACCAGACTTACTGCGGTGATCATTTTGCTATATACACAAATATGCAATCACTATGTTGTACACCTGAAACTAGTATGTTTTATGTCAATTATACATCAATAAAAAATAGACAAAGTTCTAGGCGAGCCTTCCCCTCTCTCATTTCTCAATTTGTCCCCCATACACATCAATGAATTAACATTTACCAAATACAGCTTAGGCAAAGCAAATAACCTGACGCTATCAGGAAAATATCAAATAAAAGAGACAGTGACAGTTCGCAAAGAACCCAGAATACCTGGTCTGCAGCCCTGCTGGGAACTGTACGTCAGAAGGGCCATTTTCTCTTCAAGCCTCACAAAGACATTCCTTCTGTCATTTGCCACGGACTCACTGGAGCAGGGTGGCTTTTGGGATCACTCAAATGTTGATGAGGGAGGGAGCTTCCCCCAGCTTTTCTTACCCGACTTACATCACAGCCAAGAGGACTACAGCTCCATGAATACCAGTGGTTCTTGGGTGCTGTCTTCTAGGTCTACAGCTCTGCATTTCCCCAGGGAGATCCCGTAACACTACTCATTCCACCATTTACTCTGGGCCAAAAGGTCTCCATCATCTTATAATCTTGAGAAACGCTGCATTAAACAAAACCAGGGTTTTCCTCCATAGAATTTCTCAGAATCTTCAGTGTACTAATGTGCATAACAAATCTATCTATTGCCCAAATTTTTGAAACCAATGGAATCCTCTTTTGAAGCAATATATTTTGGGACTGAGTAGCCTAAGAACACACTTCGGAAAATGCTGTGCTGGGAGTTTTAACGGACATTGCACAGACTGCAAGTGAAATTTCAGTTGGAGCCAAAGGTGATGTTTCAAAGTTAAAACGCTGTGACCCCCTTATAAGTAAAGGAGGGGACATTTTTTGATAAAGCCCCCGTATAGCCCCTCATAGTCTCACTTTCTAACTTCCATTTGTAAATTAAACATGGCGGAGTGTGCACTGTAACTAAAAGCTGCCTTCAATCTCAGAGACCTTTCTGTGGATTTACATTTCCACATTCCATTTTAGTCTTTACAGCTAGTTTATATTTTACTCATGGCCAGCTTGCATAGGTCTGACTCTCCCTTCCTTCTTACCCCTATCTGCACCAATATTTGCCTGTTACCTTTCTGTAGATCAGTTAAGGATGTGAAACGTGTCTGCAACTCACTCAGACGGCAGCTCGCGAGAGCCTGCCAGCTCTCTGCTCAGCAGGATTTTAGCCAACCCACACACAGCTTTGGGTCTAGCTCATGCCCCATTGGCAGTTATCACCTCCAGGAAATACATCTGCCTTTGTTGGCTTTCCCTCACTAAGGGTAAATCCAAGAAGACCTCAAGGGCGTTATGAGAATCCTAATTTAGGGGAGTCTATTATAGACACTAAATGTAAGTATGTTTAAAATTAATGGCATTTCCTAAGTGCTGGCAGACTTGGATATAAGTGCATATAATCCTTTTCATCTCAGCCTGCTTCTCTGTGTTAATGGCATTGCCTTTTTGAGTCTTCTCTTCCATCTTGATGTTTCTCTGAAGACAGAAATTCTATGGAGTATCTCACTTCATGCCAGTAGCATTTTCTTCTTCACTTACATCTTTGAATTTCAGTGGTGCTGGTACTGGTCTTTGGCAACTTGTACCTGTTAACCCTTCCATTGCATGGCTTAAAATCAATACACATTTTTGTTAAAGATTCTCAGGGGACAGAAAAAGAGGTGACTCTGTGAGTTACCTATATGTAAATGCATTTTATTTACTCCTCTCACATCTTTCTATAACTACTGAATCTAGTATTTTGACTTCATTATAGGTGAAATTTCCACATTCCTTTTCTTGTCCACAGGATTCATTATTCAGTATTGTACTTTCCTGCCCTCCAGTAAACAGCCTGCATAATTGTATTAGACGATTTACCAGGCAGTCCCTAAACAAACACGGCTTGAGTCGAATGGATTGGAAGTTCAAAGTTTGATGGTTTCAGAAAGGTACAAGGGATAGAAATCTGCTTGGCTGCCCCTTAGCAATGAGCTTAGAAAAGCCAGTTGATTATGATGGAGACATAGAGGCACCAGAAAAAATAGCACTTCTGAAGTAGAGCCTGGGAACCTTAGGGGGAAATCAATAAATAGTCGTTGGACCTTTTCAAAGAGTATGTTCAAAGGAATCAGGAATCTGATGAAAAAGGAGCCAAAATCTGGTTAGGAAAGGCTGGGGCAGGACCAAAGATTCTGCATTTCAAACAGCTTAGGTCATGCTGATGCTGCAACGCCCAGACCATAGTTCAGCTAACAAGACTTTAGGAATGTTAGAAAAGACCATCTCAAGTTCCATCCTAGATTTGCTGCATCAGAAGTTGCATGTAGACAAGATCCCAGGTCCCCAGGTGATTCATAGGCACATTAAAGTTTCAAAAGCCCTGATCTAAAGGACTCCTGCCATTTATTCCAAAGTCCTTTTTCCTAAGGGCCTCCCCATTTTTATTTTGACTATTCATCATCCCTTTGGCTCCAACAGTTGTGATTAGGAGCTGTATGATCTTTTCAGATTTTTGCTAGGTAACTGGCTTGTGGCCATCTGTGTTATGTATGTATATTCTTTAACATGAATTAAATATGTACTGAGTGTTCTGCAGGTGCCATACACTGTGCTGGGCACAATACTACAAAGAGGAATAAGATGTGCTCTCTAGCCTCAAGGACTCACAGCTTTCAATGGGGGTAGCCCTGGCCCAGACTTAATACACAAAGCATCACTTACACAAAAGGAGATAGTTTTGTCCCGAAACTTCTTCATTTTATGCTTTGATAAGTAAAAAGATAACATGGCCATTTTCTAGCTGATCATGTCCCAGAAATCCATAAATTCCAGATACAGTTACCATAAGTAATCCTACATGAACCTGGTACATCCTGATAAAAACATTCCATAGGTAAGGACTCCCCGTTAGCCAACACCATCAAGAATTCCAACTAGCAAACCTATAAGATTTGCTCAGGTCATTTCTCCTTGATGAGTCCCCAGGGTGGGAAAAGCTGGATTGCAGATCAGCTGATCAGTCTTTTCCTCCCACTTGCATAGATGGGTCATGTTGGGAACTGGCTGATGAAGCACACTGTTTAAAGTGTGGGCTTTTCAGACTTGAGGTGATAGGGGAGACAAATTTCTAAGAGGCTTATGTGGAATATAACCAATATTCTAACAAAACTCATCCTGGAAATGTAGCATCTGAAGCAGGGGAGGCACTCAATAAATATTTGTTAAATAAATGAAAAAGCAAATATGCCTAAGGGCAAACAGCTTCCAACACTAACCACGAACACATCCCTACGTGGGTCTTGAAGACATTAATGATTAACCCACTTCCATCCTGCTGGGAGCATACCCCTGTGCAGGGTTCATCTTCCACACTCAGAAATGCAGGGTCTCTCCTGACCTCTACTTGGCGGAGTTCGGTTGTTAGAACTGCTGGTGTGATCCGTAGTAATGAATGGCTCTATGTTTATTCTCATTTCAAAAATCACTTTGATATTTAGCTTTGCAAAACTAATTCAGATGTTTAAAGTTCCACCAAGAATTAATGGATTCACTTACTGTTTGAAACCCATTAACACGAGATGGTTTATTCTGGGGACCAATTATTCAACATCCTGAGACTCTCCAGAGCACATGTAAAAAAAAGACTTCAACAGGTACTTTTTATGACTTCCTCCCATTAGGGGATGGTCCTTGGAATCCAAAAATACTACCCAAACTCTCCCCTAGCAATCATTCCTATTAAGTTAGTTTCACTTGGGTATGAATTAAATGGATTTTGCTTTGTTGGATCTGTGAAATCACTGGTTTTTTTTTGTTTGTTTAGCTCCTTTAGATAAACCATAACTCTACTATAACTTGTTTTCTTCTAGTTTCTATTAAAAAAAAAAGACTCTTAAAACTAGGGCTAACTACCAAGTATTCCCAGGATGAGAGAAAAGGGCAAGGCTTATAGATTATGATTGGGCCCAAAAAAATGTCACTGGGAAGCAGATGGGGAAAGAAGAGTTGTTTTGTGTAGTATAACAACTCTGCCTGCCATTCGTAGAGTGAGAGTAAAAGGGCAAGTTTGCATCTACAAATAGGTTCTACAAATAGTCACTGAACAAAGGCAGCAACCCTCAGGCTCTGCTGCCAACACAAAGATTAGATTCCCTCTTCTCAAATGACAAAAGTGCTGGGTTGTGCTGGAAAGGCCTCTTGGCTCAAAAAGCCCTTTGAGTCGACAGTGGGATGTACAGAATATTATGTCAGAAATTCATCTGTTCAGATGAGGAAATATGGGATCTTTGAAATTCACACACGCCTGCAAATCCAGGCATCTCCCCAAAATACTCAGAATGGTTTTGAACTGTTAAAAATAAGACAACAGAACCAAAATGGAGTTGCTCATGCTAAGCCCCATATAACCAAACCAAGACTTAATTACAACTTGGGTTCTCCCAGAAATGGAATCTTAAACCAGGCAATCAGGAATTGCCTGATCAGCACTAGGTAGGTAAACTTCCTGATAGACCCCTCTGTCATCCCCTAAATGAAAGTAAACTTGCAATAACCAATCCACTTTTTCACCTAATATAACTTCCTGTTCCTACTCCTGTCACCAGCTAGACCCCAAGACCTGACCTTTACTGCTCACCGTCTTACACTCACCAACCTTTGCCACACATTTTTCCTTAAGCTCTTTTATACAACTTCTCTCTTAACTTGGGCAAATGGAAATCAAAACCACCCCTCAAGCAACAGTGACTGCTCTGACAAAGACCTCCAGTCGGCCCAGACCAACTAGACCAGTTTGAGTGCGACCCGTGAACCCGTGACTACATAGATGGGCCACGGAGTGACCTCTAGAATGACCAACAATTACCTTCACCCCATTATAATACTAAAATCGCCACCCAATGAGGAGCACAAGCCTCATTTACATAATATGCAATGTATCTATAGTATGTTTCCTTAAGGCACATGTGCAACCTTACACCTGCCTCCACATATGATGACAGGACTCCCCATTTAAATAGTCATCCATCCTAACCCTAAATAAAAGGAACTCACCCATTGCTGCTGAGGGAGTCATTGCTTTGGAAGTTATTGCCAGTAATCTCCTTATTTGCTGTGAATAAAGTTTACTTTGTGCCAAAATTCTGGTATATCTGTGACTCGCCAAGGAACCCACTCATGTTGGTTCAGTAACCAATTCTGTGACCCTGATGAGACTGTTGTCCTCCTGGGGTTCTGACCCCTGGTTTTCAATGGCTGGAGCAATGGGCAGTGGCAGCTTACCCAGGCTATCCCATTCAGGCTAATGGGGCTAGGGGCACATTCTTTGGAGGGAACACTCCCTTCTTGGTACTTCTGATTGCCAGCTTGGCATTCTGTCCTCACTTGAAATCCAGTGGCCACTCTGATTACTTTTACTCAGAAGGATTTCTGTTGGGATAAGTTATGCCAGGTCTGTGGCACAGCTTTTAGAGGTAAAACTAGAGTTGTCTAATAAAGTCTAGGCAAGTTGGCATAACAGAACACTCTGGAGAATTGACAGGGCCTCTGGTAAACACTCTGGGGGACAGAACACTCAATTAGAGTCAGATCTAGACATCCCCAGGTGATGGAAGGATCCAGCTCTCCAGAGGCGTGGATGCTCCAATCTGGCGAAATGGGAGTGATCTAACAGAGATGAGTCTAGGCTGTGGGACATTGAAAGAAATCTTCCCGCCTGGTTGTTTGGTCTGTTTGTTGTTGTTCCCTCTTTAAATCTCCGCCCTGGCTGGTTGGCCCTTGTGCACCTCCTCCTTCCCTTACAACCCTGGACAAAGGAGGCAGCAGCAATGTGGGTCAATGAAAGCATGTACTGGGAGCAGACAAGACCTCTATTTAATCGGAGTGCTTGTAAAAATTGGTCATTCCAAAAATGAGAAAGATAAAAACTAGCCCCAGTGTTTGTCAAGTTCACATGATCTGGGATAATCTTTGGTAAATTAAAATAGACATGTCTTTTGGAGTTATCAACATCAAATATACTAGTAAACTTTTATTCCACCTGAATGTATTAGTTACATTCATATTATATCTACTGTAATTTGTCAGCAAAAGTGACTAAAAAGGATGGTTGATTTTCTCTGTCTCGTGAAGTTTTCATCGATAATTGTTAAGAACAAGTACGTTGAATAGATAAAAAGGTTTATAGGGGGGCACCTGGGTGGCTCAGTGGGTTAAAGCCTCTGCCTTCGGCTCAGGTCATGATCCCAGGGTCCTGGGATCGAGCCCCACATCGGGCTCTCTGCTCAGCAGGAAGCCTGCTTCCCCCTCTGTTTCTCTGCCTGCCTCTCTGCCTACTTGTGATCTCTGTCTGTCAAATAAATAAAAAAAAAATCTAAAAAAAAAAGGCTTATAGGTAAACTTCTGAATAGCTTTCAAAATCTTTGGTAATCTGAGACTGTGAAGTTTTGCTAAGTAAAAGGATATATTGGTTTGATTTCATTAGATACTTAAGTCTTCTCCAAATAAGACAGCATTGATTACTGAATGGAGGTTTGTCTGCTTCTGGCTTCTTGTTGCAGAGAAACTGAGGACACTTGATTTTCTCAGTGAACTTACACTTAATTGAAAGTTGCCCTATGGAAAAAACATTGTTTCTAGAAATTGTAAAATACATTCATAAATTCGTCAATCTAAAGAATTCTGGTGTAACAGGCAGTTCACTTAGTTTTCACTTGAAACTAAGGTTTCTAAAAGTAAAAATTCCAATAAATGTAATTTAGGCTGCTACAAATAAGGGAAACAACTCTGTATGTAAGAAAAGTAAGATGTGTTTTTGATAAGATATAAGGAAAGGGAATACATTTTTGTTGAGGGAAAAGAACATAATTTTGTCCTACAATGAAACTGATTTCTTAGACAAAGGAGGCTTAAGACAAAATCTGAATGTGAAAAGAAAGTTGTAGGTTTGTGAACAAAAAACTTAAGAATTTTATGTGTGGTCAGGACTAAGATTGAAGTGAATGGATTTTAAAAGTACGCCGGTATAAGATTGAAATTTGTCTCTTCTCTTTATTAAAAAGATAAAGTTTTCTTGGACTACTGGTGTGCCCTTAATAAGAAATTGAAAAGAAAGTTTTCCTTTTTCCTATTCAGTATCTGCCCAGAAAGCCAAAGTTTCTATGCTTTGTCTTTATCAGGTCTTTGATGACTTAAGAACGCTGAAACTTTTTAATATCAAAGGAGCTGTTTTGCTAACAACTATGTAACTTTCTGTAATACCTCTTATTGCCATCTTGATTAAATATAAAGTTTATGATACCCTTTAATCCTATTTAGGCATTCCCTTTAAAACTTTCTGAGGTTTTTAATGAACTTCCCAAGATTTGAATTCAAAATCAAGTTTTTTGACAGTTCTTTTTTTTTAAGATTTTATTTATTTTTTTGACAGAGAGAGATCACAAGTAGGCAGAGAGGCAGGCAGAGAGAGAAGGGGAAGCAGGCTCCCTGCTGAGCAGAGAGCCTGATGTGGGGCTCAATCCCAGGACCCTGGGATCATGACCTGAGCTGAAAGCAGAGTCTTTAACCCACTGAGCCACCCAGGTGCCCCTTAACAGTTCTAAGAGGGAAGTTTATAGCAATACAGGCCTACCTTAAGAAGGAAGAAAAAATGTCAAATATACAACCTAACCTTATACCAGAAGAGCTAGAAAAAGAACAACAAACAAAATCCAAAACCAGAAGAAGGAAGAAAATAGTAAAAATTAGAGCCAAAATAAATGGTATAGAAACTAAAAAACCAATAGAACAGATCAATGAAACCAGAAGCTGGTTCTTTGAAAAGATAACAAAACAGATAAATCTCTAACCAGAGTCAGGAGAGAGAGAGAGAGAGAGAGAGAGAGAGAGAGAGAGAGAGAGAGAAAAGACCCAAATAAACAAAATCACAAATGAGAGAGAAGAAATAACAACTGACACCACAGAAATACAATTATAAGAGAGAATTATGAAAAAATACATGCCAACAAATTGGACAAACTGGAAGAAATGAATTCCTAGAAATATATAACCAACCAAAACTGAAGCAGAAAGAAATAGAACATTTGAACAGACCAATTACCAGCAATGAGATTGAATCAGTCATCAAAAAAATCTCAACAAACAAAACTCCAGGACAGACAGCTTCACAGGTGAATTCTACCAAATATTTAAGGAAGTGTCAATACCCGTTCTTTTTAAACTATTTCAAAAAACAGAAAAGGAAGGAAAACTTACAAATTCATTCCATGAAGCCAGTATCACCCTGACACCAAAACCAGATAAAGACACCACAAAAAAAAAAAAAAGGAGAATTAAAGGCCAATATTTCTGATGAATATACATGCAAAAATCCTCAACAAAATATTAGCAAACCAAATTCATTAATACCTTAAACAAATAATTCGCCATGATCAAGTGGGATTTATTCTCAGGATACAAGTATGGTTCAATATTCACAAATCAATCAACATGATACACTATATCAATAAGGGTAAAAACCATATGATCACGTGAAGAGATGCAGAAAAAGCATTTGACAAAGTACAACTTCCATTCATGATCAAAATCCTCAACCAAGTACGTCTAGAGGAAACATACCTCAACATAATTAAGGCCTTATATGAAATATCCACAGCAAAATCATACTCAATGGCCAAAAACTGAGAAGTCTTCCCCTAATGGCAGGAACAAGACTCAGCACTTTTCTTCAACAAGTACTGGAAGTCCTAGCCACAGGAATCAGACAACAAAAAGAAATAAAAGGAATCCAAATTGGCAAGGAAAAAGTAAAACTTTCACTATTTGCCAGTGACATGATACTATGTATAAAAATCCCTAAAGACTCCACCAGAAAACTACTAATAGAACTAATAAATGAATTCAGTACGTTTGCAGGATACAAAATCAATGTACACGAATCCGCTGCATTCCTATACACTAATAATCAAGCAGCACAAAGAGAAATTAAGAAGCAATCCCATTTACAATTGCACCAAAAATAATAAAACATCTAGGAATAAATTTCCAACCAAAGAGGTGAAAGACCTGTACTCTGAAAACTATAAAACATTTGATGAGGGGCACCTGGGTGGCTCAGTAAGTTAAGCCTCTGCCTTCAGCTCAGGTTATGACCTCAAGGTCCTGGGATTGAGCCCCGCATGGCATCGGGCTCTCTGCTCAGTGGGGAGCCTGCTTCCCCCCGCCCCCCGCCGCCTGCCTCTCTGCCTAGTTGTGATCTCTCTCTGTCAAATAAATAAAATATTTAAAAAGAATTTTAAAAATTGATGAAAGAAATTCAAGACATTACAAAGAAATGGAAAGACATTCTGTGCTCGTGGATTGGAATAACAAATATTGTTAAAATGTCTATACTCTCCAAAGCAATCTACAGCTTTAATGCAATCCTCATCAAAATACCATCAGCTTTTTTTTTTTTAACAGACTAGAATAAACACTCTTAATATCTGTATCGAACCACAAAAGACCCTGAATAGCCAAAGCAATCTTGAAAAAGAAAAACAAAACTGGAAGCATCACAATTCCAGACTTTAAGTTACATAACAAAGCTGTATTAATCAAAACAGTACCATACTGGCATAAAATAGACACATAGGATAGAGCATGTGACTCATGGTTTCAGAGTTAGGAGTTTGAGCCCCACTTGGGGTGCAGAGAGATTACTTTTAAAAAATTTAAAAAATAGACACATGGATCAATGGAACAGAATGGAAAACCCAGAAATAAACCTACAATTTTATGGTCAATTAATCTCTGACAAAGGAGGAAAATACACAGAATGGGGAAAAGTCTCTTCAGCAAATGGTGCTGGGAATACTGGACAACTACATGCAAAAGAATGAAGCTGGACCACTTTCTTACACCATATGCAAAAATGAACTTAAAATGGATTAAAGACCTAAGTGTGAGACCTGAAACTATAAAAATCCTAGAAGACAGCAGGGGCAGTAATTTTTTTTTTTTTTTACATCAGCCATAACAACATTTTTCTAGATCTCCTGAAGAAAGGGAAACAAAAGCAAAAGTAAACTATCAGGACTACACCAAAACAAAAAGCTCTGTATAGCAAAATAATCAATAAAACTAAAAGGCAAGCAACCTACTGGATGGGAGAAGATATCTGCAAATGACATATGTGATAAAAGGTTACTATGCAAAACAATACAAACAATACAAACAATAAATATAATAAATAATTATTTATTTATTTTATTTATTATAATAAATAATCCTAAAATTTATATGGAACCAGAAAAGACCCCAAATAGCCAGAGGAATGTTCATAAAGAAAGCCAAAGTTGGTGGTATCACAATTCCAGACTTCAAGCTCTATTACAAAGCTGTCATCATCAAGACAGTATGGGACTGGCACAAAAACAGATACATAGATCCATGGAACAGAATAGAGAGCCCAGAAATGGACCCTCAACTCCATGGTCAACTAATCTTTGACAAAGCAGGAACGAATGTCCAATGGAAAAAAAGACAGTCTCTTCAATAAACGGTGTTGGGAAAATTGGACAGCCACATGCAGGAGAACGAAACTGGACCATTTTCTTACACCACACACAAAAATAGACTTAAGATGGATGAAAGACCTCAATGTGAGAAAGGAATCCATCCAAATCCTTGAGAACACAGGCAGCAACGTTTTTTACCTCAGCCACAGCAATTTCTTCCTAGAAACATCGCCAAAGGCAAGGGAAGCAAGAGCAAAATGAACTATTGGGACTTCATCAAGATTGAAAGCTTTTGCACAACAAAGGAAACAGTCAACAAAACCAAAAGACAACTGACAGAATGGGAGAAGACATTCGCAAATGACATACCAGATAAAGGGCTAGTATCCAAAATCTATAAAGAACTTATCAAACTCAACACCCAAAGAACAAATAATCCAATGAAAAAATGGGCAGAAGACATGAACAGACATTTGTCCAAAGACAACATACAGATGGTCAACAGACACATGAAGAGATGCTCAACATCACTCAGCATCAGGGAAATGCAAATCAAAATGTCAGAACGGCTAAAATCAAAAATACAAGAGGGGCGCCTGGGTGGCTCGGTGGGTTAAGGCCTCTGCCTTCGGCTCAGGTCACGATCCCAAAGTCCTGGGATCGAGCCCCGCATTGGGCTCTCTGCTCGGTAGGGAGCCTGCTTCCTCCTCTCTCTCTCTGCCTGCCACTCTGCCTACTTGTGATCTCTGTCAAATAAATAAATTAATTTTAAAAAATACAAGAAATAAGTGTCGACAAGGATGTGGAGAAAAAGGAAGCTTTGTGAATTGGTGGGAATGCAAATGGGTGCAGCCACTGTGGAAAATGGCATGGAGTCTCCTCAAAAAATTAAAAATAGAACTACTCTATGATTCAGTAATCACACTAATGGGTATTTACCACCCCCCCCCAAAATACAAAAACACTAATTCAAAGGGATACATTCACTCCTATGTTTATAGCAGCATTATTTACAATAGCCAAACTATGGAGCAGCCCTAGTATCCACTGATAGATGAATAGATAAAAAAGATGTGGTGTATATACACAATGGAATATAGCTCAGCCATAAGAATGAAATCTTGCCATTTGCAACAATATGGATGGAGCTAGACAGTATAATAGAAAGTGAAGTAAGTCAGAGAAAGACAAACATAATATGATTTCATTCCTATGTAGAATTTAAGAAACAAAGCAAATGAATAAAGGAAAAAAAAAAAACAGACCAAGAAATAGACTCTTAACTCTAGAGAACAAACTGATGGTTACCAGAGGGAAGATGGGTGGGGGGTATGGGTGAAATAGGTGATGGGGATGAAGAGTGAACTCATCATGATGAGCACTGAGAAATGTATAGAATTGTTGAATCACTACCCTGTACACCTGAGACTAATATAACACTATGTTTTAACTATACTGGAATTAAAATTAAAAACTTAATAAAAAATGGAAAAATACATGAAGTCTTCTGACTAGGTTTGTCTACTTGGTATGTTAGATTACATGGGAAACATTGTCAAATGATGACATGCCTTAGGTTGTCTTGTCTGGGTAAATGCTATAGCTATTCCAGAAATTATATGAAATTCCTAAAGTTTTAATATGTTCTGGTATAAAGCCATCAATTGACACTCTAATTATTGAAATGTTGTATGTCACAGATGCAACTGGATTTCCTTGTCAACTGCATTATAATGAGTTCTCATCAGATCTTTAACCATGTCCATTTTTGAGTTTTTCTTTGTCATTTATAATTATTGTTCTGATGCTCTTGCAAAATGTGTTTTGTCTTCCATGAGATTCATGAAAAGAACTTTGTAACAAACATGTTTTTTATATCTTTAAGATCATAAAACTAAGAATTTTCAGAACTAATGGAAAAGCTGCATTCAAATGGAACAAGAATTAGCAACATAGGACTGACTGAATTGAGGAAGATGATTATAGTTCTTATGACTTATTTGGAACACTGCTGGTTCTCTAATGCTTGCTCTTCCAGATTTAAGGAAGTTTTCTCTTAAGATAGCTATGATTTATAGAAATATTGACCAAATATTCCTCTGTGAACAAATGAAAACATTTAACTTTTCTCCCTACCTGAACCCTCCAGAATTCTGAAACTCTCAGTCAGTATTCTTCCTTTGATGGCAATTACAATTATTTGCATCAATTCAATGAGAATCTGTTCTTCTTTTGAAGGAAACTATTGGAAACAGATTATATTATCAAATTTTTGACTGAAATATCATATTTTTTAAAAGATTTATTTATTTATTTATTTGAGAGAGAGAGAGAGAGAGAGAGAGAATGAGAGAGAGAGCACGAGAAGGGGGAGGGTCAGAGGGAGAAGCAGATTCCCCACTGAGCAGGGAGCCCAATGCGGGACTCGATCCCGGGACTCCAAGATCATGACCTGAGCCGAAGGCAGCCGCTTAGCCAAGTGAGCCACCCAGGTGTCCTTGAAATATCATATTTGACAGAGATATGCATAGATTCAGATATGACCAAACAGCTTTAAGGAACTAAGGTTGACTTTATGAAGCCAATAAAGTCCTTGGAAATGTTGTCCTGATACCTTGCTTACAGAGTTCCTAGCAGCCCTACCAGGTGTGTAAAGAATGTCAGTTCCTAGCAAGTACAGAAAACTCAGGATATCTTGGGGACGCTGAGAAGAGGAATTTACCCAAATCTACAGGTACTGTAGGCAAATCTGATGGGCAGGTATTTAGTTTGGCTTCTGGACTTGAGCTTATTACATGTTCAATCTGAAATTCCTTATAAAAGTTCCAGCAAGGGGCGCCTGGGGGGGGCGGCTCAGTCGGTTAAGCATCTGCCTTCAGCTCAGGTCCTGGGATCAAGTCCCACATTGGGCTCCTTGCTCAGCGGGGAGCCTGCTTCTCCCTCTGCCGGCAGCTCTCCCTGCTTGTGCTCACTCTCTGTCAAATAAATAAATAAAATCTTTTTTAAAAAGTTCCAGCAAAGCAGATTAGGAAAACTTATATGGTCAATCACTACTCTTGCTGAGCTTATGCCAATAATTAGGCTATGTTTGCTAAGACTGGACTTGTTTTACCAACAAATTAGTCTTGATCTGGCTATCTTTGATGGAAATGAGGGTGATTTTAGAGAAAAATTATGTTTCAGTAACATGCCTTAGTGGATGTTAGATTCTAGTTCTGATTATCTGTTTGTTATTTGCCTATGAAACTGGGCTAGAGCCTGAATTCTTCTGGTTTCCTTGAATATCTAACCATGACTCCCCAGACTAAGGTTTCTAATTTTCTTTCATTTTCTTGACTTGGAATCATTGGGAACTAAAACTGCCCTTTTTCCTGAAGTCCTGCAAACTGAAGCTGGGCAAATTAATTCTTTACTTATGAAGGCTCCAGGCTTAGCATTACCTGATTTTGATAAGCTATCTGATTTCTACGTACAGGAAAGGCAAGGAAGAGCTGTAGTCATGTTAACCCAAATGCTGAGGCCCTGAAAAACAATGGCAGCTTATTTTTCTAAACAACTGGACTTGGACGTGGTGGCTAAAGGTTGAGACAACCTATGACTGTTTGGACCCCACATGAGATTTCTAGTTTTCTGGAAACCTAGGGATATCTGTGGCTATCCCAAAACAGAGTGTTAACGACATCAGGTCAAGCTAATAGGTACCTCTCGGATATAGCTGCTGTCCTGCTCCCCAATTGTGAAACACTCGATCAGATTTACTCTAGCAGCAAAGATCTCCAGAGTGAACTTTTGTCCAATGCAGAAGCTCTCTGACTTATAGATGGAAGCAGTTTTATAGGAAATGGACTAAAAAGGACAAGAAATGCAGTAGTATCCCTAGATGCTCTTGTAAAGGTTAAAAGACTGGCCCCAGGCACCCCAGCCAAAAAAGGCAGAAATAACTGCACCAACCAGACTTTTAAAATTGGGTAAAGACAAGGCGTTAACCATTTACCCAGATTCTAAATATGCCTTCTCTATAATTCATGCCCACGGAGCCACATGGAGGGAAAGAGTACTGCTAAATAGCAAGAATAGAGATATTAAATATGGCAAGGGAATCCACAAGCTACTAGAAGCTGTACATAAGCCTAAAGAAGTGGTCGTGGTTCATTGTAGAGGCCATCAAAAAGGAAATTCAAAAGTAACAAAGGGAAATAATCTGATGCAGTCGCAAAAAGCACTGCCAAGTCTGGGGAGATTTTGTAATTACCAGTAATACACTCTCTACCACTCTGTAAGTTTATTCCATTTTACTCCCAGGAGGAGATAGCAGAGGCTGTAAAATTGGGCTATCCATGGTCTCTGGTAATCAGAGAATGGATGATAAACAACAATGGGAGAATCTGGGTTCCTAATCAGACTGCACACGACTCAACCCATTATGGTAAAGAAGCTTTATACCTATGGTTAATAAGGATTATGAGCACCCCAGGGATGAAGAAATTATTGAGAAAATGACAAACCAGTGTGCCTTTTGCCAGACAAATATTGTACAAACCAGACCTCCACTACCCCCTCTCGTTAGAGTAACTCAAATCCAGGGGAGAAGGCCAGGGGAGGATTGAAAAGCAGAATTTACTATAATGCCAGTGGGCCCTGGAGAGTGTAAATACCTTTTGATGTTTGTAGATACATTTACTATATGGATTGAGGTCTTTCCTTGTAGGACAGAAAGAGTTAATAATGTAATGAAGACCTTAAAAAAAAAGACATAATTCCTCGATTTAGATTGCCAAAGTCAATCCAAAATGATAACAGGCCAATCTTCATACCAAAAATTATTTCTGAGGTAGCCAGTGCCTTAAATATCAAGTTGAGATTACAGCCTGCTAGAGGCCTCAGTCTTCTGGGAAGACATAATGTACTAACAGAACCCTGGAAAAGACCCTGGCAAAGTTGTGCCAGGAAACACTGGCAAATTGGTTAAAGTTATTGCCAAGAGCTCTTACGAGAATGAGAGTTGCCTCAAAGGGCAAACTAAAAGCTCAGCCCATTTGAAATGACTTATGTGAGGCCCTTTCCAAAAGTCCCTGACTCCTTCTTACCTCCACAGATTCCTCTAATGTCAAGCGTGTATTAATCTCCAACAGGGGGTGGGTACACTCACAAATATGAAAATTTTTTGCCTCCTGAAATTAAGCTTCACCTGTGCGGACATGGGGATTGGGTGTACAGTGAAATTTGGAAAAATGGATCACCCCAGGATCAACTACACCCTGTGTGGACAGGGCCCTACCTAGTACTACTAACCACACACTCTTCCTTAAAATTACAGAGAGTTGTAGCCTGGATCCACCGACTAGAGTAAAAAGGCATAAGCACCAGGGGCCCAGGAAGGAACACCACCACTACCAGATGACAACAAACATTCCTGTGAGCCACTCACTGACCTGAAAATTCTGTTTCAGAGACACTCACAAGGTAAGTAGAGCCTCATTAAGTAAGTGTTCTCAAATTTAAATTACAATAATCTTTATCTGTAGAATACTAGTTCTGCTCTTCTAGTCTTATCATTTCTTCCACCTTATTGTTTGCTGCCAGGCCCTTTAAATATATTAAATCATTCTCTCTGTGACTTTTCAGTAATAAATGCCACAGCTTATTGTTAGTATATGGCAAAATAGATAATGTTCTAATCTCTACCTTAGTCTGATTTTAAAATGAACACCTTCTTGGGGCACGTGGGTGGCTCAGTCAGCTGAGCGTCCAACTCTTGGTTTTGGCTCAGGTCATGGTCTCAGAGTCCTGGGATCGAGCCCCATGTCAGGTTCTGCGCTCAAGGAGGAGTCTGTTCAAGGATTCTCTCTCTCTCCCTCTCCCTCCGCCCCTCCCCTGTGCTCACTCACCCTCTCCCTAAAATAAATAAATCTTTAAATTAAAAAGAGTAAAAACAAACACCTTCTTGATGTTAGTCCAGTCACTATTATCCTAGAGATGCGAGAAACTATAAACACATTAAAGCATCCCTGGAAGCCAAATTCCCTGGTAAATATCGGTAGGATCATAGCAAAGCAACAAACTCAAGAACTGTTGGATATGTCACCAGCACCTGCAAACCAAAACTGGGTGGCCTATATTCCATCTGATGCAAAATGACCATAGCATTAACCGCATTTTGAGCTTCCCTAAATCCTTTGAAAACTCTCCTTCCATAACTATCTAAATAAGCCATTCCCAGAGAGAAATTCAGTGGGTCCATCTTACTCTAGTTATTAATGATATAGAGGAAAAGAATAGGATAATTAAATTGCACCTCAAAGCAACAGCTGTTCTATCCATGCACTCCTGAGATAGGGAATGATAGCCAAGACCCAACTCCTATAATTCCTCTTACATTTAATATTAATGATAATTTCTTTCCAAATGAAACTCATCTGTATCCAGTAAAGAAATGCCACAGTACTTCTGAGACGTGGGAAAAATCAATGTAGCGCATGAACAAGACTGGCCAAACTTAGGGGATTACTGAAAACTGTTTCACTTACCACCCAAGGCATTCAGAAAGATGGCCTGGGATCAAGTAAATGGCACAGTTACATGGAATGGACCCTTGTCTCCTGCATACAAAGACACTCCAAGCTGGGGCCCCACACTGCTTAACTGGCTTAATTCAAAAGACGCCCACATAGCCTGTGCTCCACCAGGGTATGTTCTTTACTTGTGGATCGCCCCATCGTAAACCCCCAAGGGACTCATCCCCAGCTGGAACTTTTCTTTCCCCACATCTTGTTGTGACTCGTGTATTCATTGATAATGTCCAGTTTGTTCGACAACGCGTTTTGGGTCTAATGAGCCCCAGAGGAACTACCATAGATAATCATACTCAGTCTTTCCATCAGAAAATAAGAGCCCTAAGACTGATTCTAGCTGGTGTTGGATTGGCTATTGGACCAGCTGCCCCTTGGGGAGGTTTTACATAACATAAAGTCACTCTAAGGAACCTAACTGATGCCAGAGAAACTTCAGCTAAAAACATGGGAAATGCTCTCAAAACCTTCAAAATTTCCCAAAATCTTTAGCCAACATAGTGCTACACAACTCATTAGCTCTCGATCACCTATTAGCAGAATAAGGAGGGGTATGTGCAGTAATGAATACTTCATGCCACAACTGGATTAATACTTGAAATGAAATGGAAATAGATATTTAAAAAATCTTCAACCAGAAAGCATGGCTATTTACATTCAACCAAAAAAGAAGATCCCCTGATGAGGTCTGGCAGGATATCAAAACAGCCTTACCTAGTATTACATGGTTTCTCCCCTTCCTGGACCCACTAATAACCTACTGCTCTTATTGCCATTTGGACCTTACAAATTGTACCAGACAGTTAAGCATGCATGTATCATGTATCCAAATCCATGGAGGCTATAAAACTACAAATGGTAGAAACACAAGGATATGAGCAGCTTGGGGTTAAACCTGGTAACCCAGAGACATCTAAAACTAGCTGAGGTAAAATTCTGACTTCAGTCAATCCCTATGACTATGCCCATGTCCAGCAGGAAGTAGTCACAGAAGACAGACCTTCATGCTATACCCCATGAGAATGAGACTAATAAAACTAGAGGATGGATTTGTCACCAGCTAGACTTCAAGACCTGACCTGTATTGCCCCCCTGCTTACATTCCCTGACTTTTGTCTCACATTCTTCTGTAAGCTTTTCTTCACAGCTTCTCTCTTCACTCAAGCAAAGGGAAATCAAAACCACCTGTCAAGCCATAGTGACTACTCTGACAAGTGACAAGACCTCCAGCCAGCCCAGACCACCCAGACTGGTTTGAGCATAATACCCAACTGCAAAGATGGACCATGGGGTGACCTCAAGAATGAATGACAATTACCTTCACCCCATTATAATACTAAAATCTTGGATAGAGGAGTTAAGATGACCAAGTAGCAGGGGGATCTTATGTTTGCTTCATCCCTTGAACACAGCTAGATAAGTATCAAATCATTCTGAACACCCAAGAAGTCAATCTGAGGACTGAGAGAACAAACTGCCCAACTAGAAGGAAAAAAAGAGGCAACATCATGGAAGGTAGGAGGAGCAGAGACATAATGTGGGGGAGAACAGAACTGCAGGTGCTATCGAGGGGGCCCTGACCATGGAGAGAGGGAGCAGCACACGGGGGCTTGCACAAGAAAAACACTTCTCCAAAACCACTTACTGGCGAAAAGAGAGGGACTGATTATTGCAAGTTTCTACAAGCAATGGGACTCAAAGACTGAAGCTTTAAAAGTTTGCACTAAGGTAGGTGTGGAGCTTGACAGACATAGCAGTGCTCCTGTGGAGAAGGAGGGCAGAGGCTTGGGAGCGGACAGCTTGGTCTGAGGATTCCCTGGGTTGCACTGGGAGAGACAGTTCCCATTCTTGGAGTGCATTTGGGAGAGGTGGTACTGTCTCTCCTGAGACAGAAGAGCTGGCAAACACCATTGTTCTGCCCTGTTCACTAGTGCGGTGGACTCTGGCTTTTTTCTGTGTTCTTCTATGAACTCCAAGTCCTTGCATATATGTGCAACCTCCCTTCTGGGACAAATCAGCACCAGCCACAGTGTGGCAAGACCCTCCCCAGAGGATCAGCACAGGCCTGTGCTGCACCAGGTCCCCAAAATTTGGAATATTGAAACTCAGCTGGCATGCCTGAGATAAAACACAGAAGCACTGTGCTGCCGAGTAGGCAGACAGCCCAGACACAAACAGGGTGAAAGCAGGGATCTGAGGGAGGCCTGGGACACATGAGGGGAGATTGTTTGCTCTCCTGTGAGGACTTCCTGGACAGTGATGGGTACAAACTCCCCTCTTCAGGGAAGAAAGAGTGGGCTTACACCATTTTTACCCCCGACTCATTAGCAAAGACCGACTTCAGTGAGTAGCACAGTGCCCCATTGGAGGCTTCAGCCACTTACACCAAACCCCCCACCCCTTTGCTCTGCAGGAGCTTTTTTTTTTCCCCCACTAGTATGCCTGAGAGCCAGAGCTAGCAACAGGCCCCTCTCCCAAAAGACCAGCACAAACTCCACACACGCACCAAGTCTACTGACCACAGATTATTGCAAAGCTTCAGTTCTAGTGGAAACAGGATCTGGCTTCTTTTCACAAGCAGACCAAAGCACACCTACTTAAAGCTTGCCACACACTTTACAAGGTCCAAACACTTCCCACTGCAGGCAAGGAGAAACTTTGCAGAGGACTGACCTGAGAGAATAACAGCCAAAACATAATAGCAGAGCCCACACAGCATATACCAGAACACTTCCTCAAGTGCCTCAAGTGCCTGGACAGTATATGACCTCTTCTTAATAAAGCCATTACTCTTAGAAGCCAGGAAACATAACATGCCTTCCTAACACAAAGAAGACAGAGACTTAGAAAAAATACCAAGATGGAGGAATTCATCCCAAAAGAAAGAACAAGGAAAGGTCATGGCCAAGGATTTAATCAAAACAGATTTAAGTAATATGCCTATCCAGGATTTAAAACAACAATCATAAGGATACTAGCTGGGCTAAAGAAAAGCATAGAAGACACCAGGGAATCTTTTACTGCAAAGAAAAGACCTAAAAAACTAGTCAGGCTGAAATTAAAAAATGCTGTAACTGAGATGCAAAACCAACTGATGTAATAACCACACGATGGAAAAGGAGAACAAATAAGTAATACAGAAAATAAAATTATGGAAAATAACAAAGCTGATAAGAAGAGGGAAAAAAATATTGGATCACAAAGGTAGACCTAGGGAACTCAGCATCTCTGTAAAGCATAATAACATTTGTATCATAGGAGTCTCAGAAGAAGAGAGGTAAAAGGGGGCAGAAGGTTTATTTGAGCAAATTATAGCTGAAAACTTCCTTAATTTGAAGAAGGAACCACTCATCCAAATCCAGGAATCACAGAAAATTCCCATTAAATTCAACAAAAGCCAGCCAACACCAAGATATAGTGTAGTAAAATTTGCAAGTTATAGAGATAAGGGGGAAAATCCTAAAAAGCAGCAAGAGAAAAGAAATTCCTAACTTAGAAGGAAAGATAAATAATGTTTGCAACAGATCTATTCACAGAAATTTGGCAGGCCAGAGAAAGTGGCATGATATATTCAATGTTGTAAGTGGGAAAAATACATAGCCAAGAATACTTTATCCAGTGAGGCTATCACTCAGAATAGAAGAGATAAAAATATTCCCAGACAACCAAAAACTAAAGGAGTTTGTGAGCACAAAACCAGCCCTGCAAGAAATACTAAAGGGGACTCTTTGAGTGGGAAAGAAAGACCAAAAGCAACAAAGACTGGAAAGGAAAAAGACCAGAAATAAATAATATAGAAACAACAACAAAGGGGCACCTGGGTGGGTCATTCAGTTAAGTGGTTGACTCCTGATTTTGGCTTATGTCATGATCTCAGTGTCCTGGGATTGAACACTGCATCAGGCTCTGCGCTCAGTGGAAAGTCTGCTTCAGGATTCTCTCTCTCCCCCTGACCCTCTCTCTGCTTGCTCTCTCTCTAAAATCAATCAATCAATCTTTTTTTTTTTTTTAAAGAAATAACAATAAAAACACCAAAACAAAAAACCCCAGTAGAACATATCAATGAAACTAGGAGCTGGTTCTTTGAAAGAATAAATTGATAAACCCCTGGCCAGACTTATCAAAAATAAAAGAGAAAAGACCCAAATAAAGTCATGAATGAGAGTGATCACAACCAACACCACAGAAATACAAACAATTATGAGGATATTATGAAAAATTATACACCAACAAATTGGGCAATCTGGAAGAAATGGGTAAATTCCTAAAAACATATAAACAATCAAAACTGAAAAAGGAAGAAATAGAAAATTTGAACAAACCCATAACCAGCAAAGACATTGAATCAATAATCAAAAATTTCCCAACAAAAATCCAGAGCCAGATGGCTTCCCAGGGGAGTTCTATCAAACAATTAAAGGATTAATACCTATTCTTCTCAAACTGTTCCAAAAAATAGAAATGGAAGAAAAACTCCCAAACTCATTCTATAAGGCCAACATTACCTTGATTCCAAAACCAGACAAAGATCCCACAACAAAGGAGAATTACAGGCCAATATGCCTGATAAACATGGATGCAAATATTCTCAACAAGATACTAGCAACAGAATACAGTAAAAGAATTATTCACCATTATCAAATGGGATTTATTCCTGGGCTGCAGGGTGGTTCAAGATTTGCAAATCTATCAACGTGACACACTACATTAATAAAAGAAAGGATAAGAGCCACATGATCCTCTCAATAGATGCAGAAAAAGCATTTGACAAAGTATAGCATCCATTCTTGATTAAAAAAAAAAAACCCTCAACAAAGTAGGCACAGAGGGAAAACACCTAAACATCATAAAGGCCACATACAAAAGACCCACAGCTAGTATCAATGCAGAAGAACTGAGAGTTTTTCCTCTATGATCCAGAACAAGACAGGGATGTCCACTCTCACCATTGTTATTCAACACAGTACTAGAAGTCCTAGCCTCAGGAATCAGACAACAAAAAGAAATAAAAGGCATCCAAATTGGCAAGGAAGAGATCAAACTTTCACTTTTTGCAGATGACATGATACTCTATATAGAAAATCCAAAAGACTCCACCAAAAAAATTGCTAGAACTGATGCATGAATTCAGTAAAGTCACAGGGTACAAAATCAATGTACATAAATCTTGCTTTTCTCCACAACAATAATGAAGCAACAGAGAAATCAAGGAATTGATCCCATTTGTAGTTTTACCCCAAACCATAAGATATCTAGGAATAAACCTAACCAAAGAGGTAAAAGATCTGTACACTGAAAACTACAGAACACTTATGAAAGAAATTGAAGATACAAAGAGATGAAAAGCATTCCATGCTCATGGATGAGAATAAATATTGTAAAAATGTCTATACTACTCACGGCAGTCCACACACTGAATGCAATCCCTATCAAAATACCACCAGTATTCTTCACAGAACTAGAATGAACAGTTCCTTAAATTTATATGGAACCACAAAAGACCCCAAATAGCCAAAGCAATCTTGAAAAAGATAAGCAGAGCTGCAAGCATCACAATTCTGGACCTCAAGCTATATGACAAATCTGTAGTCATCAAGACAGTATGGTATAGGCACAAAAACCAGACACATAGATCAGTGGCACACAATAGAAAACCCAGACATGAACCCACAACTATATGGTCAAATAATCCTCAACAAAGCAGGAAGAATAGCCAATGGAAAAAAATAGTCTCTTCAAAAACTGGTGTTGGGAAACTGGACAGTGACATGCAGAAGAGTGAAAACTGGACCACTTTCTTACACCATACACGAAAATAAATTCTAAATGGATCAAAGACTTAAATGTGAGGCAGGAAACCACCAAAATCCTAGAGGAGAACACAGCCAGAAACCTCTGATGCTATAAACATCGGGGTGCAAGTATCCCTTTGAATCAGTATTTTTGTATCCTTTGCATAAATACTTTATAGTGGAATTGCTGGGTCATAGGGTAGCTCTAAGTTGCCATAGCAACTTATTACTAGACACGTCTCCAGAGGCAAGGGAAACAAAAGCAAAAACTGAACTACTAGGACTTCATCAAGATAAAATTCTTTGGCACAGGGAAGGAAACAAGCAAGAAAACTAAAAGGCAACTTATGGAATGGGAGAAGCCATTTGCAAATGACATATCTTATAAAGGGTTAGCATCCAAAATATAAAGAAGTTATCAAATTTAACCCCCCAAAACCAAATAATCCTGTTAAAGATAGGCAAAAGACATGCACAGACACTTTTCCAAGAAGACATACAGATGGCTAACAGGTACATAAAAAGATGCTCAACATCACTGATCATCAGAGAAATACAAATCAAAACTACAATGAGATATTACCTCACACCTGCTAGATTTGCTGAAATTAACAACACAGGACAACAGATGTTGGCAAGGATGTGGAGGGGAACCCTCTTACACTGTTGGTGGGAATGGAAACTGGTGCAGCCACTCTGAGGAACGGTATGGAGGTTCCTCAAAAAGTTAAAAATAGAGCTACCCTATGACCCAGCAATTGCACTATTAGGTATTTATGCAAAGGATACAAAAATAATGATTCAAAGGTATACATGCACCCCGATGTTTACAGCATCATTATCAACAATAGCCAAATTATAGAAAGAGCCCAGATGTCCATCCACTGATGAATGGATAAAGATGTGGTAAATATATACAATGTACTATTACTCAGCCATCAATAAGAACCAAATCTTGCCATTTGCCACAGTGTGGATGGATCTGGACTGTAGTATTGCTAAGTGAAGTAAGTCTGTCAGAGAAAGATAAATACCATATGATTTCACACATATATGGGATTTAAGAAACTAAATGGATGAACATAGAGGAAAGGGGAATAAAAAACAAAGAAAAGGAGGCAAACCATAAGAGATTATTAACTATAGAGAAAAAACTGAGGGTTGCTGGCAGGGAGATGGGAAGTTATTCCCAGTGATCCCCTTATTTGCTGCAAGTAAAGTTTACTTTGTGCACCACCCCACCTGGCGTATCTGTGACTCACCAAAGAGCGAACTCACATTGGTTTAGTTATACTCCCTTCTGCTTGTAAAAATCTTTCATTTTGTACAGCTCCTCAGAACTCTTTTCTATCTACTAGACTGGATGCTGCCATTCATCAGTCATTGAAAAAAGCCAATAACATCTTTAAAATTTAGTCAGTTGAATTTTTTTTAACAAAACCCAAAATGACACAACAAACACATAGTTACAAAAAACTGTGATATATTTGAGTGAAAAAGCAGTATATATGACTATGTAAAAAATACAGTTTATAAGTTAATGCTTAATCTTTTGGGGCGAGGGAAGAGGACAAAAAAAAAGATACACTGAATTAACAGCAATTGTATCTAATAGTAAAGTATGGCTTTTCCCCATTTTTTTCTTTTCCAATTTTTAAAAATAAGTTTATGGTATCTCTGAAATGTTTTAATTAAAAACTTTATTATAAAGACAGGATGCCTGCGTAGCTCAGTCAGTTAAGCATCTGCCTTCAGCTCAGGTCATGATCCCAGTGTCCTTGGATCAAGTCCCACATTGGGCTCCCTGCTCAGTGGAGAACCTGCTTCTCCCTCTGCCTGCTGCTCCCTCGTTTGTGCTCTCTCTCTCCTTCTCTGACAAATACATAAGTAAAATCTTTAAAAAAAAAACTTTAACAAAGGTACAAAACAAAATTAAAACAATTATAACTTATGTTACATAATTTTACTTGATACCTTAAAAATATGTGTAACCACCAAACATCAAAAATCAAACTAAAATGAACTGTCATGGGCTATTAACAAGTAGCCTAAATATACTTCTAGCATAATATCTGACATGTTATAGACACTCTGCATTTCCATGTTCATTCTCTTCCCTTTTCAGATGGACACTGGTTCCTCTCATTTTTATTCATCAAAGTCAAGATCTCAAAACCTGAATTATTGTTTCTGGTTCTTTAGTTCGTGGACTACAAATGATGATAAACCTTAAGTCTCTCAGGAACCTTCCTATATAAAGTTGCATTTGCTAAAAGCAAACAATTTAGACTACATCCAACTGAAAAGCTTCTGCACACTGAAGAAAAGCGTCAACAAAACAAGAAAGCAACCTACTGAATGGGAGAAGATAGGTACTAAGGATAAGGTGTTAATATCCAAGATATACAAAGAAACTCTTATAAGTCAATGCTAAAAATTTTTTTTAAATGGACAGAAGATCTGAATACACATTTTTCCAAAGAAGATATCTAGATGGCCAACAGGTACATAAAAAGATGCACAACACTGATCTTCTGGGAAATGCAAATCAAAACCACAGTGAGATAGTACCTCACACCCCTCAGAATGGCTAGTATCAACCATACAAGAGATAACAAGTGTTGAGAAAATTGTAGAGAAAAGGGAATCCTTGTTCACTGATGGTGGTAATGTATACTGGTGTAGCCACTATGCAAAATAGTAGGAGGTTCCTCAAAAAATTAAAAATAGAATTACTATATCATCCAGCAACTGTATCCGTGGGTATTTATCTGAAGAAAACAATTCAAAAAGATATGTGCACCACTGTGTTCATTGCTACATTTCTTATAACAGCCAAGACATGAAAGAACCTAAATATCCACCAACAGATGAATTAATAAAGGGGGACAGGGAGTATAGATTCATAACGGAGTATCAGTCAGCCATAGAAAATGAAATTTTGCCATTTCTGACAACATGGATGGACCCTGAGAGCATTATGCTAAATGAAATACCTCCGACAAAGAAAGACAAAAACCACATGATTTCACTTCTATGTGGAATCTAAAAAAAAAAAAAAATGGACAAAAGATAGACTAATAAGGAGGAGGGGATAGGGGAAATAGATGAAGGTGATTAAGAAGAACAAAATTCCAGTTATAAAATAAGTCAGAGAAGTAAGCATAGGGAATACAGTCAATAACACTGTAATAACATTGTACGGTGACAGATGGTAACTACATACATTTTATGGTGAGCAGTGAGTAATGTATATAAATGCTGAGTCACGATGTTGTACACCTGAAATTAATGATATTGTACATTCAATGATACTTCAATTAAAATACATTTGCATTTGCTAGGCAGTCATCTAGGCACTGCTTAGGACCTAGTTTTCTGCCCATTCAGGCCAGAGCCCTACTCTGCTTCTAATCTCCCACACTGAACAATCAATCACCCGCCCTTTCCACCTCCTTCATGTCTTCTGAAAGTGTTCATTTTCTCCAACCCACTTGCTGCTCCTCTCGAGCAGAAGTTGGCAAGTTTTTGCTGTCAAGGCCTAAATTGTAAATACTTTAGGATTTGTAAGTCCAGATGATCTCTGTCAAAACTACTCAACTCTGTTGTCACAGAATGTAGCTGAAGGAGAGAAGAATTTGTCACCCCCTACATGTGCCTCTTTGATATAAGGATGATTTTGAGCTGATTATTTTTGAGCAGCAGCAGACACGGGAGAATCTCTGGAAACACAGATGTTCACCTTTTTCTAAGGGACATTTACATTTATAAAGGAAATTACCATTTGTAAATTCTCCCTCTCTGTACTAGGAAGAGATGAGTAACTCTAATCTGATCATTGTTTACTGTGCTTTTCCTGCTAACCTTCCAGAACTGGCTTCCTTCCCAAACTCCAATCTTTCCTCTGTAACTGAAGTTGGTATGTAAAGTAGTGGCTTGGGGGACACCTAGGTGGCTCAGTTGGTTGAGCCTCTGACTCTTGGTTTCCGCTCAGGTCTTGATCTCATGGGTGATGATCCCATGGGTTGTGAGACAGAACTTCATGTCACGTTCCGCACTCAGTGCAGAGTCTGCTTGAGATTCTCTCCCTCTGCCCCTCCCTATGCTCATGTGGGTGTGTGTGGCTCGCTCTCTCTCTCTCATGTGCACGTGTATGCAGATAAATAAATAAATCTTTTAAAAAATAAAGTAGTTGCTTGGGCCATTTCAGGGAGTTTTCCTTGGTTTTCCTGGATCTCTCCCATATGTAGAGCACGTGTACAGGTTATTAAACTACTGTTTTTGCGTTGATTATAGGGTTCTGAGCCAAGAACTCAAGAGGGTAGTGGGAAGATGATTTTCCATCTCTATACAGATAAAACAACATCTAAGTTTATGGTCTTCCTATGTTGTAATATAACTTTATTTGCAAAAATAATTAGTGGGCTAGATTTGGTCAGACCAGCTTATGGTCTGTAGTTTGCCAACTCTTACAGTACTCTTCTACCTCATCGTTGGTCTGCTTACCTCCGGTCTCCTTTCCGTACAACCTGCTCTCGATGCTACTATCAGAATGACCTTCCTGCAATGCAAAGCTGACTGCGATGGCATCTTCCAGAAAAATATGGATTTCAAATATGGATTCTCTTCCTGCCTACTCTGGCACAGAGTCCTGATTTTTAGCTTAGTACGCGGCACACCAGAAAACAAAACAAAACTACAGTCTCCTTTACAGCAATGTGTAAATATGTAACAAGTCCTGGCCAATGAGCTACACGTAGAAATGTGGTGCGGAACTTTAAGGAAGGTTTCTTAACAATTAGGAAGTGGCCTAATGACCTGGAATGCAAATGTGCTGGGTGGAATTTCAGCATGTTTCATGAGGACAGAACTCCTGCAGTAAAAATGACAAAGGAAGGGGCACCTGGGTGGCACGGTCAGTTAAGAATCCAATTCTTTTTTTTTTTTTTTTTTAGATTTTATTTATCTATTTGACAGAGAGAGATCTCAAGTAGGCAGAGAGGCAGGCAGAAGGGGGTGGGGGAAGCAGGCTCCCTGCTGAGCAGAGAGCCCGACGCAGGGCTCGATCCCAAGACCCTGGGATCATGACCTAAGCCGAAGGCAGAGGCTTAACCCACTGAGCCACCCAGGCGCCCCAAGCATCCAATTCTTGATTTCAGCTCAGGTCATGATCTTGGGGTGGTGGGATTGAGCCCCATGTCAGGCCCTGTGCTCACCACAAGGTATGCTTCTCCCTCTCCCTCTGCCTGTGCTCTGTCTCTAAAATAAATAAATAAAATCTTTGGGGGAAAAAAAAGAACGGCAAAGATAGCAAACAGAGTTCCTGGTGCCTTGTGGTAACTGTCATTCTAGCCTAGGCTGCAAATCGCTGAATTTTTCTGTAGGGAAGAAGGCAGTAAACATATATCTTGTTTAAGCAAATATTGTTCAGAATTTTGTCAGTGTCCAAACACAATGCTAACAGATATATTAATGATTTCTCATTCTGGGCTGTTCATAGGAGTGCTTTCAGTTGCAAGTAACAAAAAAATCAACAAATAGTATCTGGAGGAACTGTCTCCTGGCTTAGGTTCTGCAGTCCAGCAAGTCAGGGCTAACACTGGTCTTTCCTCCCAGAACCAAGATGGCTGCCACAGCTCCAGGAATCACATCCTTATTAAAGACAGAACTGACAAAAGGAGGTTGCCTGGGTGGCTCAGTCAGTTATGCAACTGCCTTCCACTCAGGTCAAGATCCCAGGGTCCTGGGATCAAGCCCTGTATCAGGTTCCTTGCTCTTGGGGAGTCTGCTTCTCCCTCTGACCACCCCATATCCCCTGCTTTCTCTCCCCCCACAAATAAATTTTTTTTAAAAAGAACTGGCAAGAGGATCTGCTCCACCCCCGTGTTTTCTCTCTCCCTCTCTCGCTTTGTCAAATGAATAAAATCTTAAAAAAAGAAGAAGATCTGGCAAAAGGATCTGCTGACCATACCTATTATTTTAATCAGGAAAGCAGTAGCTTTCTCAAAAATCACCCTAGTAGATTGTCACTGAGGTGCCCTGCCCTTTCTCCAGCTGCAAGAGAATCTAATAAAGTCAATATTGAGCCACATGCTCATCTACCTGGTACCTATAGAAAAGGCAGCAAGAATGCCAGGGGATATTGGTTTAGTCAAACTTCAGCACCTAAAGGCCTTGTAATAATAAACCATATCTTTCAGGATAAAGCTGCCAATTAAAATGTAACCTTTGTAGGTCTCAGAACAGTGCTTCTCAGGCTCTACTGAGCTCATGGATCCCCCAGGGTTCTTGTTGAAGTGCAGACTCTGATTTAACAGACCTGGGGTAGGCCTGAGAGTCTACATTTCCAGAAAGCTCCCTGGTGATTCTATGCTATTGCTACTGGTTCTTGGCACCATACCTGGCCTGGAAGGAACTGACAAGAGCTTCGTGATTTGACCCCTGTGTTGTTTTAGCATCATCTTTTACCTCTCCCTCTCCACTCAGCTCCTGCCAAGTTTTACTTTCGGTTCCCTGCAAGGGTCATGGCTAAACTGCTAGACTGTCTCCCATAAAGTACTCTCTGTCTGAAACATGCTCTCAGACCCCCTGCTTCACCCTGGGGGCTGTGAATACCAGCCACTAGGTATCACTTTCTCCAGGAAGATTTTCTGGATGCCACTACCCTCTCTCCTAGGGGGAATTTCTCCCTTACTCATCTTTGGATCCCCCAGGCCCAGTCCTTTGGATCCCAGGGCCTGGGACACAGTGGTTTGTTGAACAAATACATGTTAAATGAATCAATGAATGAATGAAAGAAATGATAAAATATTTATAAGCCAAATGCTCTATCTTAGCTGGCGTCTTCATAGCCAGCTTTCCCATCAATAACAGCTATAAATTATCATGCTTTTCCAAAGGCATTTACTCCTTTTAAAAAATTAAATAGAAGTTGCCAAGAAAAACCACTAAAGCTAACCTAAGTCATATAATTTAAAGCTAACAAGAGCTTAACAGAAGAAATATAAAAACTTAAGAACTATTTCTTTCTATGCTGCCAGGATTACTTGATTTAATGCATTTTCTCTTTCTCTAAATCTAATGTCCTCCAAAGAAGTGTTACTGAGGACTGGGCCCACCTACTGTTCATTACTGGTCCACATGAGAGAAGTACAGAAATGGAAACTAAGCATTTAGAAACCTTTTTGCTAACTTTACAGAACGATTTTATTTGACTCTAACCATAAAAATCATTATTTGTATTTTATGCCCTTTTGTTACTTAACTTTTTAAAAAGAATTCATTTTTATCAGGCTTCAAAAATGTACTTGTTTACAATGGATTAGAAATTTTTTTCAAATCTGTTTTTCCCTACAGATAATTTAAGAAGCACTCCTCTAAATCTTCTAATCTGGGTCAGACCATCTAAAGCAGCGGTTCTCAACTGGGAGTCATGTTGCCTCCCAGGGGATATTTGTCAATATCTCGAGACAGTTTTGGTCCTCACAACTGCAGAGAGTCGGGGCAGGTCCTCCTGTGGGTAGAGACCCAGGATGCTACTCAACATTCCACAATGCACAGGACAACCCCCACAACAAAGAATGATCGGGCCCCAAGGGGCAATAGTGCTGAGGTTGATTAATGCTGATCTACAGATCTAAACCCAGAATCCGAAACCGATTTATGGTCAAAGACTTTTTTTTTTTTTTTTTTTTTAAAGATTTTATTTATTTATTTGACAGATCGCAAGTAGGCAGAGAGGCAGGCAGAGAGAGAAGGGAGGAAGCAGGCTTCCTGCTGAGCAGAGAGCCCGATGTGGGACTCGATCCCAGGACGCTGGAATCATGACCTGAGCCGAAGGCAGCCGCTTAACCAACTGAGCCACCCAGGCGTCCCTAAAGACTTTTTTTCTTTAATCTCTTCTCACCTGATGAGTTGTTTCTTCCCCCCAGAAAAACAGAAAAGTCACATGCTCACACGCTTACATAGTTAGATTTGGTAAGAACTTTCTGCTCTTCTTAGGGTCAAAGATTTTTCCCTCTTCCTCCTGACACCTTGATTCCTTAATGGCAGAACAAAGAAAGAAGCACGATAGAATTATTCTGCTGCAAGAGGGTCTCATGCCTCATTTCCCCTAGGATCAGTTTTTCTGACAGTTAGCTCTTTGGTGTCTCAATCTTGCGTTCAGAATGTGTGTTAGCACGAATGTGAAAGCAATGCTGAGATGTTCACGTGACAAAAACTTCCCAGCTGACCCTTCTGGTCACCATCTCTTATAGGATTAAATCTCTTGCTGAAGTTACTGTTCAAGCTTCTTGGAAAATAACTTTTCAAACACATGTCAACAGGCTCTCACAAGTTTTGCTGAAGAAAAAATACGAAGCGGCATATCTGCTGTGGTTTATGCTTATGTGCGTTGCTACTAGCAATCATTTAATTTCAGTTCTCATTCAGTGACTTGATCCTTTTTCATCTTGGCAGGATCCACTGGCTACTTATAGATAAGCATGGTCATTGGCAACTGGGGTAATAGCCGTACATCAATAATGAAATTGAACCTAACATATGTCCTAAAGTTCTTTTATATAAATGAGGTCTTTGCAATCTTTATTGAACCCAACTGAAAAATAATCTTCCTTCTCCTGCTGTTGCCTGGTATTATTTTTTATAAAGGAGATGACTTTTATTTTGATGCTTTATTAAAATGCTGGTTATAAAGCTTATATTCCACAATTAAAGTTCTGACTGATAGAAGAGCTAACACTTTGAGTGTCGTCTATATGCCAGCTACTGTTCTAAGCACTTTCATAATATAATGATATATTAATACATCATTTAATCATGGTGACAAACCTACACTATAGGCATTACCATTGTTGTCTTTTCACACACCAGGAAACTTAGGCACATAAAGGTGATGGAATCAGTCAAGGTTATAAAAGTAGTAAGCAGCAGGGCTAAGATTCAAACTCAAGCACAGGGGATCCAGAAGCTGGGAGCCTACCCATCCTCCCTCTCTTGCAAGTTCAAAGTCATGTAAACAAGAAACTCAAGTAGAGTAGGAAATTGAAAGCCATCCTTTGTGTGCTCTCTGGGTTTTCATGAGAAGCACCCCATGGAAAACAAGGTAATAAAGTTCCATATCCTTCGGATTGCATCTCACCTCCCCTTGTTTCTCCCACAGACTAAGTGATCAGTTGGTATTTATAGATTTGCCCCATACTGGAAGCTGGTCACCTACATATTTGTTCTTCTCCACTCATCCCATACTCTCCCCTTTGTCATTTCTAAGTTTGGTCTGAAACCAGTAACAGCAAAACCACGTATTTTTTCCATGGGAAGCGCCTGAGGACATCCCATGAGCCAGCCCCACGTCTGTACTGTGGCCTCTCTAATTATTACTAGTTGCCTGTTGGTCCTTGGCAGGGATAGCGGGAGCTGAAGTTCAGGCAGACTATAAAACAAAATCCGAAGCAACTTAGCCGCTCAGCTCTGGATGGGAAGTCTTGGGCTCCCTTCCCCCCTTCCCTCACCCCTCCTCTTCTTCCCCCTCCTCCTCTTCCCCCCTTCCCTCACCCCTCCTCTTCTTCCCCTCCCCCTCCTCCTCCCCTTCATCTTCTTCTCTTCATGTCATCAGCACCATTTGAAGCTTAGCAGCCCTCAAGTTAAAATGACCTTTCAGAATGAGACCAAAGAGTAAGAGTGTCTTTTCTGTGACTCACAAGATACTCTCCAAAGGTGATCTCTAAACCAGTAGCAGCAGCACCTAGGAACCTGCAGAAATGCAGATTCTCTGATCCCACCCCAGACCTGCTGAGTCAGACACTCTAAAGCTGGGGTCCTGCAATCTGTGCTTCTCAAAATCTTCCTGGTGATTCTGATACATGGTCATGTTTGGGAACCACTGCTTCATATCCATGATTCTCAATGAAGGAGGGCATGTGTTGTGATGAGCACTGGGTGTCACACAACTAATGAATCACTGAATACATCAAAAACCAATGATACGCTATATGGTGGCTAACTTAATAAAAAAATAAATATAAATCACCTTCGGAGTTGTAAAAGTCCAAAAGTTCAAGCTATAGGCCAGAATAATTAGACTTTCTGGGGGTGAGACATAGGCCTAAGATTTTTTTGAGGTTTCCCAGGTAATTCCATGATGCAGCCAAGGTTCCTCAACCATGGAAACCTTGACATTTTGGGCTATATCATTCTTCCTTGTGGGAGGCTATTCTCTGCATTGTAGGATGCTTAGCAGCATCTGGCCTCTATTCACTAGAGGTCACTGATATCCCCTCCCAAAGAGGTCAGGACCAAAACTGTCTCCAGACAGTGCCAATGTCTCTGGGGGCAAAAATCACCCCCAGTTGAAAACCACTGGGTTAGGGCACCTGGGTGGCTTCAGCTCAAGTCATGATCTCGTTGTCCTGGGATAGAGCTCCACAGGGAGTCTGCTTCTTCCCCTCCTGCTCCCCCTGCTTGTGCTCTTGCGCTCTCGCTCGCTCTCTCTCTCTCTCCCTCGCTCTCTCTCTCCCTCCCCCCCCCCCCCCCCGACCTTTCTCTCAAGTAAGTAAATAGAATCTTGGGGGAAAAAAAAAAGAAAACCACTTGGCTAGAGTTCATCATTCTCTCTCCAACAATGATTATAGGCCAATCCACATCAGAAACATTCATTCATTCACTCACTCACTTGTGTTCAGTGTTTTTTTTTTCTTGATGCAAATTAGTTTATTAAAGTAAGCAAAAAAGATACAGGAAGGCATGCATGCTAAGGAAGTAATCTTTAAAATAAAGCAGGCTCTTCCCAATCTGAAGCAACAATGCACTTCGGTTTGTGTATTTCCTTTGCAAAGAGCTTGGTGTTTGAAATGTAGCATCTGCAATTTTCTGAGCTATTAACTGCCATAGTATCTATAGGGCTTATTTATTTATTTTTAAAGATTTTATTTGACACACAGAGAGAGAGAGAGACAGGGAGAGCAGGAACACAAAGAGGAGGAGTAGGAGAGGGAGAAGTAGACTCCCCACGGAGCAGGGAGAGATCCCAGGACCCTGGGATCACCACCTGAGCCGAAGGCAGAAGCTTAACGACTGAGCCACCCAGGCGCCCCTATAGGGCTTATTTATGAAGCAGATTATTAACCCCAGGATCCAAATCCTTCAGGAAATCAGGACACTTGATAGTGTCTGAAATTCTTAAATGCCTTAAAGTTGGAGACCCACTAAATGGAGTATTTCTTCTTAAAGGTAAGTTGAGTTTGTCTTTGGCACTTAGTAAAGCAAAATTTGGCTTGCTTGGGATCCTGCTCTTTATCCCAGGTAGAAGTGAACTGATATATGGTTCTTCCAAACATTCCAGTTTAGCCAAGCAGAGCCACTTGGAGAATTTAGACCTCTCCCAGGTATGCAGTGAGATCCAGTAAAATTCTAAAATTTCAATCCGGAGACAATAGTGTCATATTTGGCATAAATGAGTATTTCAGTCTCAACATATTAACTTTTTATTCAAAGATTCTTGACCGTAGAGGACATTTGCTGTGAATGTCAATTTATACATCTTGAAAGTCACTGATCACAGGAGTTTACGGTATTGATTCCAGTTTACTTAAGGGTAGGAGCAGCACTAATGACTGTTTTCACAACTACTTTGGTTTTTGGCGTTCCCTTTATGATGTTGTGAATCCTCTGTTAATTTTTTAAAATTTTTTGTAGAGCTTCTTGGCAGCGTTCCAAGCAGCCATCTACTTACTAGTTACTTTTGGTCTGTCCATTTTCTGTATGTACATGAAACATGCTTCTTGGTTTAACCGGAGTTGGCTGTGCTTCAACCTGCACCTTCTACCTGTAACGTCACCTGTAACCATTCATTCACTCACTCATTATGCAGGGATGACTTCACAGAACTCTGGCTAAAAAACGAAGACCACCACTGATAAAGGTGCCATTTTTCTGCCTTGGGACATTAGTGAAAGGAACAGATGTTGCCACCCCAAAATATGTTTCTTTGGCATAAGGATCATTTGGAGCTAAAGGCAATCAAAACCCTACAGATTTAGGAAAAGCTTTTTACACCTCCCTCTCAACTGCTTAAATTTGTATCAGAAAGGGGGCCTGTACCAGGAAGAGAGCTATTATAAAAGACACTTTTTTACCTAAGAAACACATTTGCCTAACACGGCAGCCTTTATTTTCCAAACAGGTCTGCTCCTGTGAATAACCCTTCTGCCCCTTTGCATCCTCAGACCACTACCCTTTTCTTTAGCTGAGGAGGTTACATAAGCTTCAATTCTCTGCGGGCCTTTGGGTCTCCTATTTCTAATGGGGCTGCCCTAGATAGAAAATTTGTTTTTCTCCTAAGTGGACTTCTGTCAATTATTAGACCAGCCGAAGAACCTAGAAAGGAAAGGGAAATTTTTTCCTCTTCTACATTAGCAAAGTCTTCACAAATGAGGAGCCATTTGAACAGGCCTCACAGGTGGAACAGAAATTCAAGCAGAGAACACAAGTCTAATCTGATGGTAAATCTACTATCAAAGATTAGGTGAACGTCTTTCCTATTTCTGGGTCTCAAGGAGTTCACAGCACCATGCCCCGAAACTAAGAGGGCCATGTTCCTCAATGATTAAAAGAGATGTCCTCCCCCTACCATCACCTGCACTTTTGCAAATATAATTTCCCCCTCCATGGAAAACAAATTGGAGTAGAATGTTTCATCATATCGAAGTATCGAAGAACCAAGACAACAGGCCCCAAATGGAGTGACTTACACTAAGTCCTACATCACCAAACTGAGACTTAATGAAAACTGAAAAGATTCAGCTCACCCAGAAACAGAAATTTAAACCACTCAATCTGTCAGCGAGCCCTCTTGCTCAACTATAGACCCCCCAACAGTTAAAACCAGAAGAAGACAAGACCACTTAATTCCCGCTCTACCTAAAACCAAATGTTCTTATTTGTGATTGCACTTTCTTGAGGCAATGACAACGACATTTTACAACGACTAGACCATTCTAACCATCAGGCCAGAAAAGCCCTGCAAGGAATGGAATGCCTAGATGACCACATTCCATCCCCTTCCCTGCCCACGATCACATGCTGAACACGTACAGGCCCCCACCCATGACCATGTGCTCCCTGCCTGCTCTCTTGCACATTACCCCGTGAACTTATCTCTATAAAACGCTAGGTGCCCATCTTGCCAGGGGAGGTCAGTTGTTAAGGCTTGAGCCTGCCATCTCCCCCAGCTGTCAGAACCCCAAATCTCTCCCTTTCTCATTTCCAAACCCTTGTGTCTTGAGTTATGGGCTTCTCTCATGACAAGTTTATCTGAGTGTGTTCAGCAACGGTGTTGGCAAACCGAGACACGAGCTGTGCTTTCGGCTTGACCAGCCCTCTCAATTCCCATGGCAGAGCAGTTGGCTAAAGCAGTGCCAAGGGCTCACCCCTTTGTTTCCTGAGTTTGCAGCTATGATAGATCATTCTGTAACAAATCAATCAGGAATCATCTGGTCAGCAGGAGCTAGGTAATATGCCTGATTGACCCCTACCATCTCCTAAGGGAAAGTAATCGTGCAATAACTAATACGTCTTTTGCCAGTGCAATTTTCTTGTGCCCACTCCCTCCTGCCTATAAAAGTCTTTCATTTTGTATGGCTCTGCAGAGTTCCTTTCTATCTGCCAAATTGGATTCTGCCTGGTTCAAATTGCTTTTTGCTCCAAAAATCTCTTAAAATTTTTAATATGCTTCAGTTTATCTTTAAACCATCTGAAGGCAGCTACTCCCAAAAACTTCAAATTAGGCCAAAAAAAGAAAAAAAAAATTTATGAACTACCTTCATTTCATTCTAACCCAGTGGTTTAATTGGATGATTTGGACCCCCAGGGGACATCTGCGGTTGTCACAGCTGTGAAATATGTGGATACTAGAGACCAGAGATGATGCCAAACATCTTACAGCGTGCAGGACTGCTCCCCACGACAAAGAATGGTCCAATCCAAACTGTCAACAGTGATGAGAATGGGAAACTCTGTCCTAGTCCATGCCATACGGCTAAGGGTACATTTACTTAAATTGGTAAGCTTTCATTTATGGAATGGAAATCAGTCCTACTCAAGCTCTTTGTTTCTTAGACACTTTAAGTGATAACATGTAAAATTTACCTTGTTCCCCCCTCCCCCCCACTGTTGCACAGCTCCATCTAGAAACAAAGCCCTCATGAATTTAGAACACTGTGCAAACTCATGTGAATTTAATAATGTTAGTTGTGGGGAAAGAAGATTAAGACTCAAAGCATAGGGGGAGGACATCATAGCTCCAAGGCTCTGGGCCCATCACTGTCAGTCCAATGTAAATATTTATGACAGCACACTGTACTATGAGCACATTTGTCTGAAAGAGACTTGTTTCATCCCTCTGAAAGCAGAAGCCAAATTTTCTAAATAGTGCCTGTATTGTTTAAAAGGGGTAATCCTACATTTGTACCAGTAGAAACTGTACAGAAATATTCAGTCAGCAAACTTGGAAAGAACAGGAGTGGGAAACAAGCCTGTTCTTGTCTAAAATTGTATTTCTTAACTTGGTAGCCACTTAGCACATGTGGTTCTTGAGTACCTGAAATGTGGGGAGTCCAATTGCGGTGAGCTGTAAATGTAAAATACACAAAGGATCTCCAAGACTTATCCCAGAAGAAAGCAAAAGGTCTCATTAATAATGTGTTTATAATTTATTTTGATTAGGAGTTGAAATAATTTTTGGCTATATTGGGTTAAATATATTGTTTTTTAAGGGTTAATTTATTGGGGCACCTGGCTGGCTGAGTGGGTTAAGCATCTGCCTTTGGCTCAGGTCATGATCCCAGAGTCCTGGGATGGAGCCCCATGTAAGGCTCCCTACTCAACAGGAAGCCTGCTTCTCCCTTTCCTTCTGCCCCTCCCCCTGTATGTGCTGTCAAATAAAAAAATTTTTTAAACATTTTATTTATTTGAGAGAAAGTGAGAAGCAGAGAAAATCTGAAGCAGAGTCTGCACTGAGCACTGAGCACGGAGCCTGATGCGGGGCTTGATCCCACATCCATGAGATCATGACCTGAGCTGAAACCAAGAGTCAGACACTTAACTGAGTGAGCCACCCAGGCAGCCCAAGTTAAATATATTCTCAAAATTTAAAAAATAAGAAATAGGTGAAATTGATGTAGCTGGTAAAAAATTTTAAATTATGTTTCTATATAATATATACTAATATATATACATATACATATATATAAAATATATAACAGCACCGTCCAATAGTGGTTGGACATACTTCTGTCATTTTTAAAATCTTATTGTGATGTTCAAGAAGACCTTAGAGTTCACATTTCTTTTACTCTTTTTTTGGAGAGAGAGCGCGAGCGAGCACGCAGGGAGGGGCAGAAGAAGATAGAGAGAACGTGAAGCAGGCTGCATGCCCAGCATGGAGCCTGATTCGAGGCTCAATCTCACAACCCTGAGATCATGACCTGAGCCAAAGTCAAGAGTTGATGCTTAATGGACTGAGCCACCCAGACACCCCAGAGTTCAGATTTCTAACACACAGGTCCTCCAATCGGTAAGCCACTGGCTCTCAACCTTAGCTGCGCATCAAGGTCACCTTGGAGCATTGTTTAAAAAAAAAAACCACTGATGCTTGGATATCCATAGGCAGAAAAAGAAAACACAAAACTCAACAACAAAAAACCTAGACCTAAAACCCACATATTACACAAGAGTTAACTCAAAATGGGTGGTAGGTTTGTTGAAATTAATTTCTAGGCCCAAGATGAAGCTGCTCTTGCTCAGGTCGCCACATCAGCAAACCAGAAGTTGGAGGACTTTCATGTCCTTGTAAATAGTCCACCTGACCAAAAACACAGTATATCCACTCAGCCAATCCCCAAGTGCCAAGCCAAGTCAGGGCCTTCTCACCCCAGACAAGGTTGATTACGTGGTCCCAGCCAAACATAATTGGTCTTTTCCTTATTTTTCCTAGAAAAGCTCTATGCCTTTTGCCCCACTTGGCAGTTCTCCAAAACTCTGTTCCAGCGTAAGGAGAGGGTCTACTTTCTTAAGTGTTAAAGTTTGTTCGTATCACCTAAGTTACTTTCTTTAATATTTTTTAACAGTTTAAAAAATTTTTTTAAATATATTTTTTAAGATTTTATTTATTTATTTGACAGACAGATCACAAGTAGACAGAGAGGCAGGCAGAGAGAAAGGAGGAAGCAGGCTCCCTGCTGAGCAGAGAGCCCGATGCGGGGCTCGATCCCAGGACCCTGGGATCATGACCTGAGCCTAAGGCAGAGGCTTTAACCCCCTGAGCGACCCAGGTGCCCCTAACAGTTTTAAATTTAAAACTATAAAGCTTTTAGAATATCAGGGAAGATCTTCAGGATCCACAGCTAGGCAGCAAATTTTTAGACTTTATACCAAAAATACAACCCATTAAAGAAAAAATGACAAGTTGGATTTCACCAAAATTAAAAGCTTTGGGGAATTCCCATGGGAAGAGGGTAAGACAAGCTACAGTAGAGAAAATATTGGCAAACCCCTTATCTATTAAGGTATCTAGACAACCCAAGAATGCTAAAACTCAACAGCAAAAATACTAATAATCTAGTCAGAAGATGGGTAAAAGATATGAACAAATATTTCACCAAGAAGGACACATAAATGGCAAATGATGTAAATATAGTCAGTGTCATTAGCCATTAGGGAAATGCAAATTAAAAGCACTGCATGTCGATTTCCAATGATCTAGATACAATTTTGAATTTAACAAAGTACTAACACCATCTCCTCCCATCCCCCCCACTCCTCTAGACTTTGATTTAAAATGGTCTGGAGTGTGGCCTGGGCATTCAGAGTTTAAAATCTCCCCTATTCCCTCCCCTCCACAGTTTTAATGTGCAGCCAAGGTTAAGAACAATTCTTCCGGGACAAAGAATATAGCTTAATAGGAATTTATAAAACAGAGCCTGAAGGCAGGTGAGGGAAGGTGCTGACTTTGGGCTGATTGAGGGTTATCTTCACACTCAATCCCCAAGTAAGAGAATGCAGCTTGTTCTTAGGATGTTTTATATTCCAGCATAATGTCTAGCCAGAAATTCAACTATTTCAATTCACTGGAAAGAAGAGGATTTGGGCAAATTGACCAGGTCGATGAAATTGTGATGCCTTCCTAATATCCTCTCTCCTTTCCTCATTAACTTCTTTTTCAATCTTTTTATGAAGGTGTTAAAAAGAATACCACAGGTTCAAAATGGCATCACTTAAGCCAAGTCTCTAAATCAAGCCTTAATACCTAATTTAAATTAAGAAGTGCAGCCTTAATTGGTCAGTCAGGAATGTCATTGTCAGTGCCAATGAGTCAGCCACGTGGATCCTCTCCAGCCAATAAAGGAAGATGAGGTGATCGGTGAGTTAAGAACCCCTGTTTTCTCCCCTCTTGCTTTTCTTGGTAATCTCCTATTACTGGCCTCCCTGCTCCTGCCTCCCTGCCCCTTCCCCACTTTTGTTTTTTCTTTAGCTACAGATGGTATTTTAGGTGGTGGCTGGGGCCATCTTGAGTATTTAATCATTTTCCTGGAGTATCTCCCATATACGCATGAAGTACACATGTTAATAGACTTGTGTTTGTGTTTCTGTTAGTCTTTTATTACAATGGTTATCTGCTAAGAACACAGAAGGATTGGGGGAGATTATTTTTCCTTCTATACAATGACAAAAATTTGAGCATCACTGTTTTAGGCCACTGGTTCTCAACTTAACCGTAAATTGGAATTACCTGGGGGAGATCTATTTGATCATTTTTTAAAGAGAATTCCTTCCTCCCTCCGTCCCTTTCTAGAGCAGGTGCACATGCAGGGGGATGGGCAGAGGGAGAAGGAGAAAACATCTCAAGCAGACTCACAGCTGAGCATGGAGCCCCGCACGGGGCCTCTCAGTATCGGGAGATCATGGCCTGGGCGGAGACCCAGAGTCAGACGCTTAACCAACTAAGCCACCTATGTGCCCATTCCCCACCTCACCCCTAGGGGAGGGATTTTAAATATCCTCATGCCTGATAATCAGATATCATGTTTTGCCTCACAGATATTTAGGATTCAAGACTGAATGCTTTAATAGGAGAAAACTTCACAGGTAGGAGAGCAGGGAGAGTCCCATCTAGTTTCTCCAAAATCACTGATTACTTCGTATGCTTTTAGCACTCAGAAGCTTTTCCACTTAACCACCATCACCAGTGCACAGCACAATATCCCCTTTCCCTTACAAAATGGGTTGGTCTATTCTGAGCCCACAAGACCTTTCCTAACCACCCATTCGATTGGCATGTGAATTGCCTAGGTCAGTGGTTCTCAAAATCTGCTGCATATTAGAATCTCTTGGAGACTTAAAAAAAAAATACCCAGGCCTGGGCCCCACCCCGCAGTCTGATGTGATGGGTCTGGGGCCCAAAGTGGGCACTGCGATTTTTAAGAGTCCTCATGGATTCGGATGTTCAGCTAAATTTGAAAACCACTGGCTCAAGTGGTACTTTACTCAGTGATGGGAAACTGACCTTGGGTACACATATCTTTTTGAATTACCACAAGGGAAGCAGTCGTGTGGAACATGTCTTATGTTGAGGCTAAGGACTCCTACAACATGGTGAAGTGTCACCAAATGCCATGGAGAATGTTTGTAGATGAATCGCTACTGGGAAACGCTCTTCCAAACTCCGACTGCCCACTCTCACAGCGAAGGCCCCTACTGTGGACCACAGTCTCCCGTGTGAAGGATCCAGAATTCCTGGCCATGCCAGTTCTACAGATGTGCGGAATGGAAAGTAGCTCTTATGCAAAACAGGGACTCGCAACTCATCAACTCTCTACCTCCTAGTGGGCAAACTTTACACCATCATCAAATGCAAATTAAAGATAAACTAATTTAAGTACTAACTGTCTCTACCTGCACTCCTGAGGGGGTTGGTGTTTGCCATCCCACCTCCAAAGCCGTGCGCCACCTGCGGACTGCCATTTTCATCAGAGGCGCGTAATTATACAGCCTTGTTTTGAAGATATCTGCTTGCAAACATTTCCAGACTCCACAGTAGTGCAAGACATTTTCCCAAGTTAAAATCTCCTCTCCACCCTTTCTGAAGGCACTTTCAGCCTCTAAATGAGCCTCTGAGAGGAACCACCACTCCTGGCAGCAATCTTCAAGGAGATTTGGAAAAGAAGTTGAAATAACGGTTATAAAAGAGGTTCATATGCTTTGCACTATGATTAAAAGTCCATTCTCTTGCTGAAAGAGAAGAATGCCAGAAGATGAGTCACTTTGATGGGGGAGGAGTGTTGATAGCAGGGAACAGGATGTAACAGGGACCCTCGGAACCCTGGATAAAGGTAGGTGAACGAGTGAGAGGAATGCGTGTTACCCCCCGCCACACACACACAGATTTTCTTGGGCCGAGTGATTCGGAAGCAAACACTGAAAACATCTGGGAGAAACTGTCATGGTTTTGCCCAGCTGAGCCCACCGGAAACTCTTCCCTGACGGTGATGTATCGTCCATAAAAATGTGGTTCCAAAGGAAAATGGGCATCTCTAAACTTCCTATTGGCTCTATAGGGTGCTTTTCCCACACGAGGGACAGTCTGTCCTGGGGTAAAGAGATTCCTAAACCAGGGAGTCAAACATTCTGCCATGTTCAGCCTAAAGGCTCAGGAGACTGTCTGCAAAGCTATGTATGCAGATCAGGTCCAGAAACAGAGACAGGAAGAAGCTGCCCTCTCATTACGCACACTGGCTTTTCTGGACGGTATTTCAAATTCCAAGAAAGTTAAAAAAAAAAAATCTGTACAGGTGGTTCTCACGCTTCGGTGCATATCAGAATGCCCTGGAGGGCATGTTAACCCCTCCACCCCCCAGTGTTTTTGGTTCTGCAGGTCTGAGGTGGGGGCTGAGAATCTGCATCCCTACCTAACAGGTTCCCAGAGATGCTGAGGTACCAGGGACCAGACTGCGAGCCATTGCTCTGATGATAACTCCGGGTATTTTTTGTTTAACCTTAAAGGAGGACTTACACATGACTTCGAGGTCTTACGCCCAAGTACCTCTTTCGCTGTAGATATTCAGATCCCCCGTAGGTCAAGTTAGCCCAGGATTTGGAGTCACATGGACGATGCCGACTCTGGAGGCCCAGGAGGTGACCTGTGTGACACGAACCTCTCTGGTTTCACAAGCAACATGGCAGCTGCCTGCAAAATAAGAAAAATAACCTAGAACAACTGTTGGGAACCTAAAGCGAAATACCAAACCCTAAATGCAGAAAGTCATGTGCGTGTGTTGAGGGGGGGGGGGCGGGAAAGATAAAGGAATGTTCTTTTGTGGAGGAGATGCTCATCTTTTATACGGAGGGCAGAGCATCCTTGAGAGACCGAGCAGGAGAGTTTCGGTTATTTCTTTACTAATTCATCATTATTAATAGCCCCAGGGTACATGGGATTGTGCTGCATTACACACCTGATAGAATTTCCTAGTTGAGAGGTTTGTGATGTTGGGATGTGGTGCCCATGGGGGGTGGGGGAGGAGGGGGTCGTCTTCCTGACAACTTAAATTGGGGACTTGACCCTTGTTTATTGGTCAGCCAGGACTGGTTTTTACCTAGACTCCACGGGTTAAGGGCACTGTCCCCCAAGACCGTCCTCACTTCAGATGCCAGCTACAAAGTTCGGTGGTCCCCAAGCCACCTGCACAACTGGCCAGTTGGCTACACATTGGATTCCCACTACCCCCTCACGTACGGATTCGCTAGAATGACTCCCAGAACTCAGGCAACTTCTATACTTAGGATTGAACATTTATCATCAAGGGTACAAGGAGGACCCACAAAGGGACAGACAGACATGTACAGTGAGGTCTGAGAGGCTCTCCAACACAGAACAACTGTGTCCTCTCCCCAGGGCAACAGGGAATGTCCCCTTCCAGCACACACAGGTGCTCCCTGAAGGGGAGTGGATTTTGCCACCCCACAGTACGTGTCTTTGGTATAATGAACACCTGGAGCTACAGGCAATCCAAACCCAGCAGATTCCGGAAAAGCACTTTATCTCCTCCCCAACTGCCTAAATGTACCATGGAAAGGGGCCTGTTCCAGGAGGACAGCTATTACCAAAGATAACGTTTTCATCTTCCAAACAGCTCCTCTCCGTTCCTGTGAGTGGCCTTTCTTCCCTTTGTAGCCACACAGCCAGGCCCTTCTCCTAGGCTCAGGCTGTTATTTAAGTCTCAATGACCTGACTGCCCTGTGGGGCTCATGCTTAATAGGCATCCCCTACATACAAAATTTGTTTTTCTCCTGTTAATCTGTCTTATGTCAACTTCCTAGAACAGCCAAAGAACCTAGTAGGAAGGAAGGTAAAATTGTCCCACCCCCACAGCACCAAGCAGGAAGCTCATTACGGAGGTCAAGGACAGAACTCAGTACGCAGCCTCCTCCCCTTCTGGAAGGCCAGTCCGCTATCACCTGGTTGAAAGCCCAACCTACTAATCACTTGGGTTCGGCTAATCACATGATCGGCCCCCATCATGGCCTTAGCATAAACCCAGGTGGGGTGCCAGGGCCCACCACAAGCAATAGAGCATTTCTTCAGGAAATTCTAAGGTTTCAAAGTTACCTCCCAAGAACTACGTAAACAAAGGCCAGCCAAACTCCTTCCAGTACAACAGCCCCCATTTGCACATTCATTTTGATTTCCTTGATCTATAAATGTGTCTGTTCTTTGGATTGCTCTTTTGGTTACAGCGTCTGCTGGTTTCCTTTGAGTCTTAGAACTTGGGTACCTGTAGCAGGAGTGCGGGGCGCCCCAAATGGACGGGGGCCAGTGGCCCTGGCGGTGAAAGGATTCACCTGAAGCAGAACAAAGGAAATGGAAGCTTATAGAAAACAGGGCAAGGGAGCGGTGGCCAGGAGAGCAGAGGAGGGGCTATACTTGTGGGGGCGGAGAGTGAGGGAATATGCAGATGTATGGACTTTTCCCTTTTTTGGTAACTGCCTGGTTGTAAGTAGCCCGTTGGTCAGTTAGAGCTTCTGGCTCTTTCCAGGTCGGCAGCTTAATGAACCTGCTTGTATTCAGCCCGGTGGCGGCTGTGGGCCTTTTTGCCTTGTTCAGTTCTCCATGGCTCAAACCTGTTGCCTCAAAGTGGCCTCTACAAGGAGGACCGTCAGCAAGGTGCCTGCGCCACCCCCTCATCTTGTACTGAAGAACTCAATGCCTAGAGATAAGTGAAGGGCTCTGGGACCTCACGGCCCGCTGAGGGGCTGACACGGGACTAGAATTTCTGCTTCCAGATTTCTGCTGTATATTTTGTTCGTAGGGTAGGAAAAAATTTTCCATCAGAAAACCAACAGAAGTTTAACAACATATATACCACTCTATACTTGGGAGAAACCCAGAAAAACCGAGTAACTCCCCCAAATGGCCCAAGACACCACCTTCAATATCATTTCCAGCTAAAGACAAAAGATGTGGGGGAGGAGAGCCATTTCTGGGAGGTTAGCTGCAAAGCACAGCAACAAGGGTAGGGCTCTTGTGCCATTTCGGTCAGTGCCTTCTCCACCGACAGAGTTTCTGAAGGTGGTCATCCTCCCCTCCCCGGTGCAGTGAGGGAGGCCCCCTTACAAAGGGAGATTTCCCTTATCCATGTAAATGTCCTTCACCGAAGTGTAACTTCTCCTTGGCTTTCAGCACTCCCCCAGTGTCTGCTGTCTCCTGAAGTAATCCACTCAAAATAATCCTTTTGCCCAAGAGACATATTTTGGGGTGGCATGTTCCACTCCCCGTCGTGTTCGTCACCGCCATGCATATAAAGGGAAGGCCATCCAAACCCTACTTACTCCAGTTAGGAACTCTCTGCTTTTCCTGACTCTTTAAATCGTGCCCGTGTTGTGGATGAGGGTAGGGTCTTGTCCTACTTCATACTGATATCACGAAGATAATTCCACTAGCGTGTGGGATGAGCGCAATAGAAAATTGTTGATAAAAATCCCTAATACCTACATACCTAAGTAACACATATCGAGTAATGCTCAACCTTCATGGGACATTGGCTACTTGCCTGAAAATTACTTTTCTGGCATTATCACATATAAAACTCACAGCAACTCCACAAAATAAATACAGTATTATATATTGCTACTTATAGGTGAGAAAACAGGCTCAGCAAGGTTGGAAAACTTACCCGAAGTCACCTAGACAGAAGGTAGCAGAACCTTGTGTCCTGAATTAAGCTCTTCACCTCTAGGCAAAGCATTCGGTGAACTTCAGTGTTGATCAGAACCACCTGCAGAGGTAGTCAACCTCCACCCCCCACATCTGTGGAGTAGAATGTGAAGTTTGTGCTTCTGGCAATTTCTCCGGGTGTAATGATGATGCTGGCTCAGAGTCCACGTGTGCACCACTGATCTGGGTTCTGCTAGTATGGCAGGATTTTTCTGCCTTTAGTACCCGAGGTTGTCGGTCACGCTGCTTTGAAGAAGCAGTAGACCCGATGAAGAGTGGTGGGCAGCAAAGCCAAGTTTATTGGGCGATAGTACAAAGCTCTGGAAGAAGGACAGGCCCAGAGAGGGTTGCCCTTGGACCTCCTGAGTCTAGGGGTTTTTATGAGCTTGCTCGGGGGCTGTTTTAAATCTGACGAACCTCCAGCCTGTCACCCAATCAGGTTTCGTCCACGTGCTCATCTACGGATCAGGTGGTTGTTTACGTGGGAGAGGGTGGGGGCTCCTTCCAGGGTGCTGTAGAATAACAGGATGGGGTCTTTTTCCTCTTAAGACAGAGCCCCCCACCCCTGCCTGCCTCTCTTGCGACTATCCTCCTACTAGCCAACGAAACGAGCACAGGGCAACACAACCTAAGAACACATGAAGGCCAAGTTCTAAACACCAAGGGCTTCCTGGACCTTTTCCAATTTTAACAAGCAGACATGAGCAACCCAGGCTTCTTCTCTCATTGGTTATTAAGCATATGATGGGATTGGGGCGTAGCTTGAAATTAAAGGAAGGGAAGTGTAGAGGCCCCTTTTAGGCCAAGAGGCCTGGGCCACGGAATGCAGAAGGGCCCTCCAGGTGACCCCCATCAAAATATCCCTAGGCCCTAACTCACCAGTGGGCTACTTCCATAGGTCGCCATACGTCCTCACGGCCTCCCTTTAAAAACAGCCCCCACCCACCGCCTCGTGGTGGAAGCTTCCCCTCCCCTGCCCGGCTCGGCCCCCTCTTGCAGGTGTGTTCAGAAACTTTGATCTCCCTTGTTCTGCCTCAGGGGCTGGATTCTTCCACCCCCCCCCAGCTATTGCTCCACATTTGGGGGCCGCCATCGGATCGGAGAGACACCACAATTAGACACCACAGGATGTCCTTTAGCAGATGGGAAAAAAAAATTGCCAGTAAAGTTATTTATTTCTGCACAGATTTCAAAACTGATATACGGGGTTGTTCCCTATCAGAGCTTCCTGCCAACTGTATATTCTGTGACAATGATACAGAAGAACAGAGGAAAAACTCATTGGAACCCCTTTCTCTGTCCAAGCCTGTGCCAACCAGGGAGAAGGTGTGGGGAGCGGCGGGGGGGCGGGGTTACCTGTAGTGGCCTTTAGAAGGAAAAAATGTGTGCTTACCTGCACAAGCCTCTTGCAAAAACATAGCCTCCCGCTGTGACACTACAAGCAGCTGCTGCTCTGCTGATCAAGGTCCACACAAGACCCCTAATCCTTCTGAGTTGAAGGTGAATGGATACGGATTGTTGGATTCGATATCAAACAGATGCTGGAGAGGTCCTTTAAACAAGTGCCCACACTGACCAAGGGAGAATCTTTGGTTTTTAAAAGAACTGGCCATTGGAAAGTAGTAGTTTTCAACCTTCATTGGAAAATGGCATCACCTGCGGAGCTTTTGTAATTCTCCCCCCCCCCCCCCACCCCCTATGCCCAGACCACAGCCCAAACCAATTGCAACAGATTCCCTGCAGGCGGACCTGAGCATTGACATTTCTGAAGCTTCCGGGTGATACCAATATGCAGCCAAGTTTAAGAGTCAGAGTTCCAAAGCAGCCCCTCTGAAATGTTAAATTGCATAGGATTTCCCTGGGGAATCATGCTAAACTGCAGATTCTGACTCATTTGAGTCTGCGGTGGGGCCCGAGCCTCCGCATTTCTAACCAGCTCCTCGGATGCTGAGGCTGGAATGTAAGTCCCATGTAAGAGAAGGAGCAAAATGCTGGGAGGGTTGTGTTGCCTCGAGACTCTCCTGCTTGCCTGGACTCAGCAAGTACCCGAAAAATGTCAGGAGAATATCTGCTATTCAGTCCCATTGAGAGTGTTAATATCTTGTCTCTGGTAAGGAGGCAAGAAAGTTCCAGAAACAGCTTAAATCCTAATTTCTCTTACCTAGCCTCACTACATAAAAGGCTCCAGGATCTTCTAGAATAGTATATCATGCCCCTCTGGATGGACTGTCAGATCCAGCAAACCCTGAGCAACCCTATGTTTAGTACTACTCCGTGAAATCAGTTTTCAGCAGACAGGATACTCTTTCATATTACATGCATAGACCTAAACCTTGCCAATGATTTTCCAAGTAACCAGGCACCCCACTTTCCTCCAGCTCCAAAATTCTGTAAAATGTGCGACTCACATTGGGCATATGTTAGTCAATGACATACTCTTTTCTTGCTTCTCATGCTAGCTGTTCACCAAATCCCATCATCTTCTTCCTAGTCTACTTATCTCAGCCTCCTCTGCTGTTAGGTTGAAGTGGGGCACAGAGGCAGAAGAAAATCATTAAAATTCCTTACCTACTGACAAGCCCTTGAAACAGACAGAGTGGCTCTCCCCTGGGGACTCAACTGCCCTCACCTTGAGGTTTTGTTGAGGACAATCCTAGCCTGACCGACGCCCTACCCGGACAGGTCCGGCCAGGATCCTGTAAGTCTACTTTAACAATTCCTTTAGGAAACTTTATGTCTAAACCTCCAAGATAGTGCCGAGAATCATTCCCAAGCATATGGCCCACTGATATACATCTAAAGGGTCTCACAAGAAGATTTTTACTACTGGTAATAAATAACCTTTCTCCCAACAATAGCTAGCCCCTCAAGGTCCTGGAGCCCTTGCTTCCAAAAATTCCTTGGAGACTTACATCATCCATTATCCCCTTTGTCGTCACCCACTGCCGAGTCCACCCCTACTCTGCCTTTAAAAACTCTGACTGTAATCTGGTTCGGGGTTCAAGTTCCTACTCCGCTGTGTTGGTATACTTGGGCCCAAGCTTAAGCTTGTCAAATAAACCCTCGTGTGATTGCATCGGTGTTGGCTCCTTGGTGGTCTCTCAGACGCGAAAACTCGGGCCTAACAAGGTGTGGTCACATGACTGGATTTTAGCCAGTGGAACGGAAGTAGAAATACATGTGTCACACAGAGACCTGGCCCACAAAAATCTCTCCCCATGTGATCTTTCAAGTACTTTCCCTTCTGCCAACTTGGGGCAAATGAATGCAGCAATTTGGCAGCCATGTGTCCCAGGTGGCAGGGCCGTAAGACAGAAGGGGAACTTCCTGCTGATTAGGAACCTGTCCTTTTTTTATTAATTCTTTTTATTAACATGTAATGTATTATTTGTCCTAGGGGTACAGGTCTGTGAATCGTCAGGCTTACACACTTCACAGCACTCACCACAGCCCATACCCTCCCCGGTGTCCATAAGCCAACCACCCTCTCCCTACCCCCATCCCCCCAGCAACCCTCAGTTTGTTTTGTGAGGTTAAGAGTCTCTTATGGTTTGTCGCCCTCCCGATCCCATCTTGTTTCATTTTTTCCTTCCCTACCCGCAAACCCCCCATACTGCCTCTCAAATTCCTCATATCAGGGAGAGCATATGATAATTGTCTTTCTCTGATTGACTTATTTCGCTCAGCATAATACCCTCTAGTTCCATCCACATCGTTGCAAATGGCAAGATTTCATTTCTTTTGATGGCTGCATAGTATTCCATTGTGTATCTATACCACCTCTTCTTTATCCATTCATCTGTTGATGGACATCTAGGTTCTTTCCATAGTTTGGCTATTGTGGGTATTGCTGCTATAAACATTCAGGTGCATGTACCCCTTTGGATCCCTACATTTGTATCTTTAGGGTAAATACCCAGTCGTGCAATTGCTGGGTCATAGGGTACCTCTATTTTCAACTTTTTAAGGACCATCCATGCTGTTTTCCAGAGTGGCTGCACCAGCTTGCATTCCCACCAAAAGTGTAGGAGGGCAACTTCTCTCTTTGACTCTCCTTTACGAAGAAATACACTTCTTTTGTGTTTGAGCCATTCCACCTGTTGTGATTCATTACAGCAGGTAGTCACATTTTAATTAATATACCTTGCAACCATCCCAACTCCACCCTTTGTGGAGATGCAGAAGAAGGGATATGTAAAGAGGATCATTAGTCATTTAGGACACACAGTATGGCGCCCATGGCAACCCAGGGAGCAAGGTGTTTGAGGAGGAGTCGAGTTTCTCTTTCTCTTCATGGATCCCTCTCTATGCCTTTCTGCTGCTAGACGGCAATTGGGCTTTGAAGAGTTCTTCTACTAAGAGAAGAGATACAGGGAGCCAAAGAAGAAGCAAGGGGAAGTGACAGGGATTGCATAAGTCTACTTCTTATCTTGGTTTTAAGAACGAGAATGATGAAAAAACAAATTCACACGTTGTCCAAGCAATGTCACCAAGGAGACAAGGCAGGGAGGGATAGTAACAGTGATGATGATGCTGATAACTGGTATTATGAAGTTTTTAACACCTGCCACCGCTGTTATAACATTTTATACACATTACCTCACTTGTTCTTCAGAACAACGTTATTAAGTACTGTTAATATTTTCATTTCGCAGTGGCAAAACTAGAGGCCCAGAGAGATTAACTTGACCACTCTGCAAATGCCAGAGCCAAGATGCAAACCCAGGCAGTTGGCCTCCAGATCGTATGCTCTTAACCACTGTCCTGTACAGTTCCAGGGTCTGGGAGAGAAGACCTGACCACCAGTGAAAGGTATGCTCATGGCCGTAGCTCCTCCTCTCCCTGTGGAATGAAAGTGCAGCCGGAGAAAGCAGGGATCTGGCAAACTCCATAGTCTATTTCTCACCATTGCTCGCAGCTGAGACCCACAGTATCACATTTACACAGAACCTCATGTAAACCTTACATGAATGCATGTATGCGTGTCTCAGAAGAGGCTCAATTTCTTCTATGCCTACTGCCTTATATTTATGGCTTATCTATATCCTCATAATTTTGGAGTTTTATTATCTTGAAAAAGTTTTAATTATAGAGGCAAGAAGTACATGTAACATATAAGTATATTTGAGGATAATGAAATGCTCACCTGTGTACCCACAACCAAGCGAAGGATAGACAATATTCCAAGATCTGGGAAGTACCCTGTGTGCTGTTCCCTAGTCTCATCTTTTTCTACTCCCCCATCTCCAAAAGGTATTCAGAATTATATGTTAATTACTTCCTCGCTTTTGTTGGGGAGCAAGAGTTCTTGCCCCCTCAAAAGTCCTTCTGGCTGGACTAAGAATCAAGTTGACACAAGACAGATTAACAGGAGAAAATCAAATTTAAGAGGATAGGTACGGGGAAGCCACACAGATTTGGGAATTGCAAAGAGAGTCAACCAGGCACGATGAGGTCTACACGTCATTCTGAACTAAGGAGAAGTGGGGGAGGCATCTGGACTTCAGAAGGAAGGAATGCAATTCACAGGAAGATGAAAAAGAGTGAATGTTTGGTAAACAAAATGTCTCCCCTGCCATACAGATAGGTTATTGAGATAAAATCTATCTCTGGTAATAACGCTTATTCTGGAAAGACCCTCCAATTTAGATTCATATATGTGGTTAAGGGAGGGCTGAATGTTTCTCCCGAGACTGCAGGATCTCAAGTGCCTTCAGCTCAAAATAATCCACATGCCACAGTGGCCCATCTTGGGGCAGCGCACCTTCGGCCCCCACACTTCTTTTATTGCCTTACCCCAGGGTTTCTCGATAGCAGCACTATTGACATTTTAGATTAAATAATACTTTGTTGTGGGAGACCATCCTATGCTGTTGAGTTGACTTATACCCCTCAAAATATGTACTGAAGTCCTAACTCCTAACTCCCACTACTTCAAACGTGACCTTATTTGCAAATAGGGTTGTTATAGATGTAATTAGTTAAGATGAGGTCATCCTGGAATAGGGTGGGTCTCTAATCCAATATGACTATATCCTAGAACTTCACATTAATGGAATCATACATGTATTCTTCTGTGACTTGCTGCTTTTTGATCGGTGTCATGTGTTGGACATTTACCCAGGTTTGGTGCATGTAGCTGTAATGTATTCATTTTATCTGCCGTATCATATTGTACAGTATCAAAATGCCTAATTCTCCCAATCCTTCTATCTGGGGAAAAGGTGGCCACAGGGAAGTTTCTGAGCTGCGTTCTCTACATTATGAGCTGAGTTTTTGTTCACCCTAACTCTAAGGGTGAAGCTCTTCAGGGTCCTAGCTTTATAGAACATTCTCCTATTAAGGTCTCCACCTTAGCACTCTCTAGGCTTTATTTTTTTTTCTTCCCCAGGCCCCATGCAGCCTCTAAAACAGACCATGAGGGTCACCAGACACCCCCTGGGTAAAAGCCATCTTAAGCCTTCCTTAGTTCTTAGGATTCCTACTTTCCCTACCCCTTTGCTTTTGTAGATTTCTTGCAGTGAACTTATAAAAGTCATTTTTCCAGAACTATTATCAGGACTATTAGAAATGAAGTACACTTTTCCTCTTCCAGGAAAGAAAAGAAGCAATTCTTGGAAATGAACTGATCAGGCTGGTAACCTTCAGAAGTCTTGGAGTTGAACAATGGAACATCTCAAGAAACAGTATATTAAAAGCCAACCATTACCTTTCACAATGCAACAATGTACATAGGGCTTCTGCACAATCATAGGAGATTGCCCCTCAAGCATTTCCCTCAACCACTGCAGTCCCTGTTCATTATCTAACTGAATAATTCCACCATTAAGCACACATCTATCCCTGAGCCTGGTTCCAGAAGAATCCCCTTTTGCTCTGTGTAGAGAATCAGAAACATTGGGCTCAGAAGCATCATCTGCATTCTTAGGCTGAACTTAGAGTGATCACATGCCCTCTCTGCATTCTGTTGAGCTTTCTGGGGCCATTCTGTCATTTCTGGGCCCAGTAATTTTCCTAAAGAAATTTTACTACAATTACTATGAGGTTTCCTTGTCAAAGCCACATAATGATGCCAGAAGCCAGCTCTGAGACATCTTTTCCCATCAATAGATCTAAACCTAAAGTGAGAGGTAACCTTTTAGGCAAAGTGAATACAACAGAACCAGGTTGGGGAGGGGGACAATGGCATGATTACAAATGTTCTGACATATTCCAAGTGCCAAAAGCTCACAAGTCTAATTTCTACTCCAATGGCTTTACGTCTTTCTGTGAGAGGTCAGCTTCTTGAGAAATGTCTGCGATCTGGCCTGGGAATCTCAGGGATCTCTTCTGGAGTTGATTAGACCTCATTGGGATTCAGATACAACCTCAAGTTGAATTCAATGTCATGTTTAACTCTTTTCCTGGGGGTTCCCTTCTTTCCCTTGCATGTCAGCTAGCAAGCAGATGATGGGTATCTCTTTATTCCCCCAGCTGTATTGAGATATAACTGACAAATAAAATTGTAGGATATTTAAGGTATATGTCAGGCATACATGGTGCGTCGCAGGGTGGGACACCACACAGGTCTTCACTCACTTTTCTTAGACTTATGTTTATGGTCCTTTCCTGGGAATGCTCTCTTCCCAAGTCCTCCCATGGCTGCCATCTTCCTTTTTATAATTCAGGTCTCTGAGCAACACTGATTACAGAAATGCCTTCCTAGACCACCCCTTGTCAAATGCTCCTACCCCTGCCATCTCAGTGTCTATCTACACCTTTACCCTGCTTTATTGTTTGCAGAGCAATTAACCCATGTAAAAGTACATTTTTAAATATTATCATTAAGTTATTATGTTATTGTAAACAGTAGTTTAACATATAAAAGTTATTTATTTTAATTGGTTATAGTCTGTCTTCTTCACAAGAATCTATGCTAGGGGCTTGTTGATTTGTGGTTACCACTGTAATCTGAGCTGCTGTTAGAGTTATGCACTTAGTAAATGCTCAGTAATTGCTGAATAGTGAATGGATGTAAAATATGAATAGAGTTTTGGAATTAGAAAACATGTGTTGTTATTTAACTACCTCAACACATTTCCTGCCTTTATACACAGGGATCAGATGACATTAATCTAGCCATTTAGTGGGTGGCCAGTGTTCCTGATGTAAAAAGATCGTGTTAACATGAGAACACAGTTGTCTTTTGAGCAAAGGGCCTTTCTTTTAGCTTTTATTCATGATCAAGTCTCTCTCATCTGGAGAAAAAGAAAGAAAACCTCCTTTCAACCTATTTCTACCTTATCTCATGTCTCCAGAAACTGCCCCCTTTTCCCTCTTCCTTTAAAATAAAACTTGTGTCTGAACTTTCTTTCAGCATTTATTCATTCCCCAGTACTTATTCCTAACATTTATTCATTTCTGCTCCCACTCTTCGTGAGCTCTTGGCATGATGAGACCTGGATGACCACTCTCTTCCAAAAACATCTTTATGTTGCTAGCATGATGCCCCCCCCCTTTTTTTGGGTACTTCTAAGGCTCTGGAAGGTCCTTCCTACTCCCATTGTCTTCTCTATTTGACCTTGAAGACCAGTCCCTCCTCTCTGTTTCTCCCTATTCTTCTTCCTCTCAATGTCATTCACTCTCTGACTTGATTTATCCATGGACACCCCCCAGCCAGGGTTAAAGCTTGACTGTCACTCCACATCTTCGCCTGGTTACCACAGAAGCATCTCAATCTTTTTTTTTTTTTTTTAAGATTTTATTTATTTGTCAGAGAGAGACAGAGAGTACAAGTGGGTAGGTGGCAGGCAGAGGGAGAAACAGGCTCCCTGCTGAGCAAGGAGCCTGATGCAGGACTTGATCCCAGGACCCGGGATCATGACCTGAGCTGAAGGCAAATGCTTAATGGACTAAGCTCCCCAGGCATCCCAGAAGCATCTCAGTCTTAACATGTTGCCAACTAGGCCTGTGCTCTCTCATCCTAGTGAGTCCCCAACTCTGGGAATGACACCATCAACCACCTACCCAGTATGGAAAAGTCAGAGATCCAGGAATCACTCCTGATACCTCCTTCTTCATGTTTATATTCCAAGTCCACGCAGTCATACATCTGACACTCTATACTCTGCCCCGCCCTACTGTGGGATCTGAAACAATCCAGTCTTCCTTAAAAACAATTTGTCCCTTTCAATCACTTCACTAATGATATCCTCTTAAAACCCAAATATGGTCATGTTTAAACACTTTAGAGGCTTCCGATTGCTTTTAGGCTAAAATTCAAAATTCTTACCCTGGCATTTCATGTTCTCATTGCTCCCCTATCTTCCATCCCCAACACAGAAGACTTTCTGCTCATTACATAGCTCTTGGTTTAAGTATATTTTCCACAGAACTCCCTTTCCTGATTCCCAGGTAGGTTAGATCCTTATTACATGATTTTTTAGCACTTATCACAAAAGGCATGATGTAATACTAAACAACAACTATACAGATTACGGTTTTATGTATGTGTAACACCATGCAAACTCTGTGAGGTCAGGAGTTTGCCTGTGGTTTTGAATTGCTTCCTAACTTTTCCCTGTATCATGACACAAGTAGAAAAAGGCTATTTATAAGACAAACTGGTATAACTAGACAAAGAGGTTACTTCTGGCCAGAGGCCACCAACCTGTGGTCTCAAGCTGCCCTAGGCTCTTCTCCACTCTGGAGGCTGGGAATACAAGTATACTGGTACATGTGGGCACGGAGCTAGATGGGAAACTATGTTACATGGACACCATATCCCTAGGACTTGCATGAATTTTCTATTCTAACTCATTGCTTCCCAACCAGCTACAGCTTTTTTCTCTCCCTGGAGTCAATTAAGATAGAGCTTGGAGAAAATTCATTCGAAGTAAAAAATTACCCAATGATCATCCAGTAGGGCCTGGAGACTTCCACAGGTTAGGAGAGGAACAAGGAGACTGTATGTACAAGCGCAGGCATGAGAAGAAAAGAGAGGGGCACCCACAGAAAGGGTCGTGAATACGGTATTGCTTGTAGTTCACCAAAGGATTCCACTATACAGAAGCCTGCACTATGGTACCCAGTTTCCATTTATTATACAGAGCTCTAAGGAGGAAATAAAGGGAAATTTGAGTACCTTCTACTGTTAAGTGCTTGGTTATATATTTATTATTAAATTGTATGCCTACATTATATTTTGCATACAGTGCATAGATTTTTTAAAATAGCAAATTTGCAAACCTTGTATGACACAGATGAAATAAAACAGATCTTAAAAGTCTTGCTAATTAGGGCTCTTCATATTTTCAATATCTTAAACACAACAGATAATTAATGTGAGTTTTATTCTTAATCGGAATGCATGAGAACCTTTATTTCAATTAACCTTCTTGAAAGTTTGGATTTCTTTAAGCTGATTTTTAAAAATTAGATTTGATTGGTTTTTATTCCTAATATGACTAATATAGATCTCAATTTTCCCCTGGGACTTGCATTATGAGCATTACCAGATTAATATTGTTTACCCTGTATCTTTGAAAGTCACTTGTCCATTTGGGGGGTTTAATTTAGTTACCACAAGATAATACAATCTGTAGACACACTGAATGGGCTTTTGTCAAGTCCATTATTTCACAATACACCGACAGCAAGAAAATGAAGGTAGAGAGGTCACTGTCCACTCCACCCCCAAATGGGATGCCAATATTTTCTCCAGGTATCTCAGGGACAGGATAGAAGGAATGGGGGTGCCAATGTGAGCCCATATATGACATACTAGGAGATTGAAATGTTTATTTAAAAAGGAAAAAATAACCATGAAAAACAGTTATAATTCTTTCCCTTGCACTACAACAGAACATCTTGTCTAACCCTGAGAGGTATATTCTACTTTGCAGATCTAGACCGGGGTCAGCAAACTTTGTAAAGGGCTAGAGAGTAAATATTTTCTGCTCTGTAATCCATACAGTGTTTGTTGCAACTACTCAACTCTGTCATTACAGTGCAGAAGCAGCCATAACCAATACATAAATGAATGAGCATGGCTGTGTTCCAATAAAACTTTATTTATAAAAACAGGGGGCAGCCAATTTGGCTCATGGCTATAGTTTTCCCATCCCTTGATGAGGGCAGCAAAAGCCCAGTCTCTTACAGGCCATATTTGACATGAAGATCATTGCCCACAGTTATGGTAGAAATAGTACAAAGTGACAAATGCTTATAGGCTTAAAGCATTGTAAGTATAGCTAAGAGTTAGGAAAGCAGGTGCTGGTTTCCAGTTCACTGAGTCAAAGCCCTGGAGGGTAAAGCACCAGGTACCAAGATCAAAGAGGTTTTCACGGTGTGTACTAGGTTGAACTACATGAAAGTACTGATTTTGAACATTATTGGCAAGCAAAAATGGCAGCTTCACATCGTTGAACTTTTATATATATGCGAAAATAAAAATAATAATGGGTTTTTATTGAGGGCTTACCACATTCTTCGCACTGGGACAATATTTTGCATGTGTTATTTATTTCTTACATTAGACATGCAAGGTCACTATTATTATATGCAATTTCCCAATAGGGAAAATGAAATGCAAACTGTTTATGTATCTTGCCCAATGTCTCGTGGCTAGAAAATGCTGGAATAGAAATGCTAGAACTAGACTCAGGCTGACTGAATCCAAAGTTCCTGCTCTTAGCCATCAAAGTGTTTGATATGGAAAATAACCACTTTGGAAAAATGAGACTATGAACAAAGAAGGAAAAGGGCACAGGTTTTTCTGACTCCCTATGACATAAGTGAGCCAAATACACCCCATCCCCCCTGCACCCCCCTCCTTATTTTGAGAAATGAGTATATGATGTTTAATATTATTTTATGTATCTCTATTGTATTTCAAAAATATTTTTGAAAAAATAACAAGACAAAAATTTGCCTGAAGATCTATCTTATCAAGCAGAGAAACTGAGATTCAAAGCAAGTAATTTGACTCTTAGAGCCGGTGCTCTTAACTTTTATACTTGTGCCTCATGGAAAAGTTCTCCCTCTTGTTTGTTTTTTAAGATGTGAACCCTTCTGGGCAGGTTTTACAAGCAGCCTTTCTCTGCTTGTCAGTAGAAGAGACCTGGAAATGTGCTGTTAGGTTAAGTGTAAGTGATTTAATTTACCATGAAATATCTAATTTTAGTTTTCTTTTGTTTTTTTAAAAAACAACCCTACTTAAATTAATAATCTCAATATTACATTTCCATGTTCATTTGGTAATTCGTGAATACTACTGGGAGAATTTGGGTCATTACACTTTTCTCACGATTACAAAAACCATATCTAAGCCTAGAATAGTAATGGAAATTCAGCAAAGATATTTTCTCACAATTTAGTCACTTATTAATAGATTGTCCATGTCCTCCTAGAGTTTGGCCCAAAACAATCATAGTACATATTCTTCACCTCCAAGTGAAAATATAGGTTATGCTGTTAACATCAAGAGCCATAAGGTTGATGAATGGATACCATCAAATTCTAAGCTTTCCTAAGAGTCTCTATATATTTTCTGTCGTGCTGAATTTGTATGAGGATATAATATTTAAATCCATTATAAAATTTGTTCTCTGAAAAGAAAGAGAAATAAAAGAATCTAGTGCCCTAGAGCTACAGTAGTAAGTTAGAAAAAGTTACTCAAGCACTTTAGGTGTTAGGCTTACAGGTCTTCACACTGAGGATGGTGAACCTTTGATTTTCAAAGACCATTTATGATGAAAGGATTCTGTACTGCTCTAAGACTGATGGTGTCTATCAAAGCACTGAGCATTTACATTTTGTAAAATACCGAAAAGGGCACCTTAAGATGTGACTGTTAAAGAAGGAGGTTCTGGAATCCCTAAGCTTCCTGCGGCACAGCTTCAAATAATGCCACTGAGACATCAATAATTGGATCCCTTGGTGCCTTTCTGTCCCAAGTATGTTCTAAAGCAAACAGAAACCTTTCAGAAAGGAGAAGAAATATTCTTCTTTATTAAAATTCTTTATCTTCAGGAATAGTTGCCAAAAATGATCAACTACAGTTAATATTAAATTTTTTTATTTAGTCTTGCAAGCTTTTGGTTTGATGAGTTGCTAAATGAACAGAAATTTATAATTTCTTGAAATTTGAGTTATGCTTTCATTTATGTGAATATCCTTTTGCAATTTGTTAGTAACCACAGGAAGTAGGGTTCCATATTAAACCAAGCCCTCTGGAGGGCTGATACTATTCTCAGATAAATGCATCTTCTGATAGAGCTCAGAGGAGGAAAAGTAAAAGGAATGTTTGCAAAGATAAAAGATAGTTGAAGGTATATTGAAGTGGAACTTTGTAAGTCAGATATAAAAGACAATTTAAGGATTTTTCTCTTCTAGATTTTGAATGGCAGTACACATATGTAATATTTTAGATGAAATAAAGTATTCTGATTAATCAAAGCTCTGGTTCCCAGAAATTTAACAAGATACAGATTATTATTTTTAAGGAGTCAGGATTCAGTAAGGTAATATTAGTGCTGTTCTCAAATAGAGTCTAATAACTAGTGTTACTGAGTTCTTGCTATGTGCTAATCACTTTAGAATACGCTCTCTTTTAATATTATACATCCTGTTAAACATGGTTTCATTGAAAAATATACTTTAACTTGTCTTTAGGAAAGAGAAGATGGACTGATTTATAGAGACTTTCGAGGAATGATTGCTCAGTAAACTTATTACAAATAATGAAAAAGAGAAGGAAAATATTGGGAAGAATACTACATAAAAATTAAAATAGCAGGAGTCACCTGGCCGGCTCAGTTGGTGGAGCATGTGACTCTTGATCCTAGGGTTGTGGGTTTGAGCCTGGGTGTGGAGATTACTCAAAAATAAAATCTTTTATAAAATTAAAATAGCAAGTATGTTAAAAATTAAATAAATTTTAGAAGCATCTGTGTGGCACAGTCAGTTTGAGTGTCTAACTTGGTTTCTGCTCAGGTCATGATCTCAGGCTCCACGCTTCCCATAGAGTCTGCTTGGGGTTCTCTCTCCCTCTGCCCCTCCCCCTGCTCTTTCTCTCTCTAAAATAAATAAATAAATCTTTTTTTTTTTTTTTTTTTTTTAAAGAGATGAGTCTATTTCTCTCTCCTCTTGAAGTTGGGCCGGTCTTTGGGACCATCTTGACAAATGGAATGTGATAAAAGCAATGCTGTATGATTTCTTAAGGCTATATCATGAATGGCAGATTAGCTTCTCTCTCTCTTTCTCCCTCTCCCTCTGCCACTGCCCCCTCTGTAAAAGAAATAAATACATCTTTTTTAAAAAAAGTAAATACATTTTAGGGGCACCTGGCTGGCTCAGTTGGTAGAACATGTGGCTCTTGATCTCAGGGTTGTGAGTTCAAGACCCACATTGCATAGGGCTTATTTTAAAAAGATTAAATAAATTTTAGTTTATCTTTTTCAATTTTACAGGTAGCCTACTGTGAATCACCAAGGAAATTGATACCTTAGAGTATATACAGATAAAATGTATGCATTAGTGCCCTCAGCCTCTGGTGTTATGCTATATTTAATTAGATGATAAAGATAAACCATCTTATTGATATATAAAAACCTTTTACAAATGAATAAGAAAAAGACAGACAATGCAAGGGAAAAACAGGAAAACCACCCAAACAGGCACATCCCAACAAAGGAAATTCCAATTGTCAAAATCATATGGAAAGGTGCTCAATCTCATTGGCTACTAGGCAAATGCAAGTTGAAACCACCACGAGATGCCACTACTTATGTATCAGAGTGGCAAAAATAAAACATCTGATTATCCACATGTATCAGGACAGCCAAACTTATAACAATATATGGCTTTGCCAAATATTAACAAAGATATGGAGTAATGAGAACTCTTAGGCACTGCTGATGGGAGTATACATTGTAAAATCACTTTGGAATAATGTCTGACTGTAAAGCAGAAAGTGTGCACAGGCTATGACCTAGAAATTCTACTGTTGGCTGTCTGTATCCCACAAGCACATCCCCGTGCATGTAATGCATGCTTCCATGTACCAAGAAACACGCCCTAGAATGTTTCCAACAGCACTGTTAGGAGAAAGCCCCAAACAGGAACCACAAAAAATAGAAGAACCAATAAACAAATGGAGTAGATCCATACCATACTATACAGCAAGAAAATGAATGAACCAGCCCTCCATACAACAGCATGGATAAATCTTAAACACAAGACTGAGCTAAAGAAGCCAGACTACATACTGTATGATCCCAATGATGCTTATTTCAAAAATAGGCCAAAATTAAACCATTATTATACAGTACAATAACAACAATATATTTATATTTATAATAATTGTGCCATACAACTCCAAAGGAGGCAAAACATCAATACAGTGAAAGTCAAGATAGCGGTCACCAGTAGGGGTAAGTTAGGATTATGATCAAGAAGAGACAGGTGCAGACCTTCTAGAATGCAGATATCATTCTATGCTTTGACCTGCAGGGAAGACACACAGATGTTTTTCAATACAGATGGTCCCTGACTTAACAATGGACCAACTTATGATTTCTTGACTTTACGATGGTGTGAAAGCTAGAAGCATCTGGCAGAAACCATACTTTGAATTTTGGATTTGGATTTTTTTCCCCAGGCTAGCAACATGTGGTACAATATTCTCTTGAGATGCTGGACAGCTGGAGCGAACCACAGCTCCCAATCAGCCACATGATCACAAGGGTTAACAGCCAATACACTGACAACCATTTTATACCCATACAGCCATTCTGTCTTTCACTTTCAGTGTAGTATTCAATAAATTACAGGAGGTAGTCAATACTTTATTATAAAATAGGCTTTGTGTGAGATGATTTTGCCCAACTGCAGGTTAATGTGTGTGTTCTGAGCACATTTAAGATAGGCTAGGCTAAGCTATGATGTTTGATAGGGTAGGTATATTAAATGCATTTTTGACTTAAAAATATTTTCAACTTATGATGGGCTTATTGGGATATAAACCCATCATAAGTTGAGGAAGGTCTGTAATTTGTCAAACCAATTATTTGTCTTACGTACATTTTGTATGTTGTATCACAAAATATTGAAGAAACTTATTTCCCTGGTATTTCAGAAAGATGAGTTTAGTTCTGCCATAAATATTTAATGAATTCTTACAGTGTACCTGGGCATGTAAGAGAGATAGCTCATAATTTAACCCAGGTGAGCCAAAAAAGAACAAAGACAGACTAAGGAAGTTTCACTTCTTTTATTGATTTAGAATTATCAGCAGGAATATGGTTGGAAAACACTCAACTTGAAGATAAAAGGAACAAAAAAGTAGATGACTGAATAGAGCCAAAAGACTATAAATGGTGCCAGAAACCTCTTATATCTGAGAGGAACTTTACTTGTTAATGAATTTCCCTGTCAGGTTTGAGTTCTATCCTCTGGCTTGTTTGAAAATTGCTTGACTTCTCTCTCTTATTCTTTGTGCTCTTTCCACATTGCCTGTAAGAATGTTTTCATTAATTTCCTTAAACTACTGACCAAGCACTTCTAACATTTATTATTTGGAGGAAAATAAACGAAATCAAATTCAATCCATTTGAAAGCCCCTAAGTGTTAGAGCCTATGGGGTAGATACAAAAATCAAACTTGAGAACTCTTGACCTTCCTCTCACTGATGTATTTTAAAAGCAATTTCATGAATTTATATTTCTGGCCTGGGGGAAAAAAAAACACTTGGCCACAACTAAATTTCCTGCAAACAGCTTAACATGCCATTTTGACAACTTCTTCTACTACTGTAATTTATAACCTTGGGTGTGATGAGAGATTTTTCAACAAAGGTTGGGACTCTTTTTTAAAAAAAATTTTTTTAGATTTTATTTATTTATTTGGTGGTGGTGGGGAACACAAGCAGGGAGGAGAGAGGGAGGGAGAAGCAGACCCCCCACTAAGCAGGGAGCCCAATGTGGGGCTTCATCCCAGGAGCCTAGGATTATGACCTGAGCGGAAGGCAGGCACTTAACTGACTGAGCCACCCAGGACCCCAAGGCTGTGACTCTTGAGTTAAGAGGTTTAAACGTTAAATCCTGAATAAGGGAGTAGGTCTTTAGTTAGAATGTACTTGTGTATCGACCAGAATAGTGGCTATAAGAACAGTGGTGTAATGAGTCACAATATACTAAAATTTTATCATGAGTAGCAAAGAAAACCAAATTTGAATGCAAATCCCTGAATGAATGCAAGCAAACACATGTTCTCCCACTGTAGCTAGGCAAGAGTGGGCAGTCAAGAAACTTGGAATAGATTTAATTGTCATGAAGATTATGAACAGGGTATGACTACTGAAATGAAAGTACTCTTATCTCTGTTAAAATACCTTGCTATATGCTGCTTAAATATATTTTTAAAAGATTCTCTGGAAAGCTTAGATAGTAAATTCAAATCTTTTCAGAAAAGCACATCTATCCACACTAATTGTGTGAATCAGCTATGGTTGCTAAGAGACCACAGCTTTTAAATTAGTTCTACCTTCAAAGGGCAAGGTTGGAGGAAAAACTCATTTTCTCCTAATTGGGAAAAAGAGGTACGCCGTTTAATGTTTACCAGCATAGAATGTCACTCTGTGTCTCAGGATTTGTTTGTATATTGCTGGAAGTCATTGAGAACCATGTGTTCACTAACTCCTGGCCAAGCATTTTGCACCAAGGAAATGTTAAGTTAAGAAAAACTAATGCCCGTGCTTTGATTAAAGGTATGCAGATGGCTAAGCTCTTTTTTCCCAGAAAGATGCGGAAACTTTCCACATGTTAATCTCACAGCTGACTTAACCTTCTCAACCTAGTGGCCCTTATTTCCACATCTGCTTAAGCCTTCTACACTGCTAGTCACCTTTTTTTCCCCTCAAGTTTTTATTTAAATTCAAGTTAGTTAACATATGGTGTAGTATTGGTTTCAGGAGTAGAATTTAGTGATTCATCACCTACATTCAACCCCCAGGGCTCATCCCAACAAGTGCCCTCCTTAATGCCCATCCCTAATTTTGCCCATCCCTCCACCCATCTCCCCTCCAGCAACCCTCAGTTTGTTCTCTATAGTTAAGAGTCTCTCATGGTTTGCCTCCCTCTCTGTTTTCATCTTATTTTATTTTTCCTTCCCTTCCCTTATGTTTATCTGTTTTGTTTTTAAAACGTAACATTGCCTGAAACTTTTCCACCTCTAAAATCATGGACTCTTGGGGCACCTGGGTGCCTCAGTCAGTTAAGCATCTGCCTTCAGCTCAGGTGGTGATCTCAGGGTCATGGGATCGAGCCCTACATTGGGCTCCCTGCTCAGTGGGGAACCTGCTTCTCTCTCTCGCCCTCCCTCTGTGTTCCCTCTCAAATAATTAAATAAATAAATAAATAAATAAATAAATAAATAAAATCTTCAAAAAAAAATCTTGAACTCTGAAGTACCATGTCAGGTCACAGCCTCCTAAGGCATGGTTAACTCATTCTGTTACTCCTAAAACAGGGCTTGATAAAGAGTGAGGTAACCATCAAATTTTGACTCTTTAGGTTTCTGCCTTTAGTATTTAGGAAGATTGTGGAGGCCATCTACTAAGATAGGAAACCCTGAAGGAGAAGCAGATTTTGGAAGACAAAATGGTAAGTTCAAGTTCAGATATAATTAGCTTAATATGTCTGAGAGAAAATAAATCTATCAAGAATTCAAAAGAGAGGATCAGTTTAAAGCCATTGACCCACAGATGATAATGAGGCCGTGACGACTGGTGAGATCATCTAGGAAGACAGCCAGAAAGGCATGGTGTACATAAACCAAAGAAAGAGTACTTCAAGAAAGACAGAGGACAGTTACGTCAAGGTAGGTGGTGAGATGTTAAGTCAGAATTCTGAAGAATGCCCATTAGATTTAGCAACACGGAGGTCACCAACGATCTTGGCAAAAGCAGTTTTGATTACGTGGAAGTTGTGAAAAGAGAATGTGTGGTATGGGAGGAAAATCAAGAAATGAGAATGGCCAATATTGAGTAGTCTTTTGAAAAGTTTGGGTGGGAAGAGGGAAAATAAAAATGGAAGAAGTCTGATGTAAAAATCAGATAGAGTGAGGAATTTTTTTAAAAAAGATTTTATTTATTTATTTGACAGAGAGAGAGATCACAAGTAGGCAGAGAGGAAGGCAGAGCGAGAGGGGAAGCAGGCTCCCCGCTGAGCAGAGAGCCCGATGTGGGGCTCGATCCCAGGACCCTGAGATCATGACCTGAGCCACCCAGGCACCCCGAGTGAGGGATTTTTAATTGCGAGATGCTCAAGCGAGTTTGAATGCTAATGGAGAAAGACCCAGGGTCCAGAGCATGGGGGAGACCTGAGGCTTAGAGAGGAAAAGACATTTCATCAATGTAAATTTGTTTTGCAAATTTGGTGATGGACAGTCTGATTTCTATTTGCTCTTTGAAATAAAAGGAAAAATTATCTCCTGAGTTTGTGGTAGAAATAGAGAGCTCACCGGACTAAATGCCATGCTTTCTGTGCATGGTTTGAGCAGGGATCCAGTATCACTGCTCTGTCATTCCCTCAGCACTCTCCTTTCTCAGGAGTCAGCATTCTTCCCAGAGAGGCTTTCCCCGTGGTGGCAAAATGGTGACAGAAGTTCCAGGCTTCACATTTGCATACCACAGAGTCCATAAGGAAAGAGGGTTTGTGTTTCAGAGTTCCCAAAAAAGTCCCAAGATTCACTCAGATTGAACAGGCATAGTTGATGTCCACATCCGTAAACAGATGGTCAGAAAGATGCCATTTTCTGACTGGCTTGTCCTAATTCACGTTTGACTTCGTGGGACTGGGAGAAAAGGAAGTGTATCTAAAACCCATGGGAATTCAATGGAAACAGAGGATTATTTGAAAGGTGGGGCATGAGAAACAGATGGCGAGAAGGAAATCAATGTGTTAACTACAAAAGAATAAAGGAGGGAACCCAGAAGCCTCTCTCAAGGGCGACAGAGAGAGAGAGGTGTGATAACTATAAAGGAATGAAAATTAGAAGCGCCTGGTGGCTCAGTCGGTTAAGAGTCCCACTTTCTGGATTTCTGCTCAGGTCATATCTCAGGGTCATGATTGAGATTGAGCCCTACATCAGGCTCCGCACTCAGCACAGAATCTGCTTGAGATTCTCACTCACCCTCTTCCCTTCCCCCTGCTCGTACGTGCGCTCGCGCTCTCTCTCTCTCTCTCTCTCTCTCTCAAAAATAAATAAATAAATATTTTTTTTAAAATGTGGAGCAGACAACTATCATCAGGTGATATCAAACCACAGCAAGGACAAGAATGGGTTCATTTCCTACAGCCAGGCTCCCGGAGCCCCTGCTCAGCTGCACAGGTTTCTACCAAGTGATTTACTAACTACGCAATAACACAACTGAGCTTTGGACTCACTTATTACTTTACACTGGAGAGAGGTTCCTCTATTTTTTTTTATCCTTAACTATAATTACGTGTCCTTCTCATAAACACTGTGATTTATATTCCTTCTTCAGCGTTACGTGCTACTGTTAATTGATTTCCCCCTTACTCCCACATCTGTACTCCCCCAACTGATTCCCAGGACCCTGCCGGAGATAGTACACTTTTCTTCTGTGAAACGTTTTGCTCTTTTAGACTGTAAGACATTATGATCTACCTGGTCAAAGTATAGTCCTGCTAAAGGTAAAATGCATGCACAGAACTAACTAGATCAGTGTACATGCAAATCTAAATCTTCAAAGCACAAGAAAATTCCATTTTAGTACCAGTCACAACTCTGTGTATCTCAGTAGCATTTAACTTCACTCTTCACGCATCTCTTTTACTTTGAGTACCTGAGTAGTATATAATATAACCATGGTTACTGGAGTAAAACTCCTTCTATGCGTAAAGTCAGAGGCTAAATGTGTTTGAAGTGTTACTCACACTTGTACATCTTAAGATTGTTTAAGAAATTGGACTTGTCGCCACTGTTCTGCCTCAAATGGCTTTTGTTATTATTTGAAAGGCATGTATTTCTTCACATGAAGTACCTGCTGGTTCAATACTTATAACACTTCCTTGATATCGTATTTAGAAGAAATTTTCCTTCTGCCCTATTGCCCTTTTCCCTTGCATGGAATTCATTTCCAAGTAAATAGCCTAAGAAGTGGTTCTATGAGCATTAAACAAGCAATTCTTTGGTACATTAATTTTGAAAGGTTTGGATGATAGCAAGTATGGGGAAAGAACAAATCTCAAGGTTGATATTCTCTACTCGAGGGAAAAGCAGGCTTTTATCCACAGACTGTCTAAAAGCAGACAGCTATACAATCATTTAATAAAAATATAAACAAACCTGAGGAGGAACTAGCCCTCAAAGGTGAATGTCTGGTCGTGATGATTACCCTTGTCAGCGAGCAGAATCTTGCGGGATTCTGATTGGTCCGTAGAACTACCTGGGCCAGGAGCCGAAGGTGCTGAATTTGTTGTAGAAGGCACAAATTTGTGGTAGAAGACTTTTTCTTCTCTCCCCTGCTGGGAGTACATGTTCTAGGGACTTAGGCAAGTGCCTCCATCTCTCCTTTCTTTATTTTTCCCGCTTGCCTAATGACATTTTTAACCCTAACATGTGACCTATTCATTTGTTGTAAAGATCAAAAGAGCTAATGCACGGGAAGTGTTTAGAACAGTGCCTGGTACAATGGGAGAGCCTAAGCAATGTTCCTTATTCATGTTAGAGACCGTAAATTCCTTAAAGGTAGGACCCTAATCTCATTCCACTTTGTAACGCCTTTGGGACCTACCATCTGGTGTTGTCTTCAGCTGGGTACTTTATGAATATATGCTGAGTAAATTATGAATGAATGACAGTTACATTAGTCTTTACCGACCATGGCCCTCACCCTTCTGGGCACCCACTGACAATAAACTAGACCTACATCATCCATGTGGTCGGTATTGGTATTAGTCATTGCGACCATGGGCAGAACCTGTGCAGTACAACTTGGCACCAGAATTCTTCCACTCCTGAAACATTGTGGGAGTAGCTGCTTCATATCCTGCTTGTAGGTTCCTCCACTGTTCACATTTTTCTGCGGCAAGTTGCAGAATTACTACCTTGTATTTTTCAACCTACTAACATTCCTGGGTACAAGCCTGAAGAAAATAACATTAACCCTTTCACTCTAAGCCCACAAACCGTACTATCTTAAATGAGCATCACCAACTCTGAGTGGACCACAGGGGAACCACCAATGCAATTCACTGGCAAGTCAGAGGAAAACAAACACATGAAGGAAAAAAATACACACACACACACACACACACACACACACACACACACACACACACACAAATAGGGATTATTGAGTGCCAGACAGCGTATTATGCAAGGGACATAAATTTTCTCATTCCTAATACTCACAACAACCTTGCAAAGAAGATTTTATCACAGCTATTAAACATCCCAATTAGTAAGTCCCAAAGGCCGGAGTGCACGACCCAAGTCCATGCTAACCCACACATCACTTACTGCCCGACTTTTGAAAAAATAACTACTGACCTATCAATATCATGTGTTCATTAAGTGGCAAGTCATGTGTCACAGAGTCCCAGTTTCGTCATGCATGAAATGAGAGGAATAATAAGACTTGTCCTGCCTGACTCCCAGAACTGATACGAGAGTTACACGACCACTCTTTAAGAGCTATAAAATGGGGCCTCTGGGTGGCTCAGTCAGTTAACCATCTGCCTTCGGCTTAGGTTGTGATCCGGGGATCCTGGGATCAAGTCCCTCACTGAGAAGCAGAGCGGGGAGCCTGCTTCTGCCTCTGCCTGTCTCTCTTTCTCTCTCTCTCTCTCTCTCTCTGTCTCTCTGGAATAAATAAATAAAATCTTTAAAAAAAATGAAAGCTCTAAAATGGCATGAAAATGCAAGGGGCTATTGTTACCGCTGTTATTGGCTGGAGCTCATTGTCTGCTTATCTATTGCGGAAGAAAACTGAAGGTACGTAACCTTTGTAATTTACAAGCAGGAAAAGAAGGCGATGTCATCGTATAGCTTCTGTGTCGAAACCAATGATGTCACTCAAACGTAGGACATTATTGCTATGGACAGTTCAGCCTGCTCCTTCAAAATCAATTCTCATTCTCCCTCTCTCTCTCTCTCTCATCCATTTTTTTCTCTTTCCTCTTCTGTTTCCTTGTTTTGCTTCCTTCAGGCAACAGATACTTGCTTAGCACCCGGCAGGTGCCAGGTCTCGCAGGCAAAAGAAATAAAACAAGGAAGAAAACAGATGAGTCACTGCCTTCAAGAAGCTGACATTCCAGTGCGGGGTTGTGGTCCAGGGTGGCGAATGCTACGGGAGGGAAACTGTGCGGAGCTCTGGAGCACCTGAGAGGCCTCCTTACCCAGAATTGGGGCGTTAGGGGAAGGAAGCTCTACAATGAGACCTGAGAATAAGGGATGATCAGCCATAGAAAGAACGGGAAGGAGTGTGCTATTCATTCAAAAGCAACAGCATGTACAAAGGCGAGAGATGGAGTTGGGGGGCTTCCTGGGGACAGACTGTGCTGGGGCCAGGAAAGCTGTGCTAAGAGCAGTGGGAAACCCTGTAGGGATTTATGCAGGATCAACCTGCCAGTTTCTGGCCCTGCAAGGGGCTTCCTGCTCACAGTTTCCCAAGTTCCCTGTGAAGTCCAGCTGGTGGTCCCCAAGATGAAGGAGGTTGCAGACCTCTGTCGAGGCGAGGTTTTCTTGGCTAGAACTAAGCCTATAGGGACCCAACTGACTTCTTTTATATTGTTTTTCTGCCAAGAAAAGAGAAGCCTCTCCAAATAAACCAGTGACTATTACTCAATGCCGGTTAATTTAAAAACATACTGAATACTAATTTTTGTGCCAGGCACTTTTAAGGCACTGTGGCCTTTTCTTTTTAAAAAACTTATCCTTGAGGGGCACCTGGGTGGTTCAGTAGGTTAAGCCTCTGCCTTGGCTCAGGTCATGATCTCAGGGTCCTGGGATCGAGCCCCACATCGGGCTCTCTGCTCAGCGGGGAGCCTGCTTCCTCCCTTCTCTCTCTGCCTGCCTCTCTGCCTACTTGTGATCTCTGTCTGTCAAATAAATAAAATCTTAAAAAAAAACACTTATCCTTGAGAGATTTGATCTATTACCTCACTATGTTATGGTAGACTTTTGCCTCACAATGACTTTTTCACTTCCAGCTTCTGAAATGTGGGTAAGATTATAATAAATGGTCACCATTAGTATTGATCTTGTTTCATTTTCTATTACTCTAATAAACTAGTGAATGTGCTTTGTTGTCATTTTGATGGAAGTGGCATATCTAGGAAGAATCAATTAATATGTAGTCCTTACCCAAGCAGTGATTATTGACATACTGGCAAGATGTTTCCCTACTACAGTCCTTTCTTTTTAAGGACTCAAGGTTAAGATGAAATGATGGTATCTCAGTTTCGCCCACAATTAGCTGAGTGAACCTGGGTCTAACTTCAGTTTCTTCACTTATAAAAGATAATAAAATACCAACCTCACTGAGTTTTGTGAGACTCTGGAGTCTCAGTTTTATTGTTTCCTCAGTTTTATTGTTTCGAGCCAGAGTACAACTGATTCATTAATTCAACAGGTGATTTTCTGAATTAAAGAGTTTTCATCTCCCTTTCCATGAAAACCCAAGAAACCGTGAGATATTGACTTATGTATGTATATATGTATGTATTTGAGAGAGGGAGCGAGAAAGGGAGAGCACAAGCCAGGGGAGGGGCAGGGGCAGAAGGAGAAGCAGACGCCCCACTGAGCAGGCAGCCTGACCTGGGACGCGATCCCAGGACCCGGGGGTCATGACCTGAGCTGAAGGCAGATGCTCAACCAACTGATCCACCCCGGCACCCAATATTGACATAGTTTTAAAGAAAATATCATCACAGTTAGTCCTATCCATTTTCCATCAGATCTGAATACAACATCTGGAAAGAGAGTTTCAGAATTTGAAAAAGTCATAAAAGCATCCCTAAAATCTCTATAAATCTTAAAAGCCATTCTTCTCTTTTTAAAACCAAGTATTTTGAAGAAGACAACTGATGCCAATCAACACTACTGTCCAACTACAGAGAATATATACTGAAGTAACACTCCAAAGGGTGCCAAAAGATATTAGATATAAAGTCAGTGTAAACAAAGTTAAACCTCAAGGATTAAAAAAGGTCAAGAATTGTCAAGATAATATCTGCCAGGCCTAAGAAATTCTGAAGTGTCATCAGCTCTGAGACAATCATCAGAATCCTGTCAGGAAACTAAACCAGTGATAAAAATTTTTTCTCTCTATTTGGCTTTCAACCTGGGACCACAAATCTCCATCACTGAAACTTCTTACCTGTTTTGAGTTGTTAAGGTAGGATGAAAGTCAAAGAACTCCTTTCTCCTCTTTCTATTTATATATTCAATCACATACTTATATCAGTGTGGACGAAAGACCATTTATTTTATATTTTGGGTTTTAATCCAATACTACTTTATTTTGTTGCTTAAATTATTCCTGTTTTGGCTACTGAGAGCAGACTCAGATTGGCTCCTGAAATTCTAAGAATTTCACTGTGCCTTGGGAAAGGAAAACCAAGTGGATGGTGGTATCTAGAAATAGGGGCAAATGGTAGACTGGGAATGAGGAGATCTCAGTACGGTCTCAGTTCTGAACCAACTGGTTTTATGATTTTGAGCCAACCACTTAGCCTCTTTGAGCCCAAAGACCTAAGGCACTGTAGCTTAGTGGTTATGGGCAAAACTTGGAGCCACATTACTGCTCATAGTCAGGCTCCCCTGTTCAGTGGCTGTGTTAAGTTGAGCACGTCAATTAACCTCTCTGTGCCTCAGTATCCTCCTGTGGAAAATGAGGATGAAAATAGTAACTACTCCATAGGGCCTATATAGAGATTAACCTGCCTTCCTTGACTTCTTGGGCTGCTGGGACATATGGGAAAGGGGAATCTTCTCCATCAAATTTTTGTCGTTGCTGTTGTAAACAAAACCACAGCTTTCTATATTTTTCCACTAATGTCCTTTGGGTGTTCCAGAATCTCATCCAGTACATACCACATTGCATTTAGTTGTTAGGTCTCCTCCAGCTCTCCAGTCTGAGACGGTTTCTCACAGTTTCCTTAATCTTAACAGTTTTGAAGGCTACTGGTTACATATTGTGTAGAATGTTCTCAATTTGAGTTCATGTGATGTTTTCTCATGATCTGGGCTGGAGATACAGATTTTGGAGGGGTAAAAACCACAGAGGTGAAGTGCCCTTTTCATCACATTACATCAGGAGACACATGATATCACATGACTTATCACTGGTGATATTAACCTTGACTATTTGGAAAAGAGCTGTCTGCTAGATTTCTCCACCGAAAAGTTAATTCTTTGCCCTTTTCATCCTCTATTCATTAGGACAAGTTACTAAACTTAGTCCACACTGGTGTGGGGGTGGGTATCTAAATATATTATTTAGAACTCTTTTGTGAGGAAGGTAGGTCCTTTCTCTCTCATTTGTTTATTTATTTTTATCATTTATTTATATCAGTATGGATGCATGGCTATTTATTTTTCACGTTGGGTTATCATCCAGTATGACTTTATTCTGTTGTTCAGTTTGTTCCGGTTTTGACTACTGGGAGCATGTTCAGGTTGGCTCCACTGTCTCTTTGACTTGCCTTTCTCCTCTTGTTTTTTTTTTTTTTTTTTTTTAATACTTCTTGCTTTCTAGAACTACAAGATGCTCCAAGGCTCATCTTGTCCTACCTCATCTTTCCTGTTCCAGTTCTAGAATCAGCAATTTCTCGAAGAGACTCTAGTGAATTCTAGAGGAGAATGGTAGTTCCCTAACTTTTAACCTGATGGGAACAGCATTGGGGTCTGAGGTCTGGATGTGAGTCATGACTCCCAGCACGTAGCCGCTGTGTAGCTGGCAGCAAGTTCCCACACTCTCCCATGGGGTAAGGAAACAGGATACCTCATACCACTCAGCACTGTGCTGCCACACAGGGAACACCCGATAATTACCACTTCCTGTATTAGTTTCCTTTTGCTGCTGTAACAAATTAGCACAAACATAGTGGCTCAAAACAACACAGATCGCTTATCTTACCGTTCTGGAGATCAGAAGTCTGAAATGAGTCTTAAGGGGCTCAAGTTAAGGTATTGGCAGGGATGGACCCTTCTGGAGGCTCCAGGAAAGAATCTATTCCTTATGTCCTACAGCTTCTGGAAGCCTGTCCTCATCCCTTGGCTCCTGGCTGCATCATTCCCATCTCTGCGTCCTTCTTCACTTAGCCTTCCTTCCTACGACCACTTTGAGCCTCCTGCCTCCCACTTACAAGGACTCCTGTGATTACACTGAGTCTGCTTATATAATCCATAATAATCCACCAACTCCAAAGCCTTAACTTAATGATACCTGCAAAATCCCTTTGTAACATAAGATAACATATTCATAGCTTCCAGGGACTAGAATGCGAACATCTTTGGGGGCCATTATTCAGCTTACCACACTCACTATTTTTACTCTTATTTCAGGGCTTGATTTGTCAAATTAAGAGTGTAGGAGAAAAGAACACTGAAAATGAAGGCAGTGAAAACTCCCAGATATTCATTCCATGACAATATTAACACAGTTAATAATTATTTTAACTAACAATTAGTTTGGAATCTTCCCCAAAAGGTCCCTAGAAAAGCTTTTTTTCTTTCTTTCTTTTTATGATTGCTCACCAAATTTGGCATTCTCTTCTTTTTGGCCTTAGAGTTTTCTTTGGCAGAATGAACTCTTGCCTCCTGAGGAAATTTTCTTTTGTAAACCCTCTCTTTTTGTCTTCATAATGTTGTTGTTGTTTTTTTTTTTCCTGTTCCATCAAAGAGTCACATGTTTTTCCTATGATATTTTCTGACTCTCTTCTCTGGCTCTTGCCCAACCTTCTCATTTTTCTCACTGCCAAGCTCTCAGAAACTGAGTTGCAGACACCAGCTGTCTCAGTTATTACTTCTTAATATTTTACTAGAACTCATAAATTAATAATATAGGTACTACTACATAAGTATTTATTCATTATTAATAAATTAATATTATTTTTAAAATTCTAATTGCTACCTAAAGTCTTATTGTGTTCTCCTCTGTTCTGGTGAAGATACATACTTGAGAAAGTAATCTGTATCTTTAACCACCAAATGCAATAGCCATTTCTTTGTTCTCTCTAGACATTTGTTACTATCCATTTGGAGAGTCTTAAATTTTTTTCCATGCTTCAAGACCATGTGTGGTACATGACATTACTGTTTACCAAATACTCACTTCCCTTGCCCCCTGCTTTATTTCCAGGGGAAAAACAGTATTCTCCCCATCTCCCTATGGATGTTGCACTTGACCACTGGAAGAGTAGGGCAGAAGTGACAGGGAGTGAGCTCAAAGGCTAGGTGCTTTTTAAGCCTTGACTGCTTACTCTCACCCCTCTGTGAGTCTCCAGTTCCTGCCATGAGGACAACATGCCCACAAACGTGCTCCCCCTCTAGCCTGAGTCAGAGAATAAGGCATGTATTAGAGAACTTCTCCAGGTACCCCACAGATCTGCAGCCTAAAACAATGCAGTCCTGGCAACTGTAGACCTGTAGGTGTGAGACTGGAGATGGCTCCATGAAGGGAGCTATCAACTCCCAGCATCTGTGTGTCCAGGAGCTTTCTCACAGGCCAAACATCCTGAGAAATTTACATCCTTGAGAGTGACCCTCAACCAATGACTGAAGGGATGACTATATAACACTCTTCTCTTTTTCCTTACCCCTCAGGCAAGATAATTCTAAGACCCAAATTCTAATCTAGCTCCCGGAGTTTCCCAGGGAACTTAGCATCAGCTTCCCGAGGGGGTAACTTGCTTTCTAATATACTCTTTACTGGCTGTCTTCCCTTTTCTGCCTTACTACCCAACTCCTTTTCTGCACTTCTTGTCTGAGAGTATGCTTCTGGGGACCCATGCTAAGACAATAAGTGAATTTGGTCTAGCCTGTTGATATTCTACCCAAGAAGGTTACCTACTCAGTGAGACAACCTCTGGAACAAGAAGCCATGGGAGCTGGGGAGACAGTGGAAGGGGCCAAAGCTAAACCTCTCAGCATCTTCAGGGGCTTAGGCAGCAGCAGAGAGATCTTCTCAAGTCCGCCATTCCTTAGAGCTTATAGCCTCAAACTCACTTCACCAGAGAGTCAATATTTGGCTTCTTTGGATATTTGTCCTAGGGGTATCAATGATCAGACGGTGTTAGCCAGTGACACTATGACAACAGTCACTTTAAGTCAAGAGGCACTTGTTTTCTTCCTCGTTTTTCCTGCCTGCCTTTCTCTAGAGTTAGTTCTGGAAGTGGAGTGGGCAAAACCATGTGTCAGAACTCATTAAGCTCCTCCCACTAGCTGCAGTCATTGTCCCAGCTTAAACTTACTTTGCGGGCAATTGAGGAAATGAGTTATAAATCAAGTCTGAGATTGAAGTTTTAATCTCGGCTGGTCTTGAAGTAACTGAAAGCCACCAGAAGGTAGTGGAATCTTCCAAGATATGCATTAAGTGATTCACTATCTTCCACGAAAGGGAGATATGATAGCATATGGCTGAAAGTAGTGATTGACGGAAAAATAAATCCAATCATTTTTATACCCTCCTCTCAATAAACTGGTTACGAGAGTGATTTCAGAGATGAATCAAACTCAAGCACCCATCTTAGAGTGGTTTTAACCTCAAGGGAAAATAATGTCTGGCAGAAACTTATCTACTAATATTGAAACATAAATCCAGCTCATGTCTCCCCATATACCATCTCAAGAGTGAAAGTCAAAATGTTTGTCTGTGAGGATGTTCACCCTTATACTGGAAGTTCCCTAATGAAAGCTCTGTGCTGAGGAAAACTATCTGTGGTGTAGAGAAATAGTTACTACAAAATCCTCAACGTTTTTTTGTAAAGCTATTTCAACTCTTGAAGGTCAAGAATAAAATCTTCTTGGAAAAACAAGATGAGAGACTGTCTGCAGAGCTGTTCAGAGTTCTTAACCCCATGTAATAGTATTAAGCCAAGAAAGCTTAGAATTATAGGGTTTAGTCAATTTAACCTTCTCACTATCCCTGGAAGGAGAGAGGTATAATGGGGGAATTGAAGGACAGGGACGTATCATATTCTATAAAGTGGGGGTTTCACAAAGGTCTTTTTACAAAATAAGGCCTTTTCTTTCAAAAATGAAAAGAATGAAAAGAAAAAATCCTTCCAAGAGGGCACAGCTATATTGATACACAACATAAAATATAACAGCTAGAAAAGACTGTAAAATGATATAATCTAAATTTTATAAATGTAGAAACACAGCCTCTTTTTTTAAAGATTTATTTATGTATTAGACAGAGATCACAAGTAGGCAGAGAGTCAGGCAGAGAGAAACGGAGAGAAGCAGGCTCCCCGCTGAGCAGAGAGCCCGATGCGGGGCTCAATCCCAGGACCCTGAGATCATGACCTGAGCCGAAGGCAGAGGCTTAACCCACTGAGCCACCCAGGTGCCCAAAACACAGCCTCTTGATACCAAGGCTATCACTTTAATTAAGCACCACACGGTCACTTCAAGGAAAACATATTCTTAGAATTGTGGCCTCATGATCCTGTAACTAGAAACCCTCTGCCTTTGGGCCACTAGGAAAAATAAGAACAATGTGATGTGGATGAACCTGCTTCTTTTTTTAAAAAAAAAATTTATTTATTTTTTTTATTTCAGAGAGAGGGAGAGCACATGAACAGGGAGAAGGAGAGCAAGAATCCCAAGCAGTCCCCACACTGAGCACGGAGCCCCACGTGGGCCTTAATCCTACAACCCTGAGATCATGACCTGAGCCAAAACCAAGAGCTGGATGCTTAACTGATTGAGCCACCCAGGTGTCCCTGAAACTGCATCTTTTGTACAGCCAGACTCCATGACATTTTGTTTCCTAAAGATAAGAAATTTGACATTGTTTTGTAGATCACACTCTATAAAAATCTTTCCACTAGCTGGAGGAAGAAGAAGGTACAGACTTTCTAACATGTCTCATTGTTCCACCTTCTGCATATTGTCCAAGTGGGGAGAGATACTCTTCAGAATCCTTGAGAAAAGGTAATGGCAACTTTTAACTGGAGTCTGTCTCAAATATTAAATCTGTGTATGTGGGGACACCTGGGTGGCTCAGTCGGTTGAGCGGCTGCCTTCAGCTCAAGTCATGATCCCGGTATCCTGGGATCGAGTCCCGCGTCGGGCTCCTTGCTCCACGGGGAGCCTGCTTCTCCCTCTGGCTCTGCCTGCCTCTCTATCTGACTGTGTTCTCTCTCTCTCTCACTCTAACAAATAAATAAATAAATTTTAAATCTGTGTATGTGCTCATGTATCATTCCTTATCTGTTTCACTTTAGTGATAATAGCAAGTTGTCCTTAAATTAAGATGCACGCTGTACTTGCCTCCAGATCAAATGACTGAAAAGCTAGCAAGTATTTTAAAATTAGACAAGGTTCAAAGAAAAAAAAAATAATCAGACCGTGTTTAGCTGTAAAGCCATGTATTTGGACAGAGAACAAGTTGAAATATCCAAAATGGAAAACTTGACAAAAGATTAAAAAAATAATAAAAGTGGAATAAAATCATGGATCCCATAGAAAAACAGGGGGGTAGGAGGAGAGATAGCTGAGGATTAAAGAGTCCTTTGGGGGCCTTAACCATGAAGTTGTAAGGTTTGAAAGATGCCTGGTTCTTCTCTCTAGAGCCTCCAAATGTATTGTCTTTCTTGGGGAAGGTCCCATTCCTTATTTTAAAATTCAGGCCCTACAAGCAGCTCTTGGCTCTGTGATAAGAGCGTATTTCTTGCTTTTATGATACTTACTATAGAGCATGAAACTTGACGAATGATTTTCTCTTTCTTCTAGCCCTAGTATCTTGTAAGCATGCCCAGAGGCTCATGTGTGATGGAACTGACTAATAAATATAATAAACCATTTTCCCAATGTTTTCAAAATTGGGTACATTGATTACACAAATCTCTAAAAGTATTTTTGACAGACAAAACTGTTTCCTAGTAAAATTAGTCATTATTCTGCGGCCTCTTTTAATGGACATAGAAAATCCATCAGGCCCTGTGGATATAGCAGTGTGAGACACAGACTTGTAACTGCTTTCCAAAGCAACCTGATTTTGCAGGAATGTGAAGTTTTTGAGAGCTATCTTCAGAAGTACTGAAGAGCTAAAGGGTATTTTACATTCAGACATGGCTTAAGAAAAAAGTGTGTATCATTATGGTATTTTAAATTCTCATTTATCTTAGAGGACTTTAAACCAGAATTTGCTAAATAATAGACATAGCATTCAAATTGAGAAGTTATTTCCCACCTGCTAAAAAGAGTAACTAGAAATTGTGTAAGCAATATGAGTTTTAAAATGGTTATGTAAAAATTTCAAGATTAAGAATAGGTGCATCTGGAAATAAGGGCATTATGAATAAGGGATGTTCACATCACTATCACAAACAAGCTAAGTACAGAAAACTCCCAAAAGGAGATATAATACCCACGCTATCGAGAGGAAATCAATGAAAGTGAAAAATAAGCAATCTTAAAACAAACTTTGGCACAATTTCTCTGTATTTAAGTAGCCTGGAACTGAATGACAGATTGGAGGGAGAGGAGATAGCCCTTAGAGAAAACTGATTTTTTTTTTATCACTGTTACTTGTACATGATATTTTTATGGCTGTTCCCATTCTCCCATTCTCAGTGTTGCTGTATATTGGACTAGATGACACATTGGTATTTACAGGGTATATAAGCCATGGTGAGAATGCTGAAGGAAATGATCATTAGCTGATGACCCTTTGCTTTTGTACATGGCACAAATTCTATTATTTTCAGTTAGACACAGGAACATTGTGAAATGTATTTGTCAAAAAAACCTTTCAGTTTAAAGTCAAAGAAACCCAGCTCAAAATAATTTAAGCAGAAAAAAACCCAGGAGACTATAGTGCCTGAGGGTATGGAGAAGTTAAATAATTATTCAAATTCAGGGCTTTAAGAGACGTTATCTACATTCTGTCTGTCTCTCTATCTCTTGAAAGTTCTCCCCATGCATTCCTCGAGATGACACCAGTAAGTCAACTCCCGTCCTGCTAGCTTAGTAACACCAGGAAAAGGAAGTAGTTTAAAAAAAAAAAACATGGAAGGAAGATACTTATTAAACTAGCCTGTGACAATATGCTAATTTCTAAGCTAATCACTCAGTGAGGGAGATGAGGGACTCTGACTGTCCAGAGCTGGCAATTAGATATTTAATCCCATACTCTTAAATAGGAGCAGACATGGGGTACCTGGGTGGTTCAGTCGTTAAGCATCTGCCTTTGCCTCAGGTCATGATCCCAGAGTCTTGGGATGGAGCCCCGCATTGGCTCCTTGCTCAGTGGGAGGCCTGTTCTCCCTCTCCCCCTTCCCCTGCTTGTGTTCCCTCTCTTCCTATCTCTCTCTCTGTCAAATAAATAAATAAAAATCATTTTTTTTAAAAGGAATCCCTCCTCCTGGGAACCAAAAAAAAAAAAAAAAGGAAGATACACCAAGAATTCCAGGTATCTGAGGAAAGCCTCTAACATACAATATTGAGACCAAAAAGAACCCATCAGAGAAAAAGCAAGTTAGAGGTTACAGTAGCTAGGTAGGGAGAAGACAATTAAGAAAACAAAAACCTTGAAAGTCTGTAATTAATCTCACCAGAGAAGACAGTGCAAGCATGAAATAAGAACAGGATATTATTAAAAAGGAACATTCAGAAGATGACTATGCTTCTTAATTGATTTTAATGGTAGCACAAATGAAAACCTCAATAGTTGGGTAAGGAGATAAAATTTCAAAACTTTTCCAGAAAGTAACATAAAAAAATAAAGAGATAGAAAAATAAGAGAGAAAGGAAAATTAAAGAAACCGTCCAGGATGTCCAAAATCCAAATAACGGGTACTCCATAAGAGAGAAAAGAAAAAAATAGACAGGCAAAAATCAACAAAATAATTCAAGAAAATGTTCAGAATCAAAGAATATGTTTCCAAATTAAAAAAAAAAAACTCACAAAGCAAATAGGGCAACACATAAAAATAAACTCATACTAGGACCCATCATCAAGAAATTCAGGATCCTGGGTTTACAAGGTCTTACATACAAGTCAAGAGAGATAGAGAAAGAGAGATATATAAATAGAGATGTAGAGAAGATAAATAGGTCACATACAAATGATCAGGAATTGGGATAATTTTAAACTTCTCGACAGCATTGCTGGAAGCCAGAAGAAAATGGAACAATGCTTTAAAAATGATTTCCAACGTAGAATTCTATACTGCACCAAATTATCCATCAATTGAGAAGACATATGAAGTTTTTAAAAAACTTACCATTTCATACTCTATTAGGAAGCCACTGTAGGGTGTGCTTTACCAATGAAGAAATCCCTGAATACAGGACCCAGGAGATCCAAAACAGGGGAGAGGTAAAGATGTTCTTCAACATGGTAGCTGGGCAGAAGGCAAAGAAGGCAACATATCCAGAACCGCACAGATGGAAAAGCACTGGGAGATATTTCTAAAAGAAAAATGAACATTGCAAAAACAGTTGATGTGACTGGACCTCTTGAGAGGAGATTCAGACACTTGCCAGAAAATACGGAATTTAATTAATGTTCAAAGATCAGTATGTAGAAAACAGCATTCCTAGGCAAACATGAGGTAATAAGCACAGGAGAATCAAAAGTGTTTAAAAGGAAAAGTAATCATATTTGGCTACGAAACACACCCACGCATAGTGTTTATATAGCCATAAAAATGTAAAGAACAATGTTGATCTAACTGGAATTAAGATACAAGAACACTGAGAAAAAGACAAGATGTTAAATGCTAATTTTCCACAGTAGGAAGTCAATTAATTATGCCTGAGCTGAAAAATTAAGAAGCAGCAATTATTAAGAGAAATGTGTTATTTCAAGAAATAGAAGAGTTAAATAAAAATAAATTAGAAGAGGAGAAAGTGACTTTCTCTGGAAGGGGCCACATGGCAAGGCAGACGTGGTTTTTACGTACGTCTGTAAACACATGCATTTTATGCACAGTATAACTTCGCACATAGAAATCTACCTTTGATAAATGCAGAAGTTAAAAAACATCTTATGCTCTACCTAGTTCATTCTCTACTCTTTGAAATGCTAAGCTCTAGCTCTCTTTGGAATTTCAACTTCCACGTCAACTTTCATGTCAACAATTAGCTAAAAGAAGGTGACAGCAAATGGATTTGTTTTCCGTTTTCTTTTGAGAAGCAAATTTATTAAGGGTGACATAAATAAAAAGGAGATTGAATAAAGCATGTTGACAGTAAAAGAAATCATTTTGCGCCACAGCCAATTTATTTACACTAATGCCCGTCTTTTATTTTTTATTTATTTTTTAACGTTTTTATTTTAATTCCAATTAGTTCAGATATAGTTTTATATTAGGGTCAGGCCTATAATATAGTAATCCAACACAAACCTTTTTTAAAAGACTGATTTTCTATAGTAGATAGATACTGGAAGACTATTACACTTTTCAGTTGGTACAATCAATAAAATTACCTCACAGCAATCATTTAATAACTTTTAGACTCTTACGGTATATAAAATCAGGACAATGCCTTCTAAAATTGGTAAGTACTCAATCAATAAAATCTTTTTCTCTTCAACCACATTCTTTCTCAGAATGAACTCATTTTTTATCAGTATCATCAAACACTGTGAAATTAAAAATTAACTACTTGTGTTATCATAGAAATAAAAATAAAATAGCTTTCTAGTCAGCTATATATGAGTTGCAGCCCTCAGGTTGCTCACAGTTTGGTATTATCCGGGGAGACAAAAATGTGAGCAGATACAATACAAACAGACAATTAGATCATGGCCACGGTCCAGATGGGGCTTTGGGAATGAAATAGCAGGTATGTCTAACCTCCTGAGGGTGAGAGGGGGACATTTCAGGCAGAGAATACCCTTATGATAGGCCAGGAATCCGTTAGAACCAAAGCGTGAGCTGCTGGTAGCCTCTAGCTCAGTATACATATAGACACAAAGTAAATGCCAGGCCAAGAAAAGGTCATCAGACAGGGAGGGGGCACGTTCAGTGGGGTGCAGAGGAGCAGGGTGGTCCTGAGAGATGAAAACAGAACAGTAACAATTGAGATATACTCTTGGAAATCAAGGTCAGAAGCTCAGAATATTCGGAAGAAAAGTGGGTCTGGGAGAATCATCTAGAGAGAGTGGGAGCCACTCAGAATTTTACTGTCCTCAGGCCTTCTCTTAGGATCAGGTCTGAAGTACAAGCAGAACCAGTAAGTAGGTCATCTTCTACTTCATGCTTGGCCTAGATCTCCTCACTAGAGCCTTTTAACCTATTTTAACCGTACAGTTCAATGGTATTAATCATATTCACTGTTGTGTAACAGATCTCTAGACCTTTTTCATCTTGCAAAACTGAAACTCTAGACATATTCTATTCTCTTCTTAGATTTTCCCTCCATTCTGGGAGACCTACAAGATATTTAAAGGACCAGCATCTCCCACTTGAGTCATCCCACTTGCAGGAGTTCAGCACCCCAATCCAGGCATGTTGAAGCTCCAAGTATCGGATTTTTCCAAAATCTGTTGGAGTACTTGGGTGGAATTCTCAAGTTCATCCCTTTTTCTTTGAGCACTTCAGCAAAGGTTTGCAAGGGGCTGCATGAATCAGCATCTGGTTTGAAAGAAGATCAATAAAGCTTAGTGTTCCCAATAAAATAAAAACAGAGAGCCACTTTAATTATTATGCTTCTGTTGAGCTTTCTATCCCCAAAGCAAATTATTTTTCAGTAAGGATCTCCACCTTGATTATAGCCCACGTTATACAAAATTTAGAATTCAATAATGTTGCATCTAGCTTTAGGGAGTCAGGCTCAGCGAACATATTTTTATTAGCTAAAATTTCTGGCAAAGACAGTAGCACTGACAAAAGCAAAAATGGTGCAGAGGAGACAGACAGACAGAATGACTAGACTTTGGGGTACAGAGTCTTTAAGAATTTCTTTCAATACGAATAGATTTTCCCACCAATTAAACTTAGAAGCGTTCATTATAGAACAAGTCAGCTTGACTTCAGTCTGTTTCAGATATTATGATTTCATCTCTGACAAATAGGCTTAAACTACTGGAGATGCTGAGTGAATTCAGCATCTGGCTGTAATTCCAGTTAGCTTCACTTTGTTCATCGTCTTTGGCACCATCTCTCCGGATTCTTGCTATGGGTTCTTAAGCAAGTAGGGGAAGGAGGAGAAATGACAGGACGTGACAGTACCCTCTAGCATCTTCTCTAAAGTCTGGTGTCACAGGGGTTAGGGGGAAAGCTGTCAGGTTTTAGAGAAAGCCTGAAAAGCAGACTTTGAGATGGGGATTAGCATGTAAGAGATTATAGGGAAATGCTCTTGGAAACATCGCCTGTGAGGGAAGGGAAGGAGGTAGGCTTGGGCAAAAGGAGATGGGCCTCAGACAGTTCCAAGGGGGATCTCTTAGGGTATTCAACTTGTCCAAGTTTGCCTTAGACTGTTCTAGTTTTAGCATTTAAAGTCTCACCTCTTGGGAAATCCCTCAGTCCCAGGCAATCAGGCTGGTTGGTCACCCCAGGCCCTGTGGAGTCGGATGTCCCAGTTGAGATATCTTGAATTATAACCAGGTGGCTGGGCCTTTATGCCCCTGAATCAATCATTCATTAGATAGGGTTAGGAGGCTAAACCCCAAGGAAGGATAACCGTGGATGGGGTACCTCACTTTAGCCAAGGGCAATGTTTGGTGAGCGACTCAACAGTGAGCTGTGACCAACTCTTTCAGCAGCTGGAAGAATGAGAGCTTCCTTCCTGAAAGGGGCAGTATTGGGAGGTGCCTGATTTTGCGGTAAGTTACACTCTGGGCTCTCAGAAAGTCCGTGAATATTGATGCATCCAAATGTGGACCCAGTTCATCCCTTACAGAGCAGTCATCTTAATCTGGAAAACCAAAGGCCTAACACTAAATGCCACCCCCAAAAGATGCTGCTGCTAAATTCCTGGAGCTTAGGGAAATGGTGGCCAACCATCTGTCTATTTGAGGAGCTCTTCCAGCACTTTGATACTGATACGTCATTGTTCAGGTGGTACAAATTTTGGAGACTCCAACCCATCTTCCTCTCTCATTTCAGCCCCTTTGGAGGGGCTCTGGGCAAGCTTTGGGAAGCTAATGGCTGTCCTACCTGCTAAGGCAAATATAATCCTGTATATGTCAGAAGCATGTGCTGAGGAGTCATTCAGCCTGCATTCCCATCCATCCCTAACCTTGTGGGCAAGTTGTTAATCTCTCTGAACTTCTGTTGCCTCATCTATAGATGAGGCTAACGATGCTTACTTTTTAGGGTTCTTGTTAAGATTAAGTGAAATTTATATAGACATACAGATATATGTTGAAAGGTGCTATATCCTCATGGTTAAGAACTCACATTTTCTTGGTTTTTGGTTTTTGGTTTTGTTTTGTTTTGTTTTTTTGCTCCACTATTCACTAGTTATATGTCCTATGTCTCTGGGTAAATTGTGAGTTTCTATATACCTCAGTTTCCTCACCTGTAACATGAGCTATAGTGAGGATCAAATGAAACAATCCATTTAAATGACTATAGCTAAAATCCATTTAAATGACTAGAGCTTAACACCCAGATAAGTGCTCAGTATAAATCAACTCATTTTTATTCAAAGTCCTAGCACCGTGTTTGGCATATACTAGTGTTCATCAGATTGTTAAGATGGAGATACAACTCTTGCAATTAGTAATGAAACAATAATAGAACACCTCCTGCTTCTAATGATGCTTCCCTTTTCCTTTTTGAATGGGGCATCTTGGGTGGTGAAACTTGGGAGGTGCATGAGCCTTCTTACGGGGTGCCTTTGGGAGAAAAGAGCTGAGACAATTTGGAGTAGTGTTTGGGTAAGAATAATGGGGGCTCTGCCTGCTTGAGACTGGTTATGTCCTGGCCCAGTGGATCTTAAATAATGGCTTAAGACCAACACTACCATCAACTGGGTACTTATTAGAAATGCAAATACTTGGGTTTCACCCCAGACCTAGTGAATCTGAAACTCTGGGGCTGAGGCACAGTGATCTGTTTCAACAAATCCTTCAGATGATTCTGGTGCATGCTCAATTTTGAGGACTGATATCCTAAGCTTTGGAAAAGAGATGAAAGCAATCTTAAATTTTTCATGTTAGATGGGGAACAGTGCTTCTGGAGAGAAATGACTTCCCGGCAAACTCCATTTATGGACCTCAATCCTTGGAGCTGGTTTTCTTTGGGGCACGCAGTGAGAGAGGACCACTGCCACCTCTCTGTATGCCAAATCATAATGTGTCGATGCAGCTCAGTTATTCTGTGTATGGTTGGCCCATAGTAGGTGCTCAATAAATAGCTACTTAGCTAAGGAGAAAGGAAGCGTATGCAGAGGACAAAAGTGCTCAGTATATCCCATTGCTTATGTCACCACAGTCCCTTTTTGTGCAAATCCTGGAACAAAGAACTACTCATGTGTGGGACTCTTTACCGTACATCTATATGACTGACTTAGCATAGCTGTTCAGTTGAAAAGTCACATGATTTCTTTCAGGCCAGGGATATAGCCATCTATCACCTAAACTACACATGTGGTCAGCACCCCATTCCCATACTCAAATTTCTAAAATGTTGGAGATTTATGGAATCAGAAGAAAACCCACTGAAAAAAAATCTTCCTCCATCCAAAGGTTTTGATAGTCAGTATAGCTCATTACTATCAATCACATATACCTTGGAATCATATACATGTGATCATATACATGAAATAATGATACACATGAAAACCGAGATTACTGAGAAAGAGTTGAAACACTTGTTTCTGTATTTTTGTTTTAAGATATGAAAGCATATGGGAGTCCTGTTGGGTACAAATGGCTCTATATTTTCTAAATCTAAAACAAAATGTGTAAGTTAGAATCTTCTACTCTAAATTCCATATGGCTTTAATTAATTCACAAAGTGAGTAAATGTATTTTCCATTTAATGGAAGAGGCTTTTGGCAGTAGGACCACTTACTTTGCACTAGTTAATGGAGCATTAAGAAAAAGAGAAATATTAATCATATTTGAAAACATGACTAGCTTTGTTGTTAGACTATTAACCACTTACAGCACTACTTATTAAAATGATACAAAATATTCAAAGAGAATTACCCTACAATCAGTACTATCATGTAAAAGTTAATAATGAAAATGCAATATTCTCTAAAACTAAACAAATAGAGAACACCATATCGCCAGCTACTAAATAATGCCATTTTCCCACTTAAGTTATCTTATCATTTCAAATAGGAGACTTCACCAGTTGTCATACTTTCTCTAAGTAAAATGAACAGGAAGAGTAAAAATATTAGAGTTATTGGCGACAAGATTTATTTAAAAATGTTGTTTGTTCTTTAAAATGAGAGAGAAACTGTAAATTTTCCAACAACTTCCTTAAAAAGTACTGCTTTTTGCTTTCAGAAAGACTTTGTCTTTTGTATTACTATTGACTTCTACCCATATAGTGAGGGTACTGCACATAACACCAAGGTCATTTCATCCCTCGGTTTATAAAGATTGGCTTTCAAGCTGAACACATGGGATAATGATGAATGCTGCCTCATTTAGAGCAGATGGAATCATCTTGGCAGAGTTAAAAACTGTATTTGGCAGAGTGGTAAATTGTATGAGAACAGTTCTTGAGGGATGAGATGGTGTTGGATGAATTCCAAGACAGTATGCACTAACCCATTGAGAAACCCAAGATGTAATAGTTTGCTAGGGCTGCCATAACAAAACACCACAGACTGGGTAGCTTAAACAATCGAAATGTATTCTCTCACACTTCTGGAGGCTAGAAGTCCAAGATCAAGATGTCAGCAGCCTTTTGTGGGTTTTGTTTGTTTGTTTTTTGGTTTTTGTTTGTTGTTCTTTTTTCTGAGGTCTCTCTCCTTGACTTGCAGATGGCCACCTTCTCACTGTGTCCCAACATGGTTGTCCTTCTATGTTGTATCATAATCACTTCTTATAAGGACACCAGCCATATTGTATTGTAGCCACCCAAATGACCCAATTTTAACTTAATTACCTCTATAAAGGCCCTATTTCCAAATACAGTCACATTCTGAGGTACTAGGGATAAGGGCTTCAATATATGAATCTCAAGGGAGCAGAATTCAGCCCACAGCAGGAGATAATAAAATTCTTCTAGCTTTGGGAATGTAACTTTTCTTCATTCACTCATTAAATTGCAATTATTCATGTAATGAACAAATAACTATGAGTCTTGGAACACTGCATCAAAAACTAATGATGTATTTTATGGTGACTAAAATAACACAATAAAAAACAAATCAAAACAAAGAAAAAAAACTATGAGCTTCAACAGTAGTAAATATAATTCAAGATAGGGTGATGGAAGCTTATATTAGGAGGTTTAGCCTGCCCAAGAGGTGACTGAAAATATTGCTAAGGAAATAACAATTCAACCAACATTTGAAAAAGTGTAGATATGAAATAAATGAAGGGAAGAGAAGGTGTTTGAGAGAGAAAACAGTATATATGTAGACTCCTATGTCAAGGAGTATGTGTGAAGGAGCAAAAGAAGGACACTATAGCCAGATCAGGAAGATGGAGAGGAAGATGGAGAGGAAGTCAGGAACCGGAGAAGGGTGGAGAAATAGGTAGAGGCCATACAGGTAGGGTCTTGTAGCATAGATCAAGGATTGTGTGTCTATTTAATGAGTAATGATTTTAAAGTGTTTAAAATTAAAGTGTTTATTTTTTATTTTTGAGAGAGAGAAAGAGCATGAGTGGTGGGGCAGGAGCAGAGAGAGAGGAAGAATTTTTTTTTTTTTTTAAAGATTTTATTTATTTATTTGACAAAGAGAGATCACAAGTAGGCAGAGAGGCAGGTGAAGAGAGAGGGAGAAGCAGGCTTCCTGCTGAGTAGAGAGCCCGATGTGGGGCTCGATCCCAGGACCCTGGGATCAGGACCTGAGCCAAACACAGAGGCTTAACCCACTGAGCCACCCAGGCGCCCCTCTTGGTTTTTTTTTTAAAGATTCATTTATTTATTTTAGAGAGAAAGAGAGAGAGTGAGGGGGGAGGACAGAGGGAGAGGGCAACAGAGAATCCTCAAGCAGACTCCCAGCTGAGCATGCAGCCTGATGCAGAGCTTGATCCCAGAACCCCAAGATGATGACCTGAGCTAAAACCAAGGGAAAGCAAGTTGGTACAGCCACTTTGGAAAACAGTGTGGAGATTCCTTGAAAAACTAAAAATAGAGCTACCCTATGACCCAGCAATTGCACTACTGGGTATCTATCTCCAAGATACAGATGTAGTGAAAAGAAGGGCCATCTGTATCCCAATGTTCATAGCAGCAATGGCCACAGTCACCAAACTGTGGAAAGAACCAAGATGCCCTTCAATGGATGAATGGATAAGGAAGATGTGGTCCATATATTCTATGGAGTATTATGCCTCCATCAGAAAGGAGGAATACCCAACTTTTGCATCAACATGGACGGGATTGGAGATTATGCTGAGTGAAATAAGTCAAGTGGAGAGTGTCAATTATCATATGGTTTCACTTACTTGTGGAGCATAAGGAGTAACATGGAGGACATGGGGAGATGGAGAAAAGTGAATTGGGGGAAATCGGAGGGAGAGATGACCCATGAGAGACTGTGGACTCTGAGAAACAAACTGAGGGCTTTGGAGGGGAGGAGCGTGGGGGGGTTAGGTGAGCCTGATGGTGGGTATTAAGGAGGGCACGTATTGCATGGAGCACTGGGTGTGGTGCATAAACAATGAATCTTGGAACACTGAAAAAATTAAATTTTAAAAACCCAAGAAAAATAAAATAAAATATAACCAAATGTCCAATGCTTAACCAACTGAGCCACCCAGGTGCCACTAAAATTAAAGTGTTTTAAATCTGGGGTGGGGGACATGTGGGCGGGTCAGTCGTTTGAGCATCTGATTCTTGGCTTTGGCTCAGGACATGATCTCAGGGTCATGGGATCGAGCCCCAGTCAGGCTCCACACTCAGTACAGAGTTTGCTTGTCCCTCTCCCTCCCCCTCTGCCCCTCCCCCTACTATGCTCTTGTTCATGCACTCTTTCTCTTAAATAAATAAATAAATAAATAAATAGAATCTTAAGAAATAAATCTGGGGAGGCGGACAATTGTGGAAGTAATCTTACGACTTTGAGAGTAGATCACAGATAGTGGTAGAGAGGAAGTAGGCACGCAAGGTAGAAGGTACTTGCAGAGGTTTAGTAGATGGTGGAGAGAAAAGAGACAAGTTCAAAAATATTTAAGAGGTAAAATAAAAAGAATTATATTAATGATAGATTATACATGTGTGTTGGGGAATGGTGATGAAGAGGAATGAATTGAGAATAATTACAAGATTTTGGCCTTTTAAAGCTGGATGAATAGTGGTAATATTCCCTGAGACAGAGATCAACAGGACAGTATAGGGTCCCGTTTAGAAGAAATGCTATGTATTCCTTTGCATCTGTTGAGATTGAGATGTCTTTATGATATCAAAGAGGTATAAATTAGACAGATACGCCAGTTGGGAGTGCAGACTAAAGGTTTGGGCAAAAGATACAAATGTGATTTATTTCTTTATGGGTGGCAACTGAAGATGAAGTGGTGGATGAAATCAGTCAGAGAGCATAGAGTGAGAAGAAAAGTAGGTGTAGAACCAAGCCTTGAGGAACTTTAACATTTAATGGTCAGTTAGAGACTGATGAACCTGCAAGAGAGACAAGGCAGAAACAAGCAGAGAAGTAAAAGGAAAAACCAGTGGTACATAGTGTCAAGCTGTCAAGAGTGTTCCAAGAGGTGTAGGTAGTCAATTCGTATAATGTCACTAAGAGACTAAGAATTGAGAATGCCCTTTGTATTCATGAACATGAAGTTCTTTAGTGACAGGATGGAGCCAAATGCACAGGGGAATGTTTGGAGAGTGATGAGAGGTGGTGAAATAGAAATGGGTATGTCTTGGGTTTGGCTCCCCCAGAAGCGGATGCTGAGACAGGATTTAACTTCACATGGTTTATTTGGGAGACAATCCCAGGAGGCAACAGTAAGGGAGAAGGAAGTGAGCAGGAAAGGGAAGGAAGCATGTAAAAGGTGAGGTACTGATCATATTGCTGTGGCCAGTTATTCAGTCCTACTGGGGGTTTCTGGGAGACAATGCAGAACATACCTCAGAGTTATGCTCATCTCACCTACGGACTAGAAGTTTCATATTTATCTTCCAATTCTCATCCATCATTTGCTGAAGAATATTCCCATGGACACAAATTCTCCAACACTTCTGGTGTACCCTGCACTAGGACTAGAGAGAAGCCTCCGGGTTAGGGGGGTCGGAGGGTGTCCCAGGTGCTTGAATTAGGATGCCACTGACCTGTTCTGGAAGCTGAATGCTGGGAGAAGTTGAGTGGGGCACTGACCACATCAGCCTTAGGATGCAGTCGGCACAGACAGTACAGACAACTCAAAGAATTTGGAGACAAGGAGTAGGAGGGAAATTTGGAGTTAGCTGGAGTGAGATAAAAGGTTGAGAGAGATTATTTTGTTGTTTAAAAGGTAGATATTTAAAAGTTTACAGGAAGGGTCTCATGGCTGTGTAATATTTGTGTGTGTGCGTGTGTGTGTGTGTGTGTGTGTGTGTGTGTGCATACTACATCTTTATTCATCTATCAGTGGACACTTGGGTTGCTTCCATATTGTGGCTACTGAAAATAATGCTGCAATGAACATAGAGGTGCAAATACCTTTTTGAATTAGTGTTTTCATTTTCTTTGGGTAAATGCTCAATAGTGGAATTACTGGATCATATGGTATTTCTATTTTCAAGTTTTTGAGGAACCGCTATACTTTTTTTTCCACAGTGGCTATACCAATTTACATACCTACCAAGAGTATGAAAGCCTTCCTTTTTCTCCACACTCTTACCAACACTTGTTTCTTGTGTTGTTGATTTTAGCCATTCGGACAGGTGTGAATTAATATCTCATGCTTTTGACTTGCATTTCCCTGAGAGTTAGTGATGTTGAACATCTTTTGATGTGTCTGTTGGTCATATGTATGTCTTCTTTGGAGAAGTGTCTATTATTCAGGTTCTCTGCTTATTTTTTATTAGATTATTTGTGGGTTTTGTTTGGTATTGAGTTGTATAAATTCTTTATATATTTTATTTTATTTTATATATTTTATATATTACATATATTTTATTATATATTTTATTATATATTTATATTTATATAAACATATAAATTATATTTATGTTATATAATTTATATATAATACATATTATATATATAATTATATTTATATTATATAAATAATATATATTTATAAACATATTTATAATTATATTTATATTACATTTATATTATATATTTATATTTATATTATTATATATTTTATTTATATATTTATAAATTTAAGAATTATAATTATAAAATTATAATATAGATATATTATATATAATATATATAATATAATTATAAAAATAATTATAAATTCTTCATATATTTTGGATATATCATATATGTATATATGATATATCATTGTGCCATTTGTGATAACATGGATAGACCTAGAGGGTATTATACTAAGTGAAATAAGTCAGACTGAAAAAGACAGATACCATCTGATGTCATTCATATGTGGAATCCAAAAACAAAACCAAAATCAAATGAAGAAACAAACAAAAGGGCAGCATCAGACTTATAAGTACAAGGAACAAATTGATGGTTGCCAGAGGGGAGGGGAGTGGGGGATTGGGTGAAATGGGTGAAGGTGAGAGGGAGATACAGGTGTCCAGTTATGGAATGAATAAGTCACAGGAATAAAAAGCACAGCATCAAGAATATAGTCAATGATACTGTAATAGTGATGTAACAGGACAGATGGTAGCTACGCTTGTGGTTTATATAACATAATGTGTAAACTTGTCAAATCACTATGTTTTACACCTAAAACTAATGTACCATCATGTGTCAACTATACTAAAAAAAGTTCATGGGAAGGAAATGAATGAGAGAGAGATTAGCATATAAAACAAAGGATAATCAGTTCCACAAGCTGACTACTCATCTTTTAGAGTATGGTTCATAGATATGTCAACTTCTGTATTCCATATTGTCTTCATTTCCACACCATTTGTAATCATGATTACTACTTATACATATTAGCAGGCAGAAATTATAGTAAACAAGATAAAAATCATTACATGTATTAAATGACTTCCTATACAGTTTTTAAATATATGACAATTTGCTGAGAGGCAAAAGGGAGGAACTAAAAGATGAGGCACACTGGACTGCTTTAAGGGGTTTTTAAGAGGCGACGGTGTGGGAGAGTTTCATTTCCAAATGGGAGTAATAAGTCAACATATTCTTCACAATGCTACATATATTCATCTGGGTGATTGAGTTATATTAAAGGATGATGTAAGCTGAATTTTTAGACCAGTCTTTTTAATTTACACTGAATTCTTTATTTTAGTCCCACTATTGAAGTTTTTCCCTGCCAAAGTACCTTACATTGGAGCCAGCAAAAGCTTTTAGTCTCTGCTTATTTGCATTTCATTTCTTAAATTTAGCACATCCAACCAAATCAAATATATGTCTGGCAATTTGCAACATCTCTGAATACTTGCTGATCTTAGACATTAAGATACATTGTTTTATAGAACAATCATCGAAGTATTTCCACTAAGGCTAATTTTAGATTTTGGTTTTCATATTTTCATCTCTATCCATCATTTATTATTCAATGATTTTATTAAGTATTTCTCGAGAGGCAGTCAATATGTGTATTTTAGACATAATAATAATAAAAATACAATAAATCATCTAGACATGTTTGTATAAATGTAGATCAGTGTTCATTCATTCACTTCCTTTGTTGTATTCTCAATATGTAAGGGAATTCTCTGCAAATAACCCCCAAAGGAGGCCAGAAGGATTTGACCTGGACACGAACGGCATCTGCTGTAGCCACTGACCTTGCCTTAATTCCCATTTCAGGTATGGATACTTGTAATCACTTGAGTAGCATTAGCCTAGGCCTCTATCCTTCGACCAGCATTTGGTTTTATCTAACATAAGGACAGTAGTAATTTTACCAAGTGGTGACAACGGCATGTATAGGTTAAGATGATGTGTAGGATGAAGTAGAGAAGAGTTTTAACTTCAGTGTGAAATCAATGTTAGCTGAGTAATGTGGTTTCAAGTCATTCACCTGTAAAAGGCACCCTTGGCGGTCTAAATGACAGAAGCAACATATGGAGGAGCCCGTCCCAGAGCTACTGGATGATGGCTGATTTCTCAAAGCTCATTATGATTGTATGGGAATTGATATTGGTCCCAACTCACGGAGCTTGCTCAAAACCAGTCACAGGATCCTTCCAGTTAGCGGGAAACAGCTGGAAATCCAATAGCACTGAGAGGGTAACCATCAGGTCAGAAAACTTTAGGCTTAAGAGTGTGTTCAACACTCCAACTCCCAAGCCTTCCAGGTCTTAGGATTCTTCTATGTGGCAAATATGAGCATACACTGGCCTTGATACCTAGGGTCATACAAAATTTGCCCATATTTTGGTCATGTGACTCTTCTGGAAGAAGATCATACAGTGATGAACTGGGAGAGCAAGGCCAGATCATTTCCAATCAGTCATTTACATCTCCATTCATATGTCATCTTCTCAGGGAGGCTGTTTCTACTGAGATGCCTTAGGCTACAAGCAATAGACAAATGAACTCAAGTGGCTTAAATAATAAGGGGATGAATTATCTTACATAATAGGAAGCCTGGAGGTACTGTGGCTCCAAAGTAGGCTTATGAAGTAGCTCAACAACTTATGGGATCCAGGTTCTTTCCATCATTTTGCTCTTCCACCTTCAGGTTTCCCCTCACAGTTTCAGGAAGCCTCCACCAGCTTCAATCATCACATCTCAAACATCGGAAGCAGAGAATTTCTTTTCCTTATGTCCTTGTGTAAAATAGAGGGAAATGGTTCCAATAGTCTCCAGCCAACTTTCCCTTTAATCTCAAAGGCCAAAATTACCTCACTGTCCCATTCCTAAACCAATGACTGGTCAGAGGGACAGAATCACCACAACGGGCTCAAACTCATCAATATTTACCTCTTGGGGTACAGATGGGCCTGGCTTTCACTGAAGCGCATAGCAAGTTGATTTGGAGGAAAACCAGGCTTCTTTTAGCCAAGGAGAGTGTGGTATGGCTCTTGTGAAGACAATTAATAGTGTTATGTATACTTTCCATGGCCAACTTGAATTTTATCCCACCTCCTCAATTTCTTCCTCATGATCCTGCTCTTTTTTGTCTTCCTTTATATCTTAAATTTTTTAAAAAAGTATGTTACTTGTTCATTCGTTTATTCCCCTCCACCACTATTGTAATAATGTAAGATCTATATAGGAAGAAAGTCTGAAGATGCTCAGTAAACATTTGGTAGATGATGAATGAACGCATGATATGGCCAAAAAAGCTTCCCCAAATGGTCTTTGTAAAAATGAATTGCAGAAAGAGAAGGGTGGTGGCAGAGAGGAGAGGATAGAAATAGGCAGAGTGTGAGACAGACCAAGATAGTCATGGTTACTTTTCAGTTTATTGTCTTACCTTCAGACAAGTCCACATCTAAATAGAGTTTCACAGCTTCCAAGAGGCTACACATTTAACCAAATCATCCTGGGCATTTCATAAAGATTTCACCATTAGCATTGTGCAAGGTAATCTGGTAGAAACCTAACCTTTTTTTTTTTTAAAACGACTACCCAAAACAAAGCTTATCTTTTCTTGCTAGTGAACACTCAAATTATTTTGACCTTTCTGCCCATATCTCTGGACAAAAATGGATGCTTACAGTACATCATATTTTCATTACCTGAGTTTGCTACTTATAGAGAGAGAGTCTATTTTGTCTCTCTTACTGGGAATTTCCACAAACAACATACCAAAGAATGTCAACCACAGATCATGGATATATAAACAGTAAGGAGAATAGAGAGGATCCCTCAATCATGCGGTTCCCTTTACAATAAAGGGAGAGACATGATAGCTCACCCCGACCAAATGTAATGTCAACATGGATGGGACTGGAAGAGATTATGTTGAGTGAAATAAGTCAAGCAGAGAGAGGAAATTATCATATGGTTTCACTTATTTGTGGAGCATAAGAAATAACACAGAGGACATGGGGAGATGGAGAGGAGAAGGGAGTTGAGGGAAATTGGAGGGCGAGATAAACCATGAGAGACTATGGAATCTGAAAAAACAATCTGAGGGTTTTGAAGGAGTCGGGGGTGGGAGGTTGGGTGAGCCTGGTGGTGGGTATTAAGGAGGGCACGTATTGCATGGAGCACTGCGTGTGGTACATAAACAAAGAATTCTGGTACACTGAAAAGAAATTAAAAAAATAAAAAATTTTTAAAAAGGTAATGACTAGAATGCCTAGAAAACAAAAGGGAGAGAAAAATGTGTACAAAAGGTTATTTATTTCACTTTCTAAGAAGATTTAGAAAGTATTTCCTATTTTCCACTTAAATTGAAGGTGGCAATGATATAACATTGCTCATCTTTTATTCTTCCCTAAATTCTCAAATGAAGATAAAATACTTCAATGAGTTGGTGAAATTGTTTTGCAAGGTGCAATGAGGTCTCCATCTTACCTTCTAGAGCTCAGCTTCAAAAAACGTTTCCTTAGAAGCCTTCCCTGACCATCCTATCTCATATTACCTTCTCCTGTGCTCCCCCTACCCTCATCATGCCATCCTGTTTTATTTCCCTCTTGGCACTTTTCACTATTTGAAATCGTCATTTATTTATTTCCTAAATTATTTGTTGTCTATTATTTCTTGCAGTAGCCCTGGCACCCAGATCAGCACCTGGCATGTGCCAGATGCTCAATTATTATTTAAGAAATGAAGAGTTCAATAGATGTCTTTTTTTCGTATTTACCCTAATATCCTGATCATGTGGCCTCACCTTGTCTTTCTTCCTCTTTCTTTCTGCTTTCTTTCCTAAAGGTGTTACCTTATATGTCTCGTGGGATGGCAATACTTCAAAAGGTTAAACATAGAGTTACCATGTGACTCAGCAATTCTACTCCTAGGTATATATCCAAGAGAAATGAAAACATGTGTCCACACAAAAATGTACATGAATGTTCATAGCAGCATTCTTCATAATAGCCAAAAAGTGGAAACAACTCAACATCCATTAATTGCTGAACACATGAATGAAAGGCGGTCTATCCATATAATGAAATGTTATTTGGCAATAAAAAGAAATGAAATACTGATACATGCTACAACATTGATGAACATTAAGAACATTATGGTAAGTGAAAGAAGCTAGTCAGAAAAGGCACAAGATTCCATTTTTATAAAATGTTCAGAACAGGCAAACATGGAAAGATAGAAAATAAATTAGTTGTCTAGGGCTGAGGTTAGGAGAAATACAGAGTAACTGTAAATGGGCACGGGGGTTTCTTTTAAGGGTGATGAAACATGAACAGACACTTCTCCAAAGAAGACATACAAATGGCTAACAGACACATGAAAAAGGGTTCAACATCATTAGCCATCAGGGAAATTCAAATCAAAATCACACTGAGATACCACCTTACACCAGTTAGAATGGCAAACATTGACAAGACAAGAAATAACAGATGTTGGAGAGGTTGTGGAGAAAGGGGAACCCCCTTACACTGTTGATGGGAATGCAAGTTGTTGCAGCCACTTTAGAAAACAATGCAGAGGTTCCTCAAAAAGTTAAAAATAGAGCCACCCTATGACCCAGAAATTGTACTACTGGGTTTTTAACCCCAAAGATAGAGATGTAGTGAAAAGAAGGGCCATATGCACCCCAATGTTCATAGCAGCAATGTCCACAATAGCCAAACTGTGGAAGGAGCTGCCCTTCATCTGATGAATGGATAAAGAAGATGTGGTCCATATACGCATATATGGAATATTACGCAGCCATCAGAAAGGATGAATACCCACCATTTGCATCAATATGGATGGGACTGGAGGAGATTATGCTGAGCGAAATAAGTCAAGCAGAGAAAGACAATTATCATATGGTTTCACTTACTTGCAGAACATAGGAAATAGCATGGAGGACATTAGGAGAAGGGAAAATGAAGGGGGAGAAATCAAAGGGGGAGACAAACCACGAGAGACTATGGACTCTGGGAATCAAACTGAGGGTTTCAGAGGGGATGGAAGTGGGGAGATGGATGAGCTCGGTGATGGGTATTAAGGAGGGCACATATTGCATGGAGCACTGTGTGTTATATGCAAACAATGAATCTTGGAACACCACATCAAAAACTAATGATGTACTGTATGATGACTGTATGGTGACAGAACATAATAAAAATTATTTTTAAAAAAGAGTGATTAAAATGTTCTAAAATTGATTACAGTGATGGTTACCCAACTCTGTGAATACCAAATCCATAGAATGGTACATTTCAAATGGGCAAATTGTATAGCATATGAATTCTATTTCAATAAAGCTGTTATATGGTTTTAAATCTTGGGGAAGGAAAGAAGAGGTAAAATCTAGGCTAGTCACCTTAAGAGTAACTATCAGGGAGATAAATTTAAACAAATGAAATAAGGCACAGAGATCACTCTTCCCTTTAATGCATTTAGCAAGCATTTCTTGAGCATCTACTATGCACCAGGCACAGTTAGAGCTTCTGGGAATAAAGCCCTTCTTTAAGTTGTAAGGGGAGCACTGTGTTATAAATGACTAGCCCAGAATGTTGCTTTTGTAGTTTTGTTTTAAGACCCACACTTTTTAGTTGTTTTTCCTCATTTTGTTGGCCTGGAAAGCACCTTCGCCAGTTGTGTTTTCTACCCACAGAAGACTGGATGTGAAAAGTGAGGCCCAAGAGAGCAAAGTGCTGGCTCTTCTGATCTGGGTTAGATCAGATAATATTAATTACAGCCTCTACAGCTAATGTATTCTTTTTTTTTTTTTTAATATTTTGTATTTATTTGACAGAGAGAGATCACAAGTAGGCAGAGAGGCAGGCAGAGAGAGAGGGGGAAGCAGGCTCCCCGCTGAGCAGAGAGCCCGATGCGGGGCTTGATCCCAGGGCCCTGGGATCATGACCTGAGCCGAAGGCAGAGGCTTTAACCCACTGAGCCACCCAGGCGCCCCTAATGTATTCTTCTTTAAAGATTTCTATTAAATATTGAGTAGATGTAAAATAATTTTACAAAGTATGTGTACAATATAAAGAACTGCAAAAAGATGAGCACTCGTGAAGACTTTGTGCTTTAAAAGTCCCTGTTCACCTGTCCTCGTGCTCATCCCTTCCTGCCCCTCAGAGATAACCACTGTCTATTGTAATTTTGCTATACCACCCATATTCTGTGATTGTCTTTCCTCAGGCTGCTATCCTGAAAAGCAGCTTTTCCTGGTACTGTGTTTTCTAGCCCACAGTAGATTAAATGTAAAAAGTGAGACCATGTAGACAGCTATGTGCAGCATTGACTCACCATTGCCTGATACTCAGCAAGAAGATAGGAAAAAAAGGACAAAGCATTCCCAAAGTGGTGTGACCTGGGGCTACCATCATCCATCTTAATATTCATAGAAGTTATCTCTGTTTTATCATACAGCACAAGGATAGACGTTCTCACTGAAACTGGTCCTTCATGGAAACTTAAACTATGCTTATTGTAGTCTACATAAGAAGATAAGAATATACACCCCTTATTTTGTCGATTCCAAGATACACATATTTCCTTCCACTTCATGTCTCTGAACCTGGATGTAGCTGCCAATTTGTGGCATAGTTTAATACGTCTAAGCATGCTCAGAATTGTTCATACTATTACTGATTTGACAGAGTCACATATGTGCATTAATGGTTTCTACTTGTTGGGTACAGTTGTTATATTTTAAATGACTTCAGAAGTTTACACTATGATTGGGGATTGAAATGAAAAGCTAATTGGTACATAGAAAGGCATAATATAGGGACATGATTCTGTTATTAGAGAAGCAATGTTCACAACAACTGGAGGAATAGCCACCAATTCCACACCTTACTTAGAGCAACAACTGCTTGGTAGGATCAAAAGGGAAGTTTCTCACAATAGGTGAAACACTTTGCCTATCAACACCACCCTGAAATAGACACTGAAGAAATTGCCAAATTTCTTGGAAAAGACAAAAGGTTTCAAAGGAAGAAGAGGCCACCGTGACCAGTTTATGTAGCACTCTCATTAAGGAGCTGTATATCAGTGTCAGAAATTTCCTGCTAACTTGGAACAGAAGTTGATGATAAATTTTCAGTCACATATAGTTTACTAGAGGAAAAATAAGAGAATCAGTCAAACAATCCATGCTAACAAAACCCAGCATTCTTCAGTGTGCCACAAAATTATAGTGTCAATACTAAAGATAAAAAAAAATGTCCCTTCTACAAGTATAAACTTCAATTCATGAGAAAGTGTTGTAGCAATTAATTGACAGTGGTTTTTTTTTCATTCCTAGTGATACATAATAATGAGTCTTGATATCTCTAAGTCATCAAAATACAGTATATTCTGAAAATGTTCCATAAAAACTTTTTTCTTTTTTTTTTAAAGATTTTATTTATTTATTTGAGAGAGTGAGAGAGAGAGAGCAGGAGAGGGGAGAAGGTCAGAGGGAAAAGCAAACTCCACATGAAGCTGGGAGCCTGCTGTGGGACTCGATCCTGGGACTCGATCATGACCTGAGCTGAAGGCAGTCGCTTAACCAACTGAGCCACCCAGGCACCCCCATAAAAACTTCTATATTATAAAAATATTTTAATAAAGTTGTGATAGGCAAATAATAGTCTTGGAAAAATATTTCTAACATAGAGAATAGACAGTGGATTAGTACAAGGACTCTTAAAAATTATCAAAAAGGGGGGGAATCTACAAAAATTACATGAAGAATCTGAAGAGATATTTTACAGGAGGGTAAATCCACTTGGCCAACAAACAAATATACTAGTTAGGAAGATAATTCTTTTTTTTTTTTTAAGATTTTATTTATTTATTTGACAGAGAGAGATCACAAGTAGGCAGAGAGGCAGGCAGAGAGAGAGGGGGAAGCAGGCTCCCTGCTGAGCAGAGAGCCCGATGTGGGGCTCGATCCCAGGACCCTGGGATCATGACCTGAGCCGAAGGCAGAGGCTTTAACCTACACTGAGCCACCCAGGCGCCCCAGGAAGATAATTCTTAAAGTAATAAGATATTATGTTGTACTTATCAGACTGGCAAAAATTTTAAAGGATCATAACATTTCTTGCTGGCAGGGATGTAGAAAAAAAAAGTACTTTCAAGTTTGCTGGTGGAAATGTAAATTATGACATTTATTTTGGAAAGTAATTAAGTAGCGTCTATCAAAATTAATAAAGGTACATATTTTCACCTAGCAAAACCTTTATTAAAAGACTATCCAACAGAAATAAGAGTACTAAAAATAAAGATATGTATGTCAAGGATTATGGTGGAGAGTTAGCAGTGTCTAGTCCCTATAAGCTCACTTCACTTTATCAATACCCACCATCCTGTCTTTCAACAAAAAGTACATACATTTGCCAGAGATTGTTGCTGGAACCTGCTTGGCCAACCTCCAAAGTACTGGGGAGTCAATGCTCATTACGTGTAGCCCACAACCAATCACTGGCGTGGGCTGGTATAAATACCCCTACTCCCATACCCCTGGGTAGAAAAATCCTGAAGCACATTTTCTATCCTGAAAGACAGAGCTCTGAAAGCTCCCTAATGGAATTAAGTTCCAACTGTCCAGAGAGATAGCAGTCTGGATAATGCACGCTTCATGGGCTGTCTTCCCTTCCCTGTCTCACTTTTCCCCTCCCCTGCTGTGTTCCTTTTACTTTCAAAAGAAACTATCACATTTAACCCTCATTTGGGTTTGCTTCAGGGATTCCCAAGCTAAGACAAGGACATAGAGGAAAAAACAACCTAGAACCAGAAAACAAAATGAAATCCGTCATGGGGCACCTGGGTGGCTCAGTGGGTTAGAGCCGCTGCCTTCGGTTCAGGTCATGATCCCAGGGCCCTGGGATCGAGTCCCACATCGGGCTCTCTGCTCAGCGGGGAGTCTGCTTCCTCCTCTCTCTCTGCCTGCCTCTCTGCCTACTTGTGATCTGTCTGTCAAATAAATAAATAAAATCTTTAAAAAAAAATGAAATCCGTCAGTGAGTGAATGGTTAAATAGATTAGATTACATCCACATAACGCAATATTAAGCAACCATCATGCAGAGTTAATTTGTGCTATATCAGTTGAAACTGAGTTATTTTAATAAGTTATTATTGTGTGAGAGAAAAAATGTAGAAAATTGGGTTTAATACAATCTCAATTTTATAAACAAACTATAAGTAAAGCTTATATACATGTATGTATCCTGAGGTTTCTTAACCTCAGCACTATTGACATTTTGGGCCAGATCATTCTCTGTGGTGGGGACTATTCTGGACACCGTAGGATATTTAACAGTATCACTGACTTCTACCCCTAGGCGCCCGTAGCACCCCATCAGCTGTGACAACCAAAAGTATCTCCAGACATTGCCAAATGTTCTCTAGGGGCAAAACTTCATCCTTATTTAAGAATCAGCTATCTGTACGTGTCTAAGTATGCATGTGTGTATTTGCTATGGTTACATGAGCGTGAAGAAAAAATATAGAAGGATTATATATTAGGTTGTTAACATGAGTTATCCATGAGAACAAGAACATAAGGAGTAGAAAAGACTGAGAGGAGAAAGAAAGGTGTAAGGGGAGCAAAAAAGCATAAGCGTAAGAGAATGGTAAATACTTTTAATGTATTTATGTAAAATTTTTGATAAAAAGTAAAAATACAGAAAGTTTTGTTGCTTGAAAAGGAAGGCTTTATTGGAAGCTTCACTCATGGGCTAGCACTGCATATGATTGTTGTTAAATGCCTGGTGCATCCCTTTCTGTTGAGACCTACAAGTCTCCCAGCCTACATGATTCTGATGGGACAAGTCCAGAATATTCACCTAGACCACAAGAGTGGCTATTTGACCCAAGCCTTGTGAATCACGGTACCACATATTCCTCCCCACAGTGACTGGTGCACAGGCTAAATAGATAACTTACATTAAGACTCTGAACCACAGGTTATGAGATTGAAAGGTTTGGGCTGCCTTTGGCTATTACTCTCATCCATTCGTAACAAGAGAGTGGAGTTAGCATGCAAAGAATAGCACAGAAAGATTGTCAACACTTGGAGAGAAAGAAGGAAAGAGAGACAGAGGGGAAAGGAGGAGGGAGATCTGATGGCATCTTTGAGACCTGGGTATAGCTGAGCCTAAAATTACTTCACCTTAAGACTTCTCAATTATTATGCAGACTACTAAACCTCCTCTTTTATTTTCTTTGCCTCCACTCGTTTGAATGATGCTTTTCTCACTGGTATCCAGAAAGATCTTGACTGATACAGAGTAATAGTGAATTTATCAACGGTGGACATAATGAGTTGGTACTTTATAGAGATTGTGTAGAACACTGTTTTTGGCATGGGAACAAATTGGATAGTTTTATGTTAAAGGTGATTCTTTGATAACTTCGGAAAATGTCTAAGGTAAATTTCTAATAGAGTCCTTATGAGCTAACAGTTTTGCAAAGCAGAGGCAGATCTAGGTTTAGGAAGCAGCTTTGCTTTCCATAACAAAGGAACCCAAGGAAACATGATATTTTGGTCACATGTTATACACTGTGGTGTCTCGCAGTTCCACACAGATGCAACCTGACAGTGGCTTGCCACGTGTTGTGCCTCTTACTTCTCGCTTCCTACCATAAGGTTTCTGGGATACTACAGCAGCAGCCACTCACAGGAGCCCGCTTGGTCCTCATATCAATGCAACCAGAAAGTGTGTGGGAATGCACACAGATAGATCCACCCTTGGCCAGTGGGGTCGGCAAATGAAGAATAAAGGCTCTTTTCTTTGTGCCCTGAGCACACAGTTCTGAGCTGCATCTCATACATCTCCTGAGAGGGTCTTGGGTTATCAAGCACAAGGATCCTATACTAGGAGCTAACTCAATAACACATCTGTGCATTGGCTTGTCCTTCTTCCCTGATGTACCAGCTTCCCCGCCCCCTCCCCACCCCCACCCTGTCTTTGCTACACCCTTGGATCAGGTCTCAAATAAACTCTTTGCACACAAACCCTTTTCTCAGACTCTGCTTTCGGAAAATCCCAGGCTAAGATACACAGATACCTGTAGGTTCTCAAATGTTATTCTGTGATACCTCCATACCATCTTTCACAGCTCCCATTAAAATTGTTTGACAGCATTTCTTTGTCATTGAGAAGAAAAAGAACCCACAGTAGCACTTTTACTTTAAGTGTGAAGAGGAAAGGGACTAACTAGGAAGGGCAGAAGAGGTGCCCATTGCAGAATTAGAGGAAAGGCCTTTGCCTAGGGCACCGAGGTTGACTGATGAAACAGTGTCCTGCATGACTGGACTTCCAGTGAAATGGTGCATTCAAAAGGAAACTGCAGGTTCTGAGAGGGGGCCTGGGGAGAGGCCCACAGGAAACTTGAAAGCTTGCTCATGAGGAAATATGGTGTGGACACATTAGGCTATTGATTTTTACTAAATCTAAAGAGCCCACAGACAGTTGGAGTTACTTTGATTGATGCGTTTGAGAATGAAATGCAGGCTCCCTAGCAAGCATCCTCACCCTCTATCTGAAAATTGAACTTGATTTGGGGGCCAGCTTTATGAAAACTTCTTTCTCCCTAGAACAGCATGATTTCAGTCAAGCACTAAGTGCCAAGGACAGGGCTATGACTCGGCATGGAAGAAATGTTACGGAAAGGGAGAGGGAAATTATAAATTCCATCTTGCCTTCTTTGGGGTTCCTGTTGTGTGTGTTCATTCTCTGTACAAAAGTAATTGGTTGTGGAGCAAGAAGGGCAGGAGACTGGTAGGCAACACCATCCTTTCCCTTCCTTCCTTTTCTTCTGGAGTCCTACACGCAGACGTTGGGGGAGGGGGGCTGGCCAACTCTGAATTTCCCAGATCCCATAGAAGCTACCAGATGACTCCAGAAGCTACCAGGACTCCTCCCTCCTGCTGGGAGGATCACAGTGAGGTTGTGTCCATTACGACCCAGTCTCAATACAAGTCTACAAGTATCTTCCACCCCAATATATTTCCTTTTTCCCGGATATCATGGAGTAATTTTGGGTACATACACAATATACCAGGAGGGGTAAATTTCAACAGTAGTTTTCATTTCAAAGAGATTAGAATAGTGATTCCTTTTGTTTTCATTTTTAAACTCAAGTCACCAATCCATGGACATTAGGTTAGTCTTCATGAAAGCCTGAATCTATTTTTCTACCTTATCATTTTGGATCAAGTAAAAATATAAAATATTGAATGAATATAATGTATACGTTGGCAAGAGTCAGAAGAATTCATACAAGGATATAAGAAATTTAAATCTCAAAAATTCATTTTATTCTGTTGTTAGTCACCATATAGTACGTCATTATCAAAAATCCATTTTAAAGTGGCACTCCTAAAAAATAGGTTAATGTACCAATGACACTAGCAAATAAATTTCTCCCTTTTTGATTAAGCATTATACTTGCTCAGCTTAGGAGAAAAACTGATGGGAAACAGCAAATCTATAGCATTTGATTCCTTTAAGTAAACCTATCTTCTCTGGAAGAGAGATGGAATAATTTGGAGTAGACATCTTTGAAAAAAATTATTAAAACAGCATGGTGGATATGTTTTTCCATATAAAATTATCAAAAGAAAACATTCAATTTAAATGGAATAAAACAATACTCCCACAATCTTTCCTGGAATATAAATGCAATTGACAAAGTTAAAACATACTTTTCTATGCTTTGCTGACTATCTGTGGTAGGAAGCCAAATGCTGCTGTTCAGGGCTGACTGAAGCCATAATTAAGATGAGCAAAAATTACAAATATATTGTATGTTTGCACAGTTAATTTGGCTCTGCCAAAAAATTTAATTGATAAGTTGAATACAGACAGATCCCAAAGTGTAATATTTGCCCATAAATGTAAAGCCCCAAAGAGTCAGTTTGTGAATGAAATGCCACACAATGTTTCTGTGTCCAAAAAAATCAGAATAATGAAAGACATTATCATGGAGTGACCCTTTTAATTCAGACTAGGCGATTCTTTCCCAGGTAATTTCAAAGCTGCCGAGGACTTCTGGAATTCTGACAGCTTCACCATAAAAGGCTTTTGGAAGCATCTAAATATTTCTGACAAAGTTATTGGGGAGCAGAAAGCAGACAGAAAGAAGTAACTGATGTATTTTTAATAGATTCCTATAGCTGTAGAGAGAATGCACCTAATATTGGTGATTCAGTAGGACATTGGAGGTCCTACTCATCGTGATTCCCTGCCCATATGCCATTTTCCCAATAATCCCAGGTCAAGACAGTCAGAGTCACTCTCTTCCTTGCCCACAATCCCCAGTGTCTCAACTTTCAAGACTACTTAATGAGTCCTGTGGGTTTACATGAACCACACTAGGAAGGTTTTATGGTGGGGTAGAAGCTGGGGCCTGAACAGGTACAGGAGTGGTCCGCTGGGCTGTCAGAAGAGCTCTGTCTACCAGGCATGGATAGCATATCTGGAACATTCCGGATAGCATTCCTGAGATGATCTCTGCCTCAGTTCCGGCAAATGCTCACACCCTAAAACAAGTGAAGTAGTCTGTGCTCTTCCTGGAGGATGGGGCCCTGCATGTGTCACCATGGCTCTCCATCCTTGGAAGACCCCGCAGGCAAGTGTCTGAGAGTCTGTCCCTAGGCAGCTGTGTTTTATCCAATGCCAGGACACTTTGTGCAGTAAGTATTGTCAGGGAGGACAAGACCAGGCTCTGTTTTTTTCAGAACCAGACAGACTAGTGGAAGGGGAATGACAAACGGAGAGCAAAGCAGCACAACACTACTCTGTAACCTGGGGAACACAGAGGCTGGGCGGAAGGAGAATTCAGTGTGGGACTCAGTTGCCAGCAATTAGACATCAACGGGAAGGAGAAGTGACCTGCCGTAGAGACAATGAAAGAGTCCTGTGATCTGCACTCATCCAGTAACAAACAGCAGGGCAATAATGCAGGGACCACATTCCAGATCAGCCTCACGAGTTAGGTGCCTAAGTATTTCCTTTCTAAGCCTGGATTGTTCTGAGAAGTGGCACAGAGATGATTAACCCACAGAGCAGTGCATAAAGCTGCCAGGGAAGTAGGAAAGCCAGAGACAGGCCATCAGCACACTTTAACACTACTTCCTGTTAAAGCTTTTCACATATGTCTCATACGCTATGGTTAGTTCAAAGAGGCAAGGAGGAGCACCCCGTCTAACTTATGCATGATCTCCCCATGGCACCTACTATGGTAGGTGGCAGGCTTAATTTTGAGGGGACTGTATAGATTTCTTGTCTGTATCAGCCCATCAGCCAGACAACAGGCATTAAGATTGAGAGGCTGATAAAAGGAGAGGAATAGATACACTCAGCTGCTTAGAAGGAGCACTTTCTTCCACCCAGTGGAGTATTTACGAGCCTGTCCACCCTACCGCCCATTGAGGTCAACAACATCCACTGTACAGCAACAGCAATGAAAACATAGTCTTTCTGATAAGACCTGTTGACACGGCTGAGCTCTGGAGCTATAGCAGTGAAAAAGACAAGACTCTCTTCTCAGAGAGCTTAGTTTAATGAAGGGAAATAAGGGCATTAAAAAATAATCACAAAAAATATTTATGGCGTTTGTGGAAAAAGGCTACAAAGGAAACATGCAAGGTCATATGAAATCTGGGACACGGCATTTTCTGAAGCTGCAAAAAGTTCCTCAGCCCAAAAGGAAGAGTGCTTGAGAGTTCTGTCTCCCTTGAGGCAGCTTCCAAAGCAATGCACCAGTCTCACCTTCTACCTTCCATCATCCATAGAAAAGGCAATTCTGAGCTTTATTCTACATGATTCCTCAGAGGACCCATGGTGGGACTAAGCCTCAGGTGTTTAACAGTGGTCTTTAATGATTTAATTGATTGATTAACATGCCCTTTAGCAAATTTTCTTCTATGTCTTACTGCTCATTTCTTCTACAGTGCTTCCTGGGATAGGCTGTCAGGTAACACACAGAACACTCAGGGATTTTTTTTTATTATTATTAAAAACACTTTAAAAAAGTATTCATTGTTTATATGAAATGCAAATTTAATGGAGAATTTTATATTTTTATTTGCTAAATCTGGCACCCTTAACCTGGGAACATTTCCCAAATAAACTCCCTCTCTCAAGTTCTTGAGCTCTATTTTGAGAGGAACGCAAACTAAGACAAGCACCAGTATCCAAAGAAAAGTCAGCAAAAGAAATGGATTGGCCAGGAATCCAGGATAAAACACAGAAGACTGATGTTCTGGAAGCCAAATGGAGATTGTTTCAGGAACGTATGCTTAACATTTGCCAGGACCTATCAAGGATGGCAGGCAGTGTCAAAATGCTAAGCACTTTTCTTGAATTATCTCATTTTCTCACACATGACCCTATGGGATGGGTAATATTCTTATCCTCTTCAGATGAGAGAACCAAAGTGTTCAGAGGTTAATGAACATGGCCCAAGTCATAGTTGTACAGAAAAACCATTCTCGTCCTCCTGATCTAAGCCAGTCACCCCTCCACTATGCTCCTAGCTGTCCCCAAATCCTTCATTAAGATCTCATCCCTTCAGCCTTCAGCATTTTATTCACAGTACTAAGTACTTCACTCAGGGGAATATGGAAGCAACATGACTTGCAATTAAGGGTATAATTAAGAATAGTCAGAAATAGCAGAAGATGGCAGAGTAGGAGGATCCTAATCTTGCCTCATTCTGTGGATACACCCAGGTGACACCCATATCAGTGTAAATAAACCAGAAAATTACCCAAAGATTGGCAGAATAGAGGACGCCACATTGAAAATGGTAGGAAGGACGGAGGCATGGTCAGGAACCAAAGTAACATGAGATTAACCACAAAAGGAGGAGACATCATAGGCACAGAGAAGGGAGAGAAGCAGACACCACATCAGGCACCTCATACACAGAGGAGCTACAGTGGGAAGACAAATCCCCATAACATTTGGCTCTGAAAACTAGAGGGGCTTAACTTCATGAGTATTCACAATAAGTGGGGCTTAGCATTGGAAAACTAAAAATCAGCAGAATCAACTCAAGGAAAGCCAGAGGCCAATAGGAAGCTGAGCCCCCACCTTTAAAGAGAACATCACAATCAACCCTGCTGAAATTCAGCATAGAAGCAGCCGTTTGAAAAGTGACTGGGGTATACGGGAAGATTTATTTACTAATCTCAGGACATGTGCAGCAAAGGCAGGGATCTTTAGGTTTCTGCATGAACAAAAGAGCTGGCTGGTGCAAGAACCAACACCAGTGCTCTCTACCTAGCTTGCTAAGAGCACACCTTCCCACCTCCAGTGGATCTGCCCTGTCCAACCTGTCCCCCTACACAGGAGTTCCTTCAAAGTGGCTCAAGGTCTCCTCCCACAAGGAGACCAGTGCACATACCTTGCTAACGATATATGTCCCACCCTAGGCTTTCTTGCAGATCTACCCCTCCAACCTGCCCGACTTGGTAAGAGTCTATCCAAAGCAGTGTCAAGAGAATGTCACTGTGCAAGCAGCCCCAAGAGTGGCCAGCACCCCTCCAAAGTGACCCTTGTCCTTAGGAAGTGGGGAAGATAACCACACACACCAGTTTGACTGCAGCCCTAGCAGTGGACTCAGTGGACTGGGGGCAGACATCTGATCTGACTTCTGGTCCCACCCACCAACAAAAACTTCACAAGAGGCAGCACAAAGAGAGAGCCTAGTACTTCAAGGTCATTGCAACCCCAACAGACTGGGGGCAGACATCTGATATGACCACAGGATTTGCCTATCAATGAAAGACTCTCAGGGTACATTGCAGGGATAGCGTACTGCAGTTCTGTGCAACCACTGTTCTTACAAACATCTGGTCTGACCCAACTCAAGCCCAAGGTGGGCCCATACTAGCTCCTTCGTGGCACAGGGACCAAACCTTGCCAACGTCAGGCAAAGAGAACCATTGTAGATGACGGGACTGAAGGCAAAAGGGGCCCAACCACAATAGTAGAGTGTTCACAGTGCACACAGGGGACACTGCTGAAGCACCAGGTTCTGGTGAACAGGGAACATTGCACTGCAGGGTGCTAGAGGACCTCTTCATCATGAGGCCATTACTTTCAATACTGGGAGACATAGCTGACCTTCCTAATGCATAGAAACAGACACAGAGAGTTGGACAAAATGAGGAGGCAGAGGAATATGTCCCAAATGAAAGAACAAGACAAAATCACAGCAGGAGGGCTAAACAAAATGGATATAAGCATTATAAGATAAGAGAGAATTTAAAGTAATGATCGTAAAGACAGTCACTGCACTTGAAAAAAGAGTGGGGAGTTTCAGTAGAACATAAAGACATAGAAAATATAAAAAAGAACCAGAGATAAAGAACTCAATAATTAAAATTAAAAATAAACTAGAGGGAATAAATAGGGGCTACAGGAAGCAGAAGAATGATCAGTGACCTAGAGGACAGAATAATAGAAAGCAATCAGTCTGAAAGGAAAAAGAAAAAAAGAATAATAAGAAATGGGAACAGGTTAAGGGAACTCAGTGATACCATCAGGCATAATTACATTTGCATTATATGGATCCCTGAAGGAGAAGAGAGAGAAAGGGGGCAGAAAATTTATTTGAAGAAATAATAGCTGAAAATGCCCTAATCTGGGGAAAGAAACCAAAATCCAGATCCAGGAAGCACAGAGAGTCCCCCAAAAAATCAACCCAAGGAGGTCCACACCAAGATGCATAATAACTAAAATGGCAAAAAGTAGAGACTGAATTTTAAAAGCAGCGAGAGAAAAGAAAATAGTTACAGACAAGGGAAATTCCAGTGGACTATCAGCTGATTTCTCAGCAGAAACTTTGCAAGCAAGAAAGAAGTGGCATGATATATTCAAAGTGCTGAAAGAAAAAAACTCTGCAACCAAGAATACTCTATCCAGCAAGGTTATCAGTGAGAAGAGGACAGATAAAGAGTTTCCCAGAAAAACAAAAGTTAAAAGAATTCATCACCACTAAACCAGTCTTACAAGAAATGTTTAAAGGGAGACTTTGTGTGTAAAGGAAAGACAAGAAGCAGGAATAAGAAAAGTAGGAAAGGAAAAAAAATTCTCAGGTACACATAAAAATAATAAAAGTAGTAGATTAGTCACTTATAAAGACCAATGCAAAGGTTAAAGCACAAAAGCACTAAAATCAAGTGTATCTATGAAAATCAGTCAAAGGATTCAGAAAATAAAAGGGTGTAAAGTATGACACCATATATCTAAAACAAGGGGAGATGGAGTAAAAATTTAGTGCTTTTAGAGTGGGGTCAAAATTAAGTGACCATTGACTTAATATTGACTGCTATATCCATAGGATATCATATACAAACCTAATGGTAACCACAAATAAAAAACCTATAATAGAATGCAAAAAAATAAAGAGAAAAGAATCCAAGCATATCACTAAAGAAAGCCATCAAACCACAAGAGAAGAAAGCAATAGAGAACTAAATTTTTTTTTTAAAAACCATAAAACAGGTTACAAAATGGCAATAAATACATACCTATCAATAATTACCTTGAACGTAAATGGATTAAATGCTCCAATCAAAAGATATAGGGTGGTTGAATGGAGAAAAGGCAAGACCCATCCATATGCTGCCTATAAGAGACTCATTTCAGACCTAACAACACATGTAGAGTGAAAGTGAAGGTATGGAAAAGCATTTATCATGCAAACGGAAATAAAAAGAAAGCTGGGGTGGCAATACTTATACCAAACAAATTGACTTTAAAACAAAGACTGTAATAAGAGACTAAGAAGGGAACTATACAATCATAAAGGGAATAATCCAACAAGAAGATAAAATAACAATTGTAAATATTTATGTACCCCACATGGAAGCACCCAAATAAATAAAGCAGCTATAAACAAACATGAAGGGAGAAACTGATAGTAATACAAGTATAGTAGGGAACTTTAACATCCCATTTACATCAATGGATAGATCATCCAACAGAAAATCAGCAAGGAAACAATGGCTTTGAATGACACATTGACCAGATCTATCTAACAGATGTATTCAGAACATGCCATCCCCCAACAATGGAATAGGCATTCTTTTCAAGTCCACATGGAACATCCTGCAGGAGACATCACATATTGGGCCACAAAACAAGTCATAACAAATTCGAAACGATTAAAATCATATCATGGATCTTTTCTGACCACAATGCTATGAAACTAGAAACCAACCACAAGACAAAATCTGTAAAGAGTACAAATATAAGGAGGTTAAATAATACGCTTCTAAGCAATGAGAGGGTCAACCAAGAAATCAAAGAGGAAATTAAAAAATACATGGAGACAAATGAAAAGGACAACACAACGGTCCAAAATCTTTGGGATGCAGCAAAAGGTGTTCTAAGGGGGAAGCTTATAGCAATACAGGCCTGCCTCAAGAAGCAAGAAAAGTCTCAAATAAATAACCTAACCTTAGACCTAATGAAGCTAGACAAAGAAGGACTAACGCCAGTAGAAAAAAGGAAATATTAAAAATTAGAGTAGAAATAAATGAAATAGAGACTGAAAAGCAGAACAGATTAATGAAACTGGGAGCTGGTTATTTGTAAAGATCAACGAAACTGAAAAACCTCTAGCAAGACTCATCAAAAAAACAACATAAAACAAAACAGAGAAAGGACTCAAATAAACAAATCAGAAATGAGATAGAAGAAATAACAACCATCACCACAGAAATAAAAACAATTTTAAGAGAGTATTATGAAAAATTATATGCCAACAAACAACAATCTAGAAGAAATGGATATATTCCTAGAAACATACGACATCCCAAAACTGAGTCAGGAAGAAATAGATAATTTGTACAAACACATCACCAGCAATGAAACTGAATCAGTATAAAAAAAATCCCAACAAACCAAACTACAGTTTCACAGATGAATTCTAGCAAACACTTAAAGAAGAGTTAATACCTATTCTTCTCAAATTACTCCAAAAATAGAAGAGGGAGGAAAGCTTCCAAAATCATTCCATGAGGCCACCATTACCCTGATATCATAACCAGATAAAGACAGTACAATAATAATATAAAAAACCACAGGCCAGTATCTCTGATGAACATAGCCACAAAAAACCCTCAATAAAATATTAGCAAACCAAATCGAAAAATACATTAAAAAATCATTCACCACAATCGTGTGGGAATTTTTTCCCCAAGTTTTTATTTAAATTTCAGCTAGTTAACATATAGTGTAACATTAGTTTCAGGTGTAGAATTTAGTGATTCATAACTTACATAAAACAACTGGTGCTCATCACAACAAGTCCCATCCTTAATATCCATCACCTATTTAACTCATCCCCCTCTCCTCCCATCTAGTAACCATCAGTTTCTTCTCTATAGTTAAGAATCTGGTTTTTGGGGCACCTGGGTGGCTCAGTGGGTTAAAGCCTCTGCCTTCAGCTCAGGTCATGATCCCAGGGTCCTGGGATCGAGTCCCACATCGGGCGCTCCGCTCAGCAGCGAGCCTGCTTCCCTTCCTCTCTCTCTGCCTGCCTCTCTGCCTACCTGTGATCTCTGTCTGTCAAATTAAATAAAATCTTTAAAAAAAAAAAAAAGAATCTGGTTTTTGGTCCCCCCATGTTCTTTTGTTTTGTTTCTTAAATTCCACATATGAGAGAAATCATATGGTACTTGTCTTTCTCTGACTGACTTATTTTGCTAAGCATTCTACTCTCTAGCTCCATCCATGTCATTGCAAATGGCTGGATTTCATTCTCTTTGATGGCTGAGTAATATTCCATTGCACATATTTACCACATTTTCTTTACCCATTCATCAGTGGATGGACATTTGGGCTCTTTCCATAATTTGGCTATTGTTGATAATGCTGCTATAAACATTGGGGTGCATGCATCCCTCCCAATCAGTATTTTTGTATCATTTGGATAAATACCAAGTAGCGCAATTGCTGGATTGTAGGGTAGTTTTTTTTTAACTTTTTGAGGGAACTCAATTCTGCTTTCCACATGGCTGCACTAGTTTGCATTCCCACTAATAGTGTAAGAGGGTTCCCTTTCTCTGCATCCTTGTCAACACCCTGTGTTGTTAATTTTACCTATTCTGATTGATGGGAGGTGATATCTCATTGTAGTTTAGACCTTTATTTCCCTGATGATGAATGACATTGAGCGTCTTTTCATGTGTCTGTCAGCCATCTGGATGTCTTCTTTGGGAAAATGTCTATTGATGTCTTCTGCCCATTTCTTGACTGGATTACTTGTTTTTGGGATGCTGCATTATATAAGTTCTTTATATTTTTTTGGATACTAACCCTTTATCAGGTATGTCATTTGCAAATACCGTCTACCATTCTGTAGGCTGTCTTTTAGTTTTGTTGATTGTTTCCTTTGCTGGGCAAAAGGCTTTTATTCTGATGAAGTCCCAGTAGTTTATTTCTGCTTGTGTTTCCTTGTGTTAGGAGACGCATCCAGTAAGAAGTTGCGATAGCCAGTGTCAAAGAGGTTACTGCCTACGTTCTCCTCTAGAATTTTCGATGATTTCCTGTCTCACATTTAGGTCTTTCATCCATTTTGAATTTATTTTTGTGTATGGTGTAAGAAAGCGGTCCAGTTTCATTCTTCTACATGCTGCTGTCCAGTTCCCCAACACCATTTTTTGAAGAGACTATCTTTTTTCCACTGGATATTCTTTCCTGCTTTGTCAAAGATTAATTGCCTATATAGTTGTGAGTTCATTTCCGGGTTTTCTATTCTCTGCTATTGATCTATGTGTCTGTTTTTATGCTAGATCACTACAGATTCCTAATATAACTTGGAGTCTGGAATTGTGATGACTCCAGCTTTTTCTTTTTCAAGATTGCTTTGGCTATTTGGGGTCTTTTGTGTTTACATACAAATTTTAAGATTGTTTCTTCTAGCTCTGTGAAAAAATGCTCATGGTATTTTGACTAGGATTGCACTAAGTGTAGATTGCTTTGGGTAATATAAACTTTTTTAAGTTTAATTTTTTCAGTGTTCCAAGATTCGTTGTTTATGTACAATATCCAGCGCTCCAGGCAATACATGGCCTCCTTAATACCCACCACCAGGCTCACCCGTCCCCCTACCCCCTTCCCTCGAAAACCCTCAGTCTGTTTCTCAGAGTCCACAGTCTCTCGTGGCTCGTCTCCCCCTCTGATTTCCCCCAATTCACTTTTCCTTTCCTTCCCCTAATGTCCTCCATGTTATTCCTTGCAATATTTATTCTTCTAATCCATGAGCATGGAATGTTTTTCCATTTCTTTGTGTCATCTTCAATTTCTTTCATCAGTATTTCTACAGTTTTCAGAGTACAGATCTTTTGCATCTTTGATTAGGTTTATTCTTAGGTATCTTAGGTTTAGATGAAATTGTAAATGATATCGATTCCTTGATTTCCCTTTCTGCTGCTTCATTATTGGTGTAGAGAAATGCAAGAGATTTCTGTACATTGATTTTGTATCCTGCGACTACTGAATTTGTGAATCGGTTCTAGCAGTTTTTCTGGTGGAGTCTTTTGGGTTGTCTACATAGAGTATCACATAATTGGCAGATAGTGAAATTCTGACTTCTACTTTGCTAATTTGGATATCTTTTACTTCTTTTTGTTGTCTTACTGCTGAGGCTAGGATCAAGTGAGATTTATTCCTGGGATGTAAGGGTGGTTCAATATTCACAAATCAATCAACGTGATATATCACATCAACAAGAGAAAGGATAAAAAACATGATCATGTGAATAGATGCAGAACAAACATGTGACAAAATACAAAATCCATTCATGATAAAAACTCTCAACCAAGTAAGTTTAGCAGGGAATATACCTCAACATAATAAAGGCTTTATATGAAAATCTCATAGCTAACATCATTCTCAATGGTGAAACTATGATCAGGAAGAAGACATGGATGTTTACTATCACCAGTTCATTCAACATAGTACTGGAAGCCCTAACCACAAATAACCTAATTTTAAAAGGGCAGAACAGGGGCGCCTGGGTGGCTCAGTAGGTTAAAGCCTCTGCCTTCGGCTCAGGTCATGATCTCAGGGTCCTGGGATCGAGACCCGCATCGGGCTCTCTGCTCAGCAGGGAGCCTGCTTCCCCCCAACGCTGCCTGCCTCTCTGCCTACTTGTGATCTCTGTCTGTCAAATAAATAAATAAAATTCTTTTAAAAAAAAAAGGGCAGAACATGAACAGACATTTCTCCAAAGAAGACACATGAAATGATGCTTCACATCGCTCATCAGGGAAATGTGAATGAAAGCCACAATGAGATATTGCCTCACACCTGTCAGAATGGCTAAATAAAAAACCTAAGAAACAACAAGTATTAGTGAGGATAGGGAAAAAAGGAACCCTTGTGCACTGTTAGTGGGAACACAAACTTGTGCAACCACTGTGGAAAACAGTGAAGAGGTTCTTCAAAAAATTAAAAATAAAATTACCATACAATCCAGTAATTCCACTACTGGGTATTTACCCAAAGAAAATGAAATCATGAATTCAAAAAGGTATATGCAACCCTATGTTTACTGCAGCATTACTTACAACAGCCAAATTATGGAAGCAACCCAAGTGTCCATCCATAAATGAATGGATAAAGTAGGTGTGGTATGTGTACATATATAATATATGCTCCATATATAATGGAGTATTACTAGCCCTAAAAAGAATGAAATCTTGTCATTTGCAAGAACATGGAAGATATAATGCTAAGTGAAATAATTTAGTCAGAGAAAGACAAATACCATATGATTTCACTCATGTGGAATTTAAAAAACAAAACAAATGAACAAAGAAAAAAAGAGACAAACTAAAAATCAGACTCTTAAATATAGAGAACAAAATGGTGATTGCCACAGGGGAGGTGGGTGGGGGATGGGTGAAATAGGTGAAGGGGATTGAAAGCACACTCATCATGATGAGTTCTGAGTAATGTACAGAATTGTCAAATCACTATACTGTACACCTGAAACTAATATAAAACTATATGTTAATTACACTAGAATAAAAAAAAGAATACTTAACCTCTATATAGTTGACCACACACTATTGGAAAATAAGCCTAATAATATATTTACTTACTTATTTTAATAAATTTTATTGGCAAATTTCAAACACATGCAAAACTAGAGAAAATAATACAAGCCCCCATGTTATCACTCTGCTTCAAAATTAACATCATTCTGTCATTCTTTCATCTCTCCCTTTGCTCAAATATTTTAAAACAAATCTGTGAACATATTATTTTATATGTAAATGCACCATTATAAATTTCTAAGAGATAAGGACTTTTGAAAATAACATAGCTATCACGCCAGTATCAAAATTACTACTATTTCTTAATAGATAATTTCTTAATATGGTCTGTACTAGTCTGCATAATCACCCCCCCCATATCAGGTACTTATCCCTACTGCTTGGTGAAGTTACCTTATGTAGAAAAAAAGGTTTAGGGGCACCTGGGTGGCTCAGTGCGTTAAGCCTCTGCCTTCGGCTCAGGTCATAATCTCAGGGTCCTGGGATCGAGGCCCGCATCGGGCTCTCTGCTCAGCGGGGAGCCTGCTTCCTCCTCTCTCTCTCTCTGCCTGCCTCTCTGCCTACTTGGGATCTCTCTCTGTCAAATAAATAAATAAAATCTTTTGAAAAAGAAAAGAAAAAAGGTTTGTACAGATGTGATTAAGTTAAAGATTCTGAGACAGGGAGATTATCCTGGATTATCTACCATCACAGGAGAACTTACAAAAGGGAGGCAGAGAAAGATGAGACACACAGTACAAAAGGGTCGGTGACAATGGAAGCAGAGAGAGATTGGAACCTGCTACACTGCTGCTTTGAAGATAGAAGAAGGGGGCCATGAGCTGTGGTATATAGTTCTAGAGTCTGGAAAATACAGGAAAACAGAATTTCCCCTAGAGCTTCCAGAGGAAACACAGTCCTGCTGACAATTTGGTTTAAGCCCATTGAGGCTGATTTGGGACCAGTTAGTTCTAGAACATTTTCATCGCACCAGAAAGAAACTGCACACCCATTATTTTAAGTTACATTTTTATCAAATCTACAAAGTAAGGCACAGTTGTAGAGGCCTCGCTTATAGTTCTGCCCCGTCTACCCTTTTGCCCTCTCTTTTTTCTGGGTAACATACTTTGAAAAAGTTTTTGTTTTGTTTTTATTTTTCTTATTATAAACAAATATGTGTATTCTTATCTTTCTTTAGTTAGTAGACTATTATATACATTTTTTTATACCTTGCTTTTTTTCACTTGATAACCTATCCTGGCAATCATTCCAAAGTCATGTCTAGAGAGATACCACATTCCTTTTCACAGCTGTACTGTCGTCTGTCGTGTGGTGCATCCTAGTCTATTCAACCAATCTCCTAATGATGGGCATTTGAGTGTTTCTACTCCTTTGTTATTATAAATAGAGCTGCAATGACCAGTCTTGTGCACATATATTTTCATATTTTTGCTAGTGTACACATGAGATAGATTCTCAGAAGTGCAGTTGCCGAGGAAAACCAGCCTAGTTAAACAACATAAAGCGAATACTCTTATCACAGCTAGTTTATTTTTTAGAAACACACTCAATTTCCTTTTGAGATCTTACTGAAAGGAAGCTTTTTATGGACAAATAATCAATATCTAAGGAGATGGCACTTGAGTACTAGTTTCAAACCATAGCAAAATGTGGGATTACATTGTCTATATTAAAACAGAGTCATGTTCATCAGTGATGGTGTTGGCCTCCCCAAAAATGGCCTATCACTTAAGCTATGGGTGTTCAATATTCCAAGGACATCGTGGGTTTAACTTGTTCTTTCTGGAAAAGAGAGGATGTCCTGGTATGAGGAGTTAATCTTGGGCTCTAATAGCATTTCTATCATCTTCATAAGTACCACTTAAATAAAATAAGAGCTTTCTTCTTTTCTGATCTATTCTTATGAATGCTCAACTTGTTAGCCTGCCGCTTCACACTATTTTTTTCAAGTAGAAAACATCTCATTCCTTTAAAACTCTCAGATACACAACTGTGCAGACAACAAACGTGCGAAAATCATGTATTATTCAAATGACATTCAAAGGGACACTACACCAAAATAATTCTACCAGCCCATGAATTAGTGGAACAAATGTACCTTTGAGCAACACGCATATTTACTAGTTTCTCGGAGAACATCTTGCTTTTATTCCTCACCTTTATGAACAATAGCTAGAAGCTCTCTCACATCACTTTGTTTATTCTCATAATCTCCCTGTAGAAGTTTGGCAGGTGAAAATTATAATACTGAAATTTCCCAAGTGGAGAAAGATAAATGTCCACTATGTCTACGTCCCAGGACAGATTAGATTTCAACTTCTTTGTGATGATTCAGACTCTGCCAACGGCTTAAGAAAAAAGAAAAAATTCCCTCACCTTCCTGCTTTCCTCACCTCTCCCCACAAAGCTGATATTTGAATGTCTAAGAGCTATCTGTGTTGTCTCAGGCAAAACAGTCAGTGGTTGACCATCTTTTTTTCATCTAAACGTTGATAGGATACAAGAAGCCATTTTATTAGCATAATTATTTAGTTTTTTTAAACCTATTTTATGCCAACACTTTAGCCTGAATTATTTCCTTCAAAACACGCTAACTAGAAGGCAAGGAATCCTGTAGTTAAAAGAAAGGGCTTGGAGTCTGTCCAACAGATTAGAATTTAACTTTATCAATGTCTATGAGTCCCTGCCAAATTACCCAAACTCTCTGAGTATCATTGCCTCGTGCATAAATCAGGGCTAACAGTACCCACTTCATAGAATTGAACGACAAAATCCAAGACTGAGTAATATATGCAAAAGTCTTACCTCTAGGTATCACACTTGGTAAGCACTGAACATGTGAGAGCATTTCATATTATTATTCATATTTATAATTTGCAATACCTGAGAGTTAAAGTAATTTAAAGAACCTGGTTGTTCCCAGCTATGTAGTGAAGAATTAACCTTACCCCAAAAAGGTATGGCCTTTGCTCCTGGTTACTAGGAGGGGACAGTTAAGCTTCTGGAATAACACGCCTCATTGGAACATCTTTGCTTGCCTGGAACCTTGGCCAATAGACAGTCTAATAACACGATTTACAATGGGAGCTTCGGACCATGAGGTATCAGTTCTACCTTTGGAGGGGCTCAAAATGTAAGGTCAGCCACCTGGGCAGTATGTGATTAAACTTCAATAAAAACTCTGGACACCAAAGCTCAAGTGAGCTTCCCTGGTTGGTGATACTCCATATATATATATCCATATATCATCCATATATATATATCCATATATATTTTCACACATTAATGCTGGGAAACTTATACTGTCCATGACTCCATGGGGAGAGGACAATGGAAGCTCTACATTTGGTACATTTCCTGATCTCCATACTATGCAATTTGAAACCACAATGAAATACCACCTCACACCCATTAGGATGGCTGTTTTAAAAATCAAACAAAAGAGGGGTACCTGGGTGGTTCAGTCAGTTAAGTACCCAACCTTTAATTTCTTGATCTCAGGGTCATGAGTTCAAGCCCCACACCTAGCGTGGAGTCTACTTAAAAAAAAAACAAATGTTGGCAAGGATGTGGAGAAATTGGCCCACTGGCATACTGTTAATAGAAATGTTAAATGGTATACCCACTGTGGAAAAGAGTAGAGAGGGTCCTCAAAAATTTTTAAAAATAGAACTACCATATGATCCAGAAATCTAGGGTCTCAAAAAGATATTAACACTCTCATGTTCATTGCAGCACTGTTCACAATAGCCAAGAGATAGAAACAAACTAAATGTTCATTGATTCCTGAATAGATAAGTAAGTGTGGTATACACATGCAATGGAATATTATTCAACCTTTTTTTAAAGAGTTTACTTATTTATTTGACAGAGAGATAGAGAGCACAAGTAGGCAGAGAGGCAGGCAGAGGGAGAGGGAGAAGCAGGCTTCCTGTTGACCAGGGAGCCTGATGCAGGGCTTGATCCCAGGACCCCAGGATTCGACCTGAGCCGAAGGCAGACACTTAACCAACTGAGGCACCCAGGTGTCCCTATCCAACCTTTAAAAAGAGAAAATTCTGCAGTATGTGACAGCATGAATGAGCCTTGAGGACATTATGCTGAGTGAAGTAAGCCAGTCACAGAAGGAGAAAAACTGCATGATTTCACTTATATGAGGTATACAAAATAATCAGACTCCTAGAGAATGGAATGGTGGTTGCCTGAGGCTGGGGAGAAATGAGAAGTTGCTAATCAGCGGATACAAAGTTTCAGTGGTGTAAGATAAGTAAGTTCTAGAGAGCTGCTATACACTATACTCTGACAAATTTGTTATGAGGGCTGATCTCTTACTAAGTGTTCTCACCATAATAAAATACAATTTTTTAAAAAAATTGTAGAAAAATATTGTGTTTCAATGAGCAACTGTGCCTTGTCTTACCCTTTCCAGTTATCGGATTCTATCTTGTCATTGTCTTTGAGCTATTCCACAATTCTGTAAAAAGTAGTTAAGGGATACCAGTGTGAAATAATTTTTAGAGATATGCAAATTCTGTCCTGATTGAGGTCTGGCTTCTTTGTCCCTCGTGGAAAACCAGGCTTGTGTCCGCTTGCACGTTAACTGAGCGTCATAGAGAAAAAGCCTATAAAGGACCCATGAAAGAACACTGACTTTCAGTGGAAGTCCAGGAAGAAGCCAGGGAAGGAAAACTCAGGTTTCACTCTCCACCCTCCTCCAGCCTCTCTCAGGGCTCCTCATCAGCTAAAATGGAAGAAAGATGGCAGAAAGCAGAAAAGAAAATTGTGGAATGTGGATCTGGAGAGGCAATGGGGAAGATTTCAGCCCAAGGATCCTTGGCGAAGCTGTGCTGATTCAGATTTTCTCAGCAACACAAAAAACCTTTATGTTCTACCATATTTGATTCTATCATAAGATTTCCTGATGAGTTCATTGAAACCACCAATTTGGGGGGCCCACAGGGATCATGTTTTGGGCTAAGCATACCCTAGAAGACAATGATGGCCTTGAAGTTGCTCTGAGAGAAACAGTGATAATAAAAATAACTTCAGGGTCCCTACATGGCCAAGTCAGTTAAGCATTTGACAATTGGTTTTGGCTCAGGTGGTGATCTCAGGGTGGTGAGCTTGAGCCCTACATCGGGCTCCGCACTCAGCACGGAGTTGGTTTAAGATTCTCTCTCCTTCTCCCTCTGCCCCTCCCACTCATGCTCGCTCGCTCGCTCTCTCAAATTAATAAATAAATGTTAAAGAACATAACTTCAGTAAATGAAAAGTTTTATCACTGAAAATGCTTTAATAAGGAGACTGGTTCGATTATACCATATATGGTATATATGCAACATACTAGGTACATAACAACGTATACAGTATGGCTCCTTTTGGGTCAAAAACAAGGAATAAAAAAGAATTCTATACATCTCCCACTACATTTTCTTTGTTCTATTTGAAGTTTTTACTATAAAATATTACTACTTCCACAAACTAAAAAAAAAAAAAATGTGAAAAAACTTTTGAAAAAACTATAGGCTGATGGGGCACCTGAGTGGCTCAGTGGGTTAAGCCTCTGCCTTTGGCTCGGGTCATGATCTCAGGGTCCTGGGATCGAATCCTGCATTGGGCTCTTGCTTGGCAGGGAGCCTGCTTCCCCTTCTCTCTGCCTTTTTCTCTGCCTACTTGTGATTTCTCTCTCTGTCAAATAAATAAATAAAATCTTGAAAAAAAAGAATTAAAAAAAAACTGTAGGCTGACGAGAACTAACTACATCATTAAAAGACCATTTCTAGATCAGTGTTTTTCAAATATAGATGTTGATATAAGTTGCCTGGGTGTCTTGCTAAAATGCAGGTTACAATTCAGCAGATCTGAGATGGGACCTGAGATGTTACATTTTCTGCCAAGCTTCCATGTGACACTGATGCCTCTTTATGGATCACACTTTAAGGGGCAAGGTTCTAGACCAAACACCAGCAAACTTATTCTGTAAAGGGCCTAAATACTTTAGGCTTTGCAGACAATGTAGTCTTTGTCATAATCCTGTTCTTGTACCACAGAAGCAGCTGCCAATAATATGTAAACAAAGAGGTAGAAGCCTGACTTGGCCCACAGTCCATAGTTTGTTGAACCCCATGCTAGATTATTAATGATAGCAATAAAAAGTGTTCTCTACAAAATGCCCGTTATGGGTTAAACTCTGTCTTCTCTAAAATATATGTTGAATTCCTCCTCCGGGTACCTCTGAATGTGACCTTATTTAGAAATAGGGTCTAAAAAATATTTTTCATTAAAATTTCAAAAATAAAAAAAAGAAATAGGATCTAATCTAATACGACTGCTTTCCTTATAAGAGGAGGAAATGTTGGATGTGGACAGAGACAGATGGCCATGTGAAGACAGAGATTGAGATCGGAGTTATGTTGCCACAAGCCAAAGAATGTCTGAGGCAACCAGAAACTACAGGAGGCAAGGAAGCCTCCTTTTCTAGAAGCTTCAGAGGGAGCATGGCCCTGCCCACACCTGGATCTCAGACTTCTGGCCTTCAGAACTGTGAAAGAAGAAATTTCCATTGCCTTAAGCCAGTCCATTTGTGATACTTTGTTACAGCAACCCTAGGAAACTGATACAGCACTTATCATAAATCATTTCAGGCTTACAACTGCCCTATAAGTCATGTACCATTATGATCCCCATTTTAAAGATGAAGAAACTGAGACTTAGAGAGATTAATTCACTCCCAGAGGACAGGACTGCCATTTGAACCTTGTTCAATTCAAGAAGCACTACCATGTTTCTTTTTAATTATGCAAGACATTATTATGTAAGATTCAGAGCTGAATAAGATACAGTGCCCACCCTTGAAGGCTTCCGGATGACCCTGGGGGGTAGCTAAGAGAGAAAACGTGAACTGTTTCACAAAGGGGAGCGATCTTTCCAGGGTCATGCAGTTTACTGGAGAACTACAGTTAAGATGGAGAGCTCAGGTCTTCTAACTACTAGCCCAATTACTCTCCCCTGTTTCTCAAACACGAGTGAGGTACTGACCCCCATTTTCTTCCTTAAAAATTCTTGAAGGATGCCCTAGGTTTATTAGACATCAATTTATTTGTGTAGTTACATGTTTATGTGTTTATGATTTATTATACATAAATGAAAACTAGGATCAATTAACTTCCTTGTCCCACAGATGTACCAAGTAACAAGGCTGTGTCCCCTGACATAGAGACGATTAGCATAATGGCACCAAAGGTACCAAGCAAAAGTCAATCAATGGAGACAAAGGTCCTGTTTCTTTCTTCCGCACAGCTATTAGCAGATTTTTCCAGCAACGTAAGACACTGAACACTCAGTTTGCTTAATTCTCAATTTGAGGATAAACTTTTTCTGTTAGGATTCACTAAATTTTCCACCGCACATCACCGCACACTGGGATGTAATCAGCTTTTATTCAAGTGTAATTGATTTACGTTAAGTCTCTGTTTTGGCTCATTAGTCTAGGACAATTGAAATTGGCATTAAAACATTGTCAAGGTTAGGTTACTAATGGTTCTTCCTTTTACTAATTCAAAGCACAGTAATTCACCTCTGTGCAAACCTTACTTATTTTCAAAATGGAGATCACAATAAATTTGCCTCACTGGATTTCTATAGCTACCAAAATAAAATGAGAACTCGAAACAGTTAAGAACTCAACACATTTCTTAAAGGCGATTATCCCGATAATCCATATTGTGCTTCAATTAATGTTAAGAGTATCACCAAAAAGAAGGCCTGAGTTTAATAAGTCATTACCAAGAACTTAACTCTCCTGAGAGGCCAGTATTAGAACCCGAGACATCTAAAATCCCCAACTTGAGAAATAACTGTTCTTTACCAAAATGCAATGCCGTGGATGTAGGGCTGGCAGGTAAACACAAAAAGAAAAAGGCTATAATGACAGTAAGTTTAATGCAAAGATGGAACTAGAATTTTTTTAAGGCTTATTTATTTGGGGTGGAGGATAGAGGGAGAGAGAAGAAAGAGTCGTCAAGCAGACTCCCCGCTGAGCATGGAGGCCAACGCAGGGCTCCATCCCAGGACCATGAGGTCACGACCTGAACAGAAATCAAGAGTCAGATGCTTAACCGACGGTGCCGCTCAGGCGCCCTGGAACTAGAAATTTAATAGCACGTTCTCAAGACTCCTTTAACAAGGGTAATCACTGCCCCCAAACAGCATTATTCACACATTTCTATGTCCAGTTTCCACGTACTCCAGGGGATAAAGCCACACGATGCCGTATACGAGGTTTATAATTCTACGGCCTAGCAGCAACCACTTCTTTCAGAACATGCCACAAATCCCTGCAGGTGTGCTCCCAAAAGACCTTTCTTGGAGAACACAGAAGACTCCTTCCCATGGCCATGGGAGCCCAAGGGCCTGAGGCTGCCAGGAACAGCAGCTGCCACCACCTGAGATAGATTTGGGTCTGAGCCCCACCCATCTCTGCCTCACTTTCCTTTAGCACCCCTATCATCCCTGCTCCCACAGGAGCTCACTTCCCACACCTGCGAGACCATCCACCATCAGCTGGACCTGAACAAAATGGCACAGGAGGCAATGCCTGCCCTTGGTCCTGCCTTGGCTGCCTCCATCACAGGCGATGTCCCAGAAATGTTGGCGGGTAACAGCTGAAAGCCTTACTCTAACTCTGGGCACTTGCATGATCACTGGTCTTGTTTGCATGTAGACCAGGGTGTGACAGGGAACCAATCTCTGAAGAGCCTCGTTGCCAACTAGCAAACCTCCATCATGGCCATACACACCACTGGAATCATTTGGGAATGGGAGAATCACTTCAGCTTCAGTCCTTCCTCCTCACAGTTTTTAATTTAAGTGGTGTGGGGTTCAGGCTTGGGCACCAGGATTATTATAGGCCCGGGCAATCTAAGCAGCATCCAGGATGGAGAACCGCTGCTCTCAACCAAGAAGTAGTAGCATCAACAAATCAGTGGGTTTTATCATGACACCATACGCCTGCTAGGCTTGCCTTTCTTGTGCATTTGTTACACAGGCTCCTTAGAACCTCAGGGCCGTGGACTGAATGATGGACCGACCTAAGTGGAAAGGAGAACAAGCAGGTGGACCCAGTTCAACACCTGCCGAGGTACAGTTATAGCTTCAAATGGTGCTAAGTAAAGTTCAAGTCTTGGCTCTATACGTGTTTAACCCCAGATACGTACTGAAGTCACCTGGGAGACTTTTGAGAAAGCCTGATGTATAGCCACATCCAGAGCCAAGGTTCTTAACCTTTGACCATCCCCTTGGAGTCACCAGGGAGTTTTAAAAAATACCGGGGTGTCCGCGCCAGAGCTTCGGACACAACTGGTCCAGATGTGCATCCAAGGTTGAGAAAGTCTGGTTCAAACCAAGAGTCGTCCTGATGTCTCTACCAGCCCTCCCCACCCAGATGGGGACAGCACTGACCATGGCGAGCATTGTGTGATATACAGAATTCTTGAACCACTAGGTTGTACGCCTGAAACGAATATCACGTAGCTAACCGGCAGTTACAATATTATTGTCTTTTTTAAAGTACATATTTGCAAGGGGCTGCGGAGGGCAGGGAGACTGAAATGATATGCTCCAGAATGTTAATAGAATTCTTTCCGAGAGATGGGATTACAAGTCATTTTCTATTTATGCTTTTCATGATTCTCCAAAAGTTTCCACAATGATTATTCTTGAAATCAGCAAGGAAAACATCCCACCAAAACGGCTCTGTATTCAATACTAGAATAGCAAAGTGGAAAAACATGGCACCCTATTTTGCCCCCAAGTAATGAATCTTCAAGTGTACAACTTCATCAGGATGTCCAATTAAGTCCTATAAACTCTTATTTTTTCATATATGGGGCTGGTTTCAGTTGTGATCTCTGACTGCTTTATTAGACTCTACAGACAATATTAGGTTGATGATGTCCTTCTGTTGAGATTCTTTTTTTTTTTTTTTAAAAAGTTATTTATGTATTTGAGAGAGAGAGAGCAGGGAGGGGGAGAAAGAGAATCCCAAGCAGACCCCCCCCCCACCACTGAGTGTCGATCTCATGACCTGAGCCAAAATCAAGAGTGGGATGTTTAACCTACTAAGCCACCCAGGCACCCGCTTCTGTAGAGAGTCTTTAAAAAAAATCACTTGAAGGGATCCTCAGTCACTTACTATTAGGGGACCTCATGACATGACACAAATGTGCATTTCCCTGCAAAGATAGACATTTACCTCCGAAATCCAAGCATGAGTCACTTCCCAGAAGTGCCCAGCTAATGCAGGGATTTCACAAATGACATCTCCTTTATGTCAATACAACCTCTGGCTTCCTTTTCTAAAAGATAATCTAAGCTCCAAGCTGAAAATGGGCAGTGCTCGGAGACTGACTTCAATAATGGTTTTCACATTTTAACACTAAAGGACTTTGATGGGATAGATTGAAATCGTAGCATTTCTTCCCTCAAGGTTACAAAAACTACTCAGTAGGGCTCAAAAAAAAAATGACTACAGACAATACAACGTTTTGGATACTTGGTACTAGATAAGCGGGAGATTTATTTAATTAACACTGCAATTTTTTTTCCTTTTTATTGAAATAGAAAGTATCCTCTTTCATTAAAACGAATTGGTCATGGACAGTTGGATACCTTCCATTTTGTACTTAAACTGCATTTAAAAGGAATTAAAATTTGCTTTGCTCTTACTCCAGCTTACAAACTTTCATCAGTGTTGGGATGCTTTCAGGGAGGTGCTTCTGCAATTGTGTTAGTTCTTAACTACATAACACAGGAAACATCTCCATCACACTGGGCTCTTTCAAAGGTATTTGTTAGAGTTTAATTCCGTGACTTAACATGTGCCAGGGACTGTGTCAGTCTGAGATGACACAGGGAATCCCTGGGATGCGTCCCTGCTTTCAAGGAATTTACAGGCGGCAGGGGAGATGGGTTCATTTACCCATCACTGGATGCAAATCATTAAATTAGAAATCCAAACAGGCCACAGTCTAGGAGCCAGGAGAGGTGGGTAGGGAGGCCAGAGAGAAAGCTGTTTCGGGGGATGGGTGTGAGGTGTTTGGGACCCGGGTCTGGGCAGAGTAGGGGAGATGTCACTGGACGTGACTTTGGAAAGAGCTGCACATGACTGGCAAGCATAAACAGGGGGAGGGGCAGAGGGAGAAGCAGGCTCCCCGCTGAGCAGGGAGTCTGGACGTGAGGCCCCATCCCAGGACCCTGGGAGCATAACGTGAGCTGAAGGCAGACACTTCACCGACTGAGCCACCCCGGCGTCCCTCACTTTCCCCTTCACTCTTGTGCACCATACAGGCTATATGCAGTCTATGGCATATAGCTTAATAGACTCTGTTTTCTGGAGAATGTGGATTAAAATAAACAGCTTGGAATTGCTAATTATGCGTCACATCGCTATCACCGACCCTGACTCTCTGTTCTTTATTGCAAAAAAATTCAAGTTGAAAAATTTAACCCAAAGACACACAGAAATGCCTTTTTTAGGATAAAGGGCAAGTAACATGATTTTTTACATTGTTGAAACTTAGTTGACAATGGGACCGTGAGCCAAAAGGGATAAAATGCGTTGGCCTCCTCACAACGCCCGCCCAACAGAATATGAACTCCCCGGGGCCGCAGCTCCCAAGGCACGGCCCTTCAGCTAACTTCCAAAGTGCTGGGAGGAGTAAGAGCCTCTGTTACTTCAGCCCCATGGGGCACTGTCTGGACTGTCTGTGACTGGGGCTGAGGCAACGTTGCAAGATGAGGCCAACAGGATGGCAGCGGGCCTCTCCTCTCAAGTGTTTATTCAAGGATTAGCTGGGTGGAAGTGGTCAAGAGAAAGTGGCGGGGCGGGAGGGGGGGCCTGGTCAGTGGGTTAAGCCTCTGCCTTCAGCTCGGGTCATAATCTCAGGGTCCTGGGATCGAGCCCCGCATCGGGCTCTCTGCTCAGCGGGGAGCCTGCTTCCTCCTCTCTCTCTCTGCCTGCCTCTCTGCCTGCTTGTAATCTCTGTCTGTCAAATAAATAAAAAAAAATCTTTAAAAAATGTAGTCTAAAAAAGAAAGTGGGGAGGTACACACATTGGATGAGATCTACCACCTTTCATGGAGGAGTACATTTTAGTCCAGAATCTTACTCAACCAAACTCTGGGCTATCTTTCAATAGTGCAGAAATACATTATCAAAATTCTGCTTGGTCAGGAAAAAAAGCAGTAGGAGATTCCAAATCTTGAACGACCTTGTGAAAATTGAATACAGCATGGACCACCCATGACCATTCATCTATTTTTTCCTTTGACTCACACTTAATCGTGCTTACATTTTAACAGTAGCATATCCTAATTAATTGTCAAATACCAACAACTGAAATTCGTGGAAGGCCAAACAATGCAGGGAAATTACTTATTCATTTGGAAAGGTCAGCCCAATTAGAGTAGACAAAGGCTTGTACTGTCTTATGTTCCTAGTTAATAATGTCAGGAATCTGCCATTCCATGCATTCAATAAAAATGTGCTGACTGTCTACCATGTGCCAGGTGTGCAAGAAATATGAAGAAAATTACCCCAAGCCTTTGACCTTAAGGAATTCATAGAAAGACGGGTAAATAAATAGTCCTAACACGTAGAGATAAGGAGAAGGCATATGCTAATTTGATGGCATAGTTTCTCAAATGCGATGGCAAAGCAAGGCTTCGTGTTCTATCCAGTACGTGGTATGTGTTGTGTATGAGGGTAATATGAGTGCTTAGCAAGTCTAGAGATGTTCTTCTCATCTGTTGCCTGTGGTGCCTGTGCCGCACGGTTAACAGCTAGGGTCGAGCTGCTGAACTACACTTGAGCCCATCACATTTCCTAGATTCTGACCTGCATACAACACAGAAGCACTTTGCAGGTTTGTAATCAATTCCTCATAGGCCCTCACGTGGTCAGCACTGTTAGCATTTTTGTTTTACAGATGAGGAACCTGAGGATTAAGGTAGTTCCAAAGGTCGGCAACGTCACAGCGGGAGGGGCACAGCGCACATCTGAATGCACACCGTGTTACCCCACAGTCTACATGCTCTGCAGACTGGCTGCCTATTGGTAAACCGTATTGATTGCTGATGAGACAAGGAGCTTGTGCTAGAATATAAATCAACCGCATCAGTAAGAACACGGTTTAATTCATCTTTTTTTTTGGGGGGGGGGTGTCATAATTTTCTCGCTAAACAGTGCATCGATTTATGGTGCAGCCTCTTATCTTATGAATCAGCACTTCGGGTAGCACCGAGGTCCAATGACGCTGACTCCTAGAAAGACAGTATCTTTGATTACTGTAGAGCCTTGTATGTTTCACATCTGTGGAGGAAGACTTAAAGGGACTTAACTTAGGTGATTCGGACCAGCTCTCCCTCTATGTTGGTACCTATCAGCATCCACTCCTGTATTCAGGGGCTTAACCAATTGTTGCCTTTACTCATGGGACTTCCTACCATCATTTATGAAGATGTAGTTCTAAATATATGCCTACTCCATGACCCAGCAAGTCCAAGAGAAATGAGTGTGTATGTCCAAGAAGAGGTATGTATAAGACTGTTCTTAGCAAGCTTATTTGTGATAGACCCAAACTGGAAACCCAATGTTCATCCACAGGAAAGTGGATATACAAATGATATATAGATTCGTATAATGGACTACTATGTAGCAGTTACAAAGAACAAAGTACTGTTATATATACCCCGGCATGGACAGATCTCACAGACACAGTGATGAGTACAAGTAGCTATACACCGAATAGTACAATACGAATCTGTGTATGTGAAGTTTAAGAACAGGCAAACTAATCCATGGTGACAGAAATCAGAATAAAAGTTACATGTGGGGTATGTGGGGAGCAGGTAAAGGTGAGTAGGAGGCATAAAGGAGCCTTTTGGAGGGCTGAAAATGTTCATTACCTCAATCTGGAAACTTCAGTATAAAGAAACTTTTAAAAAATACTGCAAAGAGAAGGAATATTTAAAGGACTTGGGGTTCAGTTAAACTCAAAATGTATACATCTATTGATCCTCAATTCCCCTTCTAGAAATTTCTCTTAAAGAAACAACCATGATTATACACAAAGATTTAACATCGACATTCTTTCAGAGCTCTGTTTATAATTGGAAAAAATTGGAAACAACCTAAATTTTTCACAATAGGGACTTGGTTAAAGAAATAACAATATAAAAGAAATTATGATATAGTCATATAGTAAACTGCTAGGTAGAAATAAATGATGAGGTTTTAGAGAATTTTCAATGTCATGAAAAATGTTAATCTTGTGTTAACTAAAAAGTGGTAGATTACAAAGCAGCACATAATACACATTTCTATTTTTTAAATTTGTATATATTCATACATTGCATACATATAAACTAAATATTTGTGGATTATGAATATATATGATATTATATAGAAAACATTGGGAGTAGATTCACTCACATGTTAAACTTGGGGCTTTTATTATGGAAAAGTTTTTTTTTTAATCTTTGGGCTTTAAAATTTTTGCACATACTTTCAACAATGAACACTTATTACTCGTGTCATCAGAAAAAAGCCTGTATGCTTTGTGCCTTTTAAATAAAGCCTGTAAGTTTCTAGCAGTATGAAAATGCAAATGAGATAATTAGAGAAAATTGCATCATTATTTGTGAAAAAAATGTAAATCCATCCGCCAAATATCAAATGGCTACATTAAACCACTCTGAAACCAGTGATTACACCCCGAGTGACCTCACACTATAGTACCTTCACCCATTTTGAATAATAATATGTAGACTGGTGTCAGCAATTCTCTATTAAAGGAACCTTGAGCTGAACTCACTTACTTGAAAAACATCCACGATCCTCCAATTGCCATCATTTCCTGAACTTTTTGATGGAGATGAAAATGATCACAACTCAATCTTAAACCCATTTTTTTTTCCCTTTGTCACTTTTACCTCAAAGAAGTTGTCAGTTGAACCAAGGGGAAATTTCACTGCTCTGAAGTTTCACAGAGTAAGAGGTTTGCTGGTATCGGGAGTTGGAATTCAGGGTCGTCCGTTCCTCCCATTCATTACTGAATGCTGGCAGACCTTAAGAGAGATACTTTTGCTCTTTTAAGGACAGGATGTGTATAGGGATACCCCTGCAGCAACATCACTGACAGTATATTTTAATAATTAACCCCAAACTAATCTTCACCTATGCCTCAGCATTCTACAGTTATCAGATAAAATCACGCCTGTCTGCTTTGTTACAAAAACCCTACAAGGGATGGCTATTGGCAGCTGAATTTTTTCCAGTGGGAGAAAGGTAACTATAATAACTATTTTTATTTCTACTAACATTATAATTTCATGTTAGCCAAAGCTGCCCATAGCTTTATTTGTAACAGTCAGCTATTAAGGGACCCTTTGAGAACACTCTTCTAGAAGCACCAGTCTCCTGTTCTTCCCTTACCTGCTAAGTAGTCATTAAAAGAAAATTACCCAGGCAAAAAAACCCAGTTAGCATTTTCAGGAGTTTTTGAACCATTGCTTTAGACACTGGTGGGTAATTTGTTTTAATGGACCTTACGTCCTTTTTTTTTTCCAAAACAGACTTTTCCTAGACTGTAAATACACACCAAAATCACACAATATTGTGATATTATGTACTCTATTTAAAAAATACGTTGGGGGTCGCCTAGCTAGCCGCTAGGTTGCTTTTCCTCTCAAAGCCCCTCAAAGGCTGGGTGTTGGGATCCAACTTGATAATATAAGCTATTTAGGTTGGCAGTAAGGGGAAGGAAGGAGCAGAGGCTACTCGCAGGTCTTCCCTCCCCACACAGAGTGTCTGTGGAGTATAGGCATGTGAGGGTCTGCACGTGCATATTGTGCCTGTTTGCGTATTGGTGAGAGGAAGATAAAGGACAACCAGAAAAGGCTTTAAGATCAACTGGCAAATTGTAATTTACTAGAAACTCTGGTCTATCGTGGATGGAACTAGAGGGTATTATGCTTAGCGAAATAAGTCAATCAGAGAAAGACAATTATCATATGATCTCCCTGATAGGAGGAAGTTGAGAGGCAGCATGGGGGGTTTGATGGGTAGGAAAGGAATAAATGAAACAAGATGGGATCGGGAGGGAGACAAACCGTAAGAGACTCTTATCTCACAAAGCAAACTGAGGGTTGCTAGGGGGAGGGGGGACGGGAGAGGGTGGTGGGGTGATGGACATTGGGGAGGGTATGTGCTATGGTGAGTGCTGTGAAATGTGTAAACCTGGCGATTCACAGACCTGTGCCCCTGGGGCTAATAATACATTATATGTTTATAAAAAAATATTTTTAAAACCCTTAGAAAAAAAAAGAAACTCTGGTCTACCAAAAAATACGCAAACCAGGGGTCAGCAGACATTTTCTATGAAGGGCCGTGTATTAGCTTCCTAGGGCTGCCATTAACAAATTACCCCTAATATAGTGGCTTGAAACAACAGAAATGTATTCTCTCAAGGTTCTGGAAATCAGAAGTTCAAAATCAAGGTGTTGGCAGGGCTACATCCCCTCCCAAGGCTCCAGAGGAGAATCTTTCCCCTTCCAGCTCCCGGTACCTCCTAGAGTTCCTTGGCTTAGGGCTACATCACTCCAATCTCAACCCCAATCTTCACATGGCCTCCTCTGTGTCTGTGCCTCTTCTGTTCTGTCTCTTATAAAGATTCTTGTCATCAGATTTAGCACCCACCTACATAATCCAGGATGATCTCATCTCAAGATCCTTAATTACATCTGCGAAGACTGGATTTCCAAGTAAGTTCACATTAATAAATTCTGGGCGTTAGGATGTGGACAAATCCTTTTGAGGGCCATCACCAATCTACTACAGGCCAGATAATAAATATTTTAGACTTTTTTGGGCTACACGGTCTCTGTTACAACTATTTAACTCTACCACTGAAGAACAAAAGCAGCCATATACACAAATATGTACACAGATGGATGTGATCGTGTTCCAGTAACACTTTATTTCCAAAAACAGACAGTGGGCCAGATTTGGCCCATGATTCATAGTTTACCTACTCCTTGTCTAAAACCCATTTCCTGGGGCGCCCGGGTGGCTCAGTGGGTTAAAGCCGCTGCCTTCAGCTCAGGTCACGATCTCAGGGTCCTAGGATCGAGCCCCGCATCGGGCTTTCTGCTCGGCAGGGAGCCTGCTTCCTCCTCTCTCTCTGCCTGCCTCTCTGCCTACTTGTGATCTCTCTGTCAAATAAATAAATAAAATCTTAAAAAAAATAAATAAAACCCATTTCCTGGAACTCAAGGACCTCACAGTCTGGTCCCATCAGAAATCTCTGACATTAGCTCCTCCATGACGGCATGGAAATGCAGTCAAATAAATTGGTCCAATGTCCTTTGAACAGGTTTTTCTGGTTTCCCACCTTTTTTTTTTTTTTTTTTTCTTACCAAACGTTTAGCCTCTTGCAAGTGTTGCCTGGTTCAGAGTGAGTCCACAATGTGAGTAGTTGTTACAAAGTACTTCAAAATTTAGGCCTGCAGACAACTAACGATCACTGTTTTCAAGGGGATGGAATGGAGGTGCTTTTCACTGTCCTTTACGTACTCATCTCTAGAACTGAATATTTGCCTTGAGCAAGGTTGTCACATAAATAAAGGACGCCCAGTTGAATTGAATTTTACATAAACAGTGAATAATGTTTCATTATAAGTAGGTCCCCAACACTTTATGGGAAATGCTGTACTAAAAAGACCCAATGACTTGGGTCTTCCCCAGTATTCTTTAATAGCCCTGCCGTAAGTCATTTGCATGGACATACACTGTGACATTATTGGGCAAACACATATCACTTTGCCTTAAGTTCTCTTTTGGGTACTTCTCTTTATCCTATGACAATTCAAGTAGTATATTACTGATCTCTACTACATTGATTTGATTATATCAACCCACTTTTAATTTACTAAATAACTTCTAAATCAGATCTTATTCTAGGAAAGTGTTATAAGTGTAAGTCATAACTGCAAGAGTTAAGTTTTGTCCTTGTCACTGTTGATAGAGTTTAACGAGGGCACAATGGCGGTCAGAAGATGGTTATTCCTATTTTGACTTAAGAATATTCTAAACTGGCAGTAGTGAGTTCTGCTTATCAGAGCGCATTAAGAGTTAAATACAGTCATTTCAGGCATGGATGTGATTAGACATACAAATGCAAATATGGACTGGGCTCCTTTAAAATGTAATCATACAGATAAGAGGTCAAAAACATTTTCTGTAAAGGGCCAAATAATAAATATTTTCCACACTGTGGGCCATGGAGTCTCTGTTGCAACTACTGAACTTCATCACTGTACAAATAGAGCCATACATGACACATGCATGAATAAATGTGTAGCTGTGTTCCAATAAAACTTTATTTACAAAATGAACAGTATCCTGGATCTGGCCATGGCCTATAGTTTGCTAAACCCTGATATAGATGATCCAGAATGTACTTATTTTTATGGATTATCATAGAATTTTAAATACAGAATTAGAAGTTTTTCTTTTTTTCAAAATTAGAAGATTCTTGAAGAGCCCAGAGAATATATTTCTCCTAAAGAATGTTCTTCTGTTTACTTCATTTTGAATAGTGTTTCTTTTTTAATGGTGCTGTGAATGAACTCTTTAAATTCTTTTATTATTATGTTTTATAATTGGTTGTAGCTGGTTTGAACAGAAAAGCTACTACTGATTCGTATGTGTTGATTTTACGTCTGGCTTACTTAATTAACTCAAATACTCTGTTAGGGATTGAGTTGATGCAATAGGCATTTCTAGGTGCATAATGATAAAAAAAAAAACCCTCCAAATCATGACAATTTCTAATATCCATATATCTTATTTATTTTTCTTGTCTAAATGCACTGGCTAAAGCATCCCAGGATAATGCTGATTGAGCACACCGAAGGAACCAAACTCCTCTTGCTCCTTTTTCAGCACTTTTTTCCACTTAAGTGACTTTGTTAAAGTCTTGACAAATTCTTTTAGGTCTCTGATATGAAGCGGACAACAGAGGCCCAAATCTGTCACATCTCTCTAGATCTAAGCCCTAATGCCAGTGGCTGTGGCTTATTAAAAATACTGGCATTGGACCAATTTAATTAATTTGCTGAAGAGCATATAAAACTCTTAGGTTACACATAAGATGTGAAAAAGTCATTTCCATACCAATCATTAGCCAGGGGTATGGGTTTGGGCTCCAACAAATCGTTAGGGACCATTAGATGATGTGGAATCAATTAGCATGGCCATCAGATTGGTCTGCAGAAAGTACTTAAGTTTCATAAGCAATTCACACTGCAAATGATGTTACTTCGGCAGACTTAAAAGTCAGTTATTAAGCTCTTGTCACTCAGCTCCAAGCCTCCCTTTCCATGTTCCTCGATGCTGGGGCTGGGCCTTTACAAAACATTTCTTTATGTTGCCAGGCGATCCCAGTCAGGCTCTCACTGGGAGCATCAATAACAGACTGTAAGGCCAGAGAAGGGAGAGGGCCTTGATTTTTCCTGGTTCCTGTTTGCTTTCTGTGGCCTTCTTGTTGGACTCTTATTTCTGTCATCATCACCCCAGTCTCACTTCTTTACCCTGGCGGTGGCGAGGCCTTCCCGTAGCAGCGGCTGAATTCAGTTTCCAGTTTCTTTCAACACATGCAGAGCCAGACCCATTGGACCTCACCGACACCCTGAGCCCCCCGCACCTGCCAAGCAGTGCGCCTTTTGCGGGGCTCAGGGTTTAACTCCATGGGCCCCTCCTCCTCCCATCTTCTACCATTGTACAATCCCAACCTCTTTGCTTTGTTCTCCCAGGGTTAGTAGCTGCGTCCTGTAGTTGCTATCCCTACAATACTTTTTTTTCGTTACTCAGTTACCACTTTTTGTCTAGCTAACAATTCCTTATATTAAATTCTATTAAAATTACTGCCGTGATTTCTGTCTCCTGACTAGGCCCCGACTGATATTTACCTACGGAAAATGACTTCTTTACTGGCTGTGTGGATTCACGTTAGCTCTCCAGACACTGGGTTTTCCCTGATAGCGCCCCTCTCAGGATAGCCTTACTTTTGGGGAGCAGAAGATTCCGGCTGAGGACCGTGTAAGTTCCCCAGGACTGGTTACTTTTAAGACTTTTCTGCCCTCTAAAGATCTGAAATTTAAATGATATTTTATGAAGCGCTTCTTTCAGCAGCAATTAGAAAGCAAGACCAGGTTAAGGGCAAATAACTATCAATGTTTTCAGAGTCCAAAAACTCAAAGACTGCTTTCACCGAAGTAATTAAGTTTGGTCCACCAGAGAAGGCAATCTGAGGAGAAATAGAAATGAAGATCCAGGACAGATCACATCATATTAACAGCGAAGAAGGGAAAATGTGAGAAGTCCTTTTTGTTACCCTGTGGAAGTAAAAGATCTTAGAGTTATGTATATCATGGTCAACATGTCTGATAATTAATACATTGAGTGAAATCACCTTTGTGTGAAAAGGAAATGATTTTGTTCCCATGGGGTCAGGAGTATACAGAAGTCATTGAAAAACAGCTCAGTTAAGTCGGATAAGACGGAAACATCAGCATCTTGGTGGGTGTTCCCAACTTGCCTCAGGCACCAAGACACAGGATGAAATTTTAAAGTAATAAACTTAACAGTTAGAAATACTTGGCATTGAGAACAGTCAGTAATTCTAGAAAGTTTAGGTTCCTGTAGGGAGACCCAGCACACATTTAAGCTGATGGGGGAGTGAGAATTTCCTCCCCTCTGTACCCTGATAGAATGTCTGAGCCTGTTGACTTAGTGCCTCCTAATTCTCAATCTCATAAAGCATCTAAATTAGTTGGGAGACCCTAGAAAACGGAGCAATTTCTATCTTACCTCCATGCACTGAAGTAAGTAACAATTTAGTTTGTGCTTGTTAACTAGTGGTTCCATTCAATTCAGCGAGCCTTCCTGATAGATAGATTAGCTATAGATGTGTGTATGTTTGTACAAAGTTTCTGTGTTCTGTATTCTTCCATGCACGCATGCACGCATCCATCCATCATTTATCTCAGCTCATCCATACCAACGAGCGAGGCACTGACGAGCCAAAGAAATTATGTCTTCTTTCATCCCTTTATGCTCTTCCATACATCTCGCTTATGGTGCCAGGAAGAAAGGGAAACACAATTTTGTAAAAAGTGTTTCCAGGCATCCTATTCCCCACTTTTATTTCTTATGTTAACATTTTTATTTATTTATATATTTATTCCTTTGAGAGAGCGAGCGAGACAGAGAGACAGAGATGCCACACAAGCAGGAGGAGGAACAGGGGGGAAAGAATCCTAAGCAGTCACCACACTGAGCACAGAGCCCAACCGCGCTCCGTCTCACAGCCCGGAGACCGTGACCCGAGCTGAAACCAAGAGCCAGATGCTTAACCCACTGAGCGAGCCGGCTGCCCCACTATTTCCTCAGCCACTGTTTAAAATTCAGATTTTTTTTTTTAAAAAGGGACTTCTCCCTCAAACTCCATGAAGTTTCCCTCCTCAGAACCTTCACCTAAAGCTTTTAATTGTGTCTAGAACAAATTTCTTTTTCTGGCTAAAGATTACTTATGTCTCACGATTCCATCTAGCCTGTTTCCTCTTCTGTGCCCCCATAGGTCTCTCATCTGGTACATTTCACATTATCTTGAATAATTTCAGTCTTGCCTCCACCTATAGATGAGGGCAAGGACTTTGACTTGATTTTTGTCTCTTGTGCTTATCTCAATGCCTCACACATAATGAGTATACAATAAATGTTTGCTGTTCTGAACAAGTTCATTGACAAGCTGGATATTAATACACGCAAACATGAGAATGTCATCCGAGTTTTCTGCTTGTTCTTCTGTTTTACATACCTATGTCCTCTTTCCCCAACCAGATTTGAAAGTACTTGATGGCAGGAAGTGCATATCTAGTCATTGCTTTATTAAATTTTTTTCTTCCCTATTTCTTGCCAGTGCTGGTACAGTGTCTTTCTAGAAACTGAACAGATCTGTTGGTTGCGATTTTTCATTTAGACAATGTGGCTGTAAACTTTTTTTCAATCATACAAGATGAATACTTTTATTTCCCTAAAGCAAGTATGTTGTATTATATAATGAAATACACTGTTCAAGGCTCTTTCCACCCAATGGTCCAAGTCTCTATTCATACGCATTTTTGAATTTCAACAGGTTCCCAGAAAGAACTGCCAACCTTCCCTTCTGGGATGCAGCAAAGTCTTCAAGGCAGTTTGAAACTGCCAGCATGTGCACGGAACAGGCTCTTTAGTGTAGAAAAAGTCAGAAATAGAAATTCAATGAGCTGAGTTCAAGCAACATTTCTAACTTTGATGTACTCAAAGGAGTTCTTAAGAACCCATATATTGGTTGCAGGTGGATTTCCTTCCACATTTTCTTCTCTCAAAGTTAGCATCACTAGCCAATATTTTAATAGGAGAGGAAAGGGTTGGAAACCCAGCAGCCAGAATAAGTAACAGCAAGGAGTGTCTCAGGGGGGAAAGCGGAAACATGATAATTCCGTGGCTTCCTTTAAGCGTGTTAACAGGCTATACAGTAAGCAGTTGGCATAGTCTCACAGGAAACATTTATTGTCAGATGCTCATCCTCAAATTCAAAGCTAATCATTTTCAACCCTACTTATATCCCAGAGGGCAGGAAGCAGATTTAAAGTAGCCCTGAATACCAATGTACATAATATAAATTTTAAGTATGGTAAAACTCTTTAGTACTAGATTTGTCTATCCTATTTCTCTGTTACAGGTGTAAAGAAAATAATAAGAGTGTAATCCCCAGGAAAAATATTGTGGTGATTTAAAAGAACATCCTAGTATTATTTGGTCTAGAAGTATAAAATATTTTCAAACATACAAAGTATAGAAAAATCATATACATTTGTTCATACACCAAGATTAAATAGATTTACATTTTTCCATCTCTTTCTTTAGAAAGTGTTACCAACACAGCTACAGTCGCTCTATTCCTTCCCCTCTGCCTGAAGTTGATATCTATTCTCCAGTATACTTTAAATTTAATAACATAAATACATGTCTATAAGTAAATTACATCGTTTTTTGTTTTAAATTCTTACATAATACTATAATGATGCATATTGGGTGCCTTGCTCCTTTCACTCGACATTTTGTTTTTTAAACTTATCCATATTAATACATGCAGACCTACCCTGTGCAGCTTCACTATTGTATGATACACATTTTCTGAATACTGCAGTTATCCACTGTCCTACTGAGCGATAAAGCTACATTATCTCCAGTGTTTCACTTAATTATCTTGTACTTGCATTCTTGTGTACAGGGGTAAAACTTTCTAGAAATGGAATTGCCCAGTTTATGTTTATATTTAACTGCATCTTTATGAAAGATTGCAAAAATGCTTCCCAAACTAAGTGAACCAATTTGCAGTCTACCACCAATGCCTTTGAGATCCTCTTTCTCTACGTTCAACTCTTACCAACATTTGTTGTTTTCAGACCTGAATAATATTTGCCAATCTCAGAGTGGTGAAATGATATTTCATTATTATTTGAATTTTCATCCCCCTGGTTATAAATGAGGCTGAGGAAATGTCCACATGGCTTATTAACCACTGAGAATTTCTCTTCTCTGAATTATCTGCTCATCCTTTGCCCATATCTCTTTTGGATTGTTTTCCTTGTAAAACTTGCCTGTAAAACCATCTGGGCCTAGTGCTCATTTTATTAATACATTTTAGATTATTGATTCTACTTTGTTAGTGGTGATGTTTTCTATTCCTTAAGTCAATTTTATAACTTTAATGTTTTAGTAAGAAATGAATGATTTTTCTAAGTCTGGATCTTGTCCTTAATTTTTTTTTAAGATTTTATTTATTTATTTGACAGAGAGAGATCACAAGTAGGCAGAGAGGTAGGCAGAGAGAGAGGAAGGGAAGCAGGCTCCCCGCTGAGCAGAGAGCCCTAGGCAGGGCTCAATCCCAGGACCCTGGGATCATGACCTGAGCCGAAGGCACGGATTTAACCCACTGAGCCACCCAGGCACCCGGGGATTTTGTCCTTAATTTTGAATGCTATTTTAGTTAGGTGTAAAATTATAGATGACAGTTAATTTCTCTTACTATTCTGAAGATATTATTCCAATGTTATTTGGTCTATACTATAGCTGTTGCCAAGTCCACTGTCTGTCTTACTGTTCGTATTGTAATAATTCGGCTTTTTCCACTCTACCTTTTAAATGTTTTCTTTGTTTCTTTGCCTGCAGTTTCACTACATATGCCTGGATGTGAGCTTGTTTTTGCTTACCCTACCCAGAACATGTTCTGTTTTTGGTTTTTTTTTTATTTAGGAATCATGTCTTCAATTCATTATGGAATATTCTGTTATTATCCTGCAAATATTGTCTCTCTGCCAATCTCTCAATGTCTCTTGATCTCTTTCATATTTTCCATCCCTTTGTCTCTTCATGTTTCATTCTGATCAATATACTCAGATTTACTTTGTCATTAAGCCTCTCTTTGGCTACATATAGTTTATTATTTAATTTGTCCAATGGGTTTTTAATTTCAATAACCGTTTTTTTAATTGCTAGAAATTTTACTTGGCTATTTTTCAAATGTCTCTTCTTCTTTAAAAGTATCTTGTTCTTTTTCTGATTTTGAACACTCCTTTTGTCTTTCATTATGTTAAACACGTTTTTATAGTCTTCCATTAATTATTTTATTATTTCAAGTCCTTTGAGCTTTAATAAGCCTATTTGTTAGGTGTGTGGACTCTTGGCTTGTGGTGGATTTTTGTCCTCAATTATCATCATTAAGGTTGAAGACTATTAATAATAGGGGCGCCTGGGTGGCTCAGTGGGTTAAAGCCTCTGCCTTCGGCTCAGGTCATGATCCCAGTGACCTGGGATCGAGCCCCGCAGCAGGCTCTCTGCTCTGCAGGGAGCCTGCTTCCTCCTCTCTCTCTGCCTGCCTCTCTGCCCAGTTGTGATTTCTGTCTGTCAAATAAATAAAATATTTAAAAAAATAATAATAATATATCAGTCAGAATCCTGGCAGGAAACATAGGACACATCAAATAAAGTATTTATAGAGAGTTTCATAAAAAGACCATTTTCAAATGTATGGGCATGTCTAAGAGCAGCCAAATAATAATGAAACATGAAGTTGTTGCTATCCCACCATGTGTGGCACGAGGAGGAAGTGATCACCAGATCTGTAGGTAGAAGACAGGGCTGTCTGACAGGAGCCATGGTCTTTGGTAGCGGTAGGCTGACACTACCAACCAGTGACCCAGAACAGGTGTGGCTGGAGAAACAAATACCATGACCTTGCTAATCTACTGTCTTCAATCTCCTGCCATTACATCCCACTGGCTGAGCCCAGTGATAAACCAGGAAGCCCAGAATAGATAACCAGGAAGACCGCAATAGATAGCGGTCAGTCTACTGGGGACCAAAGCAGGGTGGAGAAGGATGGAGCAAAGACCTAGAGGGGCAACCAGAGGACACTGGGCACCATTGTAAGCTTGTGTTCAGCGTTGTCTTATCTGTTAGAAGCCCCTGTGGCTTGGTGGGGGCAGACGTACCCATCCAGAGAAGCTTTATGTTTTCTTTTTATATATGCCTTAAGGGCATCACTGGCCTAGACTCAAGTTCTGTGTTAGTTTTCAGCTCCAGAATTCCTGATCCAGAAGTTTAAATTCTAACCCTAAATCATGCGAGATACAGACCCATCATTATACAATCTAAAGGGAGACAATTTTTATTTTTACCCAAAGCACCTTCATGAGCAGAAGAGTTTCTTTATTGCCTTATTATGATAATAGATGGAACTTTTCAACCTCGTCCCTATATATGCAGCCCTTCAATAATCTTGGCTTTATGCTGGGATTTTGGTTCCTACTATCTACCTTGCATGAAAAAGGCCCTGTATTCCGTCACTGCATGGGTGGTACAATTCAAACCCCTAGCTTACCCAGACTGAAAATCTCCTTACACACCAGTCAGTTAGATGCTTCCCACTCTGGCTATAATTTTCATCACAGAGATACAGGGGAAAATATGAAAACAACTTGTGTTATTTTCATCTATGTAAGAAATTAACTATCACTAACATTTTATGTAAATACTGACATTGGCATGTTCATTCAGTTATATGTCAGATGGTCACAGTCAGTCCATAAGATGTCCTGAAGGAAAAGGGGGATATAAAAATATTGAGGGACTGACACTCTTTTATTCAGCATTGGTACTGCGTGACATTTCAGCTTATGTATTACAGGATGTCATCAAGCTTTCTTTTATAAAAACAAGACCTTTAACAGGAGAATCTTTATAAAGCTTATTAAACAAGATGATACACATTCCACTGTGTTTTGTTACAGAATTTTCTGTTTACCTTGTGGCACTTCAAGTACTTGAAATAGTTATCAACTTAAAAACTAGTTAATTATTTTTCTTTCATAAGAAAGCTGTTGTCCTCATTTTCTGGCAAAGAAAGGAAGCTTTGAATGATGACAAGTGGCTGTCATTAGCTGGCTACTTAGCAGACTTAGAATTAATGCACTAATGTGTCTCTTACATAATAACATTTTAGCAAAGTGTGAAAAAGTAGCTGATTTTTTTTCAGAGGTATTTTATGGAGAGAGCATTTTCAAAAGAAATGTTTGGAAAAATGTCCAGGCTTATGTAATTTTGTCACCAAAAATGATAAACACATCACACCTTAAAATATTATCATAAATATATACAGAAAAGCCTTGAAATGGAATATCCTAAACTGAAAAATATCTTTAAAATCCCAAGATTTACTGGCTAAGACCATCAAAATATATGTAAATGCAAAATTTTCATAAACTGGCAAGGACTGATTTCTGTCATGGAAAATGGAAATTAATAACCAAATTACAACAAAACCTGCGGCATAAATGGTGAATGGAATTTTTAAAAAGTGAACACCATGAATCAGGCGGTAGGCAATGAAGGTCTTATAAAATCCAGTGATGGATTTCAGAGCACAGAAGCTGAGGCCATCACTCTTTGCAGCCGGAAATCTAAGAGGTATGTTTTCATGGTCACTACAGCAATACAATAGACAAAGCTGCCAGGTGCTGCCAGGTTCTATGTGAGGTTCAGGGCCACCAGGATAAGTGAAGTCATTCCTGCCTTTCATGCAATTGTAAATAAATTTGCTGGCGCAGGCCTGCATCAGCATCTTCAAAGCCTACACAGCGGCCCACCTACCTGTTTGCTGAGTATGGAGGGATATCAGGGTAGCACACAGCCCATTAACAGTGAAGACTGAGGGTGTAAATCATGAGCCCACTGTGGGGATAAATGGAGGGCTAAACAGAAGGAAAATCCAACTTCCAGATGCTTCTCTCAATTTTTCAAATGTTTTTCTCTTCCTTATATCTCATCAAGTACTTGGTCTATGACCAAATATTATTTGGAAAATGAAAGGCCCATATGTTTATACAAGTCAAGTTGTTTTTTGTTGTTTTTTTTTTTAGTAAATGCTCTTTTATAGTATAATTGGGCTGTTTTCCAAATCCTTGACCAAACATTATGCTAGAAATGATGAGATCACTTCTATGAAGTGTTTCTCCTGGGAAAAATGTTTGGTGCTACATCCACAGTTGAATTTTTATTAAATTTTATCCTATAGGCTATGTTCTAATTGGCTCCTATACAAATTTCCTAGCTCTAGCTTCATTTTGTTGAGTAATGATTCTACCTTTCAATTTAATTATCAAATTTGTTGATATGAGACTTAAAAAACACACTTAGTAGAAAGTCTAAAAATCCTTGGCTTCAACCATATACTAAAGTAGAGATTCCCCATTTTTATGAAATAAGATATTGTCTAATACTCTAAGTATATTTGCGTTTCCTAACACAGAACCTCTATTCTACCCTCTTCACCATTAAAAAAGTATTCGTAACATCTCTTTATTTTGAAAAGTAAATTTATTTTAAAGCTGTACTTTTAACATAGATTAGTCCTTAAAGTAATCAAAGACAAATGAAGGTATAGAAAAACCAAAGGACTAGATTAAAGGACAGGTAGGTACACTTATGTTACTTTCTTGTGTTAAGTATAGTAAAGTACTAGGCTAATCCTATACTATGCTATTAACCTACTAGTATAATTGTTTACTATTATACTATACTATATGGACCCATAGAGGGCCCATATATGAGTTATTATGATACCAGCTACTGATACAAATATTTAGACTGCTAAAGGCATAGAAATTAGACACTCATTTTTTATTCACATACAGTCCAGTCAATGGCCAAACGGATAATGCTACTAAGATTAAGAAAGTGGTCTTCAGAGGGAAACATCTGGGTTCGAAACTTCAACTCTACCACTTAATAATGGTGAAAACTTTGGCACTTTAGTTAACTGTTCTGTATCACAGACAGGCAGAGACTAAGGAGACACAACTATATTCAGTGTGAGATCCAGGACCACAGAAAGGCTATCAGTGGGGAAACCGGAGAAAGTCACAAAAGAGCTATAGGTTAGTTAATGGTGCTGTGTCAATATCAATTTCCTGGGTTTTTAAAAAATATTTTAATATTTTATTTACTGACAGAGAGAGAGAGAGAGAGCACAAGCAGGGGGAATGTTCACAGGAAAGGGAGTGCGGGGAGTGATGTGGGGCTTGATCCCAGGACCCTGGGATCATCACCTGAGCCAAAGGCAGACACCTAACCAACTGAGCCACCCAGGATCCCCTCATTTCCTGGTTTTAATTGTCATACAACAGCCATGCAAAATGTAATCATTAGGGGAAGCTGCGCAAAAGGCTTTATCTGGGAACTCTCTGTACTATTCCAGGAGCTGTTCTCTAGGTCTAAAATTCTTTACAAGGAAAAAACTTTAAAAAATAAACATTTAAAAGACCTTTCAGGGGCGCCTGGGTGGCTCAGCTGGTTGAGCGACTGCCTTCGGCTCAGGTCATGATCCCGGACTTCCAGGATCGAGTCCCACATCGGGCTCCCAGCTCTCTGGGGAGTCTGCTTCTCCCTCTGACCTTCTCCTCTCTCATGCTCTCTCTCATTCATTCTCTCTCAAATACATAGATAAAATCTAAAAAAAAAAAAAGACCTCTCAGGGTAGCAGCATTTTGTCTGACACCATCATCTAGTAGCAAGGTTGTGAGCCCGGTAGATAACCTGTAACTGTCACTTCCGTTTAGTTATTGGTTAGTTCAAAAGTGGCCTCAGTTCATCTGGCATTTCCAAGATCAGCAACTCTTGTGCTCGGGCAGGGAAAGGTCTTCCGAGTACATGAAGAAAGGAGGAGGACAGCAGGAAATAGGCAAAGAAAGATACGTTGGCTAACTCCCGTCCCCTCCAAACAGAAAGAGGATCCAGAGGCCATCTAAGTTTCTTTCACAGCAGGGATTAGACTGGAGTTCAATGTCATCACTGTTATCACTGACAACATCAGTAAAAACAAGGAAAAGCCCGTATGGGCCATGAAGACATTTTGAAAAGGTACCTCCTCCATGTCCATCGTTGAAGCTACCTGAGCCAGTGGGTGACTGGTATAGTCCATTTTCCCTTCTCCTTTTGAGCCACCTGCCTTACATGTCCGGGGTACCTGCAGTCCAGAATGTTGCAGGAGCTGCTCTGGGTCTCTGTTGTGTGGCTTTCAGCAAAGCGATGGAAAGTGAGAGGCAGAAGGCAGTAATTGGCTCCTCTCACGTTCTGACAAAGAGACAAATCTATTCTCTGCCGTTGTTCACGTGACGCTTCTCCAGACTGTGTGGCTTTGATGTGAGGTTCGTCTGGCAGCTAGTAAAGACTCCAGGGAGGTTGGAATTTATCAGCACAAAATGAACTGCCATGAAAGGGTGAGAGACGAGGGACGCAGTTAGAATACAAAGCCGGGGGGCGCCTGGGTGGCTCAGTGCGTTAAAGCCTCTGCCTTCGGCTCAGGTCATGATCCCAGGGTCCTGGGATCGAGCCCCGCATCGGGCTCTCTGCTCAGTGGGGAGCCTGCTTCCTCCTCTCTCTCTCTCTCTCTCTGCCTACTTGTGATCTCTGTCAAATAAATAAATAAAAATCTTTAATAATAAAAAAAGAATACAAGGCCGGGCTGGGACTACACTGCCTCTCCAGACCCCGGGGGTTTTTCATCCTCTTCGGACACTGCAAGTGAAGGAAGCATCTCCTGCCTCGGCCATTTCCACTCGGAGTGAGTGCCGCTTTCCCACTCTCGGAATGGCCTGGAGAGCAGTTATCTGGGTCATTGTCTGTGCCTCAGTTGCAAAATGGGGGTGGCAGGACGACACAGATCTGTCAGGAGGGACACATGAGTTCACACTTACAAAAAACTTAGAACAGCATCAGGCACCTTGTAAGCTCGGTCGGTATCAGCTCCTGTTTTTATGATGCTACTGTTATCGCTACCAGAGCCCGGGATGGGGAGGCGGCATTTGAAGCGAACAGAATACAGGCTTTGCAGTCAGAACACATGGGTCGAGGTACTGATTCCAGCACTGACTGGTTGAAAGACTTGAAGGAAACTACGTGTCGGCGGCCTTAAGTCTAAAGGATAAGAGTGTCTCGCTTGAGAGGTATTGAGGAGGTTCGCAAGAGAAAACTGACAGGTTGCTCCATATGCAGTAACCATCCTTCTTTCGAGCATTAAATCAGTGACCGGCAGAACTCCGTGATGTCCTGAGGGCGCTCACCTCACAAGCTGCGTTGGTTGGCGGTTGGTCCTCTTCTGTAAGAGATGCGTGGATGGCCTCGCACGTACCCTTGAAAGCTGGAGGTGGAAGAATCTCGAAAATCCTCTGGCTTCCTTAAGCATACTGCTGTCGGGCAGCAAGCTACACCCAGACCTCACTCACGTGGGTCAAGTTTCCAGCCCAACTTTCTCCCAGTTTCTGAGATGAGGCTGAAGCCAAGGAAACAAAGACGGGCGAAGCGGTTGAAGTCATTTGGGATAAAACTAATAGAATTTTCCCAGCTGTGTTTGTTTGGTTTTCCTCATCTACCCATTCTTATTTAGAGACTGGTATCTGAGAGTTTTGAAGCGCACACACAAGTGGAGTGGAATTAGTACTCGGAAACTGTGAAGCCCAAGATTATAGCCTTTCTTGTATGATTTTATGCCGGGAGTCAGCAAACTACAACCCGGCAGTCTAAATTCAGAGCATCTTCTATTTTTGTGAATAAATCTACTGGAACACCAGCAGACTCTCTCTCATTCCTGTACCAGCCATGGGTACGTTCATGCTGTCACAGACTCTTGGAGTAGTTTATAGCCAACACTGTATGGCCCCATAAGGCCTAAAATAGTTACTATCTGGTCCTTTATGGCAAGTTTGTTGACCCCTGGTCTTGGCAGTCTCGGTCCACAAACTAATGTAGTAGACAAGAGCATCAAACACCATTTGCTCAAAGGGGTTATCTCTTAAAATGTGGACACCAGGCTTGGAGAATCTAGCACAAATGTCATAGCCCTCAATCCTTCTTAAAGAATGAAGGCCACTTGGTAAATTTGTTCTCCAACATCAGTGCAATAAAAAGAAAATATGAAACTCACATATGCCCGTCCACTCTGAACATCACAGAACTGTAATAAAAATAAATAGTTGTGAAGTATTCCACATTCCTTGCCAAAAGGATACTACAAAAAAGCACAGGGAAATAGGTAAATGGGCCATGTGTCATACGCTTCACAGCAAAGTGTCTAACGCCAGTCAAGTTACTCCCTTTATAACTGGACATCAAAAGACAGTGGGGAAGCTTACAAGCATCAAGGGATGGTACAGACCCTTGGGAATTCCCATGGCTGAGAAAGAGGGTAGATGTTACTTTCGTTATTAGCATCCCCCTCCTCAAATTCACACAGAACTTTTAACAAACAAATGATTACAATCATCAATTTATCTCCTAAAAAGAAAGTCAAATAAAACAACACGATCTCATGAAGCTTTCTAAAATTCTACCCAGACCATCAGTCTTTCTCAGATAAACTCTCAGGTATTCCACTTTGGATTTGAGAGAGCAGAAACATATTTTTAGTCCTGGGAACGTAACGGTCATTTTCTGTCCTGATCAGGTCAAAGCGTTCTGATTTGTGTGACCTGTGCAAAAGCTCCAGGTTGCCACTTACATTTTAAAGTACTACATTTTTGGGACGCCTGGGTGGCTCAGTTGGTTGAGCGGCTGCCTTCGGCTCAGGTCATGATCCCAGGGTCCTGGGATCGAGTCCCACATCGGGATCCTTGCTCAGCAGGGAGACTGCTTCTCCCTCTGCCTCTGCCTGCCTCTCTGTCTGCCTGTGCTCACTCTCTCTGACAAATAAATAAATAAAATCTTTTAAAGTACTACATTTTTCCCTGCAAAACTGCTTATTCGCGTACTAAATGAATTTCCCAATAGGCTGAGAGGCTTGAACAAAATGAGGAAATTGGAGTGATCATCTAGTGCCATGACTGAGAAGTTAGGCTCTGGAGTCAGGAAGCCCTAGTGCCACGTACAAGATTTTATGTAAGCCCAACTCCCTGAGGCTCACTTGCTTCATCTGTAAAATGGACATAATAATAGCACCACCTCATAAGGTTTTTGTGAAGGTTAAATGAGATAAAGCATATGAAGTGCCTAGAAAAGTACCTGGACAGAGGAAGTGCTCAATACTTCTAACTGCTTAAGCATTATCGTAAGCATTTATCTTTATAATAAAGTTATAATTAATAGCATTGCCACATTTGTAATAGGAAAGTATAAAATGAAACGTCGAGGGGTGTGTATGTGTTTGCGCATGCACGCACATGTAAGAGAAATCCTCTCTCTACACAATTGCTCTAATCTTGTTACATTCTACTGGATTCTTGACTTACACATGGGAATCACCTGGGGAGATTTAAACATCCTGATGCCAAGGCTACATTCCAGACCAATTCAAAGTCTCTGAGCATAGGGTCTGAAGCATCAGAGTCTTTTCAAATTCCCAAGTGATTCCAAGCGTGTAGCCAAGATTCAAAACTACTGATTGAAAGTGACCTTCCTCCTGGGAAGTTATTGGAATGTTGACATTACTATATAGCTCCTAGCTGAGATACGATATAGAACCCAACATCACAATCTTCCCACAAATCCCCTAAAAAGCCACAGGTTTTATTGTAAAATTCAGCTCTTCTGGATTTCCCATTATTGAACAACACCATCAGTGTCATTCCACATTTCTTCTTCTGCTTCTCTCCTCATTGGGCTCCAGGTTCTATCAATCGGTATCCATCTTGGTATCTTGCAACCAACTCTCCCTCATCTGAAGTTCAGATCATTATTATCTTCTCTGTTTCAGACTAACACAAGTATCTCACAGTTTGTCTCTATATCCCTGGTATGTCCTTATTCAACTTCTCTTAGTTTAGGTTCCCCGGAAGCAGACCGAAAGACAAGGATTCAAAGACAAATAGTTCCATTTGGGGAGCTGAACCAAGAAAACGTCAGTAGGGCAGTACTTCTAACCACAAGGGGTAACAATTTAGGCCTCCAGGGATACCTGACAATATCCAAATATATTTTTGTTTGTTACAATTTGCAGGGGGAGGGGGTGCTACTGGACTGCAGTGGGTAGAGATCAGGAATGTTGTTAAACTTCCTACGATGCGCAGGACATTACCCCCACCCCAACAACAACCACCACCACCAAGTATTAGCCAATTTCAGATGTCAATAGCACCCATGTTGAGACACACTGCAGTTGAGAAGTAGGAAAGTGAAACAGGGAAGAGAAAGAAGCCAAATAAAAGTATATTATCTAACTAGTTAACACTGTGGGCAACCATAACTCAGTCCTGCAACTCCAGGAGACAGTATAGACCACATGCCTCAAAATTATCCTACACGGGGCGCCTGGGTGGCTCAGTGGGTTAAGCCTCTGCCTTCGGCTCAGGTCACGGTCTCAGGGTCCTGGGAACGAGCCCCACATCGGGCTCTCTGCTCAGTGGGGAGCCTGCTTCCCCCTCCCTCTCTGCCTGCTGCTCTGTCTGCTTGTGCTCTCTCTCTCTGTCAAATAAATAAATAAAATCTTTAAAAAAGAAAAAAAATTATCCTACACAGGGGCGTGGGAGCAAGGGAATTTATATGCTAACCACTGTAAGTTATCAGCGAGTACTGCAGCAGTCAAAGTATGAGTTGTCTAATTCTCCCATATTTCTAGTCTGCTGTGTATGGGAGCAGGGAAAGAATAAGGTTTCCTCAGTTAGAGAAGGGCCATCACTCAGTTGGTCAGAAGTCTGCAATGGTAAATTCCAAGGTACATGGGTAGGACAGCATCTACGAAACATCCTTCATGTAAATGCCAGAAGAGTCATTCTAGAGCTTAATTAGAACATTCTTTCATTGATTTTTCCTTTGTCCTTAAGATGAAAGCCAAGTTCTATAAGGTGGCGTACCAGACACTCCATGATGGAACACTATCCATCCCATGGGTCCTGAGTCCTCTGTATCAAACAGAATTGGACTTTATAACTCTAGGTTTCACATACCAACTACCTCTAGAACAGTAATTATCAACTTGGATGCATGTTAGAGTTACCTAGGGTGCTTTCAAGAAATACTCTTCCTGGAGACTTCTGCGGAAGATGGCAGAACAGGAAGATATTAAATTCACCTTGTCCCAAGGTACGATGAGATAACACCCACACAAGCATAAAGAACCCAAAAAAATGACCCAAAGCCTGTCAGGACAGACTCGTCACAGCTAAATGTAGAGAAGAGTTCACATCCAAGAGGGCAGGAAGCACACAGACATGGCTGGGAGCTAAATGGACTGGCAGGACTGTCTGAGGGAAGGAGGAACACTATGGGCACAAGGAGGAGAGAGAAAACAGACCTTCACGCAAAGCACCAAAAGGCACAGGGAATCCCCATGGGGAAGATGAATCCCCTTAATATTTAGTTTTGAAACCCAAAGGATCAGAATTTTGTGAGTTCTTGCAATTAGTGGGGTTTAACACCCAAAGCTTTGAAAATCAGCAGCCTTGGCTATGGGAGAGCCAGGAAGGTGAGAGGAAACTGAATCCCCACCCTTTGAAAGCAGTTTATAAAAACACGTAGGGTGGGGCACCTGGGTGGCTCAGTGGGTTAAAGCCTCTGCCTTCGGCTCAGGTCATGATCCCAGGGTCCTGGAATCGAGACCCGCATCGGGCTCTCTGCTCAGTGGGGAGCCTGCTTCCTCCTCTCCCTCTCTGCCTGCCTCTGCCTACTTGTGATCTCTGTCTGTCAAATAAATAAACAAAATCTTTTTAAAAAAAAAACACCTAGGGTATATGGACAGGAGATGTATACACTGATTTCAGAGCATGTGCTAGAGGGGCAGGGAATCATCAGGGAACTTCTCCAGGAACAAAGAAACTGGTAGGTGTCACTTCCCTCCCCACTAGCCTGGACACATGGACATCGGTGTGAACCAGCACAGCACAACACTCTCCACCTAGCTCACTAGTGATTCTCCTCCTCCAGCTTGGTGGCAGGAGCTTTCTAAGGCAGTTTGTTCCCCTCCCACAAGAAACCTGTGCAAATCCTGTGAACACTCTGTGCCCTACCCCTACATTGTCCTGTAGTCCTGCCACCTCCAATACCACCTCGGCCAGAGCCCCCGTGAAAGGAGTGCCACAAGTTTGACAGTGTGTGAGCAGCCCTGATGGGCCAGCACCACTGCAAAGTGACTTCTGCCCTGGGAAGAGGGGATGGTCACCACCGACACCAGTCTGTCTGAAGCCCCAGCAGTGGGCTGGGAGCAGACATCTGGTCTAACTGTAGGTCCAGCCCAACAACTAAAGCTTCTTAGCGGACAACACAGGAAAGCACACTGAAGTCCAGTGCTACTGCCTCTCTGGCAAACAGCTGGTCTGATTCAACTCAAGCACAAGGTGGCCCCAGATTGGCCAACTAACAATACAGGGACCGAATGTTGCCCACGACAGGCAAACGGAGCCATTGACGATGACTGGACTGAAGGCAAATGCAGCTCAGTCACAATAGTAGGGTGCATGCAACGCATATAGGAGACACCCCTGAAGCGCCACATGCTGGTGAGCAGGGCACACTGCACTGCAGGGCACCAAAAGACCTCTTCATCGGAAGGCCGCTACTTTCGAGGGTAGCTAACCTTCCTAATAGAAATGGATACAGAGAGATAAAAGAGATAAAATGAGACAGAGGAATACGTCCCAAATGAAAGAACAGGACAAAATCACAGCAAGAGAGCTAAACGAAATGGAGATAAGCAATATGCCTGATAGAGAATTTGAAGTAATGGTCATAAAGATAGTCAATGGATTGGAGAAGAGTGGAGGACCTCAGTGAGACCCTCAACAAAGAGACAGGGAACATGAAAAAGAAACAATGAGAGATGAGGAATTCAGTAATGCAATAACAATACACTGAATGGAATAAATTGTAGACCAGAGGAAGCAGAAGAATGGATAAGCAACATGGAGGACACAGTAATGGAAAGCCATCAAGCTAAACAGGAGAAAGAAAAAACAATAATAATAACTGAGAACAGGTTAAGGGAACTCAGTGATACCATCAAGCATAACAACATTCACATCACAGAGATCCCAGAAGAAAAAGAAAGAGAATAGGGGACAGAAATATATTTGAAGAAATAGTAGCTGAAAAATTCCTTAATCTGGGGAAGGAAATCAAAATCTAGATCCAGAAGACACAGAGAGCCCCTAACAAAACCAATCCAAAGAGATCCACACTAAGACACATAAAAACTAACATGTTTTTATGTGATAGAGAATTTTATGTGATAATTTTATGAATTTTATGTGATAATTTATGTGATACGGAATTTTTAAAAAGCAGCAAGAGAAAAGAAAATAATTATATATAAGAGAAACCCCATAAGCCATAAGCTGATTTGCAGCAGAAATTTGCAGGCCAGAAGGAAGTGGCTTGATATATTCAAAGTGCTGAAAGGAAAATCCTGCCACCAATAACACTCTATCCAGCAAGGCTATCAGTGAGGATAGAAGGAGAGATAGTTTCCTAGACAAACAAAAACTAAATGAAATCATGAGCACTAAACCACCTTACAAGAAATTTTGAAGGGACTTTTTTGAATAGAAAAAAAAAAACATAAGTAGGAATAAGAAAAGTATGAAGCAGAAAGTCAGTAAAATTAAGTATATCAATAAAAATTAGTCGAAGGATTCACAAATTTAAAGGATGTAAGGTATAACAGAATGGGTTCAAACTTAAGGGACCATCAAGTTAATATAGACTGCTCTCTGCATAAGATGTTATATATAAACCTAATGGCCACCAGAAATCAAAAACCAGTAACAGATATGCAAAAAACAGAGAATGCTATACAAGTGCATCATTAAAGAAAGCCAGCAAACCATGAGAGCAAAGAACAAGAAAGGAAAAGAGAACTATAAAACCAACCATGAACCAAGTAACAAAATGGCAATAAGTACATACCTATCAATAATTACCTTGAATGTAAATGGATGAAACGCTCCAATCAAAAGATATAGGGTGATGGGATGGTTTAAAAAAACAAAAAGATCCATCTATATGCTGCCTATAAGGGACTCATTTCAGACCTATAGACACACGCAGAGTGAAAGCGAAGGGATGGAAAAGCATTTATCGTGCAAATGGAAATGAAAAGAAAGCTGGGTAGCAATACAAACATCAGACAATACAGGCTTTAAAACAAAGACTGTAATACACGCAAAGGACCCTATATACTCATAAAGGGAATAATCCAACAAAAAGATAAAACAATTGCAAATATTTATGCATGCACCATGAGAGCATCCAAATACAGAAAACAGCTGGCAACAAACATAAAGGAAGTAATCAATAGTGATGCGATGAATGTAGGAGACTTTAACACCCAACTTCCATCAATACATAGATCAACCAAACAGAAAGTCAACAAGGAAACGGCAGCTTTGAATGACACATTGACCAGATGGATCTAACAGATATATTCAGAACATTCCATCCTAAAATAGTGGAATACGCATTCTTTTCAAGTGCACATTGAACATTCTCCAAAATAGGCCACAAAACAAGTCGCAACAAATTCAAAAGGATTAAAGTCATTTTTTCTGACCACAACATGATGAAACTAGAAATAAGCCACAAGAAAAAAATCTGGAAAGATCACAAATACATGGAAGCTAAATAACATGCCTCTTTTTGAAAGAGAGAGAGGAGGTGGAGAGAGAGAAAGAGAGAATCTTAAGCAGGCTCCACACCCAGCATGGAGCCTGACACAGGGCTTGATCTCACAATCCTGAGATCATGTCCTAAGTCAAAATCAAGAGTCAGATGCTTAACTGACTGAGCCACCCAGGCACCCCTAAATAAAAAGCTTCTATACAATGAATGGGTCAACCAAGAAATCAAAGAAGAAATCAAAAAAATGCATGGAGACAAATAAAAATGAAAACACAATGGTTCAAAATCTTCGGGATACAGCAAAATGTTTCTAAGAGTGAAGTTCATAGCAATACAGGCCTTCCTTAAGAAGCAAGAAAAATCTCAAATAAATAACCTAAGATTACACCTAAGGGAGCTAGAAAAAGAAGAACAAACATAAGCCAAACTAGTAGAAGAAAGGAAAGAATAAAGTTCAGAACAAACATAAAAAACATTAAAAAAAGTTTTTAAAAAGCAATAGAACAGATCAATGGAACCGGGAGCCTCTTGGTTGAAAAATTCAACAATAATGGGACGCCTGGGTGGCTCAGTTGGTTGAGCGGCTGCCTTCAGCTCAGGTCATGATCCCAGGGTCCTGGGATCGAGTTTCGCATCCGGCTCCTTGCTCAGCGGGGAGCCTGCTTCTCCCTCTGCCTCTGCCTGCCTCTCTGTCTGCCTGTGCTCACTCTCTCTGATAAATAAATAAATTAATTTAAAAAAAAAAGAAAAATTCAACAATACTGACAAATCTCTAGCCAGACTCATCAAAAAGAGAGAGAGCACTCAAATAAACAAAATCAGATATGAAAGAGGAGAAGTAACAACGGACAGCACCGAAATATAAAGCATTACAAAACAATATTATGAAAAATCATATGCCAACAAACTGAACAACCTAGAAGAAATGGATACATTCCTAGAAACAGATAGCCTGCCAAAACTGAATCCAAAGGAAATAGAAAATTCGAATAGACCGGTTACTAGCAATGAAATTGAATCAGTCATCCAAAAACTCACAGCAAACAAAAGTCCAGGACCAGACTGCTTCACAGGTGAATTCTACCAAGCATTTAAAGAAGAGTTAATACCTATTCTTCTCAAACTAAGCCAAAAGATAGAAGATGAAGGAAAGCTTCCAGATTTATTCTATGAGGCCAGCATTACGCTGATACCAAAACTGGATAAAGACAGAACTAAAAAAGAGAGCTACAGACGAATACTTCTGATGAACATAGATGCAAAAATCCTAAACAAAATATTAGCGAACCAGATCCAATAATACATTTAAAAAATCAATCACCACAATCAAGTGGAATTTATTCCTGGGTTGCAAGGGTGATTCAATATTCTCAAATCCATGATACATCACATTAACAAAAGAAAAGATAAAAATTATATGATCATTTCAATAGATATAGAAATGGCATTTGACAAGGTACAATATCCATTCATGATAAAAACAAAGTAGGTTTAGAGGGAATGATGTACCTTAACAAAATAAAGACCATGTATGAAAAACCCACAGCTGATATCATACTCAACGGTGAAATACTGAGAGCTTTTACCCTAAGATATGGAACAAGATAAGAGTGTCCACTCTCACCACTTTTATTCAATATAGTACTGGAAATCCTAGTCACAGCAAATAGACAAGAAGAAAAAAAAGGTATCCAAATTAGTAAGAAAGAAGTAAAACTTTTTGCAGATGACATATTATATATAGAAAACCCTAAAGACTTCATCAAAAAATCTACTAGAACTAATAAATAAATTCTGTAAGATCACAGGATACAAAATCAATATGCAAAAATCTGTTGCATGTCTATACACTAATAATGAAATAGCAGAAAGAGAAATTCAGAAAAGAATCCCATTTACAAATCCCATCCCCCCAATAATAATACACCTCGGAATAAATTTAACCAAGGCAGTGAAAGACCTGTACTCTGAAAACCATAAAACACTGATGAAAGAAACTGAAGATGTTACAAACAAATAGAAAGATATTCCAGGCTCATGGATTGGGAGAACAAATATAGTTAAAATGCCCATACTACACAAAGCAAGCCACAAATTTAATGCAAACCCATGTAAATACCAACAGCATTTTTCACATAACTAGAAGAAATAATATTAAATTTGTTCAGAGCCACAAAAGACACCGAACAGCCAAAGCAATCTTGAAATAGAAGAAGAAAAGTAGAGGTATCACAATCTCAGATATCAAGATATACTACAAAGCTGTAGTCATAAAAACAATATGGTATGGGCACAAATAGACACGTAGGTCAACAGAACAGAATAGAGAGCCCAGAAATAAACCCGTGATTATATGGTCAATTAATCTATGACAAAGAAGGCAAGAATATGTAAGGGCGAAAAGACAGTCTCTTCAACAAACAGTGTTGGGAAAACTGGACCGCTACATGCAGAAGAATGCAACTGGACCATTTTCTTACAGCACATAAAAAAAAAATAAACTCAAAATGGATTAAGCACCTAATTATGAAATCTTGAAACCATAAAAATCCTAGAAGAGAGCACAGGCCATAATTTCTCTGACATTTCCCATAGCAACATTTTTCTGTATGTGTCTCCTGAGACAAGGGAAAGAAAACCTTACTACATCAAAATAAAACTTCTGCCCAACAAAGGAAACAATCAGCAAAACTACAAGACAACGTACTGAACAGGAGACAGTATTCACAAGTGACGTGTCCAATGAAGGATTAATACCTAAAATAGAGAACTTATACAACTCGACACCAAAAAACAAACAAAAAAAACACAAAAAAACCTCCAAATAATCCAATTAAAAATGGGCAGAAGACATGAACATATATTTCTCCAAAGAAGACATACAGATGGCCAACAGACACATGAAAAGATGCTCCCATCACTCATCATTGGAGAAATATAAATCAAAACCACAATGAAATATCACCTCATACCTGCCAGAATGGCTCACACATCAACAACACAAGAGACAACAAGTGCTGGCAAGGATGTGGGAACAAAGGAAGTTTTGTGAATTGTTGGTGGGAATGCAAACTGAAATAGCCACCGTGGAAAACAGTATGGAAGTTCTTCAAAAAATTAAAAATAGAATTATCATATGATCCACTAGTTTTGCTCCTGAGGATTTACCCAAAGAAAATGAAAACACTAATTTGAAAAGATATATGTGCCTCTCTGTTTATGGCAATATTATTTACAATAGCCAAGGTATGGAAGCAATCCAAGTGTCCAACCACAGATTAATGGATAAAGAAGATGTGAGATAGATAGATGATAGATAGAGAGATAGATAGATGATAGGTAGATAGATAATAGACAGAGATAAAATGGAACATTACTCAACCATGAAAGACAATAAATTCTTACCATTTGCAACATGGATGGATCTATAATGCTAAACAAAGTGAGTCAGAGAAAGACAACTACCATATGATTTCATTTATATGCGGAATTTAAGAAACAAAACAAATGACTAAAGAAAAAAGAGACTAACCAAAAACTAGACTCTCAAGTACAGAGAACAAACTGATGGTTACCAAAGAGGAGGTGGGTGGGAGGTTGGTTGAAATAAGTGAAGGGCATTAAGAGCACACTCATCGTGATGAGCACTGAGTAATGTACAGAACTGCTGAATTAATTATACTGTACATCTGAAACTAATATAACATTGTATGTTATCTACACTGGAATTGAAATTTAAAAATAAAGTGTGCAAGGAGGCTCACAACGTCTATGCCTAGCCTGCTAAAAAAAAAAAAATAAAAGAAATACTTTTCCTGGGATGACACCCTCCCCCCCAGAGATTTTGATTTAACTGACCTGGGACATGGCCTGGACACTGGCATTCTTTACAGCTCCTCTGGTGATTCTAAGGTGTAGCCAAGTTTGATAAACAACATGCTAGAATTTTGTCTCTTGGGCACAGGACTGTCTTATCCATCTGCGTATTCTCCCTACAATCTTCCCTAGAGTGAATCCCATAACAGATGCTCAACTGATGCTTTTTAAGCTTGTGAGAAGACGGGCAAAGCTTCGAATCGCATTGGTTGAGGATGGACTATGATTACTATGGTTTCACAATGTTCTAGTACTTTCGGTCACTGCAACAGCCTTGTGTAGTAGGTAGATGTTTTTCTCCTTGATTTTTTCCAGAGGAAGGTGTTGGTATTCAGAAAAGTTAGATTGACTCATTCAAGATCAAGAAGCAGAGCCATGACTCAAATTTTAGCTGCCCTGACTCTGAAGACTAGGTCCTTTTCAATACCTGATCCTGTCTCAAATAGACGACGCCAAGTGGGAATTCCATTAAGAGCGTGATTCCTTTCCTTTTTCAAGGACCTGAAAAGGGTGCCCAGGAGACTCCCGGAGGCAGAAGGGAAGCAGCAGTAGGCCCTCAAGAATCTGGTACCAGAGGCAGACGATGGAAAATCAGAAACCACCATCTCCAAGAGAAGCCAATTCAGCATTACTGAGATTTGACCCCAGGATCTTTTTAATGAAATTCAGGTCCTTGTGTGCAATTGCTTTTTTATGGTTTGAGCCATGGCAAATGCTGGATGGCCCAGAAAGCAAGAGGGAGGGCAAATGACTTTATGGCTTTAAGCCTATGATTCAGAAATAATACAAATGTAAGCATCACTATCCAGAAATAAATCTGCAATGATTGATAGGTAGGCTGTAGAGAGTGCCTAAATAAACAGGTGATGTTTCCTTTTCTGAACATCAACTGTTTCAAAAAAAACAAAAACATGACAGAAAGACTGTTATGCCTCTTGTTCCTCTTGTTCTAGGAAAGATGGTGAGGGAAAAAGCTATTAGCCCATATACATGCAATGAAACCGCAGAAGGTTTCCATCAGTCTCGGCATTAACTTTTCCCCCAGCATATCTGCAAAATAATTCCTACTAACGGATACGACTTTGGGTAGGATGTGCATGTCACTGGGTTAGAAATGTCCAGCTCCTGTTCCATACACTTTGTGAACAAGACAAACAACAATCACAGTGTGTTGCCTTTGGTTTTATAGACTTAAATATTGTGATGTACAAGTGGAGATGCTTTGTACAATATAAACACAACCCGACTATTAACTGTAATACTAGAAAATACGGCTATACCTTTTAAATACAGAGATTTCTCCCCATCACACTGCTAAGCTTTTCTTCCTACAAAGTCTGGGAAACAGAAAGTTGACAAGTCTGACAGGGACTCAGAAATGCTATATTCCAGCTCTCAATTTCGGTGTCTCCTGACTTGCTGACAACCTTTTGATGATGTGTGAAGGATCAAATCTGAAATGCATGGTGGATTTCACAAACGCAGTGATGCTCTCAATTTGGCCCATTTTCAGTGGAATAGATCTACGCCCGAGAGCTGCAACAGTAAACTTGATTTGTATGTGTAATTCAATCATGTACTTCAGAATGAAGGCGAATATAAAACTCTGTGTTACGACACTGTCATTATCTCAATGAAATGAGAAATGGAATGTTAAAAGAAAACGAACATAGGGCCGAGAAAATGGTACCTTTTAGGTCAAAGCATCACCATGTCTCACAATCTAGCATTAATTTGTCCATCAGAAAACCCTCACATCTAAGGTTAATTGCCCTGTGCGTGCTGGGCCCTCCTGTATTCTCAAATCCAAAACCTTTCAGGCACAGGAATCAATAAGTGCTGGCCTCCCTAATCAGGCTTTCAGTGAAGACCAAAATCTACCCATGTCTCTAGTTCTATCTATTTATGGTGCCAAAAATCAAAAGACAAAAAAAAAAATGCTGTAAACAAGCTGTTGAGTCTCTCCCAGCACAAATGGAACACAGAGGACATTTATCATAGCAGAGATGAATAAATCACTCTCCCAACTGTCTTGCATAGGCAAGCCAAAAATTGTTTTACTTTCCAGCACTAAAATATCTGTTAGAAGGCAATTTTTTCATTTTCCCAATCTGTATTTTTAATTTATTCTTTCTTACTAAAAGAAAATATATATTTGAGGTAATAATAGCAATCAGCCGTAAAATTTAAAGGAAGACATATGCCAGAAAAATCCCTGGTGTTAGAATCCTTGGTAGAGTTTTGATCCAAAGTTTTGAAAATTAAATTTCATGAGGAGAATGTGAGTATGACTATCAAAAATCACTTTGTTCATTTGTGATACTATTGAAATAGATAAACTTACGTTTCTGGCCCAATGGAGCCTAGAGAAAGGGAAACAGAAGACTCAAGACTGATCATTTGAGAACACTCATCATCTATAAGGAAAGGAAAAATCTGGAAGAGGTTGGGCAGCAAGGAGGATGCCTTTCAGATCCCACTATCCTACCTGGCAGTTCTGTGGAGAACGGCTCCCCACCACCACCAGCACCAGCCCTGTCCCAAGGACCCGCATCTTGCCACCCCTTGCTTTCCCTCCATCTCTTATACTCTCCCTTATCAGGCAAGTCTTTTTTTTTTTTAATATTTTTATTTATTTATTTGACAGACAGAGATCACTAGTAGGCAGAGAGGCAGGCAGAGAGAGAGAGGAGGAAGCAGGCTCAACGCTGAGCAGAGAGCCCGATGTGGGGCTCGATCCCAGGACCCTGAGATCATGACCTGAGCCGAAGGCAGAGGCTTTAACCCACTGAGCCACCCAGGTGCCCCATCAGGCAAGTCTTTATCTAGTCTGCTTGGAAGGAGGCCTAGCTCTGTCTTATCACAGCTTAATTTCTGTCTGTGCTCCAAGGCCCCTCAGGACCTAAGCTTATGAAACCAAGTGTCTGTTACTGTCCTCCCGGCCTCCTGTTGCAACATCCCTTTCCCTAGGCTGTAGTTGCCCAGATGATCAAGAGGGCCAAAGAGGAAAAGGGATATACATCAAAAACAAGGAGAGAGGCTGGGAGCTCTGGGCACGGTCGCCTCTGTTTACTCCCAACCATGGACATCTGGCCACAGCTTCATCCAGGTCACGTGCTAACTGTGCGCGAGTCACAGGATACCAATGGTCCTTCTCCAGGTACATGCTTGGTAGGAAGAAAAAGTGGTTCCCTTGTAAAATTTTATTTATTGATTTTTTTAGTGGTTTTGTTTTTTTTTTTTTTACTGAGGTCTAACACATACACAGTAAGATGTGTAAAGTGTGTAAAAACGTACTGTTCAAAGGAGTTTTACCAACATATACGCTGAGTGACCACCACCCAAATCAAAAAAACCACTTCCAACGCCCCAAGGTGGCTCCTTCAGGCTCTTCCCCTGTCAAGAGCCCTCTCCCTCCCCAGGCTCCACAGCAGTAAACACTACTCTGATCATCAGGTACAGAATGCACTCTCTGTGTCTGGCTTCTTCCATTCACCACCGTAAAAAAGCAGTACTTTTTCATGTGCAGTAGTCCACTGTATGAATATGCCACAATTTATTTTTCACTGTACTCTTGATGGACATTCGTATTGTTTCCAGTTGGTGATATTATGAAAGAAGCTTCTATGAACTTCCTTGGCCATGTTTTCAGGTTTGTTGTTGTTGTTGTTTGCTTTTTGTTTTTGACGGGCATAAGCACTCATTTCTCTTAAGTGTGTCTCTGGGAGTACACAATTGCTGGGTCATGAGCTAGGCATTTGTCTAGGGTTAGCAGACACCAAAGGGCTTCCTTTGGAGAAGTTCAGACACCCTATGTAACATTAAGTTATCAACCTGTGAGTCAGCTGACTTCATAATGCTATTGCCAATAGTAAAGTCTTAAGTATAGAGGAAGCTGTTGAACAGAAGCCAAGTGAGAGTGTCATGTATGTTTCTTCCAGAAAGTAAGCCCTGTTTATTTTGCACCAGTGGTATGTATCTATAGGTTTATCCCCAAGGAGAGAAATGAGAATCTTAAGCATTTGGGGATTTTATCTTCCCCAAAATGCAATCTCACTATGCAGTATACCAAGTTTGTAAACAAGTTTCAACCGCTTGCCATTTCGCCAAGACATTTAATTAGCTGTTTCTGTTCTCATTGCCCTATTCCCTCCGGAGATACACAGGTAATAAAATAAGTGATTTAAACATTCTTTAATATTCACTTGGCAAAATGTGTCATTTAGCCTGCAATTAAGTGAATGGTTATATATGAGACTCGTTAGCTTATACATATTTAAAATTTTCCCCCAAATCAATTGTGTTGTTGCGCTATGGAGTATAGATTTCTCAGGAAACTTACACTGGTCTCATGTTTCCTTTTTTAGGTCTCTGTAATTAATTCTATGTGGGATTGTGGAAGGAAGGGTGGGAGAGAGGATCCATTTTTCATGTAGCAATTTTATACACACATTCCATTTCAGGTTGCATCAGTATAATGGCCCACAATATCACAAAGGTTGAAAGGACCAAGTTTCTCATTATAAATTTTGTCCTCAGAAATCTCAATGGCTTTTGACAAATTGTGACCAGAATCGCCTCCCCATGAATTCTAAAAATACCTCTAGATGGATATTGGTTATCTCAAAATATAGGAGCAATAAATCAATAGATTAAATACCCAACAGACTTTAATTCTACATAATCACTCGGGAGGGAGGTGTAGATTTTTGCTGGCTCATACTATTCAAGACGTGCAGAAATACAGGAAATTATAGACATCAGAGCTGCAAATCGTAGAAAAGAGGTATTCTAGAAGCTGTGTCAGTTTCCTAACACAAACAACAGGAAATATTGAAATCCAGGTCATTAGAATTGGATTTCCATAAGGTAGGATACAGGAAAAATCATGTTGAATCACAGAGTTGAGAAAGTCATTAGACATCACCAAAAACAGGGAAATTCTTGGTGAAAAGGTGAAGTAATTTGCCTAAGAGAACAGGGGAAAATCATAGAATCATTAATGAAATTAATAATTTTATTATTATATAAATGTATATAGTATATAAATTTAATATATATAATATATTTATACATAAAGTTAATACATATATAATAAAAGTTATTATATAAACTTAATAAAATTAAGTTCTTGGCCATTATATATCATACATAATGTGTATTAAATATTTCTGCATATAAGTGTGGTGTGTATGTATGTGTGCATATGATTATTCCTAATTTACAAACCAGGAGGCAGTTAACAATAGTTACTCCTGAGGATAGGGGATAGGAGTGGGAAGTATGGTATTATTTAACTTTTTACTTTATAAGTCTATTTTTTGAATTGGTTTTTAAAATTGATTGCTTGAGGACAATAATACTGTTATTATTTCTAATTTAAAAGCATACTGAGTCTGAAAGAAAGACACAAAACCCAGACAAAGGTCATTAAATGGGACTATTAAAAAAAAAAAGTCTGCATGGGAAAATTCCAAACAAAAGAATCTTAAAACATATTGTGAATCATTTACATTATGACATTAATTAATAAGAAAAACCAGAACAGACAATAGAAAAATAGAAATAGGCAGGGGCACCCGGGTGGCTCAGCCAGTTAAGCATCCAACTCTTGATCTCCTGTCAGGTCTTGATCTCAGGGTGATGAGTTTAAGCCCTACTTTGGGCTCCAAACTGGGCATGGAGCCCATATATATGTGTGTATATATACATATATATATGAATATGTGTGTATATACATATATATGAATATATGTGTATATATGTGTATATATATGAATATATGTGTATATACATATATATGAATATATGTGTATATATGTGTGTGTATATATATATATAAATACACACATACACACAGAGCCAGTTTCCAGAAAACAAATTATAAATAGCCAATATACATGAGAAAACATGCTGAAATTCATTTGTAATTTGAAAAAAATGTATCAAAGATAGTATTTTTCATGCATTAAGTCAGCAAAAATTTCATAGGCTTGTTAGTACTCAGTATTTTGGAGAGTATAGGGGAAACATGCATTTTCATACATTGTTAGTGGGAGTATAATGAGTTTTGGGGGAGCAATTTGGTAGTATGTATCAAATATAGAATTATGCAGGCTGTTTAATCCAGCAATTCTCTTCTCAGAGCTTGTCCCATGCATCTCCTTCATCATACATCAGTAGAAGGATGTTTATGACACCACTTCTTTTATGACAAAGAACTTGAAGCACTTCAATGTACATCAATAGAGTGCTGACTAAAGAAAGTATACTGCATGAATCCTGAGGAATTTTATGGAGATTTATTTATTTACTTACTTTCTCACTTATTTAGAGAGAATGTACAAGCAGGAGGGACAGAGGGAGAGGGAGAGGGAGAGAGAAACTCAAGCAGACTCTGCTGAGCGCGGAGCCCGACGCAGGGCTCAATCTCATGACCCTAAGATCATGACCTGAGCTGAAACCAAGAGTCAGGTGCTCAACTCCGCCACCCAGGTGTCCCAATGTGATATGTTAAAAATCATAATTAATGGGGAAAATTCATGATGAAAAATAACAAAATTTTAAATAAAGACAGGCTGCTGTTGTTTGTTTAATGATGTGTGGTATCAGGCAAGGATGTTTTTTATAGCCTTGGAAGAAAAGGCTGTCCAACATACTTGGACACCTACTATCCAGTATACTTGGACACTTACTGTCCAATATAATAAAGATAATGCCTCCACTTGGGGCAAAATTCAGTCATGCTTCCTTGCAGCCCATTACAGAATATTTTAGTTTCCTAAGATTGGAGTTCCTCAGCTGTGACATGAACCCACTCTGTACATAGTATCCACCTGGGCCCCTCTATGTTGTCTTTGTGGGACCCAGTGGGCAGGGGAAACTGGCACAAACACGAAGCTCATGCTTCTTGCTGTACTGTCAGTAATAAAGATCTCTGACTCAGGGATTTTTGTCTCCTGATTGCATCCATGAAATCCACACTAACTTGTCAGGTTGCCAGTAGGACAAAATTCACAGAATCTTCACAATTCTTCTTTTTTAAAAAAAATATTTTATTTATTTATTTGAGAGAGAGAGAGAGATAGTGAGAGAGAGCATGAGAGGGGACAAGGTCAGAGGGAGAAGCCGACTCCCTGAGGAGCCCGATATGGGACTCGATCCTGGAACTCTGGGATCATGACCCGAGCCAAAGGCAGTTGCTTAACCAACTGAGCCACCCAGGCGCCCCAGAATCTTCACAATTCTTGACAAGAAGAAGGTTTCTTTTCTCCCATTTGGGGAAAAAGGAATAGTTTCTATAAAAATTTGGGGTTCTGAGAGAAGTTAAAGCTTAGGTAAACTTAAAAGGTAGAGAGAATAAAGGGAACTAGCTGGAGATAGAGACAAAAAATGGGACTGGGCCTGGACCTTGAAGAGCCTTTGGGCCATGCAAATGATCTGAACTTTGGTTCATAGGCTTCATGCAGCCAATAGGCATTTTAAGCCAAAATATAAGTCTCACATGTGTTTATTAGAAATATCACTCAGTGGCAAAGTGGAATGTTGATAGGAGTCAGGAATAATTCTTAGGGGGCTGCTGAATAATAAAATAATTAAAATAATAATTAAAATTGCTAGCACATATTGGTTCCCCGGTGATAGACACTGCACTAGGCTCCTCAGTTGGGATTATATACTTTATTTCTGAGAGAAAAGAAATTATTATCTCTATTTTATATGTGGGGGAAATGAAGCAGAAGGTAAATTAACTTGTTCAAGTCAATGGCAGAAATGAGATAAAGACTCAAGCAGACTCCAGATCCCAAGTTCTCAACCACTATCTGAGTGGAGTTTTCATTAAAATGTATTCAATTTCTATCATTTAAATTCCTATGTTGTGATCTTCTCTCCAACATAGAGTACAGCCTCTTTCTATCACCATGCTTACATCTGCTTATATTTATTCTGCAATTCTAGCTAGCTTTGGCCATACTACCTTCCAAATATATTACTGTCAGTTATTTTATCTCCTCCAAATACATTGTCATTGAACCAGTTAAATCCCCATAGTTTGATTCTTATCCATATCAACTCAAATTCTCTAGCTCTATTTTTATAACTTTATTGGCCTCCCCAGTGTGAGAAAACTTTCTAATTGGCATCAGTGGAAAATTTAATGAGCCTGCTATTTATCCTCTCTTCCAGACCATAATGAAGACTTAAAATTTCCTTTCTTTTTGTGCCATCATGTGTTACAAATTCATGCAATCCTCAGAATGCTAGGAGATTGTATTTTTATTAAGAAATATAAGTAGAAAAATGCTAATTAGCCATGCCTGTAAAAGATGACCAAACCTAATATACATTGATTGTTTTATATGGATTATTCTATTAATAAATGATAGCAATCATCCTTGAATAATCTGAAATTCCTAACATAATATAAATGTAAATTGAGAAATAATTCCCAAATCAGTCCATTTTTTGTCATTTTGTTATGATTCATTATGATTTATTATTATTTTTCATATAAGAGGAAGTTTTCACGATATAGAACATACCTTAATAAGAAACAAAATAGGAGAAAAAGGGAAATTAGATGTAGATACCCAAATCTTTATAATGGAAAATATCAAATAAGCTATCTTATGAATATATAACTCCAATATCTACTTCACATTTGGGATCATTAACTATTAGTTTGAGGAAACTGGACTATTTCGCATTGATAGATATTTATTCTTCTTGTGTAACAGATTTATTTAAATATACAATTTATATACCACAAAATTAAAATATACAATTCAATGGCTTTTAGTACATTCACAGAGTTGTGTGGTCATTGCCCAATTTGAGGACATTTTCATCACTCCAAAAGGAAACTCCAGACCTTTTAATTATCGTCTCCCAATTCTCACATCCCCTGCAGCACTAGTAACCCTTAACTACTTTCTGCCTCTATAGATTTGCCTATGCTTGACATTTTATATACATGGGATCATAAAATATGTGATCTTTTGTGACCAGTGTTTGTCACTTAGCATAATGTTTTCACGGCTCACCCATGTTGTAGCATGTATCACTATTTCTTTCCTTTGTGCGGTCACATAATATTCCATTGTATGGATGTGTCACATTCTGTTTATCCATTCAATAGTTGATAGACACTTGGATAGATGCCACATCTTAGCTGTTATGAATATGCTGCTATGAAGAGTTGCATTAAATTTTCGTGGGGATGTGTTTTCATTTCTCTCAGGTGTATATGTAGGAGTGAGGAACTACCACACTGTTTTCCATAGAGGCTGCACCATTTTACATTCCCACCAGCAGTGTATAAAGGTTCCAATTTTCCCACATGCTTGCCAACTTATTATCTTGCTTTTTTTTTTAATTATACCCAACCTCATGGGTGTAAAGTGATATCTAATTGTGGATTTGATTTCCATTTCTCTCATGACTACTGATGTTGAGCTTCTTTTCACGTGCTTATTAGCCATTTGATTATCTTCTTTGGAGAAATATCTCTTTAGACCCATAGCCCATTTTTAAAATGGGGTTATGTCTTTTTATTACTGAGTTAAAAGTGTTCTTTATATATTCTAGATATAAGTTCTTTATCAGACACATGATTTGAAAATATTTTCTCCTACTCTGTGGGGGTGTCTTTTGACTTTCTTGATAATCATTGAAATGCAAGATTTTTTTCAACTTTAGTGAAGTTGAATTTATCTAGTTTTTCTTTTGTTGCTTGTGTCTTTGGTGTCATATCTAAGAATCCACTGTCAAATCCAAGACCACAAAGATTTGGTCCCATGTATTTTTCTAAGAGTGTTAAAGTTTTTGCTCTTACATTTAGGTCTTTGGTCCATTTTATGTTAATTTTTGTATACATTATGAGGTAAGGGTTCAACTTCATTCTTTTACACACAGCATCCTTGTCAAAAATCAATTTGCCAACATATTTACTTTTTAAAGTAACCTACCTATATTCTATATTTTTCTTTTTTATCCATAAAATTTTCTTTTACCTTATTTCTACTACACCCATTTTCTCTTTTCCTTCTTTACTTGTTACTCTTTAAGAGAGAAAGTCATGCTCATGATACATAACTCATCCCGGGCCAATTAGAATATTTCATTCCCTCAACCACAATGATTAGGGATATGCTTGTGACTCAGGTGAAGCAATAGTCCCAATAGGTGTCAATCCCCTGGACTTGGTGGGAGCCACAGAAGAGAGAAATCTTTTCCTTTGGATTTGAATCTGGGATGATGAAGACCTGGAGTTTTTGGATGCCGTCTTTTTGCCATAAGGACTATAGGAAAAAAGCCAACACAGAAAACAGCAGAGCCAGGGGATGGAGAGAAAATGAACTCTAATGCTATAACTCGAACCCCTGGGTCCATCTTTGCATGACGCCAATTCTCTAGACTTTTCAGTTAAGTGACTAGCAGGTTTCTTTTTAGGCTTACCCACTTTGAGTTGGGTTTCCGTATCTTGCAGCAGTAAGAACCCTAACTGATGTTTAACCAAGTGGCTTTTTAAACAAAGAGAGGAAAAGAGTTTCTTTCCAGCCCTTCCTCTCTCAAAAGAGTGCCAGTAGAAAGTCTCAAGAGGTTCATATTTCTCTTAATGGAGAGAACGCAAGCAGGGACCACATATATTCAGAATAACTATGACCCAAGCTTCTTATATGAAAGTGGAGTACTGGTCCTTTGAATTCAAGAGTGGGATTTGGGTTTTCAATGCCATGCTGTATTTGTCCATCTAACAAATTATGAAGCACACGTTAGGCTCTCAATAAAGATAATGGATGGGCGATTAATTTAAAAATTGTTCCACCTGCCTATAACGTCGTGATACAAAGGTATTATTAATCCCATCTAATTCTTACCAGGACCATGATTCAGTGTTTGGCCCTGAAGCACTTAGTCTTAAGGTCCACCTTTTGTTGTATTGGTCAGTTACTGCTGCATAACGAACTACACTCGTGTGTGAGTTGGCTGAGTTCGGATTGGATGGCCTCTAAAAGGCTGTTCTTCTTCAAGCTGTGGGCCCAGCCAGGCTTGCTTTGCTGTGGACTAGGATCTGTTCTGTTAAAATATGTTTCATGCTTCAGCTCAGGCTGAAGATGTAGCAACTCCCCAGAGAGAGCTCTTTTGATAGCAGAGGCAGAAGTGTGCACACCCAACCCTCAAGTATGCTTAAAAACTTTGCTTTCGTCATGCCTGCTAACACCTCATTGGCCAAAGTAAGTCACATGACTGAACCCAACATCAATGGAACAGGAAAATGTATTCCTCTAGTGGAAGTGGGAAAAGGGAAGAGTATGTTATGAATAATAATTCTATCACAGTGTTGTAGAACAATTTTCACATCAAAGGTTAAATTTTTTCTTGAAGAAAATCTTTGATTGCTCTGTTCCATTCATTTATCCACTCATTCATTAAAAAACACTTTATTGAATATCAACTAATGCTCTGTGTGTGTGTCTGTGTGTGTGGGAGGGAAATGAGAAGACTGAAAGTACTTCTCAGAATAAATCTACAGCTATATTCAGAGGTTGACCTTTTTCCTCAAGGACAGCTCTAACACATCCTGTACCATCCTCTCCCAGACAATGATTCGACATACTGATAACCCTCAAGAAAGAATACAAGGAAAGCAGGGGAAAACATGGGTGAGATAACAACATGCTTTGTTTTCCTGCCATTATACATTTGAATTATCCCAGTGTTGATCAAGCACCACCCAAATTCCCCAACTAAGCCCTCATTGTGTTCCACTGGGCAGCCAACATAATCCAGCATGGTTCCTTTGTGTTCCACAATAAAGGCTTCCAAAACCCACCCCCTTTCAAGGGGAAGCTGCAAGAGCAGATGTGTGGTCTGGGATGGTTTCCAGAAGTTGACAGTGCTGAGCTGGCAGCACCTCCTGCTGCTACCAGGAGAGGTCTACCTGTAAAGATGCAATCACCTGTGCTCCATATTTTAACCCATGTTCACAGCCACTGGAGCACAGAGGTTTGGCTCTTCCACTCAACAACTCATCCTACAGACCTCTCCTTTGCCGCAGACTACAGCTTCTAAACTACATGCCATTCAGTAAAAGCATGCTGAATTTGCCTCATACATGCCTGAGAAAGTCAATTGTTAAAATGTCAGAAGAGGAGGGGCACCTGGGTGTACAGTGGGTTAAGCATCTGACTCTTGATTTCAGCTCAGGTCATGATCTCAGGGTCGTGAGATTGAGCCCCACATCTGGCTCTGTGCTGAGCGTGGAGCCTGCTTAAGATTCTCCCCTTGCCATGAAAAAATGTTCATCATCATTAGCCATCAGGGAGATTCAAATTAAAACCACATTGAGGTACCACCTTACACCAGTTAGGATGGCCAAAATTACCAAGACAGGAAACAACGTGTGTTGGAGAGGATGTGGAGAAAGGGGAACCCTCTTACACTATTGGTGGGAATGCAAGTTGGTGTGGCCACTTTGGAGAACAGTGTGGAGATTCCTTAAGAAATTAAAAATAGAGCTTCCCTATGACCCTGCAATTGCACTACTGGGTATTTACCCCAAAGATACAGAGGTAGTGAAAAGAAGGGCCATCTGTACCCCAATGTTCATAGCAGCAATGGCCACGGTCACCAAACTGTGGAAAGAACGAAGATGCCCTTCAACGGATGAATGGATAAGGAAGATGTGGTCCATACACACTATGGAGTATTATGGCTCCATCAGAAAGGATGAATACCCAACTTCTGTATCAACATGGACGGGACTGGGGGAGATTATGCTGAGTGAAGTAAGTCAAGCAGAGAGAGTCAATTATCATACGGTTTCACTTATTTGTGGAGCATAACAAATAACATGGAGGACATAGGGAGATGGAGAGGAGAAGGGAGTTGAGGGAAATTGGAAGGGGAGGTGAACCATGAGAGACTATGGACTCTGAAAAACAATCTGAGGGTTTTGAAGGGGCGGGGGGTGGAAGGTTGGGGGAACCAGGTGGTGGGTATTACAGAGGGCACGTATTGCATGGAGCACTGGGTGTGGTGCATAAACAATGAATTCTGTTACGCTGAAAAGAAATAAATTTAAAAAAAAAATTCTCCCTCTGCCCTTCCCCCTGTTCATTCTCTCTCCCCTCTCTCTCTCTCTTTCTCTCCAAAAAAATGTCAGGATGTGAGAGTCAATTGTTAAACACAGCCTGTATTAAAAATTAAATTACATAAACTTAAAATAAATAATCTTAAAAACAAGATTAGCACTCAAAACTCACCGCTCTTCTGATTATCTTACTGCATTGTATGATCATGCTCTTGATATCAAGTACATGTGTTGTACCTGTATGTGGGAAATACCGTATAATGGTACGCTACTATACACACCTCCTCCCATTTTTCACATGATGCTCCATCAGTAGCTTCATACCTGCTACCATGGGAGTACTGACACTATGGGAATTCGCAAATGCTATAAATCAGATTTCTTTAAACATTTTTTTTGAGAATTGGTTGTTCAATGTTTACAAGCACTAATGATTGCCATTACCTACCTTATGTAATCAAGGCATATTTACATTTTCCAAATATTAACCCCTTTTCATGTTCACAGCAACCCCATGGGGTAGGTACTATTGTTGGCCTCATTTATACTATGGCACAGAGGAGTTAAGTGATGTTCCCAAGCTCACAGAGCTAGTAGGTGGGGAGTCTGGTTCCAGGCTCCATGTTCTTTTTCACTGGGTATGCAGCCTTTCCCGAGAACACAGCAACATTCTACCTTCACTCATAATTAGAGCCTGAGTTGTTTTCATTGTCCCCAACCTCCTTAATGCACTCACCCTGGTCCCAGGCCCACTCTGGTAACAGGTCTGAACCTACAGAGTTCAAGGCCCAAATCCAGGTCTGGCCACCTGGGTCCCCACGTGCAGCTGAATTCCCCCACCACCTCCGTCTTCCCCTTCTCACTCCCTGATGCCTGTCTAGTTTGCCAACATTGCTGTTTTCCGCTCCTTTCTCTTACTGGCATTGCGATCCTGTAAAAAAATATTTTAAAACTCTCAGAGTCTTAGTTTCTCCATCCATAAATCGGGGCTCATAATGGGCGCCGGTAACATAAGCAAACACTTTGCTGTGTGTCGAACAAGGGTGAGTTGGATTTGAATGGGCTCCCACTCACCTTCATACATTCTGCCCTCTTTAGCTTAGTTTGCGGGGGATCCATCCTGTTGACTTCATCCCGTCTGGGAGGCTCACTCACGTCATCAGGAAAGTGACGGAGGATGGTACTTCTAGACAGGATTTCTTAGAGAGAAATGATTTTTCTGCAAAGATGCAGAACTGGTGGACGGGTCTGCATGATCACTGGCAAGCCTTGCCCGCAGCACGGATTCCGTCCATCCTGGAAGCTTCAGTGGGGCTCCTGGGGCTTGAACACTACGCAGATGCAATCACTGATCTTCACGTATTTCAGCTCTGTGAGTTCCCTACTGGCCCACACCATCCTCCCCACCTCTCCAAGTCCCTTCTGCTGCTGCAAGCCAACCTCTTCATTCCTCTTACTGACAAAAACTGCCTGTAGGTCTCCTCTCAAGGCCGCAGTGCTCACTGTGGGTTTCCACCTCTGACTCAGTGCTCCCTACTCCATTACCCACATACACAACTACTCCCCTGTGCTCTGCTCAGCTCAGACTTGTTAGGGAAAAAAAAAAAAAAAAAAAAAAAAAAAAAAAAAAAAAAAAACAGAAAAATCCTCTAACAGCTGGAACTCGCTATTCAGAGGAAACCCTGTCAAACAGAGCAGGACTCAAGCCCCTCATTCCTCTACAGCCCGAGTCAGCAACTTTCTCTATAAAAGCAGATAGTACGTATTTTAGGCTTTGCTGGCTCTACAGCCTCTGCTGTACCTTCTCCATTCCGCTGCTGCAGGGGGAAAGCAGCCACAGATAATAAGGAAGCAAATGGGGGTAGATGGGAGACAATAAAACTGTTAATTGTAGACACTAAAATTTCAATTGCATCTAATTGCATTTAATTGCATACCCCACAAATATTCTTCTTTTGATTTGGGGGGCATTTAAAGATATAAGGCTACTCGTAGCCTATGGGTTATAAAAAAAAAAAATGGGCTGCGGGCCAGAATGGCCCCATCGGGTCATAGTTTTGCCCACCCACGCTCTGTAGGAACTCTTCTGGGGAACTACAGTCCGGGGACTTAATGTAAGCTTCCCGGGGTACCAGGTGTTGAGACTGAACACCTGTGCCTGAGCCAAGCTGTCCAGGTGTCCTATTCATTGGATAGCATCAGTTTTTGGCAAGTCCCTCTTAATGGCCCATTGAAGTATTTGTAAGGCAGAGAAGGTATGTTTACCAGACCTATGTTAATCAGTAAATCATTCTCGAAAAAACTTTTAAGTAACTGTTTGATCGCTGCCAAGCCCCTGTCTTAGAATCAGTTCCCTAGAAGCCAGGCCTGAGACAGCTTTGAAGGTATGTGGTTCATGGAAGGAGAGCTCTCGAGAGAAGGGGAGGGACGGAAGCAGGACGGGGTGGGGTGCAGGGGAGCGGGCTTGGCTGGAGACTAGCTTCATCAGATCCCATCAGAATCGATATGCATTCTTTATGCACTCTTTCAGGCCCTCATGCCAATAAATCATTCGCTCTGGCCTCTGGGGGCGGGGATGGTGGGCTGTGCTTCCCGGTGAGGAAGCTGCCATCCAACGGAGGGCAAATCTTCAGAGAAAGGGGCAGCTGTGAGCTGTTAGGAGCCAACATTCCCAGCAGCGAGGAGATGGAGGCCTTGGCCCAGGAACCGGCCAGAGAAGAGGGTTTCCTGGGAACTATTTCTAGCCACCCAGTCTGATGTCTCTGTCAGGCCTGTTATAATGCCTTTTTTCTTTTTTTTTTTTTTTTGGATGAGTGCCTCTTCTATTTATCCTCTTATTGGGGACATACTCGGTTATTCTCTTGGGAGCTGTACATGGTTCAGCCACAAAGAATGACAGATGCTTAAACTTTCATTCTAAGTAGAAAAATCAGCTGAGACGCCACAGCGGGTTCCAAAACCTCGAGGACATAATAGCTGATTGAGAATCACAGCTGAATCCAATTTTTCTAAGTTTTGCCAAATGAAAAATCACAACCCTAATGGGTTTATCTTAAGAAGAAAATCTTGTCGCGCGTGTAAAAGCAAATATAAAGTATGGAACACAGTCCCTCACCCGCCCCTGGGGGAAGCCCAACGTGTGTCCTTTCCTCAAGCCTGAGGGCACAGTTTGAATATCCCCGGAATGTGAATGCTGCAAATGGTTCTAGGGCGACAGTTACAAAAAACATTTACAATATACCGGCAAACCTATGTTTGCTACACAGTTTCTCTAAGCGTGCACTAAGGGACGTTTACACAGCTTACAAGAAATGAAAATGAGCGTGTTTTGACTGGTCTTCCCTTCTCCCCTCTCATCCACCCACCTCCGCACCACAGCCACAAAGGGCCTCTCAGTACAAGAAACCGGTCCTGTCACTTGTCAATGAGCATCATTCTGTGGCTTCCTACGCCTCTGACAATGACGCCCTGAATCTGCCCCCTGAACCCTGAGGCTCTATCCAGCTCAGCCCAGCCCTCCTTTTTGTTTGGTTGGGTTTTTAAAAGATCTTACTTATTTATTTATTTATGGGCAAAATCGCACATGCACACAGGGGAGGGGCGGAGGGAAAGGAAGGGAATCTCAAGCCGACTCCGCAGTGAGCACAGAGCCCGGTGCGGGGTTCCACGTCATCACACTGACGTCATGACCTGAGTCGCAATCGGGAGCCCGACGCTTAACTGACTGAGCCACCCAGGCGCCCCCTTCCTTTTTGGCTTGGACTCAGTTATTTTCTTCTATCTACACTCCGGCCACAATGACTACGAATGAGCCACAGGCTTCATACTGCTTGCAGCGACACAGCCAAATGTCCCATCTATTGGGAACCTTCCTTCACCAGCTTCACTCTCTCAGACAAGGTCAAATCCCTATTTTAAATGCACTTAGAGTCTTGCGTGTCTTTCTTTCGGAAAGCATCTATCACAGTGTGTATTTATGTTTTGTTTCTGTGATAATTTGATTCTCTGTCTTCCTTGCCAGATGGTTGAGATTTTGTCTACTTTGATCACCATTACTCTCAGGACCAAGCACCATGAAATAATTTGGGGAAACACAGAGTTAAAGAGGAGGACATGAGTCCCATGGAACAGAAGCAGATCATGTCACCCAAGCCCACCCCAGATTGGCAAAGCCCCAGCCACTCAGCTGTTTACTTTTTATGATTTTGAGATTCTGGGGATGTTTGTAACCCAGGATGATCAAAGCCACATATGATTAATATGCAGAAATTTTCAGAACTTTTATTATTAAAGTCATAAGCACAGTAAATCTCTAGGAGAGAATTTAAAATATACAACATCCTTCGCTTATTTGAACATGAACTCACTTTTTTTTTCATGGAGTATGTTACGGAAATACCATTCTGAGAACATGATGTAGGAAATGTTGTTTTAAGGACTTTCCCAATTCTACCATTAAATCTGTGATTCCAAAGACCATATAGCTTAGTTCTTGGGCTTAACCTACAGTCCTTTTTTACTTAGATCATTATAGGGATTCATATGAAATTAGAATCAATAATAAAGAGAGATCTCACGTACACTTTATCCATTTCCCCCAATGGCAATGTTTCGCAAAACTATAATGTAACGTGGCAACCGGGATATTGATGGTGATGTATTCTACTGATCTTATTCAGATTTCCTCAGTTTTACTTATACTTGTATGGGTATTAAGTCTATACGATTTATCTCAAGTGTAGATCTGTCTATCCACCACCACAGTCAAGATGCAGAACAGTTCAAATGAGACAAGTTCAAGGATGCCTTATGTTTCATAACCACATCCAAAATTAACTGAAAGTGAATCACAGACCTGAATATAAAGCACAAAACTACAAAACTCCTAGAAGATGGCATAGGAGAAAACTTTTGGCTTGGTGTTGGGGGAAGTCATTGAGAGGACATGATCCCCAGTTGAGCCGTGAGCTGGACCCCAGCAATCAGAGGCTCCACACCTCTTCCCCTCTCCTTGGAACGTGGATTTCACTTGCCTTCCCCACTCCCAGAGGCTGCTCCAACAACACAGCTTTGAGATAGTGCTTCAGTGTGAAGACCATCCAGACAGTATACATGACTGGACCCAGTTAATTCCTGTATATAAGCTTTTTAGATTTGATGGGCAGGTGTGGAGAGCTACTCATCTTGCTGTTGTTCAAGACAAGCCTCACAGGTAAGTTCCCTTGTTTATTTTTTTTTTAAGATTATATTTGGGACTATTATCCCAAATATACATAGAACACTTAAAACTCCACAACAAGAAAACAAAACAACCCAAATTAAAACACGGGCCAAAGGCCTTGAGAGACACCTCACCCAAGAAGCTGTACAAATGTCAAAAGAGCTCCACACCGTATGTCATCAGGTAAATGTAAACTGAAACAATGATATACCAATCGATTCTAGAAGAATCCCCAAACTCTGGAGCACTGACAACACCAGCTGCTGGCGAGGATGTGGAGCAACCGGAACTCTCATCCACTTTGGCAGTTTCTTACAAAATTAATCATACTCTTATCATACAATCCATCAATCACACTGTTTGGTATTTACCCAAAGGGGTCGAAAACGATGTCCACACAAAAACCTGCACTCAGATGTCTACAGCACTTTTATTGATAATTTATTTATAATTATAATTTATTTATAAGGACATCAAGCCTCACAAGCAGGCAAGATGTCCTTCAGTAGGTGAATGGATAATATAAACTGCGGTCCATCCAGACGATGGAATATTCTTCAGTGCTGATAAGAAATGAGCCATCAAACCATGACGAGACATGGCAGGAAAGTCAATGCATATTAATAAGTGAAAGAAACCAATCTAAAAAGACTATATACTGTTTGACTCCAATTATCTGACATTCTTGAAAAGGCAAATCTGGAGGCTGTGAAAAGATTAGTGGTTGCCAAGGGTGGGGGAGAGGGAAGGATGAATAAGTAAAGGACAGGAGATTTCTAGGGCAGTCAAATTTTTCTCCATGATACTATAATGGTGGATACATGTCCTTATACATTTGTCCAAACCCATAGAAAGGCAGTCTCTCCCTTTTTCCTACCATATCATACCGTATGATCTCTCAGCGTGGCTTTTCCCTGTTTATGTGTTTTACCCTCTTCTTTCTTTCCTCAGTTATCTTTGTTTCTCCGCGCTAAGGGCCATCCCTCCACAGACCTTAAATTTCCATGTCTTCAGTTCAAGCCAGACACAGAGGATTCCTATCCTCCTCTGAATCCTAATTTTTAATTCCTACGCCAGAGAATTCGGTTGCTAGAGCTTGGAATATATGCTGTTCTCTAACAGCAGTAGCCAGTAGCTGGAAGTGACAATAAGACACTTGTCACAAAGAACTGATATGACTGTCACCCTTCTGGGGTGTATCTTCATGGAGCAGGTCAAATCTACCCCAGGCAGTCTACTCAAAGCCCTACCCTAATTTGATGGTTGTGTGGCATTTTGTTAAAACGCGATACTCTCCCTTCCAGTGGATTTAGACGTCAAATTTCAAGTTGAAATAAAGACATGTTTGTGCTGCATCTTAAAATTATGAAATCCACATAGATACAATCTACCTATGTTACTCTTAAAATCTACCTGTCCCCATTTGGGCCTTTGGGAAGGTGGCAACAATAAAGTAAAACAAGGTTAAGCTGGCCCCACATTCTATCCCACCCCTGTACTTGATAACTGCCAATCCACCTTTGGCCCACACCTTATACCACATCTGTGGGTGAGTATATGGTACTTCAGTTTTGAGCACACCTTTCTTACAATTTGTAAGGTCAAGAAATAGAGCTGGAGAGGGACATATAGAAACATCTTCTTCCTACTGATTAAGGTATGGATTCCCCAAATAGATATAATGACAATAATTAATAATAACACATGGCTATAGCATCATCCTGAAGACTGAGAAGACATATATAAAACACTTAAAATAATGCATGACACTGAGTAAGAACTGCATAAATGTTAGTTACCATGTTGCAACTTAGCACCGAGTAGAACAGTTTAAGTTCTCAAGGGAAAAACTGGACTGATCTTTGACGTGGTCAGGAAGGAACCACAGGGACTGGTATTGCCCTGCAGTGTGGTTTGGTCATAGGTAGAAATGGGCTCCTTGAAGAAGCGATGGGTTTCCTTTTGTATGGGTATGTTAAGCAGATATACGTAAGGATTGGTCATCAGCTTCCTTTGTATCCTTAAAAATAAGACATCGAAATGTAGAATTAACCATAAATTCAAATTCCAAAATAAAATAAAATTAATTTCAGTAAAAATTCCTTTCGTTTTTTGGATCTTTTCATTTTCCTTCATAATATGTGGATGAAAACATTTTTAGAGAGAGCTGCCAATTTTTAGAACTTGGTCTACTGGCATGGGGGCAAGAGTGTTCTTTATTATTTACTCTAATTTTCAGGTTGTATTTTTGGCCCTAATTTATATGTTCTGATGAGAAATTTGTGTGTGCACTGGGGGAGTTGAGTAATTTTAATTTGATGGGACCCTGGGGAAGAAGACACTACATGTGGATGGCCTATTTTCAGGGTGTAGTTATCAGTGTTTATTAAGGAAGAAATGAGAAAAATCAATCTTTTTCTCCACAAGGAAATGGAAATAGATTTTAGTTGTATTAATGAGGGGCAGGCAAAAGGCTTTTGTGTATAGATGTGTTATTAGTTAAAACTGAGTCTTTCTTTTCAGTGTTTGCTATTTGGGGAGCTCAATAACAGCCCAGTTATATTTCAAAGGTAGAGTCACAGTAAATTCCATTCCAGCTGGGTGTCCTAAGTTCATTGCTGGCTGTTAAAAATAAAGGCTCTTACCTCCTTAAGTTCTTACTTGGTGCTAACATAGCACCCTATGGCTTCTGTCCAAAAATACACAACAGGTGACACATAAATCCCTTTACTATATGATCAAAAAATAAATTACATCTCAGGATTGCTTTCTTGTCTAAGCTATTTAAAATAATTATATAATTTCCTTATCATGATAGTTATACTATACATAGACATATGTATAGTATAATAAACTCCACAACAAACAAAAATGAAAATAAATTCAAAAGTGGTAAGAAAGTATACTAAATTAATAAGCCCATAAGAGTTCTAAACAAAATTTCTCTGAGAAAAGGAATTAATCCCTCCCTTCTTTCAAGGCACCTGGAAATTTGGAAAACTGTTTTTTTAAATATTTTATTTATTTATTTGAGAGAGAGCATGAGAGAGCACAAAGTAGGAGAGGGGCAGAGGGAGAGGGAGAGGCAGACTCCCCACTGAGCATGGGGCACCATCCCAGGACCTGAGATCATGTCCTAAGCCATAGGCAGATGCTTAATGGACTGAGCCACCCAGGCGCCCTATGGAAAACTGTTGAGAGACTCTAAAGTTAGGGTTATGCAGCCCTGGAATAATGTTTCAGAACAGTGAATAAAGTATGACGGATCATGTCCATTGCTATACAAAAGCCATCCCAACCCTCTTCTCCCTTGCCACTTTCTATTAAAGAGGTTAAAAAAAAAAAAGTATCCATGTGACACAGATCTGGTCAAAAAGAGGGAAAAGGAAGTCTGCTGGGAACTTCTGGAAAAGACCTTTTTTCCTTACAAAGGAATAAATATGCTAACAGCACCCTCTGACACAGCTCCTTTACTCTTCCTGCCTTGAATGTGGACATGCGATGCTCTGGTGCATCGAACTACAATAGTCACCTTGACTTAAGTTACTGCCTTAAAGAAATACACATCTTATGTCATTAATTAATTCTCTGTAATTTTTATTTACTACATAGTATTCAGGTGAATGCCTATAGCAGTTACTTCATCCACCCTATTGACTACCTAGGTTTGCTGAAGTTTTAGATATAATTTTTTAAATCCCATATAGAACATCTTGAGTATTATCTGGCTACATTTTGTACATACTAATAATTATTTTCTTAGGCTTTTCCTCTATGATCAGAAATAAGACAAAGATGCGTGCTCTCACCACTTTCATTCAACCTAGTGCCGGAATCCTAGCCACAGCAATCAGGCAAGAAAAAAGAAATAAAAGGCATCCAAATTGGGTAAGGAAGAAGTAAAACTTTCACTATTTCCAGTTGACATGATATTACATATAGAAAACCCTAAAGACTCCACCAAAAAACTTCTATAACTGATAGATGAATTCTGTAAGGTCACAGGACACAAAATCAATGTACAGAAATCTGTTGCATTTCTATACACTAATAATGAGGTAGCAGAAAGAGAAATTAAGAAAACAGTCCCATTTACAAACTGCATCAAAAAGAACAAAATACCTAGGAATAAACTTAACCAAGAAAGTAAGAGACCCGTACTCTGAAAACTATAAAACAGTGATGAAAGAAACTGAAGATGATACAAATAGAAAGATAATCTATGCTCATGAATTGGAAGAACAAATTTTGTTAAAATGTCTATATTATCCAAAGCAATCTACCAATTTAATGCAATACCTACATAAATACCAACAGCATGTTTTCACAGGACTAGAACAATTAATCCTAAAATTTGTATGGAACCACAGAAGACCCGGAATAGCCAAAGCGATCTTGAAAAAGAAGAACGAAGCTGGAGGTAACACAATTCCAGATTTCAAGACATACTACAGAGCTGTAGTACTCAAAATAATAATGGCAGTGGCACAAAAATAGATTAATAGAACATAATAGAGAACCCAGAAATAAATGCACAATGAAATGGTCAATTAATTTTCAACAAATGAGGCAAGAATACGCAATGGGGTAAAAGTCTCCTCAACGGTGTTGGGAAAACTTGATGGGCTATATGCAAAAGAAAATAATTGGACCATTTCCTTACACAATAAAGAAAAATAAACTCAAAATGGATTAAAGACCTAAATGTGAGGCCCAAAAACATAAGAATCCTAAGAGGGAAGGGCACCTGGGTGGCTCAGTGGGTTGGGCTTCTGCCTTTGGCTCAGGTCGTGATCTCAGGGTCCTGGGATCGAACTCCGCATCAGGCTTTCTGCTCAGCAGGGAGCTTGTTCCCCCCACCCCCCGCCTGCCTCTCTGCCTACTTTTGATCTCTCTGTCAAATAAATAAATGTTTTAAAAATCTTAAAAAAAAAAAAAGAATCCTACGAGGGAGCATAGGCAGTAATCTGACATTAGTCATAGCAATATTTTTCTAGGTATGTCTCCTGACCCAAGGGATACAAAAGCAAATGTAAACTATTGGAACTACATCAAAATAAAAAGCTTTTGCACTTCAAAGGAAACCATCAATAATACAAAAAGACAACCCACTGGATGGGAGAAAATATTTGCAAATAAGGGGTTAATACCCAAAATATATAAAGAGTTTATACAACTCAACACCAAAGAAACAAATAAATTAAATGGGCAGAAAACACAAAGAGACATTTCTCCAAAGAAGACATCCAGATGCCAACAGACACATGAAAAGATGCTCCACATCACTCATCAGCAGGGAAATACAAATCAAAATCACAACGAGGTATCACCTCACACCTGTCAGAATGGCTAAAATAAAAACACAAGAAACAACAAGTATTGGCAAGGATGTGAAGAAAAATGAAGCTCTGTGAATTGTTGGTGGGAATGCAAACTGGTGTAGCCACTGAGGAAAACAGTATGGAGATTCCTCAAAAAATTAAAAATAGAAATTACCATACAATCCAGTAATTCTGCTACTGTGTATTTACCCAAAGAAAAATAAAACACTAATTTGAAAAGATACATGCACCCCTATGTTTACTGCAGCATTATTTACAATAGGCAAATTATGGAGGCAGCCCAAGTGTCCATCAATAAAGGAATGGATGAAGAAGTGGTATGTACACACACACACACACACACACACACACACACACACACACACACACACAGGAATATTACTCAGCCATAAAAAAGAATGAAAACTTGCCATTTGCAACAACATGGATAGATCTAGAGGATATAACGCTAACTGAAATAAGTTATTCAGAGAAAGACAAATACCATATTATTTCATTCATATGTGGAGTTTAAGGGGGAAAAAGGTGAAGAAAAAATGAGATAAACCAAAACCAGAGACTCTTTTTTTTTTTTTAAAAGATCCCATTTATTTATTTGACACAGAGAGAGACAGAGTACAAGTAGGGGGAGCAGCAGAGCGAGAGGGAGAAGTAGGCTTCCGCCCTGAGCAAGAAGCCCGATGCAGGGCTCGAACCCAGATCATGACCAGATCCAAAGGCAGACACTTAACTGACCGAGCCACCCAGGTGCCCCCAAAACCAGGCTCTTAAATATAAAGAAAAAAATTGCTGGTTGCCAGAGGGAACATGGGAGAAGGATGGGTGAAATAGGTGAAGGGATTAATTATCATAATTATCATAATGAGCACTGAGTAATGTATAGGATTATTAAATCACTATATTGTACACCTGAAACTAATACAACACTGTATGTTAATTACAATGGAATTAAATTTTTAATAAAATAATTATTTCTGGGGCACCTGGGTGGCTCAGTGGGTTAAGCCTCTGCCTTCGGCTCTGGTCATGATCTCAGGGTCCTGGGATCGAGCCCCACATCGGGCTTTCTGCTCAGCGGGGAGCCTGCTTCCCCATCTCTCTCTCTGCCTGCTGCTCTGCCTACTTGTGATCTCTGTCTGTCAAATAAATAAATAAAATCTTAAAAATAAAAATAGTTTAAAAATAAAAATAGTTATTTCTTTAGGAAGAAGCCCTAGAAATTGAATTGTGAGGTCAACAGATTTAAGTGCATGTAACAAATTCCCCATACACAAGGCTGTGTTAATTTTCACTCCCACCAGCAGGGTTTGAGCATGTGTGCTTAACTACACTGTCCTTACACTGAAAATTACTAACACTTTCCACTTTTTACAATCTTGTGGGTTAAAAATAATATCTTCTTGTAGATCCAATTTGCATTTTTTTTAATCTGGCAAGGGTGAACTTTTTTTTTTTTTTATTGAAACTGGAGAGGGAGACGAACCATAAGAGACTGTGGACTCTGAGAAACAAACTGAGGGTTTTGGAGGGGAGGGGGTAGAGTGTTGGGTGAGCCTGGTGGTGGGTATTAAGGAGGGCACGTATTGCATGGAGCACTGGTGTGGTGCATAAACAATGAATTCTGGAACACTGAAAAGAAATTTTAAAAATTTAAAAAATTTTTAAAAGGGTGAACTTTTAAAATATGTTTATAGGTGCATCTTTTGGTGAATTTCTTATTTATGTTTTTTTGTTCCAATGTTCACTGAAATTGTTTTGTTAGTGCCCTTTATATAATAATACTATTAACGTCTCTATTACGTATGCTGCAAGCATGCTTCCTAATTGACCAAATGCTTTAAAAACTATGCTTTTTGGTGTTTCTTGACAAAAGTGTTTTGTCCTACTTTATGAAGACATACTCATGCATTTTTTTAAAAAGTTATAGCTTCAGTCTTTGCTATCATAGATATACAACAGAACCTGTAATTTTTTATGTCTTATAGAGAATAGCAGAGTAGAACTTTTCATTTAATCAATGTCAACAAGTCAAAAAGGGGGAAGTAGGATGCATTGCATGTTAACTGTTCTGGACAATTCCAGATATTTTCTTATTCTTCAACACACTTAGCCTTTACACTTTAGAGTGTGTTACGATTGGGCCTATCTTTACAGATGAGAAAACCAAGGCTTGTGAAAAATATGTATTCATTTATAGGATGTGGGAATGAATTTGCTATCTTGTATTATCTTGGAAATTTAAGTTTATTTCTTGATTTTGATTGCCATGACTTTTCTAATCATAATCATTTGATACTATGGATCTGATCAAGGATCTGACCACAACTGTAGTTATCTCTCAGAACAAAACTGGACTCCTGGACTTCTAAGAGAGCTAAAGAGCACAATAACAGGGTGCATGGGTGGCTCAGTCAGTTAAGCGTCTGCCTTTAGCTCAGGTCATGATCTTAGGGTCCTGGGATGGAACCCCGCATCAGGCTCCCTGCTCAGTGGAGAGCCTGCTTCTCCCTCTCCCTGTTGCTCTGCCTAATTGTGCTATTTCTCTGTCAAATAAATAAATTTTTTTATAAAGATTTTATTTATTTATTTGACACAGAGAGAGAGACAGCGAGAAAGGGAACACAAGCAGGGGGAGTGGGAGAGGGAGAAGCAGGCTTCCCGCTGAGCAGGGAGCCCGATGCGGGACTCGATTCCAGGACCCTGGGATCATGACCTGAGCCAAAGACAGACACTTAACAACTGAGCAACCCAAAGAACACAGTAACAGAATTCTCCCAGCCCTGGACAGGCTACCTCAGTGCCGAACTGAAATGCACATTCTTAGGGATGCGTACCAAAACTCTAGGTTATCTCCAATTGCACCGTCGGTTTCTACTACTGGGATGGAGAGAACTGGCTTTAAATTCATTTCTTTTATGAAGTCAGGACAAGACCACATTCTAAGGAAAGCCCAGAAGAAAACATCTGTACTTCAAAGTTTTAAAAGATTTCTCTTCTGTGGATTTGATCCTTAAGAACAACCTGGAAGCAAAGGGCCTACATAAACAAAGAAGCTGACGTTTTTAACATGTGACAGAGCCCCTTTGCCCTCAGTACTCCTAGGATGCCGGGGTCCTAGTTAACAGCAAAACAATCAACAGGCGGCTCTGAATCTGCTCAGTGTGAAAGGTTGTGCTAATGAGGAAAGCTGTCAAAATGGCAAGTTCACTGAAGGCATGAGTTCTCAGAAAAGCAAATTCCTTTGGAATTCCCTGGCGAGAGCTTGCATTTTTCTGCAGCGTAACTGTGCCCAAGACTCAGAATTTTAGCTTCAATAGAATCTTAGGGTTGACAGATTCCTTAAAAGTAATTCAAGTAGATTAATGGTCATTTGGCACTTAGGCTGGGTAACTGGGATTGACTGCAAATAGGCATGGCAGACATTTTGAGGGCAATAAAAATGTTCTAGAAGTGAATTGTGGGGATAGTTGCTCAACACTATAAATTTACTAAAAATCATTAAATTGTATGTTTTAAATGGCTGAAATTTATGGCATATCAAATATGCCTCAATAAAGTTATTTTTTAAAGATTTGTTTATTTGAGAGAGAGAGCAGGGGGAGGGGCAACAAGAGAGGGAGAGAGAGAATCCCAAGCAGACTCCCCTCTGAGAGCATAGCCTGATGCAGGGCTCAATCTCGCAACCCATGAGATCATGACCTGACTCAAAGCCAAGGGTTGGATGCTTAACCATTAAGTTATTTTTTAAGGTAATTCAGTCCAACCCTTCCCCCAATACTTGTATCCTCTTTTATCTGTTTTTTTTAAAGATTTTATTTATTTATTTGACAGACAGAGATCACAAGTGGGCAGAGAGGCAGGCAGAGAGAGAGGAGAGGAAGCAGGCTCCCTGCAGAGTAGAGAGCCTGATACGGGGTTCGATCCCAGGACTCTGGGATCATGACCTGAGCTGAAGGCAGAGGCTTTAACTCACTGAGCCACCCAGGCGCCCCCCTCTTTTGTCTGTTGCCTCACCATATCTCCTCTGGTTTTCATTGATAGAACTGGCTTTGCCCCATGCTGTCCACAAGAGGGAAAGTCAGATAATTCGCTCTATGTATAGTCTCTGATAATAAGGGATGGGAGTTTGTGCACAATGGTGTTTCTAAATTCTTCAACATTTTTTAAAAGAATTTTTTGTTTATTTATTTGAGAGAGAGAGATAGTGACAGAGATAGTGAGAGAGCGCCCCAGTGGGAAGGAGAGGGAGACGCAGGGCTTGATGTCAGGACGCTGAGATCATGACCTGAACTGAAGGCAGACGCTTAACTGACTGAGACACCCAGGAGCCCCTCTTCAACATTTGAAGCAATAAATTGAAATACTAGGGATTTCTCAGGAGTTCCCCAAATTATAAATTATTCTTTAAATACATTAATGTTTTTCACACTCTTTACTCATTATTACAGATATTTAAAAATGTTAATGAATGATAAATATTAAGTTTAGTAGTGCTTACATAGAATAGTAGCCTACAGTGGATATTCAAAGATTAGAAATGTCAAAAAATTATTACATATTTCTTGTATATTATCTGAATATTCTGCTTAACAAAGTTAAGAGCACTACCCAAATCACATATTTTATTGACAATTTAAGGACTTATTTTGCTCCTAAAACATGTTATTTTAATGTACAAATCATAGGATTTGTACAAAGTGTGGTCACTGGTATAAACTTAGGAATATTTTATTTGCAAGAATATTACACCATTAACAACTGACAGGGGTATGAACACATCATACCTTTTTAACACAGAAATAGATATGAGACTGACCAATTAGATCATAACCACTTCTCTTCCATGTGCTGCTGTCTTTGCTCCCGGAAATTTTGACCTTAAACTTTCACTTCATGAGCAAGCTTTTGCTCATACTTCTGCTCTAGCTTTTGACTGAACATCAGTAGATTCCTTTGAAATCATAAAGTCTCTGGATTGATAGTTAAGGTTTTTTTATTTTTTTAATTTTTTTTAATTTTATTTTAATAAACATATAATGTATTTTTATCCCCAGGGGTACAGGTCTGTGAATCGCTAGGTTTACACATTTCACAGCACTCATCATAGCACATACCCTCCCCAGGTTTTAATTCTTACAGGAGAATTATAATACTTAGCCCCATTTTTCCAAGGGGTTCATCTTAGAATATGGAATTCAGAAAAACACATATGTTCCCTAAGGAGATTCCAGGGAAGACATTCCACGTTGAAACAGTAACAACAGTGGTTCTCAAAACGGGGTCCCTGGACAAGCATCATCAGTATCACCTAGAAATTTGTTAGAAATGCAAATTATTAAGTTCCACCTCAGATCTACTGAATCAGAAAGTGGGGGTGGGACCCTGCAATGTTTTCATAAGCCCTCTGATGATTCTGATCTAAACTAAAGTTTGAAGAATGGTGCCGTATAAATACCCCAGCTCTCTCACCCCTGGGGAGAGAAGACCTGAGGAATGTGTTTGACACTTAATCCCAGAGGTTCTCTCACCAAATGAGACCCAGCTGTCTCTAATGCTAACTGGCTTGATAAACATACTCTTTGTTGACTACCTTCTCTTTTTTACTTCTCCATGGATACTTCCTTGGGTCACCTCCCAAACAAACTACTTGTACTGGAATCCTTGTCTCAGAGGGAACCCAAAGATACTTGAAAAGGCAGGTGAAGAAACAACTCAAAAGGGTTCTGGTGTCGGACAACCCTGGCTCAGATCTCAACCAGCCACTTCGGTACAGACTTTCTCTGAGCCTGACTTTCCTCCTGGAAGCTGTCTTGCAGAGTTGTTAGAACGACAGGTGATAAGAAAGGCCTGCACATGCCAGCAAGCGATGATTTTTAACATTCCTTGTCAATGGCAGTCTAGGCACAGTTTGAATACTCCCAGATTTTGGACAGTTCCAAGTTATGAAATTTCTCTATAACCTCTCTTACTGCCTACAGTTAGAATCATGGTAGGTTAAGCTACACAACAGCAATAAACTAAAATCTCAGTGGTCTATTCCAACGAGGGTTTATTTTTTCCTGTCATCACAATCTAACAACAGTTGGGAGGGACGGTCTTCATTGGCTCTTGCCCCAGGAAATGAGACTGAGTGGAAGATCACAATATCAAGTTTTATATCCAAGCCAGTAAGTAGCATGCACTTTTAAGGCTACATCCCATTGGCCAGAACCCAGTCATATGGACTCAGATAGCTGCAAGGGAGGCTGGGAAGTAGAGTTTCCTGTGTACCCAGGAAGTGAAACTGTACTTGGTCAAGAAAGGATTTTCCTCTGCCACAGTGCACACACCTACTACTAGAAACTGATGAGTTTTGTGCTTTGGCTCAGTAAGGTTACCTTGTTTTTCTCCCGAGTTTGTAAAGGTTCCACACGACATGTATGTCTCAATGTCCTTCGATACTGAGAATGCTCTTTCAATCGCTAATGATGTGGCTGTCCCTATAAGCTTAGTGTGTGGTCTCCATTCTTTCCATACTGGAAGGGGTAATCTACTCCATTTGGTTCAGTAATTTTTTTTTTTTTTTTGGATCTAGCCTATTTATTTATTTATTTATTTAAAAGATTTTATTTATTTATTTGACAGAGAGAGAGATCACAAGTAGCCAGAGAGGCAGGCAGAGAGAGAGGGGGAAGCAGGCTCCCCGCTGAGCAGAGAGCCCGATGCGGGGCTCGATCCCAGGACCCTGAGATCATGACCTGGGCCGAAGGCAGAGGCTTAACCCACTGAGCCATCCAGGCGCCCCTATCTATTTATTTAAAGTAGGCTCCACACCCCGTGTGGCTTGAACTCACAACCCTGAGATCAAAAACTGAGCTGAAATCAAGAGTCAGATGCTTAACTGACTGAGCCTCCCAGGAACCCCCAGTTCAGTCTTTATTGACCGAGTCTTCTAATACTACTCCAGGATGTACAACCACCCGTATTTCCCGCCTACCTGCCAACATGCTGTTGAATGTCCTATTTTCTCTCACCCAGGTCATTTCACTGCTGTTCATGTTGATTGGTCATACTATTGTTTCAAAACTCAAAATGTGATTCCATTTCTATGTATATTCTCCAACAGAAATGTGCATATAGACTCACTAAAACATGTCCCTTAGCATGTTCATAGAACAGTATTTGTAATCAGCAAAAACTGAGAACTATGCAAATGCCCATCAGTCAAATGGATAAACTGTGGAGTATTTGCACAATGGAATTCTATATGGCAATGAGAATAAATGATCTACAAATATGCACAATGGTACGGCTGAATCTCACCACCACAGTGTTGAACAAAAGAATCCAGACAAAAAAGAGAGCTTATTGTGTGATTCCATTTATACAAAGTTCAAAACATGCAAGAATAGTCTATGGCATGAGAAACCAGAAGGAGCGTTGGCCTTTGGGTAATCACTTGATCGAGGAACAAGGTGGGACAGCCAGATGGTGGTCATGTTCTGTTTTCTTCATCTGGGTGTCAGTTACAAGGAAGTTTATTTAAATTTGTTTTCAACTGTATGCTTAGGATTTGTGCCATTTTATGCATGTATGCTATGTTTCCATAAGTAATTAAAAGCTACCTTGTTTAACATTTTTCTTCAATAAATCTTCACCATATGTTCCTTAAGCACAAGGATGTAGTTTTACTCATTTTCCTCTCCCAAGCACACAGTAGATGCCTAATTAATTTCCATAAAATTGAACATAAAATTATTCCATTCTGCTTGGGTCAGCCCATCATAGCTTACAACTAAAAAAAAATCAATTAGATTCAGTTTCATTTAATTCAATATCTAATTGTTAAGCTGTGAGATAACCTACAACCTAGCAAGAAATTAGATAATAAAAATGATGCCATGATAAATATCATAGTAATAGTTGACTTAGTTGAGCATTGGCTTAATGCCAGGCACTGAATTTAATACCACAGTTGTGTTCTAAGTTGTATTTTTATTCTCATTGTATAGATGAGGAAACTGAGGCACACAAATACTCAGCCCAAGGCCATTGATTAAAACAAAGTGGGTTAAATTCCAGAACTCCTTCTATTTTTTTTTTAAGATTTTATTTATTTATTTATTTGACAGAGAGATGGAGATCACAAGTAGGCAGAGAGGTAAGGAGAGGTTGGGAGAAGGGGGAAGCAGGCTCCCTGCTGAGCAGAGAGCCCGATGCGGGGCTTGATCCCAGGACCCTGAGACCATGACCTGAGCTAAAGGCAGAGGCTTAACCCACTGAGCCACCCAGGCACCCCGAGAAGTCCTTCTTTTAATTACTACCTATATTTTTTTTTATTGTTGTATAATAAATTACCACAAACTTAGTGGCTTAAAAGAACATACATTTATTATCCCACAGTTTCTATGGGTCACAAGGCCAGGCATGGCCTAGTTGGGTGCTGCATTTGGGGTCTTAAAAGGATACAATCGAGGTGTTAGCCAGGCTACATTCCCATCTGGAGACTTGACTGGGGAAGCATCCACTTCTAAGCTCTTAGTAGTTTTTAGAAGAATTCATTTTCTTGATGCTATATGACTGAGGCTCCCATTCTTTTTGTTAGCTGTAAAGTGGGGCCCACTCTCAGCTCCTCGAGGCTGCCCTAAGTTCCTTGCCAAGTAGCCATCTCCATAGGCCCTCTCACAACATGGAAGTTTGTGTCCTCAAAGCAAGCACTAGAACCTCTCTAATTTCTAGACCCTCTCTTAGAAGGTTCACCAATTAGTTCTGGCCCATCCGAGGTCATCTGAACTTTAATTAATTCAAAGTTAACTAATTAAGGGTCTTTTTGTATCTGCAAAAGCTCTTTACCTTTGCCATATAATGTAAGCTAATCATGGAAGTGATATCCCATCATATTCATAAATTCTGCCCACATTCAAAAGGTGGGGGGAATTATATAGGACATGACACCAAGAGGTGGGGATCTTAGGGACCATTTTAGAGTTCCATGTACCCTATCTCCCTATTTAAATACAAGCACGTTGGATGTCAGGAGAGAGGATGTGGGAATGTCCCATACTAATTCATCCTGAAATCACCTCCCAAAGGGAGAGTTTGGGAGAGGGGGCCATGATGGCGCCATTGTCCACCTGGCCCTGCCACATCCATTGTGAAGCAGGGGAGACATGCGTGAAAATGCAAAAGAAGTGGAGAATGGCACCTGCTTCTAAGTTCTCCCCATGTTCTTTAGCATCTCTCCCATCTCAGGACCAGTACACCATTCCAGAATCGTGAAAGTGTCTTTCAAACCATCTGGGACACATGCGGCCAATGCCCTTTACTGCATCCCTCGGGGCTTCCGTGGCTGACAACTTCCCTCCTGGAGCACTCACATCTTACTTCTCTGTCTGAGCACTTTCTCTGGTGGTAGAGGAGCTCACTCGGCCACAAGTGCCTAATACAGATGTGCAGGGGAAGCTAACAGCCTCAGGGAAAACCTTCTAGAAGGGATGAAAAGGAGTAAATGCCCCCTGCCTTCTCATCATCTAACTGTGATATGGATTTCACACAGTTCCTCAGACGGTCCCAGTGGCACTGAGTCCCAACTGCCCCTCAGCAGTGGCCTGATCACTAGTTCACCCTTCATTGGCTCGTCTTCCCTCTCAGCCTTACATGTCCCCTTCCTCACTTGTATATCCTGGAACAATCCCCATAGAACTGCTATCACCCAAGCCTTTGCTTGCTTTAGGGAAGGGGGAGATACACTGAGACTCCCTTTCCCTGCCTTATGCCTCACATTTAATGAATGCCCAAGCTCCTAAGTATTTCTTGCGTCCCCAACAACGTTCTCATAATTTAAGTCTGCACCGTTTATTGGTCAGATGAACGTACTGATCTTCCAATCTTCTGATCTCCTGGGCACTTGCATCCATCCTTCCCTTGGCTGCCCGCATGCTCATTCTAAAATGCAAAATTTAAGGGCACCTGGGTGGCTCTGTGGGTTAAATCCTCTGCCTTCAGCTCAGGTCATGATCCCAGGGTCCTGGGATCAAGCCCTGCATCGGGCTCTCTGCTCGGCAGGGAGCCTGCTTCCTCCTCTCTCTCTGCCTACTGCTCTGCCTACTTGTGATCTCTGTCTGTCAAATTAAAAAAAAATAAAATCTTTAAAAATAATAATAATAAATAAATAAATGTAAATCAATTGACATAAAAAATTCAATTCTTCAGAGATGCCTGGGTGGCTCAGTCATTTAAGCATCCGACTCTCAATTTTGGCTCAGGTCATGATCTCAGGGTTGTGGGATCAAGTCCCACGTTGGGCTCCACACTCAGTGTGGAGTCTGTTTCTTGGGAGTCTGCTTCTCTCTCTCTCTGCCCCTTCCCCCACTCGTGCTTGCGCTCTCACTCTCTCTCTGTCTCTCAGATAAATAAATAAATCTTCTAAAAAAGTCTCTCTTTCCCTCTCCCTCTGCGCCGCCTCCCCCCTCCACTGGTGTACGCACGCAGGTGCTCTCACTGTCTAGCTCTCTAAGAAAAAATTCAATTTTCCCATCTGCCTGGCTACATTTCAAGTGCTCATTAGTCACACATGGTGTATTGGACAGTGCCTCTACAGTTTTCCCGTCATCACAGGAAGTCTCACAAACGGCATTACTAAAGGCCCATCTTTACTTAATATTAAGTTTTCCAAATATATTTCAAATAAATACTGATTAAGTTTATTCACTTTAACGACAATAAAGGACTTCGTTGCAAAAATAAATATACACGAAAGCAGAAGCCTACAAGCATTTATAGGAAGCAGATACACTATCTTGAGGGAAAAGAAGGAGAAAAAAAGGATGAGAGAGAGGGAAAGAGATTTAATTCTACTTGTACTGAGTTCTCCAAGTCAGCAAATGAAAAATATTTATCTCCTTAAACAACCTCTCTTTCCCTGTATAAGAGTGGTTTCTATTTTTTGGAATTATTTACATCCATGTGCCTTTTTCTCTACAGTGAATATTAAAATAACTTATATTGGGAGTTCTAATTCTTAGTTTCTAACTCCTTGAAGCAACCTGCAGATAAAGATTCTCAAATATTTAAATCAGCCATTTAAACAGGAGAGATTTCTAGATGGGTCTCAAGTGCGGTAATAGAAATATTACTTTCTCATGCTTTACAATGATCAGGTTTTGGTGATTTCATATTTAAATGTCACAGTACTGACATTTTGCAGCTAATGTATTCTAGCCCTAAAGTAAGCAATGGGCCTCACTCTGAAATTTTAAGAAAATAGGGAAAATCCCTTTAGAGCTACAGCAGTTCTACTGCTAAGAGCAAAGCTGCCTGCTGCTTTTGCTGGTAAGATAGAGTGGTTGAAAGAGTGGTGGTTAAGGCTGCTTTTTCTGAGTGGTGCTGGAACACACCACACCCCTCGCTCTGTAGCAGTAGCACTCCTGCACCGTGGCTGTTCAAGGACTTACACAAAAGGAACCGTACTTTTGAATGTAGCATGTGGATTGCCTGAGATAAGAGACAGGAATGGCCACGAACCCTATGCTGTTATTAACAAGCCAGCTCAGAATAGACACGTGAACCTCTCCATGTTACCCACTTGCAAAGTGATGTTCACAAAACCCAGATTACAGTTCTTTTGTCTATTTATTTCACTTAGCTTGTGATTATCTTTTGTTTTCCCATTGACCTATGAAGAGAACAACACCTACGCATGGTGGTTTTTATTTTTTTATTTGTAAAGGCTCGTAGAAATCTTATGGGTAAGTTACTAGCGTAAGATTAATGAGCAAATTTTAAAATAAGTTAATTACTTCCTTTTCAAGCACTCCAATTAATCTTATATGATCATTCTATAGCTTCCTATTTATCGAACGTTTTGCAGATTAAAAACTTGTTCTGTCTTCTCCCAAAAATACCAGGAAGATTTTTTATGAAACCCCTTCATCCCTACCCAAGAGGCTCCCAAGCATACCACTATCCGGGCTCTCGGAGAAGTCATATCAAGCTCTGTCCCAGCCATGCTTTCCTCCCTACCCCACTGATTCTCCAGGCATGTGTGTGGGTGTCTTAGGCTGTGATCCCCAATAAATGGACCCTGAGACCCATAATATAGTAGGGATCCCCAGAAGCACTGGTATGAGAGTGCAGAAATGAGACAGGAAAGGGAGGCAGCAGATGCGGTCATTGGGTAGATCACTGCCATGGGCGTAGCAGTCTCGCTCCAGTCTGAGACTCCCGGAGAACGTCTGGAACGTGTCTTGGAGTTGTCCCACCTGAGGGCCAAGGAAGCTAGCATGTTCATTTTATCAGTCAATGGCTGAGGGCATTCTTAGGGGCTCAAGAGCTGGGCACACGTGGCCGGCCCAGTGCATGGACGGATCTGCTCCCATAGCCAGAAAACGTCCTCGGGTTTTAGAGAGTTTGGTATTTGCAAAAGAAAGCCTTTGCGGGGAGGGTGTATTAGTTTCCTATTGCCACATACTTCCTGCCTTAAAACAACGCAAATTTATCATCATATAATTTTGGAGATCAGAACTTTAAAAGTCATTGGCAGGGCTGCATTCTTCCCGGAAACGCGAGGGAAGAATCCATTTCCTTGCCTTTGCGGCTTCCAGAAGCCACCTGGATCCCTTGGCCCATGCCTCTTCTTCCATCTTCCAAACCAACAGTAGAACATCTCCAGCCTCCGTTTCTGTCACCAGATCTCCTGCCCTGTTTCTGAGCCTCTCTGCTCTCCCTAGTAAGGACCGTTGGATGACATCAGGCCCACGCAGATAACCTAGGATAATCACCTCCTCTCCAGGTCCTTAACCAACCCATGTCTGCAAAGTCCTTGTTCCACATAAGGTAACACATTCACAGGCTCTGGGAATTAGCACATGGACATTTGAGGACCAATGGTTCTATACCTTCCACAGATGACCCAAGAATACTGAATGCACAGGGGATAATGTGGGGTACTGATGTTTCCTCCCAGACGAAGGTAGGGAGGATTCATCACCTTGCATTCATCATTGCAAGAGGAATGTGGTTAATTAGCTTTGGAATACTTTGTGGAAAGAAAAAGTAGGTGGTGCATAGATAACTGTTCCTTTTATCCAACTGACATCCTTCGTTGCAAGAGCCTAATACACATAATATCAAGGGGGATATCTAGTTGTTATTTTGGCCTCAGTGTTAACACGTTACAAGGCCCGGGATCACAGAGGAAAATTAAATGCCTGAATTTCCATTTCTTGTCAGTTTCATGGGGGAACAAAAAGCCTCAAGACAATCACATCTTATTTTCGGGGGCCATCCAATTTTCAAGAAGTTTCACCAAAAGTTAAAAATGTGTTTTCCTGGGGAACACTGCTGCTCTGTTTATGAAAACAAAAACAGCAAGTGTCCACACAGGTGTTGGGTAATATAAAGAGATGAAAATCACAGTGAGGACTTTGCCTGCCATGAGGGGCTTTTGCAAGAGTAACCAACAGCTTTGGAACCAAGAAAACTTAACATTTGCCAAAAAGAATACGTATGAATAAAGGAGAAACAAAAAAAAAAGTGCTCTCAGAGTCACCAACAACAAGGGATAGCTGTTTCTTGTTGTTCTTTCTCTTTCCTTCTTTTTAAACGGAGCTGGGAGAGAATTACTCCCATCCTTTCTATCTGATTTGGCTCTGGAATAATTTACTGAGCAACTTATTTCCAGAATAATCTATTCGGTACCTCAGATCAATACAAGTTTTATGCTAGATGCAGCAATTCAGAGGTGAGCACAAATGGTGCTCTGTCTTCAAGCTCATCAGTCCACGTTAAATAGATTTAGGCAAGCAAACTACTTCAGTGCACTGTGACACTTCCTGTCTATAGAAGATTGAATTCTTTGTCCCCAATTCTTCGCTCATCTGAGGGTACGTTATACGTCCACATCCTTACCAAATCCTCTTCAAGGCCAGAGTTGCTTTGTTGCCCTCCCCCCCAACACCCCAGACTTTGGGACAAAAGGATATGAACCTGATTCAACCAGAGGCTCGGCCTGTGTTTGTTCGGCCAGTCGGGTGCCCGGACATGAGAAGTACATGCCCACATAGACACGGCCTCTTCATCTTGGGTCCATGAATGAGACGTGTTGAGCTCACCACACACGTCCTGGGTAACTTCTGGTCCATGGAAGAGAAGAGGCCTACCAGGCAGACCTAGATTCAACCTGGAGCCTAGGGCCTCAAGTCTGGAACCTAGAGCTCAGAACCAGGAGCCTGGATACCAGCCTTGCCCAGTCTAGGCGCACCCAAACCACATGGAATAAACGATTACTGCTTAAAGTCACTGAGGTTTGGGTGGTTCATTATCGAGCATTTTCGTGGCACTATCTTCCTGGTAATTATAACAGAAGCTGGTGATAAAGGATCCCAGAAGGTGGCAGAAGGAAAACAAATGTTCGATACTCACAGAGTCCAAGAGGTAGCTGAGAAACAAAAGGCGACGGCACAAAAACAGAACGGAAAATGAGCAGCCTTTGCATGGCGAAGCCTTCCCTTCTTTAATTCATAGAGGCCCGGATGAGGAAGTCTTCCAAGTGCCAGGTCGTCCTGAGCTCTGCTGACGTGAAAATCAAGATATAATCATGACTTCTGCCCTTCGGGGCCTCTCAGCATGACCTCCTCCCTCTGACCTGTGCTCTGGGTCCAACAGCCTTTTATAGAAAGGAACTGGAAAGAATTTCAATCTACAAAGCTATGTTTAAAGAAAGCCACAAGGCGTAGCTTTTTTAGCCTTTAGCATCTCATGTGGTAATCTTCTCATGGAATTTGAAAACTATCGCTCTAAATGAGAAAACTAGTTTGCTATTGGCAACCTAAGTCCCAGGGTTAGGCACAGAGAAGGGATCATACGTTTTTGTTGCAAGGAAAGGTTCTCAGTCTCTCTGGACTCACTAGCTTTGTTTTAAAATTGGAAACCTAAGATGGAAACCATTAACAGAAAATGTCATAGTCCAATGACTGGATGTAATTTCAAAAAAAAATCAGAAATCGTTTCCAAAAGTGCCTCAAAAAATAGTATAAAGGGACCTATCATCCTTTTATGGATTTTTCTCTTGACCAGCTTTCTAAGTTTCAGTGACACAAATATATAAAAATTCTTCTCACAAAATACTTCTGAAACCCTCACCATCGAACCCACATTGCAGATACGTTAAAAAAAAAAAATAAGTAATGATGTCCAGACAGACAGGCGGATGGGACAATGTGTGTATATTAAAGTAAATCTATGTGCTAGGATCCCTAAAAGAGTTTCCTAAGAGTTGAGTTCCTCTAAACTGAAATTATAGGGTATGTGTATGTTTGATGACACCTCTGGATTACCAGTTTTTGTCACTCAAGAGTAAGGTAGAGATTAAGGAAGTGTCCTCTCTGTGTCCCCAAACATAGACACACACACACAGACACACACACACACACACACACACACACACACACAGCCCAGTCGGCCCTCAAGATTTTTTCTGTTGTGATTTCCTCTCTCCTCAATGCTTTCCAAATGCTGCCCCAGGGGTCTGCATGCTTCTGAAGTTAATAACCCTCCAAAGGAGCTCTTAAGGCTTGTCCCTTCCTATCAAGCCTTCTAGCTCTGCTTCGGAAAGATGCACAGTATAAGTGAGTGGAGAAAAGGTCATTTTGGAAAGGGTTTTCCTCAAAGGTGCCACACCATTCACCTAGTGGCGCTACATCACAGGGGTGGTGTACACAACCCCCTTCCCGGTTCTTTCTGCTCCTCCTTCTTCCCACAACCTCCTTGTAGCTACAAGATCTTCACGATGAGCCTCCATTATTTAACCAAGCATCTGACCACAAATTGTATCACCAGGCAGAAAAACAGAAACCGGAATCGACTACAACTCTGGGAGGAAAGGGGCTTTGTTTTTGTGTTTAATCTTTCAAGCAAAATAAAACTTGAAAACCAAAAGCTGTTCTCAGCTGTGAAGGCAGCCCCGGGAAAGTTCAGGAGACTAGCCGATCTCGTTTTATACAATTCAGTATAAAGAGTGACTCTCTTCTGCCCTTTCTCACTTGGATTCTTTGCTTCTGAATGAAAGTGTTTCTATTATGAGAGGTGAGACCAGAGCCCTTGGGCTCTGAAAACGGTTTGTGTGACTTCAGACAATTGTCTTTGCAAATATGAGACCTTATTTTCGCACTGGAACCCACAGAGACCTGTGTCAATGTAAGCAAACAGAACCCCATATGTAGGACGCACATTGGGACAGGCAGAGTCTCAGATCCCTGCGCGACCGTCAGAGATTCGACTGTGAAGGGGGAGGGGGTTGACCCTTTGGAACATTCTCCCCTACTGGCACCATTTCCTTTCTCTCCAAGCGCCACCCCTCTCTGGAGAGCCAGATCCCCACAGCAACCTCCCCCCTCTCTGCTCTTTGGGATTTGCTTTCAATTTTTTTTCTTACCCACTTCTGTAAATTTGTCCTTAATTGAAATGCACCAGGGTCTTCCTCCCTCCCTCCCTCCCAGCTTAGTCTGCACGTTCTGCTTACTCCTTCCCACGTCCGTCCTCGCAGAAAACAACCCTGGGAGTGGCAAGGAGGTGTAGTGGAGCAGGAGAGCCTCAGCCTCGATCCGAATCCCACCGCGCCACCTAGTGGCCGTGCGGTCATTGGCAACCCACCTTCGGAATCGCACTTGGCGTTGAAATCTACGGATGGCGCGGTTTGCCTAAGAGGATTATTTGAGAATAAAGGGAAATAATACATGCGGCATTGTTTTGTAAAGTGTTGATTACTACTTTCAGGTTACAATAACTAGCAAATCTCCTTTCTTTGCCAGTTTGGGCTGGAATTCTCTTGCTTGAAGATGTAAGTACCACCAACATGACTTCAAACCGACGTCCCCGGTCTAATTTTCAGCCATCTCCACCCGCCCTCCCTGTCTGCTGCCGTCCAGGGCTAAGCTCAGACCAACACTCGGGATCAGTGCAAAGGCCATAAGTGGCAACAACAAACCAGCAAAATGACTAACGTTGGGAACTGGGAAAAACCTCTGATGGCAATGAACTCAGCAGCAAATCCAAAGAAAACGCACACCTGAAAGACTTGAGTCTAGAGGATGCGGAAGACAAAAGGACCGACTGAAACAACGGACGTGGGAAAGATAGTTTCAGACAGAGCCTCAGGGTACATCCCAAATCCGCCTCAGAGACCTTGTGTTCTTGAGGACACCAGTCTGGAAAACTTTTTAGACTCCACTATCGATGTTCTGTGAAAGTAAGGAAAGAAATGAATTTTTATTGAGGAAGAAGTACAATTCTGTAATTTTGTTCTGAATACGTTTTCTACCCTGAGATTCCTTACCCATCAGGGAAATAGATTCTTGTACTTTCAACAGCTGGCTGAGAGTGTGATGGAAAATTTATATAAAGCTGGGGCCCTGAGGAGACCTCAGGGATAAAGTTATATCCCCAAGGCTGTAGTTTTATCAATTTTTATCTCTCGTCTGGTGGTTATGGATGCAACTAGCCATGAATACAAAAAGGCTTCTGCTTGGAGGTGCTCCTGGCATTTTCTTGCGGAACGATTTTTTTTTTTTTAAACAGCTGTAGCACCGACCACTGACCAAGTTAGAATCCATCCAGTCATGGTCATGGCCATTCGACCTCAAGTCAAAGGATCATGCTTCCGAAAATCTTTGCACATCACATGTGCAGTGATGCTTGCTGGTTTGACACAGGATCCTTTCGACCAGGTGGATAGAATTGTTCCTAAGGACACCAACACCACTATTTCCAGAGCCATGCTCAATAGTGGCCCCGATCTTGGTTCGTTGGGGGGGAAAGTGATTCTAAGTATTTTTTTAAAACCTAGGAACTTGCCTACAGGTGGGCTGGCAGTCAAGAAATAATTTGCTTTCTTGGAACATGACATTTAAGAGGGGATTTTTGATCAGGAGATCATATCGAGTCAATTGCCAAGGTACTGAACAGTGTTTCTTGAAGTAGAGATGCTTTCCGATAAAATTACTAGTGTTGCCCATTAGGGTAAAAATCCCATCTTCCTTCTCTCTAACCAAGGTATCTTGTTTAGAGCGCTAGCAGTAAATTTAGGATTTCAGCCCTGCCAAAACACGTGAGCTGATGGCCTCTAAATGTCTCAGAAACATTATTTCTTGACCCTTAAACATCCATATCGTATGCTCACCTTAATTTGGGGCAAGTTGAAATTTTTCTATCTTCAGTTTATACATACATAAAAGCAGAGAAAAGACAGATAATACAAAGATCAACTGGAAGAGAACAAAATCACCCTGTATTTTGCAGACAATTTCTCTCAAGGATGGTGTTTTGGGGCTAAGCTGTTGCTCAATCAAGGAGATAGGAGAAGTGTCACTATCCTATTAACCTGCTCATCTCCTTTACATAGTAAAGTGTGCCCTTGGGCCAAGCAGGAATTTATCCAATAGGTGATATATTCCTGGCACTGGAGAGGGGGGAAGAAACACAGTTGCTGTTCTCAAGAAATGAACAGCCAAGCAGATAGCCTTCACGGTGCCTCATCCATAAAGTGGGGATAATACAGCTTGCTTTAAAGGTGTCATATGAAGATAAAATAAAACAACGGCATACAAACTTCCAGTTACAAAATGAGTAAGTCACAGGGATGAAAAGTACAGCACTGAGAGTATAACATTGTAATAACTTTTATATGGTGACAGGTGGTAACTATGTAATTATTCAGTCGTTAGGTTATACACCTGAAACTAATAGATCACTCTACTCCAATTACAGATGAAAAGGAAATATGAAATGTAGCTAAATGAGATAGCATAAATAAACCAAACAATATGAAACATAAAACTAACATGAGATCTTGCAAATTCTTTGGCTTCACAAGCTTAACACTTAACAGCGTTGGGTATCCTCATTCCTGCCTGTGAGTGATGTTAGGAACAAACCTGGCTGGTATTCCTGAATGGATTACAGATGGCAAGGTTAGGAGTTTATTCTCTGCAAAGAGAATCTCCACTTGGCTGGTTCCCATAAAGCCGCAGTGACTTTATTAGGAGAGTCAGTGGGTTAATATTTACACGGAAGTGAGTTCCAGCGAGGTGGAGGGGATGAAATGTAAGACAAACTGACAAACAGACCCCAAAGGAACTGGGAAAGGAGTAGAAGAAAACATAGGCATATATTTTCCTATTCTTTGGGTGGGGAAAACGTCTCTACACATGACAAATTCCAGGAGGAAATATCTGAATGAGGATAAATTCGCCTTTATAAAAATGTTACCCGTTCACACGTCCAAAAACCACTGCCGATAAAAGAGAAATGAAAAAGTGGGGGATAAAAATCTGTGCGACACGTATAAGAGACAAAGCTTCTCAAATCAAGAAGATTTGATAACAAGCTCAATAGAAAAATCATTAAGGACGTGAAGAGACAATTCGCAATTATGAAGAAAACTCCAAGTCCAATAACATTTGAAGAGATGGCTAACAATAAATTCGAAATGACAATAAAGAGGTAGAGAGCCATTTATCAAAAGACTTGGCAAAGCTTTAAAAGGTGGATAATGCCCCACGGAGGAGAAGGGGGAGAAAGCCACACAACTTCACATACTCTTGGAAGAAATGTCAGTTCACATAACCTGTAGTAGTTCAAGTTAGTGGCATAATCTTTGACTAAGAAATGGTCCTTCTAGGGATTCATCCTGAAGTAATATTCGGAATGACAACGCAAACATAGAGATTCGTGAATATTTATTCACTGCTACTATAGTAGATAAAATTGGGAATACATTGAGACAAAGTAAGACAATTAAATTAGAAGTTTAAAACCAGTATTAAAATCATTAAAATAAAAATGAAAGCACTATCTAAAAAAAAAAAAAAAAATTGGGAATACTCCCAGTGCCCACCAGTAGAGAATTTAGCACCGTTGTGGACATGCGGGCCAGATCATTCTTGGGGAAACGAGGGATCCTGCCCTCTCGGAGGCTGAGCTCCCTCCCTGCCCCCCACCATTCCATGCCACCAGCACCTGGTACCCAATTACGACCAACAAAAATTTCTCCGCACATTGCCCGCTGTCACCTGGGGAGCAAAACCAACCCCCCACTCAGGAATCACTTATGTAAACAAATAGGACGCAGACTTTAGAAAGAATGTTATCAGAGCCACTCGGCCTGGCGTGGAAAGGCAAGCATGGGAGACAGTTAAGTTTGACGAGAGACTGTGGCACGTTACGAGCTATGTAATCTGATCTTCACAAATACATATAATTTTTTAAAGATTTATTTATTTATTTGACAGACAGAAATCACAAGTAGGGAGAGAGGCAGGCAGAGAAAGACGGGGAAGCAGGCTCCCTGCTGAGCAGAGAGCCCGATGCGGGGCTCGATCCCAGGACCCTGAGACCATGACCTGAGCCGAAAGGCAGAGGCTTTAACCCACTGAGCCACCCAGGCGCCCCCACAAATACATATAATTTTGCACGATTATTTGTGCACGCTGCTGGGTCCCCAGGAAAACATCAGAGAGAGCCCTGGTAAAGTCATGGTCAACAGGGATGATGGTGAACTTCTCATTCTAGACGTGAAGAATGCCTGCGTTTGATATGAACGAGTCACATGACCTCTCTGAGTCTCCGGATCTCTCGTCTCTCCGCCCTGTCATTCAAATGATAAAGGACTCATGAGGAAGACATTCAGAAAGTGACAGGGAGCACTTGTGGGGAGCACAACACAACATACGCAGTTGTCAAATCATCGTGTCATACACTTGGAACCAGCAATGTTGTGTGTCAGCTGTACTTGGATTTTTAAAAATGACAGTCATTTTAGTGAGACTATTCGGTCCCTGAAAGACACCTAACTTTGGCTTTGAGGCCATTGTTTTTAAGCTTTGGCAAAAGAGATTCATAACGATTCCTAGAAGAATTTTTCTGAGGACAAAATTCCTATTTCAGACCCCATCAGCAGACACACAGCTCACCCCTCACGACTGCCCTTCCGTTACTGCCTGAGCTGCCCTTCCGCTGTAGATACTCGGTGTTTCTCTTTGTGGCAATTCCTTTATTTCTGCACTGACTTAAAAAAAAAAGAAAAGCAAAGAAAAGAAAACGTGACCTTGGAACTTGGGACAGAGAAACCACTGAAAACATGAAGGTCTCTAGTGTTTGTTTTATCCTGTGCTGGTATCTATGTTACGGACTACAAAGGAGAATAATTTTCTTGGCTTTTGTTGTTTAAAAATAGGCAATGATGATCAGAGTTCTCGGAATTTCAAAATGCCTCAAGCTCAGAGAATGATGGAGGTCAGGCAGCAAATACAACTTGTCCTTGCTGATGTATTTCTAAATGAAAATGGAGAGGGTGAGCACGTTAGCTGTCTAATTCTCTGGGCCTTCAGTGGCAAATAAAAATCTATTTGATCGAGAACTTTCTTTAACAGAAGACCCCATCTGTGATAGAAAGAACAAAATTAACTGTTATGCTTCATTTGTTTTCATTATCCACAAAACAGCATGTCTCTGAGATCAAACAGATTTCACTCTTTTCCTCTTAATGCAGCTACGGCAAGTCTCAGAGAGGAGAGTTTCTCTTGCAGGCCTGAGAGCCCAGAGGGAATAGGGTAGGGAGGGCGTCAGATCCAGGATTGCAACACAAATTAGGTAACAGGATAGTACTTAAAGGAGAAATTGTTCAAGAGATACCACTAAACTCCTAGAAATGTTGAATGCGGAAGAGGCCTTCTTGGAAATGATGGGAGATTAGGTTATTGGATGAGGGGAGATTAGACAAAAACTCCAATTACATTCAAACCGAGACAGCTATATATTCTGCTGAATTTCGTGCTCCTCGTACAAGCAACTGGGGATTCATTGCAGAGGGCCCTCCTTCAGTAAGTTCTGTTATTTAATACCAGAAGCAACTCTGAATCATTCAAAAGTAAGTCACAAAATAGCTAGCCCAGAGTAGATTTTTGTTACTAAGAGTAGCTGCCTTGAATGAAGACTAGCACAGAGGATCTAGCACATGGTACCATGGCTGAAAGGCCACCTAGGTCGGGACAGACTCCAACTCTCCACTTCCGCTCCCGTGATGCAACGGGCCACTTGCTCATCTTCTCCCACCCCGACAACTCCCTCCGCCCCGCCGCCCCACCCCCGGCCACCACCCCACTGCCTCTGCGGCATCAAACTTCCCCGTGAGATCCCATGTGCTCACTTCTCTACAGTCTCCTCATCTGCCCCGGAGACTTTGGGGTTTTTCACATTTGCTTTTTCTATCAATCCACTTGTATTTTTCAATTCTCCACAGAGTCCTCAAAATGCACGATCGGCGGGTGGCACCCGAGTCTCTTTCCAGAGCTGCCATGAGTTTATCAGAATTTTAAAAGTTCTTCTGACACATTAGTGGAAGCTTGGAGGGCAAAGAGCAGTGAACTTTGCTCTCCTGGTAGAGAAGTGACAAATCAGTATTTTGCTTAGGGTTCCCTTTCACAGAAGAGCCCAAGTCCATTGTTCTGTTTCCTGCCCCCCATCAACCTACGGAGCTATGGGAAACATGCCCCACACACATTTAAATATTTAGTATCTCCTCCTTGTTCATTTATTTCTTAGCCTTTTTGTTTTCTCCTCTATGAAAATTTCAAAATCTGCTCTAATACTTGAATTCTGAGGTTCTTTTTGCTAGGAAGAGATGTTACCTCTTTAGATTAATAAATAATGTATACAACTCTAATGATATTTTTCTATTAATATTTAGCAAAGCATTAAATTGAGTCTCAGTGTGATAAACTTATGGAATTGATGAGCTCTGACCGTGGGGCCACCTAACAAGGCATATGCTTCTGAAAGATATTACTCTGTGCAAAGGGCTTCGTATTAATTTCTGAAGTACTTGGGTTAATGATGTTTCATTAAGCAACCCTTAACAAATGCAAAGTGATCACTTCTATGGAGGGATTTAATGGGAACTTAATGGATTTATTCTATTACTTTGCTCATTTAAAAAATATTCTTTAATTAGATATTACTATTAATGGTTCTATTATGCACATTTCAAGGAGTCTCTCCAATTATTCAGAATTTAATCTTTAAAATTCATCAAATCAGATGGAGAAAGCATAGATGCAAACAGTTACATATTTATTTATTTATTTATTTACATATTTAAGGTTATTTACATATACCCTTGAATTTAAGACATGTAACAAATGAACAGCTGCGATCCAGTAAGGAGGGGAGTTCCTCAAATATATTTCAAAACTTGATCATTTATCCAAATTTTTCCTTATATACAAGCTTATTTATTCACTCATTTATTAAACATGTATTTGTCTCCTACTAATAATGTGTGAGCTGCAGTGATTTAAAAAACAGAAGAAGGGCGCCTGGGTAGCTCATTCAGTTAAGCGTCTGCCTTGGGCTCAGGTCATGATTCCCTCCGGGGTCCTGAGATCGAGGCCTGCATCGGGCCATCAGGCTTCCTGCTCAGCAGGGGAGTCTGCTTCTCCATCTGCCCTCCCCCTCCACTTGTGCTCACTCTCTCTGTCAAATAAATAAAATCTTTTAAAAAATAAAATTTAAAATAAAAAACAGAAGAATTTCAGAATCAAATGAAAGCCGACATAGATAAACCAGTTACCACACTGCAACATGGTAAGTGCTAAAATAAAGGTAAGAGCAGCGTGCCAAGGCACAACAAGGGCAACTCACTTGACTTGGAGGTGGAAAAAGACAATGGAGAAAAGGGGACATTTGAGTTGAGCCTTCAAGTTGACTTAACACTAACCAGGCACGTGAGAGGTGGAAGGATACCGTTGGCAAAGAAAATGGGGTGACACAGAACACTGTGTGTTTCAGGAGGTCACGGTGCACAAGGGGATATTGTGAAAGCTTGAAATGACGTCGTGGCAGTGAGGATAAAGAGAAGAGGATGAATCAGAGAACTCTTTCAGAGAGCTGGATGTGCCTGGGGTAACTGATCATACGCGGAATGGATGGACAGATGTCTGACTCGGTGGCAGTATGAAAGGGGGGTGCCTTCCGCCCGTGTAGGGCATGCAGGAGTCAGAGTGTGTTTGTGGGGGATGGAGTGTCAGGGACTGTGACAAGCACCACCTTGGACAGGCTCTCTAGAGAAGCCTATAGGAAATCCAGATGGCCCAGGCAGCCGGATATTTGACATGGAGAGACACCTGTACTGAAGATCCAGAGCTGGGATTGTTATCATTTCACCGCAGGGTATCTTCTGATTATATCATGAAACCAACTTGTCAGGAGAGGTACGAATTTATTTTTGTTGTTGGAGAAAAAAAATTGTTATTTTCAAAATTAGTGTCCAGTATCATGATCTGCCATAAAACATGCAGACTTGGTGTATAACGGAAGCTTGTCATCTGTCCACACCCCTAAATTAGGAACTCTACCATTCTGCTGAGCACTAGGCATTTCTGGAACATGGGGTGTGGAATGAGAAAGAGGTCAACAGGTGACCAGAAAATTGGGAGTCAAAAAGCAAATGACAGGGGCTCCTGGGTGGCGAAGTTAAGCGCCCGACTCTTGATTTCGGCTTGGGTCATAATCTCAGGGTTGTAAGATCTAGCCCCATCTTGGGCCCTGCAGCGGGTACGGAGCCTGCTTAAGATTTTCTCTCTTCCTCTCCCTCTGCCCCACCCCCCTAAAAAAAAAAAAAGCAAATGATATATGGAAATATTCACAGAAGCACTATTCATGATAACCAAAAAGCAGAAACAGTCCAAATAACCATCAAATGATGAAGGGATAAATAGAATAAAGTCTATCCCTACAACATAATAGTATTAAGCAATAAAAAGGAATGAAGCCCTCATATATGTTATAGTATGGAGGAACCTTGAAAACATGCCAAGGGAAGGAAGCCAGTTACAAAAAAACATATATGATTCCATGTATAAGGTATGTGCAGAACAGGCAAGTCTCCAAAGACTGAAAGCAGATTAGTGGTTACCTAGGGGTGGAGAGGGTAGAGGGCTGGTGGACAGAAATAGAAGGCAACTGCGGAAGGTATGGGGTTGCTTTGGGGAGTGATAAAATGTTCTAAAATTGGTTGTGGTGATTGTTGTACAACTCTGTGTATGTACTAAAAGCCACTGAATTCTACATATTAAATGGGTGAATTATATAGTATGTGAATTATATTTCAATAAAGTTGTTACAACAGAATTTTATAGTCTTACTTCACAAATGAATATTTCAGTAACTATGTATTGAGAGCCTACCAAAAAAGCAAATAATGGCCATATGATGAATTATTAAGTGAGAAACACAAGTTGCAGAGTAATGCATACCTTAGGGACCCATTTTATAAAAATAAGCATCAAGGAAAGCCCTAGTATATGCATTTATGTTTGTGTAGCATGTGTAAATTACAGAAGGATGCACACATTGCTCTCAACAGAGGAGTAGGAAAGGGGGAGGAGTGGATAATTAGCTTTTTAAAATACATGAGTGTCTATTTTTCAAGTCTTAAGATGAGGTTATACTTTTGTATTTTGAAAAATTAATACAAACGTGTATTAAAAGGAAAACACACACACAAGTAAACATGGTACCAGGCCCTGAGCCTCCTTATAAGGGTGAGAGCTCTCTTCGTCTCCTGCTTGACCCTCAGCCCAAGAGAGGTCAACTCAGCCCCTCCCAACCCAACCCTAACCTTGCGTCTGTAGACAGAGATTCACTCGTACTTAAAGATGGAGGGTGGGAGAGAGAACGTGGGTGAGCGAGAGAGAACATGTGTACGCAATCAGTAAAAGTAATAATGGGGTATTTGGAGATATTTTTGTAATGCACATACTCTGTGCCTGGAACTTTATATCCATCCTCTGATTTGTAACCACATAACAAAAATCTAGGAAGTAGGTATTTTCATCTCCACTAAACACAGAGAGATACTCAGACTCAGGAAAGCTAAGTGATCTACCCAGGGTCACATTTCTATTGAATGATAAGGGCCTATCTGTCTGACTCTTTCCAAAATCTCTACTAGGTTTGTGTGTCAAGAAGCTCTGAGACTATGATTATATTCATTGTAAAGAGGGCAAAACGAAGCCTCAAGAAAATAAACTGGATCAAGTTATATGGGGTAGTAGAGTCCCTTAATAGTAAAATGGGATCTTAGCTAGAATCAAGGAAGAAGAACCTTGGTAGAAACTCAGTCCTTCAGGCTGGGCCAACATGGCGGGGAGAGAGAGTGGAAAGATCAAAGACCCAAAGAAGCAACCCAAGTCTCTGAAATAACCCGGAGTCCATGAGGGTCTCAGGAAACAAGATCTTAAAGGGGCTATAACTTTGGGGGCCCATTGGAGGACTTCAGACTTTTCTCTAAGGACATAGAGGTCTAGGCCCAGTTTGCCGTGGAAGCAACGTCCGTGACACAAATGCACAAGAGTTCTGGGGTCATGGCTAGAGTATCAGTAGAGTGATTTAATCCCACGCCTTATCAGATGGAGGTGAATACCACTGTGGGGTATGTAGTGAGGCTCCAGCTGGTCCAGGTTCAAATTCATATCGTGGCTCTGTCTTCTGGGCTATTGGCCCTCCAGACAATGGTTCACGGGACCCAGCTTATATTGGCTTACAAAGAGCGGACTGCACACATATCCTCCCAACTCCATGCTCACTGATGTCACATTGGTCACTCGTAATCATCCACGGTGGGAGACTTATAACACGGAAACTGGCAAATGTTCCAAATGTTGTGTTTTTTTTTTCCCTAAAGAGCTAAGTGTTAAACATTTACAACTGCCTCTAGGTATTAACAGACATGGGAAGTTGTGAGGGAACCTATGAGGGCATTTTGAGCATCTGGGAATTAATACGACAGATTCAAAAGGCGATGAGGACACTGTTATACCCATTTCCCAAACTGACCTGAATGAGGGGGTTTGACCAAATTCAGGGGCAATGCTCGGCAGGAACACTGGGAAACAAAGAGCACCATTTGGGTATCTAGGTTGTGACTCGAGCAGGGAGGGAGCATTTTGTCAAGCGTTTGTTTTGTCGATGCTTCGAGAGTGCAATGAGGACTAAAAGAAACTCCATCTCTGGGAATTCTTCGATGTCAGTGCCTGGGTGCTGTTCTTAAAAGCTGTAGCCAAAGACCAGGGTGGGCGGAGACTGTATGAGACCATGTCGATACTCTTGGTGCACTCTCAGAAATAAGGTTGACTGTATTTGGACACTATAATAACGTTACTCGTATTTTGTCTCCCCCATTAGATTGGCTTCACATTTGTCTCTGGGACAGGCAGGCTTCTAAGATGGTTCCTGATGATTCCCATCCTCGTAATATTCACAACCCCGCATACTCCTTTCCTCTCGAGCATGAACTGGACCTAGTGATTTGATCCTAATGAACAGAATATGCTAAAGTCATGGGACATCTCTTCAGTGACACCATCTTGCTGGGCAACTGTCTTTCTTGCCTTTGTAGCTTGTATTCTTTGATCAAGCAAATGTAGGAAAGCCCACGTTGCAAGGAACTGAGGGCAGCCTCCAGCCAATAACCCTCAAGGAACCAACCCCTCAGTCCAATACCCCTGAGGAACTGAATCCTGACAACCACCATGCGAGTGGGGAATCCTTCCCCAGCTGAGTTTGATATGACGCCATAACCTCGGTCAATACCTTGATCACAGAGTTGTAAAACTATGCACACATCTAAGCTATGCCTGAATTCATGACCCACATCAGCTCTGAGGTAACAAATGTGTGTTGTCATAAGCTGTGAAGTTTGGGGGTAGCGTGTTACGCAGCGGTAGTTAACTCAAACGGGCTGGGATGACACAGTCTGGGAGGCCACAGATGTTTGCACACTCATGAACCCTTTGTACACTCAATTTGTTACATAGACACTGAAAGGAAGAAGAGCCAAGATGTCGGCTCCCTGTGGTCCTTACCCAGGGAGACCCCGAGATAAAAGCAGCTAGCTAATGGCAGCATCAGTGACAGGACAATTTCACGTCTGTGGACAAGGTTTGCGTTGCATCACTCTCCACTATCCGCAGCTCAGAGTGTACAAGAGCTCCTGTATGGCCAGAAGCAGGGAAAGGGGGAAAGGTGTGGAGACCCACACCGAAACACAGATGCTCCTTACCCTGCCATGCCAAGCGCCGTGCAGGTATTAACTCATTTAAGATTCACGGAAACAATTTAAGGGTGGTGGGATCATTAGCAGCCTTTTGTAAAGAAGAAATGTAAGGTACCGAGAAGGAAAGCTGAGCCATTCCAAGTCACACAACGTGAATGGCGGAGCCGGGTTTCGAACTCCTAGCCTCTACAGCCCTCCGCCTCTCTGCACCGAGCCAAGGAGCTTGGCTGGACAAAGGTCCTGAGGAAGGAACGACGGAGAAAGGGAAGTTGCTGACGTTTATGGTCAGGAGCTCTGGAGAAGGGAGGAAGGTTGGAAATCAGATGACTGGGTTGTTCTGCACCTCGAAGAAGCTGTCCTGTTTGTTGTCCTCCGTGGAGGAATAAAGAACCAGAAATCAAAACAAAATGAAGCCGCTGTGAGGGGCAGTGTTTGCTTCGTTCTCTGGACAGGAAAACGGAGGCAGCAAGCAAATGCTGTTCCCGAGATGCGGGCAAGCTGAGGACAGCCCGCTAAGAAGAACCTCCGTCCTGTGGTGGCCACGTTTCTCCCGGGGACAGCCAGGTGAGCCTCCTTAGTGGCAAGTACCCGTGAGTTTCTGTTACTGGCCTGGAGGCTCAGAGATAGGAAAACGCTAGAAAGCCCCGCTTGTCACAGAATGCACGTTCTCTCTCGAAAGCTGTGCTTCTCAATGGGGCAATCTTCCCCTGCAAGACACATGCGTGCACGCGTGCGCACGCGCGCACACGCGCACACACACACACACACACACACACACACACGGCTGGGAAATCTTGCCCAAGAAGTAGTGTGCTGCGTCACTGACTCAGACAGCACTCTGAACATCTGCAGGGGAAAAAAGAGCATGGAGGAGGCAACAGATTAATGAGAATAAAATCAAGCCCTGCCTGTCTCATCCTTTGATGAAATGGGCTCCTCAAAACAGCCGACAAGATGAGCGGTGGAGCCCTCACTCCTTTTTTGTCTTAAATTATCAGTGTTCTGTATCTCCTAGAAAAATCGGAGACCTGGTTCACAGCTGGAGCTATTCTCAGTTGAGAATCAGGCCATGAAATGTAGTCTACGGGATCTTCCTCCCCACACCTGCAACATCCTCAGTCCACAATTAGGATCATTTGGTACCTTATCAAATGTCTGGATATCCATTTTTCTAAGTGGACAAAGAAATATGGAAAACCTGAGGTGCTTCATTATTCAGCAATGAAACTGATTCACTGAGAGCCCACAAGCATAGCCACTTGAACTTAATAGATGCATTAGAATAATTTGAACTGCATTACAGCAAAGCCAAAAAGCCACTTGGTAATTGATAGATACAAACAAGCCCAGGAAATTTACAGGGACCCCTGGGTGGCTCAGTGGGTTAAGCGTCTGCCTTCGGCTCAGGTCATGATCCCAGGGTCCTAGGATCAAGCCCTGCATCCCTGCTGAGCAGGAAGCCTGCTTCTCCTTCTCCCTCTGCCTGCCGGAGGCTCCCCCTGCTTATGCTGGCTCTCTCTTTCTCTCTCTCCTCTCTCTGACAATTAAACAAATAAAATCTTTAAAAAAAAAACTGACAAAGAACAGCTTTCCCAAAATAAAACCCAAACATATGTTGGAGAAAGAAAACAACGCTACCTCTCTGTATCAACATACAAGAGAGAAGGAGGACACTTTATTAAAGAGTAAGCATGACCAGATTTACAAGCTCGAAAGTATCTACAAAGTTCAGACAGAATTTTATATACGTTTCTACAGTGAAGTCGAGGAAAGAATAATTCAGTCTTCTCTTATCTCCTTGAGCAATAAATGCATTCACTTTGTGACAGCCTCCTATAAACCTCACGAGAAAGCTAATTTTGCAGGTAAGACTACACAGTGTCAAGGATCAGAAGGCTCCTGACCTTTCATTGTAGACTAAAAAGGTCAGGCCTCTTACTGGCCCTCTTCAGTCTTCAAGGTAACACTCGAAGGAAAGGAGGGTAAAGAAGCAGCCAATCCTCCCCCTTCAAAGAAAATTCGTCATTTTCCTCCTATGATTAGGAGAGAAGTCAAAGGAGTAAGTGTGTGTTTAGCCCCAACTAAGTACCAGGCATTCAGAGTTTGGTCAATTCTCCTTACCCACAGCACTTACATTCTATAAAATCACCATAAACACTGAATTAGCAAACACTAAACCCCTACCCCAGGGGAAACACAGGGCCAGGTTCCTGCGATTGTCTGGTCACAACATTTTCTTTTTCTTTTTCTTTTTCATAATTTATACAAAAAAAAAAATAATGGTCCTATTTTCATCACCTCATCAATACGTAACTTTGTTTTGTGTGTTTCTGTGTAAAGACATTTTCTGGAGTATATAGTCCTGATTCATTCACACTGAACTCACAGCCGACAGCACTGTAACTCGGGCCTGAACAAAGCTGATCTGACACGCGTATTTTCTCCATAAGGGGCGTCCCAGCTCCTTTACACTTAAAAACAACACACGGTGCTTTGGCTCTACAGCTGCAGGCCATTTTCAACAGTGGAATCACCAAAAAAAAAAAAAAAAAAAAAAAAATTGCAAAAACACAAAACCCGTGCACTTAAGAGATCAAAAAAAAAAAAGGACATTTGTTTAGCCTGAGAGCTGAAACTAGAGGGCAGATCATCATTTTATCTGGCCTCAGTTGGGCACATGCACTTTGGGGAACTCGAACTTTTTGCCACTCCATGCATTTCTGTGGATGATGGCGAAAGAAACTGAAGTATTGCTATTAGGTGACAAATACATTTTACCAAGTAGGCAAAGTCACAAATATCCATTTACAGATAATGAGGGTCCACCGGATATCTCCCTGTTTACACCCTACAAAGACCTTACAAAGGAGGTGTCCTAATCTCTACCCTACATTAAAAGAGTAAGTTCCAAGGGGCGCCTGGGTGGCTCAGTGGGTTAAGCCTCTGCCTTCGGCTCAGGTCATGATCTCAGGGTCCCGGGATCGAGCCCCGCATCGGGCTCTCTGCTCAGCGGGGAGCCTGCTTCCCCCACTCTCTCTGCCCGCCTCTCTGCCTACTTGTGATCTCTGTCAAATAAATAAATAAAAAATCTTAAAAAAAAAGAGTAAATTCTGAAAGGCTAATTAATTAGCCAAGATGACCAAACCAACAGGTGATCAATTAGGTAAACAATTCTTGGGTATCCAGTGTACATTCCGGGGCTCGAAGCAGGCAGCAGGCAGGCGAAGTAGAAAAGACCAGTGGACTCCGAACTCAAGGCCCAGTCAGGGGCCGCCTCTCAGCTCCCGTTAGACCCTTCTTCCGTGATACGGTCAGACACCCCCTCTAGTTGCCATGTTCATGTGCTCTTCTCTATCAAAAGGAGCCGCAAAGTGGGCACTACCCTTCTGGAAAAACAGTGAAATACCACCTGAGAAGGTTGAGGTCCAGCCAGAAAAGGACCACTTTCCCCAAACCGTAATTTGGGGAGGGGGGCAGAAATTTGCTCCTCCTTAACCGAACCTCCAGGTTACCCAGTATGGTGACTTCAGAGAGGTCGCTGTTACTAGAAAGATCAGCTGGCACAAAGATGAGCCATCCTCTCCAACTTAGTGCTTCCCTTACCTCTTACAAATGGTTCAGTTCTCAGCCTGAAACAACTCCCTATCATCTCTCCTTTCACTGAACTAATTCTCAGACATGGAAAGTCCCCAGCAAGTTCCCCCAGAATCTTTAGTGGAAAAAAAAAAGTCACATCACTGAGGTTAGTTTGGTTCTGTGCCCAACCTGGAGGAGAATCACTGCCCCTCCCCAACCTCCTCCTCCTTCTCTCAGTGGCGTGACCACTGGTGTTCCCAGCCCCCAGCTTGAGAAGAACTCACAGCTCCATGAGCCCGGACCCTCACATAATAGGTGCACAGGGAACTTGAGGGCAGCCCAGAGCCCCAGCAGTTCTCAAGTGAAAGGCAACAGAAAGGAATGCTAGAAGAACAATGTCTGCTAGCATGTGGGGAAGCTTCGGGAATATTCTGAGTTTTTCCTGGAGTAGCAAGAGGGACTTGAGGGTAGAATTGGCTTTGTCAAGTCTGAGTAAGGGATGAAGATACACTCCTTTATAATTACTACTGAGGCATTATTTTATGACCAGGCCTGGTGAAACATGAAACACGTGTATTGGGTTAATAGAGTTCCCCAGTGCTCACAGAAAGGTGCTCTTATACTAAAAGGTGCCATATTTAGACTTTAGAATTCTTAGCATTCTTCAGATAGTCTTGTTTGCCACCTGGATAGGAAGTTATAGTTTATTATTATGGATAGAATTTAGAGAGTAAGAAGTTTCCATAAATGCCGAACGCAGATCTTTAAGAATGTTTTGAAGCAATTTCTGTGAAAAATAACATTCGGGAGTAACTATATCAACCTTATTTTTTTTCAAATGTTGATGTTGCCAACGAGATCACTATCTAGAAATTCCAAGCTTAAAAAAAAAAAAAGATTTGAGAAAAGAGGCTTATTCCTCATTCTTTAAAGAAATCAACTTCTTTTTTCAGGAGCGGGAATAAAATGAGATGCTTAAATAGCGCAGAGGGTTAAGTATCACATAATGGTTTTACTATAATACACAGTGGCTCCTGTCAGGTACCATCCTTTGAGGAAGTACTATAATTGAGATCACAGTAAGTTGTTTTTTTTTCTTGAGAATAAAGCAACTAAGCCTGCTTTAATGGCTCCCAAGGAGGTTTCAGGCCTTTGTTTAAATACCTGCCTGTGAGTTACTTAGTTCCATTTTAAAAAAACTGTAATCAATAGAGACATGTTCCCTTCTGGCAGAGCCAGGTCCTAAAACCGGAAGTAACATAGACTGGTTGGTCAGGAGACAAATTGCACGAAGCTCTAACTGGCTTATTAGGGTCACGTAACTGGCTTATTAGGGTCACTTCTTAGTTGCAAATCAAGCATCCTGCAAATCAAGATCCTAACTGGTGTGTTATAATCGATATCTTGTCAAATGAATGAATGAATGAATGAATGAATGGGTGATTGCCCTGGTGATACACCGTGGGGGCGGGGGGCGGGGTGGGGACAGAGGAGGCAATGAATGACAATCCCACCCATGAAAACCCATAGGAACACGCTGCTCCATGTACTACTTCCTCCTTTGAATCTGGCCTTTTCAGAAAAACTCAACAATTTCACCTCTTTGCTTTCTAGTATCACAGATTTATTGTCTGCTTTCTTAAGTAAATATACCAATAAGTCAAATTCATTTTCACCTGGGGGAAGGATAAATTGTACAGGACCTAAGAATGGGGCCAGGAAATCTGTCCAGCCCCCTTCCTGCAGTAGCAGCAAAAATCTCAGTGTTGCCAAGTTATCGCAACAAAGTTGATCATGTGTATCTAATTATGGTATGTCATTATATACTAGGATATCCTACCACTGTAGCAATATTTATGATACCTGAATATAATGACACCATTACCTTATTGCTACAGAGGTACAGAGACTCAGGAGAGGAGTTTAAGACAACTCCTTTTATGATGCTCTTAATGTGCCATAAATCGGACTGTAAGACTTAAAGTTCATCTTGATGTTTTCCTACTTCTAAAAAGCTTTTAGGCTATGGTGAATAAAGTGCCTTGTGCGTTTTCAATTTGATGGCTAACCTTTGAAGGAGGTTCTAAAAGCCAAGTGAATACCATTGCTGCTCCCACCCACTGGATTCAGCAAACACACGCTGGGCTCCTTGAATGTGATTGGTTGTGAGCTGGGTGCTAAGGATACAGCTGAATAAGCTACAGGCCCCTCTCAGGAGCACTTCTAGTCTAGGAATCCTAACTGAACATTGGGTAAACAATGCTGTAAAGAGAGACATGAGCTGTGATAAATGCATGCACAGTGTACAGTGAGACCCAAAGGAAACCATCATCAATTCTGCCTAGAAGATTGAGGAAAGGTTTCATGGAAGACATGAAATTGAACCAAGCCTTGAGTAATGTTGGTACCAAGGTAGCTTAACCTACCCTTACAGTGAAGTGGTATTTTTCGAACTTGAGTGATAAAATGATAGCAAAAGGAATGGTTTGGCCTCTCGGAGTTGACTTACAGTATTTTTTATTCCAGTGATATTTTGAAACACACATACATAAAACTAGGTATAAAATCCTCATGCTTTTATTCTATTATAAAATCAAAACAAATTTACAAAATCAGTAAGATCAAAGTGACAATATCAATGGACTCCCAGTTAGCCACCTTTCAGTTAATGTAAGGGATGATGTTATTTTCCTGAAACCCAACTGGCAATGTTGTTGATGTTGAATCTTCTGTTTCTCTGGCTTATCAAACTAATCTGTACAAAGTAATATACTTAAACATACAGTAGGACAAAAGAGCTTATGATGTAACATTGCAGCTGTCTTCCTTTGAAGAAACCACTGTTTCTGATTTTGTCTGGTAGGTACTGCTGTATTTCTCAATTTGCTTATGCTGATATTTTGTATGTATCAACCTTAAGCATTTTGTACCAATTTATTGATTTTTAGATGTAGACTTCACACTCTTATCTACTACTCACTTCCCCTCTATATTCCACCCAATCGAGTGACAAGTGTGGTCACCTACAAACGTTCAACAGCATTTTAAATTTAAATTTCTCTCATTTTATTAGACAAAGTACTACCCCAAAACCTTCCTTCAATGTCCCCTCCATTTCATCTCCCAACTCGTGTCCGCTATCCCTTTCCTTGCATGATAATATTTATATCCTGAATCATAACCATAGTTAAGATACCTGTGATTTGCCCATAGATTGATCCTAAAGGTTAAAAACCTCTAAGCTTTGTTAACACTGGTTTGACCAAATGTTATACACTTTAGAACAAAATGATTCTCTCCAGAGGCAGACTGTTGAAATCCTAGCTCTGCTGGTATCACCTGTGCAAGCTTGAGTGAACAACCTCATTGTGCCTTGTTACGTCATCTAAAAAAAAATAGGAGATAATAATTTTACCTACCTCATAGGGTTGCTATAGTTCAGTGAATTAGTGCATGTAAAATATATAGTGCGTATACAGAGTAACTACTCAATAAATACTAGCTTCTATTACATTTCCTTCCTACGGCTTTCAGAGGAGAATGTCCCCGGCGTCAGGTTCAAATTTATTATCTTCTTTTATATATTTGGCCAATAGCTTTTTCCTTATTCTATTTCATCTCCAAATTGTTCCTTTTGTCTGCTTTGCTCATCCCCTTTATCTGGACACTTTCTCCTGGGACACCTGCATCCTCTTGTGTCCTTCCTCCTTAGGCTGAGCTGGATGTTCTTTAAGTCAGCTCACATCTTTGTTAGCCTCAGCTTCCCTTCCCCAACAGCATGGAACTCTTTTTCATATCTCTGCTTTTTTAGACCCCCTGTGTCCCCTGTTGCTTGTCTTCTGAGCTCCTGGTTTATCATTTTCTCCATCTAATACAGACATCTTGATCCCTACCCAAATCTGGCATGTGAAATCACACAAGCAATTTGGCCAGCAGTCAAAATTCTGAGTTTCTAAAAATTTTATATAGTTGGTTCTATTGCATCATTTTTTAAAGATTTTATTTATTTATTTGAGAGAGAATGAGAGAGAGATCATGAGAGGAGAGAGGTCATCGGCAGAAGCAGACTCCCTGACGAGCAGGAAGCCCAAGGTGGGACTCGATCCCGGGACTCCGGCATCATGACCCGAGCCGAAGATAGTCGCTTAACCAACTGAGCCACCCAGATGCCCTATTTTGTCATTTTTTAAAAATAAAATGTATTCTCAAGTAACTTCTTAAGAAAAAATGCAATGGGTGCCAAACTTCCTCGAAGTTTTTATCCTGTCTTCACATGATTTTTATATATTCTCCATGGAATTTTAGGTTAAAATCATTTTCCCTTAGAACTCTGAAATTCTGGGGCACCTGGGTGGCTCAGTCAGTTAAGCATCCGACTCCTGGTTTCAGAGCAGGTCATGATCTCAGGATTGTGAGATGGAGTCCCACGTAGGGCTCCGTGCTCAGCACAGTGTCTGCTTGAGATTCTCTCTGTCCCTTTCTGCCCCCCCCAACTCTCTCTCTCTAAAATAAATACAATCTTGTTTAAATAAAACAACTTTGAGATTCTTCCTTTAACAGCACTTAGTAGAGTGATCGTGTGTCCCACTGTGCTTCTGATAGTCATGGTTTATATCTGCGATCCCGCGTGGGACAGTCTGGGTTGGACAATAAATTACATGGTCCTTGTAGCTCTCAGCATTGGTGTTGTTGATGAATAAAAAGAGTCATTTAATTATTTTTTTTTAAGATTTTATTTATTTGTCAGAGAGAATGAGCACAAGCAGACAGAGAGGCAGGCAGAGGCAGAGGGAGAAGCAGGCTCCCTGCTGAGCAAGGAGCCCGAGGCGGCACTCGATCCCAGCACTCCGGGATCATGACCTGAGCTGAAGGCAGCTGCCCAACCAACTGAGCCACCCAGGCATCCTGAGTCATTTAATTATTGTTCCATTCTAGGTAACATATTTTCTTCTTGAAAGTATATAGACTTATTTTTATCCTCAATGTTCTAAAAAAAAAAAATCATAGGATGTGTAGGCATTTTTTTTTTATTTTATTGCGATGGCTACTTAGTTGTCCCTTTCAATTTGAAGGTATTTTATTATTCAGCTATAGAAAATTATATTTCCGGGCACCAGGGTGGGTCAGATGGTTAAGCGGTCACCTTCGGCTCAGGACATGATCTTCAGGTCCTGGGATTGAGCCCCATGTCAGGTTCCCAGCTCAGTGGGGAGTCAGCTTCTCCCTCTCTCTCTACTCCTCCCTCTCTTCCTGCTTATACTCCTTCTGTCTCTCTTTCTCTCTCAATTGAATAAATGAAAAATATTTTTAAAAAGAAAATTGTATTTCCTAATTTCATGGAAAACTTCCTATTCTCCATTTTCTCTTACCTCACTTTCTTTAATTCTTAAGTTTCTAGTTTAGGTGACTGAGAGGGTATTTGAGCCACTTACCAAAACAATAAATACATTCAGTATTTACATATATACACACAAGCAGATACAGTGAAGAAGTCAATTTTGGAAAATGCTTTGCTGGTGGGACATCTAGGTAGAGATCAAGATTATATGCTCTCTAGTCAGAATGGTTTCCTCTCCCTTTGTCTATTATTCTCTAAGAATGAGGAATATGTCTTTGTGTGAAGTATCACTGGGGGGAAAACTTTCACTTGGGAAATTTTGGGGGAAAGTATATTTACCAAAAATTCCATCTGTCAAAATATGGTTTTTCAATTATGCCAAAGGTTTCAGTGCAACTCAACATTTTCCCACTCCCTGAAATAGCCAAACAATAACATTCAGGATAGACAGGGAAGAATTAATGCTGATTCCAAAGGCATAAAACTGGCAGCCAAGGAAGTAGAACTGAACAAGATGTTTAAAAATCATGTCTCTTATTGCATGGAGCGCTGGGTGTGGTGCATAAACAATGAGTTCTGGAACACTGAAAAGAAATTTAAAAATCATGTCTCTTCTATCCTTTTCCTTTCTTTCTCTAGTTCCTTCCTTTTTAATCACATATTAACAAAACATTTCAGCTCTCATATTCCAGGGTAAGTTGTAAGGCTTGCAGTAGGATATAAAAACACTCCAAGGTCATAAGACATTTCCAGTTGATTATGCCACTTGAAATAGAGAAGAGGCTTGAGAAAATGAAATACTAAAAGGCCTCTCCTGAAATTTTTCCTGGAACCCTATGGCTGTCACTGCACAAAATGTTCCCTTTTACTACAGGAAATCGGAGCCTTGGGGACCCCAGCAGTTTTCATTTAAGCATTTAGCCCACAGACATTTTAAGATGGTTCCTGAGGGATTCTCCTTAGTTCCTTCCCACTGTTATTTCCTTGACACAGTGTTGGCAGACATATATGCTAGAGAGTTTAAGCAGGCTTCAATCTGGCCAAGACATATATGGGTATTAGCAAGCCCTACAGAATGGACTGATTCAAGAGACCATTGAGAGTTGGAACTGCTGACCCATAGGAAAGATTTAGAAGTCAAAACTGTTCCTGGAGAAGATATGCTCTCCTTTGTGTTATGGAAAAACACGTTATTATAGATCTATATAGGTCAGAAATATCGTGGTGAACACTATGATGGACTTCCCAGATGTCCCCCTCAGGAATGAAGGACTTTTATTTCCAGATTCTGGGAGCTCTCTGCAAGGGACTATGTCAGCTGAATCTAATAGACTGGACCGAGCTCACATTCCCTTTTCAGGGCAACGTCATCCAGTGATGAATAATGCAGGAGGCATAAAGGCCTATATTCTGGGACACGCCTGGACAAGTCTGAAGGGCCATCCCAGCTCTAATGTCCCCCAAGCGATGGGCTAACCCCTTTGTTTAGAGGGCATCCCAGTTCAATTTCCCTCTAGCTCAATCCTGCTTCCTTTCCCTCCCTGCTCTAGGTGCTGATCCCCAACACTCCCTAATAGATGCCTCAGCCCTTAATTCCAAGTACCATCCTAGACCATTTGCCCAGGCAACCCTGCTTGTAGTAAATGAGGAGAGCCTAAGGGCAAGCACCTTGCTAAAAGGCATCCTGATGCCTCCAAATCAACGGACGCAATCTCTAGATGTTGCAAAGTTTATACAGCACTTTCATCTTATTAGAGTCTCAAGTCCACCCTATGACTCAGGAAGGCAGCTATGCTCACCACTATACCACCAACGCTACCCTATGACTTAGGGATGATTTTATCTCCATTTTACAAATCAGAAGCATGAGTCTCAGAGAAGGTAAGTGACTGCTGCATGGCTCAATTCACTAAACCATTGGTGAGAATCTTAATGAGGGTGGTGTAAAAGGTGGCCTTAAGGTTGGAAGCTAAGTTTGACTGGTATCTCCTATATTAGTTTTCCATTGCTGCCATAACAAACCACCACAAACCCAGTGTCTTAAGACAGCACAAATGTATCATCTCACAGTTCTGTAGGTCAGAAATCCTGGTAAGTTTAGTTGGTTCCCTGGCTTCGTATTTGACAAGGGCAAAACAAAAGTGTTGACTCGACTGGGTTCTTGTTGTAAGACTCTAGGAAAAGTTAGTTTTCAAGCTCATTCAAGTTATTGGCCCAATCCAGTTCCTTATGGTTGTAGGACTGAAGTCCTAATTTCCTTGCCAGCTATCAGTCGGGGACTGGCCTTTGCTCCTAGGGGATGCCCACATTTTTTCTTACACTTTCTGCATGCCCTCCAACCCCAGCACCAGCAGGTCATGTCCTTCTCATGCCTTGAATCTCTACAACTTTGTTTCTGCCGCATCTCTCTGAATGTGTCTTCTGCCATCCTCTTTGTTGCATTTCTCTTCTGATTTGGGCCAGAGAAATTTCTTTGCTTATAAAGGCTCATGTGATTAGATTGAGTAATCCAATCCAAGCAATCCAGGTTAATCTTCCCATTTTAAGATTCGATAACCAGAACTACATTGGCAAAATCCCTTCACTACAATGTCTAGATTAGTGTTTGATTGAACAACTAGGGGATTGGAATCTTGAGGAGACAGCTTTGGAATTTCATCTACCACATTTAGGACTTACGTATCTAAAATAGATGGCAGACTCAGGGCCCAGGGAGCAAGCTGTTGTCTGATACACTTGAACTTGCTGATTTTGATCACTGCTTCTGAGAGGTCGAACACCACAGAAATGAGCACTATGAAAAACCGACAAGATTACCCAGTATTCTTTACAGTCAGTCCCCATCTCCTTGACTACTCTCTGGTCCAAATATCACTGATAGTTCTTTACGGGCGGGGTCTCCCAAATGTTCCTAATGATAGTATTCACCTATTTCCTAGGACTCTCCTTTCTGGGTCCTGATTCAGTGAATCTGGGATGGGGGCCCCAGAAATTCATACTTAAGAAGTACCCCACAGGTCAACCTACGCTAAGGAAAGATGAAGATACATTGCCTTGAGACTTAGGCCCTTTACTACCACTAGGCATTTGCATTTGCTGTTTGCTCTGCCTGGGTTACTCCTCCTCCTACTCTTCGCAGGTCCAGCTCCTCCCCATCCCTCAGGCTTCAGTTGTCTGTCATGTTCTCTTCTCAAAAAGGATCTCAAAATACCAGCCTCTCTACTTGAGATTGGTTCTTCTGTCTAGTTATATTTCAGCCCCTCACAGTTTCATTTCCTGTACCATGCTGATCATAATCTGCACATATTTTATTAAAGAATTTCCCTGTTTCTTATCTATCTCCCAAACTAGCATGTAATATTGAACAAGGCCAGGACCATCTTGCAATTTATTGCTTATGCTGAGCACACTGCTTGATATTCAAAAAGTGTTCACTGAATAAATGAGTGAATAAATGAATGAAGGGCAGCAAACTCATAAGCATAGTATCACACTCCAATAAAAGCCAAAGTCCCCTAGGGCAAAACCTAGAAGCTCAACTGGTGATCTCCCCATTTTCTCAACAAGAATATGTGGGGGGAAAATGAAGTATTTTTTTCTAATTTGAGTAAACAAACTTTAGAGATATGGGTGCAATACTTAGTCACCCAATATATGTGTAACCTTAGTATTTCAAATATTAATGAAGAGAGAAACCATTATGTTTCATCAGTACTTATTACTCTCTCTCTCTAGAACAGTCATTATCACAGTTCTCTATTTAAATATGTACCCAAATGTGTATAGACTTTCACAACTGTTAGTAGATAATCTAAAGTGTAAGCTAAAAACTAATTCAGGTGTGCCTCAATTGGTTACTGAAGTGCTATGTGTAAGTCCTATCCTTTGGGGACCCAAAGCACCCCTAAAACTGATTTTGCTTGTATATACTTCAGATTTGACTCACAAGTGAGTAAACAAAATGAGAACCTCCCTCTTCCTTCACCAGCCCCTAGATCTCTTCTCCATCTTTCTCTGTTCTGTGCGCCCCAGGAGGCTGACTTCTATGGACTGCATAACTCAGACCTCTGTAACCTCTGGCTTCTGGTCAGGTTTAGCTCATGGGAGTCACCTGGAGAGTAATCAGAGCACAGGAGATTAAAAAAAAAAAAAAAGGTCGAAATAATTATTCCTGTGGCTTTCTCCTAGTTCCATACCATTCTTCTGTGATAACAATTCCTATGGCAGAAGGAGGGGGGTACCCCAGCACCCCTCAACTCTACCATTTCCTCTAAATAATTTCTTCACTAAGATATGTTTGAAACTCCCAACTAAATGTACTGCTTTCTTCTGGGACTCTGACCTATTACTCATTTTCCTTAGCCCAACTTCCCAGTTCATTTGTTTGATTACAAGATTACAAGAGGGGGCATTCCTAGGCTATCTTCAGCTCCTGGCCATTATATATGACCATTCAGGATGCTAAGCAAAATTTCTTGTCTTCATACTTCCAATGTTTTAAAAGACTGAGAAAGGCAAAATTGTTCACAGTTTGATAGGGATTCTCTTCCCTGCTTAGCAGAAATTAGAGCTAAGACTTTAAAGCTAATTTGAATTTTTTTAAATGATGAAGCCGACCTTGAGTACTTATATTTGAAAGCTTAATTGTTCAGCTTTAGAGCATTTTCATTGATTTGTGAATGAAAATAAATCATTTGAGTGGACTATTTTGCTTATAAAGTGCTTCATTTGGCTGTATTTCAAGAAATGCAACATGGCAAACAATACTTGTAATATGAATGGTTCAGAAAACAAACAGATAAAGAGCTAATAAAATTTCCATTCTTTGATTCACTATGAATGTGTCCTAGCACTTGAACAAAGCTCATCTAATGAGTATTTACCATTTTGCCTAATTGGGAAGGGACCACTTTCTACAAATGAGTTATAAAATACCCTAGGCTCTGCCACTGAATTTTTATACAGGTAAATGAGGTATTGCATGGAAAATGCTTTGGATCTTGGGTGGAAAGGAGACACTGGTGTGGAAACAGTGGACTGGGATATATTCTAACTATGACATGTCCTAGAAATAAAATTGTCAAGAAGTTATTTCATCTATTCATTCTTTGGATTTCTCATCGTTAAATCAATAGTAATAAAACCTTCCAACTTCATAAATAATGAGCAAATATATTAGTTTGTGTTCCCTACAAAACAGAGCCTGAGACAAGGACCGGAGAGCAGATGGTTTACTTGGGAGGTAGTCCTATAAAGCAGGAATGAGGGAATAGGAAGAATGAGAAAAATACAATAAAAAGATTTCATGAATGACCTTGTTACCACCATGAATAACTCGAACTCACACCCACTGGGCCTTCTCTAAGCATCCATGTAGAAAGATTCTCAGAGTTGTTTCTTTAAAGGAAGCAGAGGGCAGTGACTAATGCATTTATCCAGAGACTCTTCACTTGTTGAAGGCTGCCACCAGATATTAACTCCCTAGCACCTCTAAGCACCTCTAGTTGTGCCTTCCAGAGGTTAACAGAACCTCTGGGGCCCTAGGGCAGGGGGAAAAAAAAAAAAAAGCAATGCTTGAGGCAGATGCTTTTAAGGTACGTGGAACTGTCCGCCTCAGAGGTGCTGAAACTAGAAGGCTACGACATGGGGGGAAAAGGTGTCTGTTACAGGAAATAGACTTTAAATATTTTTTTTTAAAGATCTTATTTATTTATTTGACAGAGATCACAAGTAGGCAGAGAGGCAGGCAGAGAGAGAGAGGAGAAAGCAGGCTCTCCATGGAGCAGAGAGCCCGATGCGGGGCTCAATCCCAGGACCCCGGGACCATGACCTGAGCCGAAGGCAGAGGCTTTAACCCACTGAGCCACCCAGGCACCCCAGAAATAGACTTCAAATGCTTTTTGTTCACAGCCTGAACTAAGGCAGTTGTAGTGGGGGTGGGGAGGAAGATTTCAAGAGACATCTGAGATAGAAATGACAAGGCTCATGACTAACCAAATAGAAAACTCCAGAATGAAATTGATACTTCTAGCATAAAAGGCTAGATAGATAACTGAGTTGATCACTAAGATAGGACTATGGTGCTAGGTCAGTTTTGTTGAAGAAAAATGGAGAGATCTGTATGAGGCATAAGGAATCTGTATTGAGGATAAGGAATCCATTCACTTTCCAGTTTCCACAATGTTAAGAAAGGCAAATATTTTATCATTATGATGTGATTCTAGAACTCTAATTCCCTTGTGGCAATGGCATTCTCAACCTAGGACAGTAAGTGGGAAATTAGCACAGCTTCCTTTCCTGTAACAAACAGTAAGATAAATCAATGAGTAGGTTTCATATTAAGTGATGCTGGGGTTGGGAGTATTTAGTTCTCTCCATGTCTGATATTTCAATATGGAGGAATATCCATTATTGTTGTCCTTCTAGCCTCTCCATCTGAGAATGACTTCTCAGCCCACCCTTTTATCAGAGACTTGTGGTTTTCCAGGGACACTGGTCACTTGAGACAGTAAATCTGACTGATTCTGGAAATCCAGTTGTCCATAAATATAAACCACATTCTCCAATATCCTAAATATTGGTTTTTCCCTGTGAGTTTAGAGCCCAGAGAGTAAAAAGGGATGCTAATAGGACTCCTTGAACACCTACAAATGAAGGCCATTTAACCAGAAAGAACCTCCAAAGTCCTGCCCAGAAATTGCAGTTTATTCCAGAAAGGTCTTTGCAGTAAATAGAGACTTAATGATTACTTAGGAATACGCTTGGTTTCAGAAATGAAATAAGAGCACACATTTCCAGGAATTTAACAACGGGCTAAGCCAGAAATCTCGACAGAGCTTTAACCTTGAATGGCCCCAACTGATTAAATATACAATTATATATGTAATCAGAGTGCACAGATAGAATACACTGAAACACTGGAAATATAAAGGGATAGAAAAAAAGGAAATATTTCCTTTCAGAACAGAACATCTTTATAGGACATACTGATCCAATTTACCAGAAGGGACAGCAATTTCTGGCTATTTCTCTTTTGGGGTCAGACAGCCAATTTTCCCTGTTACCAAGCATCTTGGCAGAATTAATATCTCTTTGTGCTTGAAAGGGCCTTAGAAAATTAATTTAGCTCCCTTATTTTCTGTTCCCTCTAAACGAGAGTGGACAAAGTTTTGTTTTGTTTTGTTTTTATAAAGGGCAAGTCAATACTTTGGCTGCCACAGGGTCTCAGTCACAGTAATCCAAGGTTGTCGTCGTAACACTGGAGGCAGCCATAGACAATGTTTAAGTTTTCTTTGCACACAGCCACACCTGTTCACACTGAACCAGGTCCTATTAAAACGCAGTCGTGGACCAGTGCCCATCTAAAACAAGTGATTCTCAAGAGACCACAATGAGATAGGTACAGAAATTGACAGTAAGCATTTAGAAACTTGCACTGCCATTATTGCCAACAGCCAAGCACATGATTTTTGTAGTAATTCATTCTTGCTGTATTTCACAAAAGCATCAGGCAATGATGAATTGGAAATACAATGCTGATGCTTCAGCCATACGGTTGGAGGAGCAAGACTCTAAATTCCAAGCTCATCCTCATTTTCCAGACAGGCAGTGAGACTCCAAGAATGGAGCTGTTCAGTGTCACCTAGCCAGATAGGGGAAGAGCCAAAATATGAACCAGGTTTCCTGATTCCTAGTCCAGCGATGTTCCCCCATCTGGTACAAATGTCACAAAAATTCTCCGTATGGTACAAAGTCTATGTTAATGACTTTATGCCTTAACATCTTTTCACAAGGCCACAGCTACAGCTCTCAGCCCTTTGACTGCTCAAAAGGTTCAATGATCACATGCCAAATGATTTTCCGTCAAGGTAGAAAATAAAACCGTTCAGCTTCTGGACTTCTCATTCTGTGTCTAATGCTACCTGGGTTCAGGCTATTGCTCCAAGCCAGTCTGCCTCTCTCAGTTATTTAATTAAGATTCTTTAACTTCCAGGACAAACAGCTGTGAGAAAATACAAATTAATTCTAGGATCTCTTTTCACCCCCACTCATGTATCTGAACGGGAAAAAAAGCCACATTATTCCCAATATTCTGCCCTCTTCTATTCCCTACCATCCACCTCGGTGATTTTCAACCCTCCGTTATATAAGGAAAAAAATAGCTATTTATGTATGCAAAGACAGTGTGGATAGCTATTAACAATATAGTGAGTAATGAGGGGCAAGTGTAAGGTATGTGGAAGATGGAGAAGCTGACATAATTTGTGGAGGGCTCTTTAAGGCCTACAAATCTAAATGATGCCAAAGATTCATTGACCGTGGTGGCAATAGCAGCTTAAAGAAGGGTTACTTAAAAATGAATGAAAAATATTGATTCACAAATGAAAAAGATGATGACTCCTGCTAACATGATTCAGCTTGCAGGGTAAAATGGCCACACCGTGGTAGGTCAAGGATCAGTTTTAGAAACAACTGCTTGAATTTTATTTAGAGGACATTAAATGCCTAAGAGTCTCAATTTCAGATTCCACGGATTTATCGTCATCAGTGAATGATTTGAGACTTGGGCCAAAGTTTGCTTCTGTTGAATAAACTCCACATAGATTGGAGACAGTTAATATTGCACACTTAAAATGGACTTGATTCATACTGATAGACTTACTTCTAGTTTTATACCATTTTACTCTGTTCCTTAAATAGAACCGTCAAGAGGCTTTGCTAGGTGACATGACGAACTTATTTTACTTCTAAATATCTTCATGAAACAAAAGGCATTTATTTTAAAATGTCATCTAGTTCATCTGTTTACATGGTTTTGATGATCCAGATTGGTGTCAACTAGGACTTCTAGAATCATTGTACTGTTGCTCTATCTAGGGAAACAAAATCATCCAGGCTTATATTCACTCAAAAATTGTCGCTGAGAGGGACACCTGGGTGGCTCAGTCAGTTAAACTTAAGCATCTGCCTTTGGCTCAGGTCATGATCTCGGGGTCCTGGGATTGAGCCCCATATCGGGCTCCCTGCTCAGTGCGGAGCCTGCTTCTCCCTCTTCCTCTGCCCCTCCTCCCTGCTTATGAGCACTCATGTTCTCACTCTCTCAAATAAATAAAATCTTTTAAAAAAAATTCTCTCCAACAGGGAATGTAAAACTCATTGTCTATATGGAAAACAATATGGAGATAGTACATATAAGTGGAATAATATACTATTTGTAGTTTTGTAACTGGCTTATTTCACTTAGTATAATATCCTCAACGTTCATCATTATTGCCTGTAACAAGATCTCTTTCTTTTTTTTAAGCCTGAACAGTATTCCATTTGATGTATGTAAAGTAGTCAAACTCACAGAAAGTAGAATAGTGGTTGCCAGGGGTTGGGAGAAGAGAGAAATGGGGAGTTGCTTTTTGATGGGTATAGTTTCAATCATATGAGATTGAAAAGATCTGGGGATCTGTTGCACAAAAAATGTCAATATAGTTAACAACACTGAACTATACACTTAGAAACTGTTAAGTTGGTAAACTGTGTGTTCTATCACCATTTTTTAAATTAATTTTAAAAATATTCACTAATCTTTATGTGTGTCACCATGAATGAAGAGGCAGTGCTATAATGAGAAGACTGCAGGGACTCTGGCATTGGTAGTCCAAGGTTCAAATTCAAATTCAGCCCTGCCATTTACCAGCTCTTTTGTGTCCGTCAAGTTAAGGTTCTAAGCTTCAGTTCCCTCATCTAGGACATACTCACCTTGTGAGACCATTAATCAGATTAAAAGTAATCATGAATATAAAACTTCTAGTAGGTTCAAAAAACAACAGCAGTAATGATGAAAATGATGTTGGTCGTAAGGTGGTAGAGGAAGGGAAAAGAATAAAAGAGAATGTCCAGACCTAAGAGCCTTTTAGTGATATTTAGGTTTTTCTCTGATCTGTTTCTATCTAGAAGGTAAAGAAACCCCTCCACTTTTTCTTGAGATGCTGTAGCAAGCCAGCGTAAGTGGCAAACTTTGTCCCTTATTTCATAACAGGCTCATTCAAATGATGAGCCCACAACCTCTTATTCCAAACTCTTCATTTCCCAGAAGCAAAATATATTCTCAAATAATAACCTGCACCTGACTGCGCCTAAATTTTATAGGCATTGGCTGTGAAAGAGACAGTCTGTGTTCAAAAGCCAGGAGAGAGACACTCTATACCACACATCACCCACCCCATCCTTGGATAAATTTATCTTCATGTTCATACATGTTAGCTGTCATGCAACCTGTGTTTTACAACTGGCAAGTCACAGATTATAATGCCATGTGTTGGAGTTACTCCAGCATTTTTCTCCAGGGTAGATTATTTTTAGGGCCGCCTTTTTCAAATTTTCATCTTTGAAATTTTGAAATCCATGAAACTTGTCATGGAATTATCATGAGTTGGGCTCTGGGGAATTTTTAATACAGTGTGCTGGGTTCTCATGGAATCTGAAGGAGTAGAAAGTAAAAAGGGTCAGATGACTAAAGAGTGGTTGGGTTTGGTTTTTTTTTTTTTTTTTCACCTTAAGTGATCAATAAAAACAAAATCTTTTTTTTTTTTTTTTTTGAGAAGGAGAGAGAGAGAGAGAGAGAGAGAAAGAAAGAGCATGCTCAGGGGCTGTGTGGGGAGAGGAAGAGAGAGAATCTTAAGCAGGCTCCGTGCCCAGTGTGGAGCCTAATGTTGGGCTCAATCTCAGGACCCTGAGATCATGACCTGAGCCAAAATCAAGAGTTGGATGCTTAACCGACTGAGCCACCCAGGCACCCCATTAAAAACAAAGTTCTTAAACAGGTTGAAGGTTTTGATTATCTAGGCCAGGGACTGGCAAACTGTTTCTGTAAAGAACCAGATAGCAAATATTTAAGGCTTGTAGCTTACAATGCCTCTGTCACAATTATTCAACTCTGCTGTTGTAGCATGAAAATGGTCAGAGACAATAAATAAATAAATTAGTGTGGTTGTATTTATGGGCACTTCACTTATGGACACTGAAATGTGAATTTCAAATAATTTTCACTTGTCACAAAATAATCTTTTGATTTTTTTTCAACCATTTAAAAAGGTAAAAAATCATGCTTAGCCCACAGGCTGTACGAAAATAGGCCACAGGCCAGATCCAACCTGCAAGCTATAGTTTGCTGACCCCTGATCTAGGTAAACTGTCCTTTGGAATGTTGTCAATACCAAGAGGTGTCCTAAATGTCCACAAAATAAAATCGAAACATCTTAGTCTAATGTACCAAGCCTTCCATTATCTGACCCAAATCTCTTCTCCCACTCCCATGCTCTCTGGCCATCTTCCATCTAAGTCTATCTGGTTTTTCATTATTCCAGAATATACCATGGACCGTCATATCACCATGCCTGTTCCTTCCCTGCCAGTTCTACATGGTAAAAACTTATTCATGTCTTCATGTATGGCTCCCATACCATGTTCTCCATGAAAAATTCCTTGATGTATTCCTTCCCCTAGTGAGAATAAATGCTTCATGTCCTTTTGTATGTACCTCACCTGTGACATGTGTTAGTGTCCTGTATCATGATATTTTTGTCTATATTCTAATCAGATGGTCATCTTTGTGGGGAAAGAAAATGTGTGTTATTCATGGCTATATATCCCCTCAGTACCATTTCTTAACGTATTGCCTTGTATGTAGCAGATATTCAATAAATACTTGTTAATGAATGGGTTTATTAACATATTCAGACACATGATCAGAACAACTCTAAAATACATTAACACACCTCTATCCTTATTCTCCTTAAGCCCTGATGGGGAGAAGATCAGAAGAGCTTTCCTCTGAAAAGGAGACAACACCTGAAGAGCTACCAAACATTTGGAACAACTTGCCATCTGAGCCCTTATGGGGCATCAAGTACGCCAAGCTTGCATGACTTCTGCAATACGAGTCACGTCACAAGGAGTATTTCCTAGAAAGTAGAGCTTTAGGGAACCTTATAAATCACCTAATCCCACAAATCCTTGTGAAATGAGGTTGAGCTCAGAAAGAAGACCGAACCCACTAGCTTCACTCCCTAGGACATAACTCTGAGCCAGAGCTTGTTCAATTCCACTTTGTTGAAAACACATTTTCACTGCTTACAGGTAAATATCTAGAAGTAGAATTGCCAAGACAAAAGTAGGTGTGTGTTGGGGAGGAGAGGGTTGTATTATTTTGTTTGATAGAGAGAGAAAGAGAGAGAGAGAGAGCATGTGCATGGTGGGGGGGAGGCAGAGAGAGAAGGAGAATCTTAAGTAGGCTCCATGCCCAGCACGCAGCCTGATGCAGGGGTCAATCTCACAACCCTGAGATCCTGACCTGAATGGAAATCAAGATTTGGACGCTTAGCCTACTGAGCCACCCAGGCACCCCAGTGGGTGTTTAACTGTATAAGAAAACTAAACTGTTTTCCCAAGCATCTGTACCATTTCACATTTCCACCAATAATGTATGAGGGAATTCAACCTCTGCACCCTTGCCACACATGGTCTGGGCATTGTTTTTACCATTAGCCATTCTGGTGGGTAGTGGTATTCCCTGGAACCATAGCAGAGGTCCCAGGGAGCATCTCACACATTTTTAATTTGCATTTAATTTGAATTTTCCTGTTGACTAAAGATGTTGGGGACGTTTTCATGTGCTTATTGACTGCTCATACAGTATCCTTAGTAAAATGTCTGCTTAAGTATTTTGCCCACTTTTTATTGAGCTCTGTCCTTTTTTATTGGGCTGTAGGGGTTCCGGAGCCTGCCATATTTTAAAAAGAGCCTTGCAAATAGTTTTTAGAACATTTGACCAAAATAAATGTATTTTGGCTCACGGTATTTTGTTAACGCCTCACCCACATACACAATTTACACCCCACATCATATTCCTAAGCAGTGATACGACATATATTTCTTTGCTCACTAAACTGACTCATACTTCCAACTTGCAGCTGAAACACTCAATTTCTGCCAGAGTCCTACAAAAAAAGCCTCAATATTCCAATCCAATATATGAAAGTAGATGTGAACTATATTGAATTTCTCATATTGTCATCAGGCCTGTTGACCAAAAGCTATTTGATTTGCAAAGCCCTTCCTGGGTAGATGGGTCAGTGTTTATTTTCATGGATTTTGCTGTTCTAAATCAAATCAACCAACAGGCCTTTATTGAGTGCTCTAAGTCATCTCTGTAAGGCATTTCATGCATTACATATTAAATTCCAGTTCACAAATTCAATTCCTCTTTTTTGACCCAAGTTTTATTTGTGTTCTTTTGACAGCCTGTATTAAGCCTTTTCATCATTTTTAGCAGCCAGATGTCCAAATGGGAAAGCAAATTATTTCCCTGAAATTTGACATCATCATAATTCCAATATGAGTAACAACAATAATAATAACACTAATAAAACCCCAAATTTTTGTAATCATTCATAGCAGGTACATACAACTCAACTACACCTTACTACCACTCCATAGGGTAGAAATCACCTTTCTATTTCACTGGTAACTGAAATTGTTTCAGGAAGTAAAGAAACTCATCTGAGGTTATGCATGTTAGCTATTGACTAGGAAGGAGAAAATCTGAGCCCTTGTCTTATAAAAGAACCCACTGGCTTTTCCACATTGTGAGGAATATTTTCCAAAGTGGCATCTATTCCAAAATTAGACACAAAATACCAAATGTAATTCCTACTAAGTGCTGCTATAAATCTGGTGACCCGGGAATTTGGCTCCTTTTTCAGCCCATATTTATTTTACATATTTTAGTGACCTCTTCTCATTATTCAAAAAGAGAAGTCAAAGAATCAGAAAAGCACAAGGAAATTACAAATCAGTTGAAGTCACACCACACAGTTAATTTGGAACATTGAGACATCCTTCTGAATGGCTCACTCTCAATTTCCCCTCCACTTTGTCTCTCATGGTCTACACACACACACACACACACACACACACACACACACCCCCCTAAGTGGAATTGTTGGGGTCATGCACCTATATATCTTGATTGCCAAAGGTCCTCCACCAGTCTTATCAGAGGTTCAGGGAGCACCTCACATGTGATGGGGAGCACACTCCACTCCAGCATCCCTGTTACATGGCCAACCTGCTGCCGCCCCTGTTACAGAGTACTGTGAGCTGGGTCTTGGCTCTGCAGGGAATGGCTATCCTTGCTGGGTGACCACTGCTGCTTCCTAACTTTCCACAATGGAATGCTCCCATCCCATCACGGTTCTCGTCACACTAGGAACATACCCTGTTCCAGACCTCTTATCTGCATATCACAAACCAGGCTATGCCTTTTCCCGACTCTCCTGTAAAGCTGGTGATAATCAAAAGACACTACAGCAAAAACTAATGATGTACTGTATGGTGACTAATATAACACAATTTTTTAAAAAAAGAATCATCTGTTAGCAGTCCCCAAATGAAGACCCATCTTTAGAGTCCCTCAGGAGGGGAGTTCTCAGCCTTGCTCCCAGCCTCCACATGGCATATGACACTTTCCACCACGAGGAGCATGTCTAATTTTGACCCTCGGTTCCAGAAACAGAAGAATTCCTTACTCCGTCATAGTGGCCATCTCACCCGTCCTCATTTAACGAGCCAAATAAGCCTCTTCACAGGCCGATCACAAGGAAAACTGACATGCTATGTAGACACAAACACTTAACTCCACTACAAAGATGTGTTCCAACCATATGGCCTCAACAGAAGTCAGGGGACATCTACTAATGAAAAAGTCTATTCGGCATCAAGCATGAGAACACGAGCACATCCAGTGCGTGACCCTGGGCCCACTGGACACGTAAGAAACCCATCCCAAACTTGTTTGAAATCAGCTTCCTGGAATCAGCTTAAAGGCATCCTATCACAGCCAGCCTGCCCTCGTCCCAACCAGAGAACTATACTCGTGACCTGTCTCATTTGGTAGATTCCCTCCTTTCTGCTCTGTATCTCACCCTTTTAATTTCTGTTCAGAGAGGCAGAGGGGTGCGCTGAACTCACACCTGAGCAACATAGCTCTCCTTTCAGAGGCAAACGACAAATTCAGTTATGGGACTACTCTGATTTTTTTTTTAACCATTTATCACATAAGTTCAATTCCTAAAATTCCCATTACTCAATCTTAAATAAAGCCACATGGAAGGACAAACAACTCAACAGCCCATTTCTGACTTGCTTCACCAAACTTCTCAGCTTTCTTTTTTTTCCTGAGTTCTTTTAACACTGAGTATTAAAAATCACACACACACACACACATATATATACACACATATACACACACACATATGTATCTATGTTATTTTACTTAAATGGAATCATACTACAAGTACTAATTATTCTCACTCAGTAATGTGTCATGAACATCTTTCCATATCAATAATTTATAACACTTTTTTTCTAAAGGCTAAACAATTCTTTACTGCATTTATCTGCCATAATATTTTTAATCAGTTCCAATCAATGTATGTTGAGGCTGTAGATCAGGATTCTTTGACCACAAGTGATAAAAACAAATTCAAATTAATTATGCAAAATGGGGAATTTGTTGGATAATATAACTGAAAATCTAATGGGTAGACCAAGAATGACTGGATCCTCAGGCTGAAATGCCATCCAGGATTGATCTCTAATGATCTCTCACTGTACTCATCTCTGCTTCTCTTTGCCTTCTGGATTTATTATCTTTTCTCCCATGTTGCTAAGGAAGAAAAAGGTGGAGAGCCCTGACAGAGACACTTTCTAAGAATCTTAAGGCATGGGGGAAGGGAATTCCTCAGGGTAAGATCAGACTGTATTTATCAGATAAATATAAAATAACAATACCAAAAGCTGATAAAGAAAGCACTAGAAAACTATAGCTAAATCCCTTCAAATGTGATGTAAAAATATTAAATATCTTTAAAAATCTACCAATATGTGACTAGAACATCTTAACTAGTTTTCATTCTAGAAATTCAACAATTTTTTTCAGTATTTGGGTATCAACAACTATAAATTACAATTACTATAGTGAAAGGTCAAAGAAAAAATACCTATTAGGTCAAGAAAGAAGAGAAAAACAGGATAGAAAAAGGCCACTGGCTTCTCATCTGAATCAGTCTCCTTCAAAACTTTTGTTTTTAAGACCTTATTTATTTATTTGAGAGAGAGAGAGAAGGAGCACAGGAGTGGGAAGGGGCAGGTGGAGGGGGAAGCAGACCCCCTGCCGAGCAGGGAACCCGATGTGGACTGGATGCAGGACTCAATGCGGGACTCAGTCCTGGGATTCGATCCTGGGACCCTAGGATCGTGACCTGAGCTGAAGGCAACCGCTCAACCAACTGAGTCATCTAGGCGCCCCTCAGTTTGGAGCCCATGCACACTGTTGGTGGGAATGCAAAATGGTGCCACCACTATGGTAAACAACACAGAGGTTCCTCAAATAATTAAAAATAAAACTACCATAGGATCCATACTTCTGAGTACATATTCAAAAGAACTGACATCAGGCTCTCAAAGAGATTGAATACTCCCATGTTCATTGTAGCACTATTTGTAACAAGATGTTTCTAACATGTAGAAACAATCTAAATGTCCATCAACAGGTGACTGGATAAGAAAAATGTGATATGTACACACAAAAGAAAACTATTCGGCCTTGCTAAAGTAATTAATCCAGGAGGGGCGCCTGGTTGGCTCAGTCCCGTGGGGCATATGACTCCTAATCTTGGGAGTTGTAAATCTGAGCCCCATCTCAGGTGTACACATTCTTTTTAAAAATTAAAAAATAAAATGTAAGTAAACAGGGAGGCCATTAGACAGACCTAGCACTAATGCTTTGACAGCCTACATAAGCAGAATGAATCCAAAGCCAGAGTCAATTCCTATCACTCCCTCAAGGTTAAGAAATTAAAACTAGGGGCGCCTGGGGGGGGGGGGTTCAGCTGGTTAAGCAGCTGCCTCCAGCTCAGCTCATGATCTCCGGAGCCTGCTTCTCCCTCTCCCTCTACTTGTACTCTCTCCCCCTCTCTTGCTCTATCAAATAAATAAAATCTTAAAAAAAAAAAAAAAAGAAATCGAAAGTTAAGAACCACCAGTTATAAACAGCCAACTAGGCTTTCCCAAATGAGGTAACCACTTAAGCTACAGCCAATCAAATAATCTCCTTGCTTGGGGTACCTGGCTGGCTCAGGAGGTAGAGCATATGACTCTTGATATCGGGGTTGTGAGCTCGGGCCCCCCATTGCGGGTACAGTTTACTTAAAAAAAATATGCATATACATATATATGCTTCGCTTCCGCATCTGCGCTGTAAAAAACGCTTCCCTTAGCTCCTGCTGCTGGAGCTCCCCGAACAATTCCACTGCGACACTGCCCGCTTCACATCGATGTTTGCTCAAACAGCCTTCAAAAAGAAGGAAATTCTGCACCGTGCTACATAATGAAACCATTATGTTAAGTGAAAAGAAGCCAGGTGTGGAAAGACAAGTACAGCGCAATTCCATTTCTAGGAGGAATCTAAAACAGTCAATTTCATAACCTCAAAGACTGGAATGACGGTTGCCAGGAATTGAAGGGAATGGGGAGTTATTAATCAATAGACATAAAGTTTCAGTTAAGAGAGATGAATAAGCTCTGGAGATCCGCTGCACACACGGTCTCTCTAATCAACAATAGGGTACACTTACGTGTTAAGAGGACAGAAGTCATGTTAAGTGTTCTTACTGCAATAAAAAAAATAAAATAAAACTTTCCAGGAAAGCTGGCCCAACAATTTCTGTTTATCTCTTACTGAGCCTCCCCGATCTTCAAGGAATGCTGAACAATGCCATGTATTTGTAGTCTGGGCACATTGGTGTTACCAATTATCAGGGGCTTCTGATACTAAGAAAGGCGGGAATAGCCAAGGAGAGGCATCTGAACTTAATTTCTTTTTACGTACTTGATCTGTCACACAGAGAGGTTATACTCTTCCACTATTATCCCATTTCTTGCAAAACTTTTTGTCTTATTTCTTATTATGTGAATTGGGATATAATGGCTTCTGACAGATGCATCTTTGTTGTGGATTTCACCCTTCATTGTTTTAAAATGACCCTTTGTCCTGCTGAATGTTCTTTAATCACTAATGAAGTTCGATTTGCTTTGTATCAGCCTAATGTATTTCCCACATTCTTTTACTTCCAAATCATTTAATCCGATTCGTTTGTATACATTTCCCTCTTACATTCAGCATATAATTATATTATAGTTTTTTCTTGCACAGAGCATGTACTTTTGTTTTTCAAACACCCGTCTTGGAACTTTATCTTATTAAATGGAAAAGAGTTTATATATTATAAGAAAACAAATGCTTGATTATAAATTATCCATGGTATTTACTTTTTAAGTGCTTTTTGACATTTCCTTTTATTTTTTTCTTTTTTGCATAATTACTTTTTTGTTAGCTCTTAGTCCCTCTCTGGTAAGTTTATAGGTATATATTTTATTTTAAATTATAATTTTAACAAACACACATCACCTGTATAAAATATATTAATTTTTTAAATGTAAAATGGAAATGGAATGATATCTCCTAACAATTTTTTGGGAGATAAGGGAAAATTCTAACTCCCCTCACCCCCCAGTTGTGTGACTGCCTCTGTGATTTTTAACCCAATTACTCATATTAAAATTGTTTATGTCATTGTATCAAGAAAATTTAGACTCAGCTGCAAACTAGAGACTTTAAAGGCTTAAACAAGTAATTCTCCTCAGTCACTCTTGCTAAAGACCGCTCACACCTCAGCTCTACCTTGGACTGGTCCTTAGAACCTTCTCTCACCTTTAGTCCTCCAGCGCCAGCCTCAAATGTAGGAAAAAGTGTTGTTGGCTCCAAAGCCTTCTCAACTTTGACTAATTTTATTGTACCTGGTCACTGTTCTCCAGACACTTGGTAAAGAGTTAGGGTCTTTTCCTAGTTTCCAAATAAGGGCTGGAGTTAAAATTTTCTTGTGTACATTTTGGTGGGTATTGATTGGAAGATGAAGGTATACATGCCTGTCCCAATGAATATTCTAGAAATCATCCTCCATTTACTTTTTATAAAGTAATATAACATTATTGTTAAAAATTTGGAAACTACTCAAGTCATAAAGAAATAAATCAAGTTATTTTTATGTGTTAGTGTGTTTCTTTCCAGTATTTCATTTATGTGTATGGAAGTGTGAGGGAAAGAGTGGGGATAGAATGTTTTCTGCTTTTGTTTTGTTTACAAAATTGTAACCCTTATAATATCTTCCTTTTTCACTTATTTCACTATAAACACTTCCTATGCCATCCTCGTTCTTTCAAAATATTTGAAATATTTGGGGCACCTGGGTGGCTCAGTGGGTTAAGCCTCTGCCTTTGGCTTCGGTCATGATCTCAGGGTCCTGGGATCAAGCCCCACAACTGGCTCTCTGCTCAGCAGGGAGCCTACTTGTGACCTGTCAAATAAATAAATAAAATCTTTTAAAAAAATATTTGAAAGCTACCAAAGATTTTACTATATAGATGTACCAAATTTCTATAACCATTTTTGTCTTTACATGTCTTTTATTTCTAATTCTCTGCCATAATAGTATTACAATGACTATTGTTTTCCATAAATTGATGCTTACATTCCTATCATGTTCTTAGAATATATTCCTGGGAAATGAGTTATCTAGCTTTCTGAGGCACATTTCCAGTCTGTCTTCCAGACAGGCTGATGAATTTGGACTCCCAACATCTATTTGTAAGTAGCTATTTAACTACGCTCTTACCGCTACCAAGTATTTTGTGTTGGGGAATCACATTTTTGGATAGGCAAAAAAAAAAAAAAAATCCTTATTTTAAAAATCACAGGTACGGCCCTTAACCACTAATGAGGTACATGTTTTCCACTTGTATTTCTTATTTTCTGAGTTTTATTTCTAGGGCCCATATTTTTCAAATGGGATTTTAATGTTTCATTGAGTTCTTTCTTTGCTCTTTTCCACCCCCACTCTTCAAAGGTAAAGGACATCCAAATGACACGTTGCCAGAAAACCTTCAGTATTAGATTCTATAATCTAGAGAGGGGAAAGAAGACAATCAATTTTTCAACAGCAACTTTTCTCCATTCTCCTCCGGAGCCAGAGGCACATTACCATGAAAAGCGTGTTGTCTTCATGAAAGCAAAATGTGTGTTCCTTCCCCGGACACAAGAGAGACGCTAATTAGCTTGCACTAGAAAACGACTGTATTTAATCTTCTTGGATAAAAGGATATGAAGAAAACTCAATTGCTTCAGATTTGCTCAGCAGACTCCTTATGAAGTTTCTAATCACATAAGAAGTTTGTTCTTGCTTATCTTTATTGGAAAGAGATCCCGACAAGGACAGGAATTGATTTGGGAAATGAAATCCCAAGGCCTCCAAACAGGAACGTTATTAAAAGTTCTGTTATGACTAGTCAGGCAGGGAAACCAACCAATCAAGAGGATGCCGGTTGTAAACAATGTTTCCTTCAGCCACGTGGGTGTGCAGCCCCTGCAAAGCCCTGCGGTGAGAAGCCTCCTCTCCAGGAGACCTAGCCAGGGGACTTCGGCTACTTCCTCTTTCTTTTCTTTTTTTTTTTTTAAGATTTTATTTATTTATTTGACAGACAGAGATCACAAGTAGGCAGAGAAGCAGGCAGAGAGAGGGGGGAAGCAGGCTCCCCGCTGAGCAGAGAGCCCGACGCGTGGCTCGATCCCAGGACCCCGGGATCATGACCTGAACCGAAGGCAGAGGCTTTAACCCACTGAGCCACCCAGGCGCCCCTACTTCCTCTTTCTTTAGAGCCCGTGAGTCTTCTTTCAGTTGCTCTTGCACCATCAGTTTAAAACCCCCAAGCCTATTGAAAGAAAAATAACTGAGGGTACCTGGGGGGCTCAGTCTGTTAAGTGTCCCACTCTTGATTTGGTCCCAGGTCATGACCTCAGGGTCCCAAGATGGAGCCCCGCCTGGAGCTCCAAGATGGAGCCCCGCCTGGAGCTCCAGGATGGGTGTGGTGCCTCCTGCAGAGGCGCTCTCTCTCCCCCCCTCTTCCTTTGCCTCTCCCCCTACTCAAGCACCGGCTCCTAAGTGCAGGTACACTCTCTCTAAAAAAAAAAAAAAAAAAAAAAAGGAAAGAAAAGAAAAAGAATTGGAATTTGGGGGGAGGGGGGAATTAAAAGAGGTGCCTATAGATGAAACAATTTCAGGCACTTATCCAAATTCAGTAAGTATCTATAATTGAATATTTATAAGAGCCTAATTATTAGAAAAGTTGACACAGAGGCCATTATGGAGAGCTGGGAGAACCAACCAAAAATTCATAGAGGTTCTGTGTAGATCCCCATAGGGACATTAACTAAGAGGAGGCTAGGTACTCATGCCCATAAAAACTAATGCGTTCCTCTGTAATTTAAAAAAAGCTAAGAAATATTTCAGAATGTCAAAAAAATAGTAATTCCTCAAGTTGAAAACAAACTAAAACAAATGAACCCAGCTATATATCAAACTGGCATTATAACCATAGGAAGTAATTATTTCAAGTGTCTCTAAAACACATCATTTTGGTTTGCATCCTTCGGTGATACATAAGAAAAGAAAAAAAAATCTTATATTGTATTCAGTAGCTTTATGGTTAGTGGTCATACTGTATTACTATTTTGAAACCATTTTTATATATTAAAGAATAAAATAAATAAATAATAGAATCCAAGATCTTTCAGTGTAAAAGAGTCCTAAGTATAAAACCAAATAACTGAATGCTGTGAAAATCAATGTAAACTCATTGCATGTGTGTGTGCTAAGGCCGTGTGCTGATAGCACCTGGAAACAATGACATACCAGAAACTATGATTCCTAAAGGCCATTAAATACTAAAAAGAAGCAGTACTTTTTAGAGAAAGAGTGGTGTCTAGATATGGGATACGGGAAACGGTAGGTGAACACGGGATGGCCTGTTGAGGTAGAAAGTAAGGAAGTACTCAAAAACTAACCGGATTTGGGGCTAAAAATTGAACAATAGAATAAAGATATATAGTTGAATGCAAACTAATTTTCATAATATTCTCATCAAAATTAGCTGGCATATTTATCAATCTCTCCTGCAATAAATGAAAATCACATGCCTTCCGGAAAATATGTGACTATTGCTGACTGAAATGCATTAACTATATTAAAATCCACGAGTGTGCCCAAAGAAAATAGCAACAAAACACACATTTGCCATCACTGACAGAGATTACTACACCTCCTCCTTACTTTGGAATTTGAATTGAAGAAGACATTTATCCTGGTCTGCAAAAGGAACTATGTCTCCGTGTAATCAAATTGACACAGCTGGCGAGGAAGCTCTTTCTCAAAGGAGAATAACAGCTGATGAACGTAGAAGGAATGATTGATGTGAAAAACCACCAATCGGTAGCCTCTTACGTAGTCCTTCGTTAGGGCAAGGATTAACCACAGATGTTAAAGCCATTAGGTAAAATGTTAATGGGGAATTGGATAATCACATGGTATCAAAGAATTACCCCAGAGATTACAAGCTGCTTGCCAGGGGGGGAATGTAACTTTACAAGGGATCGGGCTGTCACCACTTTAACCCAGTGATCAATCAGCATTTTCAAATAATAATGGGACAATCAGACCGTATGAGCCCCCTGAGGTGATGCGGTAGGAAACACACCATCACTTATGAAGTATTCTGCCCAATAAATGTCTAATGTGCAGTGAACCAAGCCGGAAGCTCCAACTTCCCATATTAGAGCAAGTACAGGGCACAGCGGGACAAGCGAAATGATCCCACGAGGTATAAGGTGAACAAGTCCTGTAAGTGGGAACTATTACGGAACTATCATCTGAAGCGCAGCATCAGGTTCGACCCTATGAATCAGCCCAAGCTTTGGACAAACACCAACAATCTTCTCACAATATACGCTGGAACGCATAAGCCGAGAGTTCTACAGTAGGATGTGTACACATGGGTGAAATTACAAAAAAGGGACTCCCCTTCATGAGTGGCCTCGCGAGCAGCGGGAATCTGGGAATCCTGGAGTCAGGCCAAGCGGTCAATAAGTACTGAATCACTGGGTGCCTCTGCTGAGAGCATCCAACAGGCTTGTGGGCCACTGAGACCGTGTGAAGCAGCATCTGCTAAGGGGAGGGAGAGCCGCCAGTTCCAGGCGGCGGGAAACCTGGAAAGAACCAGTGAGTGCGGTCAGTGGGCGATTCTTTCTGTCTCCTTAGGGGAATAATCCCTAAATCTCCAATGGGGCCCTCTTCAAGTCGATGGAGGAAAAAAGAGAGAGAGAGACAGAGAGAAATGGGACTTGGCAGTTTCTCGTCCCGTTTATAAGGAGCCTGAAAGTCACCAATCCATTCTAACAACAAGTGAAAAAGTGAACAAACTGCAAAACCAACTCTTCTTAGATCTGTGAGAAAGTAAGGTCACAGGGCAAATCCCCAAATTGGAGAAACAGGCCAATAAAGAGAGTCACCACTCACCGGAGCAGAAACAGAAGCTGCAGCCTCCGGAACCAGGGTCGGAGCAGGAAAAGCGGAACTGTAATTGACCAACTGTAATTGACCAACTGTAATTGACCAACTGTAATTGACCAGCCGCTAGAGGCCAGAGCGTACAAATCCGAGAGTTAGCAAGTCCGGGGGACCCAGTCACAGAAGGGCCCTCACACTGGTGAGGTTTAACTCCAGGAGCTAGACCAGGATCCCACAGGAAATTCTGGAGAAAAATCCCACCGTGCTTCCAACAGGGAGAGGAGGAAAGGAACCATTTTGAAATACACAGGAGTGCTCTGTTTTTCTTAACAAAGGTCTACCCTCCGGACAAGTCACTTAACAGGAACCCAAATGGCCTGTGGCAAGGGAAACACCCTACTATATCCAGCCCACTCTAGCCATCCTGTTCCACCTGGGAGTTAGGGGAAACTGAGAAAGACTTGTGAAATTCACAGTCTACAGGCACAGGCTCCCTAAATATTAAGACCTAATCCTAGAACTAATTTCTGCCAGGACCATTATTGATCAAGTAAATAAATTCTACAGCCATTTGAGGGGGAAAGAAAAAAACCCTAATCCTAAGACTATAAAATACTTCGCCACCACCACACTGTATCACCAAATTACTAAAGGCTTGTTTTTATCAGTTTCTTTTACCCAGTACATTGTGTCTGGCTATTGAGAAAACCTAAGAACGCATACTAAGGGACAAAAAACTGTCTTCAGTCTGAAGAGACAGAGCAAGGAACAGAAACAGACATGGCTGGGATATTGGAATTATCAGACCGGGAATTCAAAACAACTGTGATTAATATGCTACGGGCTCTAATGGACAGACATCATGCTCGAACAGATGGGCAATGTAAGCAGAGATGGAAATCCTAAGAACCAAAAAGAAATGCTGCAACTCAAAAACACTGTAACAGAAATGAAGAATGCCTTTAATGGGTTTATTAGGAGACTGGACACAGCTGAGAGATGCATACTGAGCTATTTAAGGGTGAGCTGTCAAAACATCTTTCAGCTACTTGAAAATACTTTAGACAAATAGATGAAGCAAATACAGGAAAAAATCAAATGATGGATGTCCATTATATTTCTTTCTATTTTTTTTCTGTTTATTTGAAAAATTTATATGTATTTCAATAAATGTTTAATGAATGAGATCAAGCCTTCAGATTTAATTATATATTTTAATTAAAGATACATCAATATATATTTTAATTATATTTATATTTAATGATACATAAATATAAAAGAATAGAGTTAACTACATTAACATTTTCTACCAAATACTAAATGACTGCAAGTAGGCTGAAGACTTTAATTAAAACAGCATCAGTAGAAGTCTGAGCAGGACCTGAAATTAATAAATGTGCTAATTGGAGAGCCCTGCTGAGAACCTTCGCTCGTTTGGACTTAACTGCAGCATACATTATTTCTAATAGGAGATTGAATATTTGTACAGCACTGTGTTTTTATAGCTTTGTTTTAAAACGTTATTGAAATACTGAAAAGTAAATATCTTAGGCCTCCATTAGCCTTTCCAAGAAGGAAAACAGCAACAGGCTTTCTTTCCAGAATTTTTCTGGGCAGATTACTTGTTAGATTAGTACACTGACAAGTATCCACTTTGCTTTTTCATTTTTAGTTTCTGTTTAATTTTTAGCTTTTGATTTGAACATTTTTGGCTTCAGGTTTTACCTTTCAGTTTTGACTTGTATTAGTGAAGCACTCAAGTAGCAAAACAAGAGTATATTGAAACCCCGTGTACCCATCAGCCCATACATTTGTCTTAAACTCGGGGCCAATCTTGTCTCATCTGTGGTCTCCTTCCTGCCCGGAGATGAATATATTATTACCTTCATAATCTATAGATGATTATGAAGGAAATCCCAAACACCAGATTACTTCCTCCAGAATGTTTATTAGGCTACTCTGAAATATAAAGACTCTTCTTTAAATATAACTTGAACATCATTACCAAACTTAAAAAAATAATTATTATTTAGTATTATCAGAATTTCCAATTAGTGTTCAAATGTCCCCCAATAACTTATAAATGCACCTTTTGTTAGTAACATATAATGTATTATTTGTTTCAGGGGTAGAGGTCTGTGATTCATCAGTCTTAAACAATTCACAGCACTCTAATGTATCATTTTTAGGAGAAAACATTAAATTGATGGTTAATGTAAAGTAAGAAACCATTCTAAGAATTTAAACACGTTTCCGCTTTGATGGGGGTGTTTCGTTTTGTTTTGTTTTTCATAGTTGCAGGTCCTGTCCATCACCCAGTCCCCCATCCCTTCCACGCCCCCTCCCCTCCAGCACCCCTCAGTTTGTTTCCTAAGATTAAGAGTCTCTTATGGTTTGTCTCCCTCTCTAGCTTCATCTTGTTTCATTTTTCCCTCCCTTCCCCTATGATCCTCTGTCTTGTTTCTCAAATTCCTCATATCAGTGAGATCATATGATAATTGTCTTTCTCTCATTGACTTATTTCGCTTAGCATAATACTCTCTAGTTCCATCCACATCATTGCAAATGGCAAGATTTTACTTCTTTTGATGGCTGCATAGTATTCCATTGTATATATAAACGACATCTTCTTTATCCATTCAGCTGTTGATGGACATCTGGGCTCTTTCCATAGTTGGGCTATTGTGCACACTGCTGCTATAAACATTGGGGCACATGTGCCCCTTCGGATCACTACATTTGTATCTTTGGGGTAAATATTCAGTAGTGCGATTGCTGGGTCGTAGGGTAGCTCTATTTTCAACTTTTTTTTTTTTAAAGATTTTATTTATTTATTTGTCAGAGAGAGAGAGAGAGAGAGAGTGAGCACAGGCAGACAGAGTGGCAGAGGGAGAAGCAGGCTCCCCGCAGAGGAAGGAGCCCGATGTGGGACTTGATCCCAGGACGCTGGGATCATGACCTGAGCCGAAAGCAGCCGCTTAACCAACTGAGCCACCCAGGCGTCCCAATATTTTCAACTTTTTGAGGAACCTCCATACTGTTTTCCACAGTGGCTGCACCAGCTTGCATTCCCACCAACCGTGTAGGAGGGTTCCCCTTTCCATAAATGAACTTTTAAAGTCGATCCATCATAAGGATTCAAAGTCCACACACTGCATTTAGTTGAAATGTCTTAGTCCCGTTAGTCCCTATATGCTGTCTTGTTTTGTTTTTAAAGATTTTATTTTGAGAGACAGAGAGAGAGAACACGTGAGCAGGGGGAGGAGGCAGAGGGAGAGAGAGAATCCCAAGCCGACTCTGCACTGAGCATGGAGCCTGACACGGGGCTCATCTCACCACCCTGAGATAATGAGATCCTGACCTGAGCCAAAGCAAGAGTCAGACATGTAATCGACTACAAAATTTGCCATTGTACAGCTGTCCCATAACAGATTTTCACTAGTCCCCCCTGATGGATGGTGAGGCTTATTTTCAGCCACATACTGTTATAAACCATGCTGCAGCAAATAATCTCAAATATCTAGTTTTCTCTGTGTGTGTGTGTGTGTATATATATATATATGGAAAACAAATTCCTATACAAGGAATTGTTGGTTGGGGAGAAACTAACACACTGACCTCCAAAGAGAATGCCCCAAGGGTCTTCCTGTTTTCCCAAACCTACACCAACTTGGTGTGATCTAAAATTGTGTGCCAGTACAAGAGGTCAAAAATGGTAATTGTTGTTTTCTTTTCATTTTCTTAACTAGGAGCAAAACCTTGTCCTTTTGTTTATTTATAAGACCTTTGTTCTTCATCTTCCATGAGCTAACTCTGTGACCTTTGACCAGTTTCTATTGAATTGTTGGTCTTTTCATGCTAATTTACATGACCAATTTATAGAGCAGGGAAATAAATGAGTTCTTCTGATGTGTGTTGCAACTAATTTTTTTCTTGTTCGCCTTATATTTGTGGTATTTTTTGATATACAGGGTTTTTTCCAAAAAACAAAATCCATGTGCTTTATTTTATCCACTCCACAATAATAAAATTTCTCCTATGTTTTCTTTATACACAGGGTATTAGAATTTCCAAAGGCTTCTGCATGCGTTATCTCGTTCATAACAAAGAAAGAGTGGCAAGAGTTGGCTAAGTGACTCAGCTCACATCTGTCATCTTCATTGTGAGCACTTGCCTGGTGAACGTTGATAAACGCGCAAGCGTGTGTCTCCCCCCAGATTCATCTCAGATGTGCTCTACAAGAAATGAACACTTCGGTCGAATCATTTTTGAGAAATACTGGGTAACTTCCCGGATGGCCTCTATTCTCCCTTATTACATTTAGGAAAATAACTGAGAGTAATTGAAGGAATTGGTGAATCGTGCTGTCGTTCCTGAATACTAATAGAATTTCCCACAGTCGTTAACTGAGGAAGGCATTCAGCAGACTTGGTTACCCAAAAAGTCCTTCCAAAGCAAAAGCAAAAACAATGGGCAAAACTAGCAATTGGGTTAAATGCCCTTTAATGTGTAATACTAGCCAATAAAGACCATTTACTCCCTTTCGCTGACAAATGGTGCTGAAAAAAAAAAATGAGTAGTGAGAAGTCAAATGAGTTTCCCAAGGTCACTCATGGAGTAAGTGGTGGAGCCAGGATTCATATCCAAATTTTTCAGTTTGGACTGCAGCCAGTATTCTGGTTTTTTTTTCAGAAGAATAATCCAGAAACCAGGGAGGATATTCATGTGAGGCAAAATATACACTGAAGGTAAATGTGGGGTGTCATTGATCCTCATTTATCTGGAAAGACGGTAGTTTCTGCCTCTAATACGAGCTACTTTGCTTATACAACCCATGAAACATTTCTTTATAGAACTGACTGGTTTTCCCAGTCTCCTCCTTCCCACAGTTGTCCAGGCGTCATGCCATGCCCTCTCAGCAACAGATGCTTGGTATTTGTTGCATGAACTCTCACTGCTACTCAAAATCTCAAAGAAAATTCAGGGGTTCGTTGTCACTTATGAATCTTGATTTTATATGTATATGCATATGTATTTTAAGATGCCCACATCAGTAAAAGAGCCTCTTTTCTATTGTGAAGATTCCAAATCATCTGATTAAAGAGAAGTTGCTGTCGTTAAAATGAAACCCAGAGCCTGAGCTGAGCCAAGGAGATAAAATACAGATTTTCCTTTTTTAATAAGCAAAATTAGTATATGTATATATATGCAGTGTGTAAATAAAATACAGAATCCCTCAACCCCACGAGTGTATATATATATATATATATATATATATATATATATATATATATATCTCAGCTCACTAAAATCTTACATGTAAACTATAATTATAACAACTTTTACCGAACATTCTCCATATGCTTGGCACTGGATTAAGACCTTATTTGGATTATGTCATTTCATCCTCATAACGACCTTTTGAGTTAGACATCAGCACTAAAGGAAATGAACTCTCAAGCTGTGAAAAGGCATGGTGGAACCCTCAATGCACGTTACTAAGTGAAAGAAACCAATCTGAAAAGACTGCATACTGTATGATTCCAACTACCTGACATTCTGGAAAAGGCAAAACTATGGAGACCATGAAAAGATCAGCGGTTGCTAGGGGATAGAAGGGAAAGAGGGATGAATGGGTAGAGCACAGAGGATTTTTACAGCATTGAAAATACTCTGTATGATACTGTAATGATAGACATATTTCATTAGGCATATGTCCAAAAGCAAAGTTGAACTGTAATGTAAATTACGGACTCTGGGCAATAATGATGTATCAGTGTAGGTTCATCAACCCTAACGAATGTCCCACTCTGGTGGGGGGTGTTGCTAATGGGGGAGGCTGTGCATGTGTGGGCCAGGGGGGTTATGGGAAATCTCTGTACCCACTGCTCAATTTTTCTGTGAACCTAAAATTGCTCTCAAAGTAAAGTCTAAAAAAACAAACAAACAAACAAACCTAAAGTCTAATAGGTGATGGGGATAAAAGGGTACACCTGTCATGATGAGCACTGAGAAATGTATTGAATTGCTGAATCACTGTATTATATGCCTGAAACTAATATAACACTGCATGTTAACAATACCGGAATTAAAATAAGAAACTTAATAAAAAGTTTTGTAGCACATACACAAAAGAGTAAAAATTAAAACCAATGTCTATTTAAAACTGCAATATAGGAGCACCGGAGTGGCTCAGTCAGTCAAGCATCCAGCTCTTGATTTCAGCTCAGGTCATGATCTCAGGTCCTGAGATCGAGTTCCGCACTGGGTTCTGCGCTCAGCGAGGAATCTGCTTGAGATTCTCCCTCCTCCTTTGCTCTCCCCTTCTCTCCCTCTCCTGGCTCATGCTTCCTCTCTCTCTGTCTCTCAAATAAATACATGAATAAAATCTTTTTAAAAATGTAATATAGGGGCACCTGGGTGGCTCAGTGGGTTAAAGCCTCTGCCTCCGGCTCAGGTCATGATCCCAGAGTTCTGGGATCGAGCCCCACATCAGGCTCTCTGCTCAGCGGGGAGCCTGCTTCCTCCTCTCTCTCTGCCTGCCTCTCTGCCTACTTGCGATCTCTATCTGTCAAATAAATAAATAAAATCTTTTAAAAAATGTAATATAAATTATAAGCAAGTTATATGATAACATTAAGATAATCCAGAATAAAAATTTATGTATATTTCAATCTTCTCTGATGCATCACGGTTTCTGTTCTTCCTGCTCTCTACATGTAACCTTCTTGCAGCATTCAACACACTGTATCTTAATTGTCCCTGTGGACCCTAAAATTGGGTAGTTTCATCAGGCAAGGAAACTTGGGCAGAAGGCCTTAGCAAAATCAGACATTATTAATATTTAAAATGAATTAAACATGATTGCTCTGAGTAGGCTGCTATAAATGGCCCTTGTAAGAGTTATACTTTCTGCCAGTGGAATGTGCTTAAATTCTAATGTTGGAACTAACATTGTAGAAAGGCTCCTTTACCCTTTGTGAATTGAAAAACTAAAAGCTCTCCCCAGAGAGGTCTGCTCTCCCCAACTTCATCCTCTCCCAACATACGGGTCTCTCTGATTCTCAGAAAAGGTACATCGGGGTGGGTTTGCAGTCTGGCCTCCTGTCCTCCTGCAAGTCTGGGCATGTAGCCAAACAGTATGGAATCCACACCTTTGCATGGTCTTTCTTCCCTCATTTTCCAGGAGTGGAAACTGAGAAGAGCGGGAGCTGCTGGCAAGGCCTGCGACTCCTCCCAGCCCTCTTCCTCCAGCTCTCAGTTCCTTCCAGCCATGTTCAAGACATGGCATTACTCACCATGTCTCCTCTTGCCACTCTGAGACCCTGCTTCTCCTATTCCTCAGGGTTAATTTGGATCTTCACGATCAACAGGAATGGCAAAAGGGTTCGTGAATTGTGTGTGTAATTACACTGACCTTGGCCTATCTGGACATATCCTACAATCATAAAATGTTGGGGCATCTGGTTGGCTCAGTTGGTTGGGCATCTGCCTTGGGCTTGGGTCATGATCTCAGGGTCCTGGGATCGAGCCCCACGTTGGGCTCCCTGTTGGGTTGGGAGTCTGCTTCTCCCTCTGCCCTCTCTTCCCTGCTTGTGCTCTCTCTCTCTCAAATAAATGGATAAATATTAAAAAAAAAAAAAAGTTAAATCCGTTGGACCAAGAAAGGAAAGATTTATTTGGGAGACATGATCTAGGTTCTTCAGATATACTCAAGTGTGGAAGGAGATAAATGGACAGAAACCCAGAATTCTAACTGCAAGTGTCTTGGATCTTTAGGGCAATTTAATAATATAAACCTGATGAGACCCTGGGCGTTTTAAAAAGGAAAAATTATAGAGATTATAGAAGTATGCTATAATTATATGGAAATTGGTCACACCATAATTATTTTCTCAGCTAATTTTCAGGTTCACAGTGAAATCTGAAAGAACCTATTTTCATCCACTATCCACAATATGTGATTATGGTTTCTTTTTAATATAAAATGAAAGTAGATTAAAATGTAAAAGAGGTCTTCACTTCATTTGTATGTGTGAAAGTTGAAACGATGTTCATCTATAAGTAACCTAATAAACATAGACAGAAGTCTTATTTCTAAGCATATTATTAACTAGAGATATCTCCACTCATGTTCTGAAATATAAACTGATCTAGAATAAACATATTTGTTTTCATTTTTGTTAAACCTTCTTGTGGCAGGTTATCTCATTTTACTAAGATTTAAAGTCTTATGGATACTTGTCTAATTTATCTATACGACTCTAACTGCCAGATAATAGGGGATCTCTCTTTCCCATCTTTGTACCTGGCTCTCCCTTTGGCAGAACCTTCAGTTAGTATCATAGGAGAAGAAGAATACTAATTCAGAGTATAAAGCTCTAGTTGAGTGCTTCTCAACCAGGGCTGATTCTGTCCCCTGAGGACATTTGCGATGTCTAAGGCTCTAGTGGACAGAGGTCAGGAGTGCTGCTAAACATTCTGCAAGACACAGGACAGCAAGGAAACGGACTCTTCTCCAAAGCTTCTAGAAGTGCGGCCCTGCCATCACCTTGATTTTAATCCAGTGACAGCCCTTTTAGACTTCTGACCTTCAGAAAAAGAAGATAATACGTTTGTGTTGTTTTAAGCCACTGCCTTTACTTACAGCGATCTGGTACAGCAGCATATGGGAAAGAATTCATATGGGAACAGGCAACTTACAAAACAAGAAACATAAATGCCTAATAAATAGAATTTAGAAACCCTCACAGTCAGAAATTAAGATGAGATGCTACTTCAAACCCATAAATACAAAGGGTTGGAAATGATGTAGGGTGAAAGTAACTTTCATCACTGCTGGTAGAAGTGAAGTGGATATAACCATTCTGGAGACCAATCTGACAGCATTTATTATCATTAAAAATGTGCATGGCCTGGAACTCCAGAGTTCCACTTTGAGGGATCAACCCCAGAGAAAAGTCTGCCACAGAAACATCAGGAGAGTTCTAGAATAATGTGCATTGTAGCATCCGTTTAACTACAAAACAACTGGGCAACACCCTAGTTATTGGTCAGTAGAGGAATTTATAAATGGAGCATGCTACGTGCATAGATTGAATACGTTGCCTAGCATGAATACGTGAACTGTATGTTTCAACAACAGATAGAGCTCTAAAACGTACCACTGAGTAAACAGAGCAATTTGCCATGTGATACACATAGTACAATAACCTCTGTGTCATTTTAAACACACAGAGCACTACTATATGTTGTTCACGGATGTCTATCTGTGTGGTCAAACATGGAAACACGGACCGGGCAGGTGCATACTTCTCTGTGCCGGCGGTCGAGTCTGAAGAGGATGGGAGACGGGACCAGAAAGGAGGACAAAGGGGATTTCAACTCCATCTGCAATGTTCTACATGTTAGACATGTAAAAACACAACAACAGAGATGGCGCACAAAACACCAACTTTTGTTCACAGATTCTTTTCTGACACTTATTTCTCTTTTTGCCTTAAATTCTTCTCAAAGTACAAGCATAAAAACCAAAATGGACTTTAAAAGGAGAGTGATCATCTTGAAACTGGTTTCAAATAAACCCAGGGTTAAAACTTATGTTCAAAACGTATTCACTCACTTTGTCTTTCTGAACTCAGGAACTATCTTAATGCATTAATTCAGACTTAATATCTTCAAGAATTAAATAGGATTGGATGAACGGGGTAACAGAATAGGTGCTGGCCTAATGAATGCAATAACACAGGCATGGAATCATGCCCGAGATTTACTAAAATTTATATCATGTTTTCAATCAAGAAAAGTGTCTGATATGTATTGCCTGATTTTCCAAAGAACCCAATCTGTTAGGTAAGGCAGAACTTCTGTAGAGTCCTGTTTTCCAGGTGAGAAAATGGAGGCCCACAGAGGACAGTGACTTGTTCGAGGTTGGTAAGTGGTGAGAGCCAGAGCTTGGATGCGTGTCTTCTGACTCTAAGGACCATGCTTTTTGTACTATGTCAACCATATCCTGAGATGAGAAATGGCTTATTTAATAGCTGCTCCTTTTTAAGAAAAAGGAAGGAAGGACGGAAGGAGATAGAGGAGAAGAAAAGAGAAGGGAAGGGAAGAGAAGAGGAGAGGAGAGGAAAGGAAAGAAAAAAGAAAAAGAAAAAGAAAAAACCAGGATGTTTTTAGATGTTCTAGATGTTCTAATTGGCCCAAATGCCATTAAAGTCTGTGTGGTGAATGGGCTGCTTAAACAAGCAAGCAAGCATGAAGTGATTCTTATTCTGGGTTAGTATCTAGTACTCACATCAAAAGAGATGGTCTTTAAAAAAAAAAAAAAAAAAGGTGGGGGCGCCTGGGTGGCTCAGTGGGTTAAAGCCTCTGCCTTCGGCTCAGGTCATGATCCCAGGGTCCTGGGATCGAGCCCCACATCTGGCTCTCTGCTCAGTGGGGAGCCTGCTTCCTCCTCTCTCTGTCTGCCTCTCTGCCTACTGGTGATCTCTGTCTGTCAAATAAATAAATAAAATCTTTAAAAAAAAAAAAAAAGGTGGTCCTAATGTTTACATTTTACTGGGTAAAGTCCTGGGCAGTATTGAGATGGGTAATGGTAAAAGAGACACAAGCAAGAGTTACAGATAATGAAGTATAGAAATCATGTTATATTTGGAATTGCTAAAGGAACCCATCGTGTTTTATGAGGAAAAGAGAAACCTTAGGGAAATTGGTAACTGCCTTTAACTTTTTGAAGGCTTTCCTAGTAGAAGAGGAATAAAAAAAAAAATAGTACTAGAGCCAAAGTGAGGAAGAGATACAGTGATGCCAGTTCCCAGCTAAGAATACAGAACTTCTAAAATATAGAGCTGTCAAAAAAAAAAAAAGGAATGGGTTGCCTCAGAGGAGTTCAAGCAGAAACTGGATGAATGGTTTCCAGCAACGCTTAAACGGAAATGCTTATTTTGGAAAAGGCGCTGAACTAGATGAGAGAAATAGAATCATTCTCTGCCAATCACTCTTCCTAACTCCAGTCTAATGGGGAAGCAAGAATCTACTCAAATGGTTCTGAAGGCCCCTCCAGCAAAGAGCACTGAGGTGACAGAGATTCCCTCTAGAGCGCATGAACATCATGCCCGTGTGGATGCGTCTCAAATGGAGAGTGGAAAAGATACACTGAAGATCTTGGAGAGGGCTGTGCGCTCTGGTTTGGTCATCCAAACCTGGTCCTATGGGGTCTCCAGAGGCTGAGGTCAGGTATGTGATGAAGAACGTCACACCAGAAGACAGAGGAGCAGAGGGTATCATTCTTCATGGGACCACCGGTGCTTGGCTGGTACCTTCATAAGCAAGTTGACAAGGGCCATGAATTGAGGTCAGGTGTCCAGCTGGGAAACTGGGCGAAGGATCTGGCAAGCTGTCTAGCTGCAGTACTGTGAATCAGTATATTACTCAATATGAGATCTAGAACCCGGAAACACAAGAGCGGAAAAAGTCAAAGCAACGTAGATACCTGAGGTATCTGGCCGACGGAGGCATGTGTGGGCAGCAGGGAAGGCTGTGCTAAGTCTCAGGGACCACAGAGAGCCAACCCAATCCCCCCGCTTCAGTCTCCCACCTTCTCTAGGAATTACATACACGACTGCAAGGCAACCTCCCTCGAAGTTTATTTTGTTCTTCCCACCCTTGTCCTTGTGTACCATCATCTTACCATGCCCTCTTGGAGCTCTCCTTGCTCTGACATTCACATAATCCTTTCTGAGGATTCACTGTACCAGAATTTGGGCTCCAACAAGATCATGGTCATTCATATGTACGTGAAAGGGGGAGAGGCATGGGCCTAAGGATGTATAACTGTGGCCCAATCAGGACTACACACGTAAATTAGCTTAACCGTACAGCAACCAACCAGTAAGCAGTTATTATTTTGAACCCACATTTTTCCAGAGTTATCCTAAACTTAGTTGTATACCTGAACAGAGTGGACCACGGCGGTAAACGTAAACGATGTGGTGTTGTTGGACACTGGAATAGAGAGAAAGTTCATGAACCATGGGGCCCAGTTTTAAGAAGAAACTACTCCCTTCTTTTTGCAAATGTCAGAGCAAAGGGATACTGAGATCAGGGAACAGACCTAGGGGAGTTTGCTGAAGGGACTACTTCTCTGAGCGTGGCCTATATTGCCACAAAATCTTTGGGACTACGATGGTGGGTAGTCCCACTTCTAACTTTGATGGTTTGCCACACATCCAAGGAGACCAGTTTGGTGGCTAAATTAAATCCTGCTTCTGGGGATTACTGCCATTTTCAAGAGAGGTCTTCCTTACTGTCCCACGAAGGTTTAACATTGAGTTGAAAGATAGTACAGTATGGTGGATATTGTGGGGAATTCTCCAGAATTCGTTCTCCTTCCCCCTACCCCCTCTGGAGCCAACCATGGAAATTCCATCCCTCTTGCTGGTCATAAGTTCAGATCTGGGCAGGCCTAAGCCAGTTTGGACCAAAGAGAGAGATGCTAGTTAGGAGAGCCTTGCTGAGGGCATCTGAGAAAAAGCTCCCTCAGTTCTAAGAGAGACCCAGGAGGGGCCTCCCCTCACTTGATAGAGCCAAAGGAGGGTGGGTGGGAGGCAGATTGGCCACCCACGGTCATCCAGCTCTTACCAGAGCATCCAGCAACCACAGGAACAGGCCTTTGGATGAGGCCGACCCCACAGGCTCAAGAGGAAATGCTCTTTTTCTCTCATTTTTGCAAATTGCAGAGCCTCAGAGGGGAGAAATCAAAAGAATTCCCATCCCTAATGGCGCTATTGACTCCCTGAAGCTCGGCCTACTTCTGGACACCCTGTTGCACGTGCTCTTACATTAACTCCCTAAGTCAATCTGATGTGAGCCTTATCACTGCCTGTAGCCAGAACCATCCTTAGTGATACAAATCATTGGCAAGGATCCTCTCTTTACGGCAGGCGTGACACGACGGCGCAATTAGCATGGATTTGCTACTCTTCATTTCTCGAGTGATGCTATTTAAAAGCACACACTCTTATCCCAGGTGAAAGAAAACAATTTTTACCATCTATAATGAGGTTCAACAACTACAGCAGAGTAATTTTGAAAACAGATGTCACGATACTCCCATCTCGTGCAAAGCTTATTTTAGTATTTTTATGGGTGATTCTTCACAAGGTGCTCTAACTGATCAGACTGATCACATCATGGATGACATTAACATGCTAATTTCATCTCAACTTTCAGACCATATTTATTGAATAGATTCCATGTGAAGGCTTCCATTGTTTTCCCTGGAAAAGTTCAAAACAGGACCCAGTCTTGGGTTTGATTATCTCTGCCTTTAACCATTTACAGTACCCCATGTCTCAACATGTCTGAAATTTGTGTCTCACGGAGGAAGGGGATTTTAGAAGTTTCTTAGCAAGCTGGTAACTGATCAGATCTGCTAGGATAGGCAATGAAAATCTGGGGCCATTATTCCTTTAAAACAAAAAGCTGGTGAATCACATTTTGAGGTTAATACATAAGCCACTGGTCAGGTATTAATGTTCCTAATTTTCCATATGTTACTTCTCTTCGCTTGCATGGCCCTTCCTTGTTTTTTATGTTAGTTCAAATCTTAGCTAGCCCCTGGACTTTTGGTTGTTTGTTTTTTAATTTACATTCAAGGTGGTTAATATCTAGTGTAGTACTGTTTTCAGGAGTAGAATTTAGTGATTACTCACTTACATATAACACCCAGTGCTCATTACATAAAGTGCCGTCCTTAATGCCCGTCATTCATTTAGCCCACCCCCTCAACCACTTCCCTCCAGCAATCCTCAGTTTGTTTTACATCATGAAGACTCTGATGGCGGGGCACCTGGGTGGCTCAGTCAGTTAAACCCCTGTCTTCGGCTCAGGTCATGATTGTAGGGTCCTGGGATCAAGCCCCGCATCATTGGGCTCCCTGCTCAGCGGGGAGCCTGCTTCTCTCTTTCCCTCTGCCCCTCCCCCTGCTCATGCTTTGTCTCTCAAATAAATAAATAAAATCTTTTTTTTAAAGTCTCTTATGGTTTGCCTTTCTGTGTTTTTATCTTATTTTTCCTTCTTTTCCCCTATATTCATCCGTTTTGCTTCTTAAATTCTACGTTATGAGTGAAATCATATATTTGTCTTTCTCGGTCTGATTCATTTTGCTTAGCGTAATATCCCCTGGTTTTTAAGACTTAGTTCAAGTACAGTTCCTTCCTTAAATCTTTGTAACTGACTCATGCCATAGACTGGAGGATAAGCTGGTACCATATGGACAAAGCTGAGCCCTTAAGTTCAGCAGATCATTTTAGCACTCAACGTCTAAGAGCAATTGGACGATCACTATTGGGTAGCCCTAATTCTAGTTCTAGACCCAGGACAAGGTCCACCCTGGCTTCTGAGCCTTAGTATTCTCATCTGTAAAATGGGGAAAAATGAAAGTCTAGGCAGCCCTCACTCTATTGTGCTTCACTTCATAGCGCTTTGCAGATACTGCATTTTTTTTTTTTACAAATGGAAGGTTTGTGGCAACCCTGCATCAGACCTGTCGGTGCCATTTCTCCAATAGCATTTGCTCGCTTCCTGCCTCTGTGCCATGTTTTGGTGATCCCTGCACTCTTTCAAACCTTTTCAGGGTTATTCTACTTGTCATGGGGATCTGTGATCGGTGATCTTTGAAGTTACTACTGTAATTGTTCAGGGGCCCTATGAATCGCACCTATTTAAGATGGCAAGCTTAATCAATACATGCTATGTGTGTTCTGACTCCAGACGGGGTGGAAGTAGCAACAGAACTAGAATCAGAACTGGAGCCTGAAGATGGGACTAAATCAGTGATTTAGTGATTTAGCAGCGGCAGGGTCTGAGAGGACCGACTCCAATTTGGAAAGAAATTCCAATTCTACTGTGGGTAAGATGCTATCAAACAACATCACACACCATAGATACATCTTTCTTGAAAGAAACAATCAGTGTGGCAAACTTCATTGTCATCTTATTTTAAGAAGTTGCCATAGCCGCCCCAACCTTCAGCAACCAGCGCCCCGATCAGTCAGTAGCCCTCAACATTGAGGCAAGACCCTCTACCAGCAAAAAGATTATGACTGGCTGAAAGCTCAGATGAGCGGTTAGCAGTTTTTAGCAACAAAGCATTTTTTAAAGATTTTATTTATTTATTTGAGAAAGAGAGAGAGAGCGTGCACAAGCAGGGGAGAGGGGCAGAGGGAGAGGGAGAAACAGACTCTCCACTGAGCAAGGAGCCCAACATGGGGCTCGATCCCCAGACCTCCAAGATCATGACGTGAGCCAAAGGCAGATGCTTAACCAAATGAGCCACTCAGGCGCCCCACAACAAAGCATTTTTTTAATTAAGGTATGTACCTTGGAGGTTTTTTTTTTTTTTAAGATATAATGCCATTTCACATTTAGTAGACTACACTGTAGTATAAACACAACTTTGCTATGCACTGGGAAACCAAAAAATTCACTTGACTCCATTTATGGTGAAAATTGCATTACCGTAGTAGTCTAGAACCAAACCTGCGGTATCCCCAAGGTGTGCCTGTATTCCACTGCCCCGATGGGCCCTAGTTTATTTATCTATTCGCTTACTGGGGGACATCTTGATTGCTTCCAAGTTTTGGCAACTACAAGGAAAGCTACTATAAACATCCATGTGCAAGGGTTTTGCGAAGATAGAAGTTTTCAACTCTTTTGGGTAAAGACCAAGGAGTGCAACTACTGAATCAGATGATAAGAGCATGTTTAGTTTTGTAGAAAACCAAGAAACTGCCTTCCAAAGCGACTATACCATTTTGCATTCCACCCACAATGAAGGGGAGCTCCTGACGCTCCCATCCGCACCAGCAGTTGGTGCTGTCAGCATCCCGATTTTGGCGGTTCTAACCGGTGGGTAGTGGTAGCTCATTGCCACTGTAATTTGCATTTTCCTTATGACGTAGGATGTGGAGCAGGATTCGGCTGAAATGTGTTTCAGTGTGGAGAGAGCATAGGGGTGGTGGGGAGATACAGGTCTTGATAAAGGACCACAGACCAGAATTGAAGAATTGTAATTGCCCTGGGGGAGGTTGGCTTGCTTTGGAGGGGGTGACAAGTCACTAAAGGGGGGAAGGCGGAGATGGGGATGGGAGTGACATGAGCGGATTCGTTTCTTAGAATCATCCTACGGCTGCAGGCAGAACATGGATTGAGCAGTCAGAAGACAGAAACCCAGGTAAGAGATGATAGAAGACATGGAAGGGGGATTGGAATTAAATGAATGGATCCCAGAGCTCTTGGAGAGAGGAAAAGAAAGGCCTTAGATCGATGCCCTTTCTGCCAGCCAAGCTCTCCCAGATGGCCGTTGTGTGCAGGACATCAGAATCCTTCTGTTATGCTTCCCAGAATCCCATGTGTGCTTCTGCTATCATTCCTCCTGCATCCAGTATTAGCCACAGGTGGGGAGGCTGGGCCTCCTCCAGCGAGAGGAGGATGACTCCATGTTAGCCCCTTACAGAGTTATTGGCACCTGGGGGTTTCACTCCTCGTGTTCTCCATTTTCATCTTTAGCTGTTTGTGATAACTTGGTGACACAAACACTGATCTCATTAATTTCTCTGGGCTAATCGTCCCATCAGTATCTCAGGGCTAGACAAATTCTCCGAAGACATGCTATGAGTCATCCCTTCCCAATTTCAAATTACTTGACGCTTGGTGACTTCAGCTATTTCTCTAAGGAGCCTCGTTCTGCATTTCATATTCCAGTAATTCTTTAAATGAAACTCATTTCTAAAACCATCTTCTCAATTTCCTTTATCACTTGTTTGTAGTCACCAGTTTTATTTGGCCCTTCTTACATGCTCTTAAACATAATCGCGTGACCTCAGTCAGCAGCCCTTCATCCTGGTGATCCACAGCATTTCTCAATTCCTATGCTAATATCTAAAGGTAAATAGAAAAAGCAAACTTGACTTTAATGAATATTTCATCCAATGAATATTTATTTTTTCATGCTCTGTCACATGGACAAAATACATTGAATCATGAGACCTTGGCAAACTCTTTAAAAAGTAGATCTTGGGGCGCCTGGGTGGCTCAGTCGGTTAGACGTCTGCCTTCAGCTCAGGTCATGATCCCAGGGTCCTGGGATCGAGCCCCATATGAGGCTCCCTGCTCAGCGGGGAGTCTGCTTCTCCTTTCTTCCCCACTCGCGCTTCTGTCACTATCTCTGTCTCTCTCAAATAAACAAATATTCAAAAAAGTAGATCTTGAGGGTCTCTCTCTCTCTCTCTCTCACACACACACACACACACACACACACACACATTTTTAAAATTCTCTCTCCCTTATCAGAGGCCAGCAGCACATTTTCCAAAACTGCGACAAGCACCTCTGATATTTGACCTCTGTGCTCACTCATACAGCTTCAGCCATGATGGAAACCACAGAACAAGATATTAAGAAGCCTTTTTTTCAAAAACAGATAGTATCTAACCCAGCAATTTTCAGCCTGGGGTGATTTGGCACCACGGGGATCATTTGTAATGCCTGAAGACATCTGTATTTGTCACTCCTGGCATGTGGGGGGATTGCAACTGACATCTAGTGGGTGGAGGCCAGAGATGGTATTGAACATCCAAGGACCCACAGAACAAAGAGTTATCTAGCCCAAAATGTCAACAGGGTGAAACTTGAGAAACTCTTAAAACCTCTGTCAACATTTAATACAATTTATGCTTGCACAATTCCACTTCCTAAAAATGAGCTTTCCTAACAATTTTGTAACATTTCAGCCTGCAGAGGACTTTGGTGCCACCAAAGTTCCCTTTGTAAGTCATTCATTCTGGAAATAAAAACATGGCTACATCAGGTTATAAAGATAAACCAGGCCCCAAAACTTAAGTAGTCAGTAAAATCAGCGATCTGCAAGCCTCTTTTGGGAATATTTCTCAACTCTTTTGTTTTAAAAAACAAATAAGCCAACTTTAAAACGCAAGCCAAATTTCTTCCTGTAATTTTATTTCCTGTTCTCAGGACTTCAAGTTTCTGAGACTTCATGTCATCTGATCTCACTCTTGTCTTAATTGTGTGTTCTTATGAAAGGCTATGTGATATCAGCCCTCTTGAGTTTCTAAATGAGAGCATCTGATGTTCTAACATATGACATAGCCTCAAAGTGTACCTCCAGATGATACCCAAATCTGAGTAATTAGAGAGAGGCTATGCTGGAAATGGTTGTGCTCTTTAGTTCTCATATAGAAAAATTCCATGTATTCTTATCAACCTCATTTCCACAATGAGTCACCACTCTAAGAAAATGGCAGCCCTTCATTACCCACAGCCATAACCTTCTAAGCCCAGTCTAATGGCCCTCCTTTGCTTGGCCCAGTGCCACCAAGGACTGTTGGCTCACCCCAAAATCAATCCTCTTGGTCACTCTCTAATTTTCATTTAGTAAATTTAGAATATTATGAAGAACCCTTCTAACCCCTCTCTGGGATAATGTCCAGAAGCCACTTTGCCTAAACAAAGTCATTGATTTTAATAGAACAAATGAGAGAACCAATCTGAATTGCATGGCATCCTGACAAAGATAGGAAAATGCTAGGACTCATTTGTCCCAAACTCTATCTCTAATTATAATAACAACTCTGCGACCAAAGCAATCTTTCACGAAAGTAAATTAGATCGTGTCATTCCCAGGTTAAACCTTTTCCATAGCTTTCCATTACCGTTAGGAGAAATCCCCAAATCTGTCACGCAGCTGGTGGAAGATGAGTGTTTTCTAGGCCCTGCCTTTCCCGTCAGTCTCAATGCACTCCCTCTCCACTGAATGCTGTGCTCTCCTATTCTGGATCTCTTACTCTTCCTTCTTCCTGGAAAGCTCATGCTTCCCATGCCTGCCCCCTTCCTCTGCCTAGCTGATCCCTTCTCATTTTTCAGATCATGGTTTTAATTCGTTTCCTCAAAGAAGTCTTTTCTGCTTGTATTACATCTGCTGAAAATTCCACTGGCCAAAGCAAATCACACGCCAAGTCCGAAGTCAAAAGGGGTGGGTATATACTATGATAAGGCCAAGGCAAAGCGTAAGGATGTGGGGAAGAGGAAGGAACTGGGGCCATTTCTGCAATCACCACATTCCTCTTCCAGGTGTGTACAAGTCATGATCAGGCCCCAACTTGTGATGATTAGCATGTACTGGCCCTCATCTAGAAACAGTCAACTCATTTATACAATTGAATAGTTGCCTGGTTCAGGTTCCTTGTCTATACTTGTCCTCTACCAGAAGCCCTATTACACCTTACTGAGATCTGGTAAATGTCCTCTTTTCTCCAAATACCTTTCTTTGAAATTCAATCTACTGAACGAATTAAATACAGGAGATGAGGGGCAGCTCCTAAACATGGAGGCAGCCATGCGCCCACGAAAAACAGCCCTACTGGAGGCTGATATTCTCAACTGATGATAAGTAAAGCTGACCAAAAAAGAAATATATATGGTCTATGCTCGGACAAGGCCAATCCACAACCACAGAAATGATTGAACATTCCTCTCTTACGATCAGCGTGAGTGACTGCTGCTTCTTTACCACTGACCACTCAAGCCTTGCTTTAATCCTCCTGTCTCCTAAATAAACATCACTTTAAAATACCCAGTCACCAAATTGTCACGGCTCCTTGGTAACAGGCAAGCCAGAAGAGCCCCCGATTTCTTGAATCCTCCTTAGAGGATTTAGCACAAGCGTAAGCCCTCTAAGGAGGCCTTTCCCAGATTCCTCTTACTGAGATGGCCACGGTTCTTCCAAGGGATGGTATTTCTTTTTTTTTTTTTTTTTAGATTTTATTTATTCACCTGACAGATCACAAGTAGGCAGAGAGGCAGGCAGAGAGAGAAGGGAGGAAGCAGGCTCTCCGCGGAGCGAGAGCCCAACGCGGGGCTCGATCCCAGGACGCTGGGATCATGACCTGAGCCGAAGCCCACGGCTTTAACCCACTGAGCCACCCAGGCGCCCCAGGGATGGTATTTCTTATGGCAACAAGCTCCATGCACCTAACACTGTCTGAGTACGGCTGTGTCCTTAGGACTTCCATTCAGCGGGCTTCACCGCCTTCAGTTAACTCCTTCCCATTGAAAGGGCTAAGCGCTCTGGTGTAGGTCTGGTTTGAAACACACTGAATTTCAAGCACTGCTCAACAGCACAAAGGATCCTTGAATAATATCACCAGGTGAATTTAGGATTGGCCCAGGCTAGGCAACGTGCTGAGACTAGACAGATGCAGGAAGCAGTCACCGATAAAGCACAATGTCCCTTTTCTAGAAGTTCTGAATAGAATAGTCAGTAACATAGTCTCCCATCAATGCCTAGACTCCAACAAGACAAAGTAAGGCTCCATAGATAAAATGGATTTTCCCCCCACATATTAGCTTCTTATAAGACTCAACCCTGCGCATAGTAAGCAAAATCCGTTCTTACAGGGACCCAGAGACTCATTCTTTAGAGTTAGTGTGGCCCAAATTCCTGGCTCATTTACCTTCACATTTTTTCCAATAAGTATTTTATACTTTCTTATACGGTATTGCTTTCATTTGCAGTCACTGAAGAGTGGAAATGAGCAGCAAATTCTCACTTCAACCAATTTTCCAGATGCCATCAAAATTGTACACTATCATATTACTAGAAGACACATGCACATTGTGGCAGAAATATCATTAATCAGAGTATTATCAGTAATTGGTGTATTTTCTCAAAATAAATTATTATTTGGGAAAAAACAGATGTGTGTTCAGTATCAGCCTGAATGCTTTATGAGATGAGAACTGCTAAATCCTACTGAAATATTTCCCCAGGTAGTCGACCAAAATAGCTCGAGAAGCAACAACCTATGTTTTCTGTATATGCTAAGTTCTCCAATTACACAAATGAAGATGACTGCGGGGTCTTCTTTTTTTTTTCATTTGTTTGTTTTTTTCTTTTTGGAGAGAGGCCACACAAGTTGGGAGGGGCAGAGGGAGGAGAGAGAGAATCTTAAGCAGGCTCCAAGCTAAGGATGGAGACCCATAGGGGGCTCGATCTCACGACGCCGAGATCATGACCTGAGCCGAAATCGAATCAGACGCTTAACCACCTGAGCCACCAGGCGCTCTGAAGATGAGTGTGTTTTACTTACAAAGGGAATTGGATAGGTGAGTAACTTTCAAACACCGATTAAGCGTTCATGAATGTTACCATAGAGGTCTAAGCTCCAGTTTTCTCACCTGGCTTTTCCTTCTTCCATTCTTAATTAAAAAGGGAGGGGCGCCTGGGTGGCTCAGTGGGTTGAGCCTCTGCCTTCCGCCCGGGTCATGATCTCAGGATCCTGGGATCGAGCCCCGCATCGGGCTCTCTACTCAGCGGGGAGCCTGCTTCCCCCTCTCTCTCTCTGCCTGCCTCTCTGCCTACTTGTCATCTCTCTCTCAAATAAATAAATAAAATTTTTTAAAAAGGGGGGGGGGGAATGATGCTAATGAGGGAGACATTAGGGCAGCACGCAAATTCACCTCTCTCTGGGAACAGGGTCTGTTTGTATTCCCCTACCCTCTTGGACTTGGGGTGGCCATGAGACTCGCTTTGACCAGTGAAATTCATAAAGGGATGTGTGTTAATTCCTTCCAGGAGGAAAGCTTTAAATGGCCTCTGTGAGACCCGGTACCATCTCCTTCCTCTTACCATGGTGACCAGTGCAGCCTGGGCCCTAGGATGACAAGGCATGGAGGAGAGCCCACCAGCTCCTGATGAGCACGCGAGATAGGAGAGACAAATCAGCATTTGTTAAGTCACAGATTTTTTTTTTAAGGGCAGTGTGTCATCCCAGCATAAGCTAAACCATAACAGAGGTAGACATTTTTATTGTTAAAAAAAATTAAAGTTTTTTTTTTCAAACAATATAAAGGTATATCGAGCTTCAGTCTCCAACACATTAGCCACTAGTCATACATGGCTATTTCAGTTTTAAACATTAGTAAAAGGAAAGATTCATTTCCCCCATCACACTAGCCACATTTCGAGGGCTCCATAGCTACATGTCACTAGGGGCTCCTGGGATAGCACAGACAACAGAACATTTCCCTCATACAGAAAGTTCTGTTTTCTGTGGAAGGGCTGAACAGCAAAGGACCCAAATCACTGCCCATACCCCTTCCCCAGCCCCGTCCTAAGATGCTACCACTCCTTAAAAACTATTAAATGTCAGGGGCGCCTGGGTGGCTCAGTGGGTTAAGCCTCTGCCTTCCACTCAGGTCATGATCCCAGGGTCCTGGGATCGAGCCCCACATCGGGCTCTCTGCTCAGCGGCGAGCCTGCTTCCCCCTCTCTCTCTGCCTGCCTCTCTGCCTACTTGTGATCTCTCTCTCTGTCAATAAATAAATGAAATCTTTAAAAAAAAAAACTATTAAATGTCATTCTAGTCTTTCTTCTACCTTAAATTGCTTCTCCTATGGTTTTACACTATAACTATAAAATCATGCACATATGTACATAAACATATTACTGGTGACCTGCCCTTTTTTTAAACAAAGATTTTATTTATTTACTTATTTATCGGGGGGTGGGGAGATAGGCAGTGGGAGAAGCAGGCTCTCCACTGAGTAAGCACTCCATCCCAGAACCCCGGGATCAGGATACGAGCCAGAGACAAACGCCTAACTGACTGAGCCACCCAGGTGTCCCGGTGACCTGCCTTTTTAATTCAACTAATAGCATGGCCTAGAGATCTTTCTTTTTTTTTTTCCTGATGAACACTTAGATGGTTTCTAGAAGTAACGACTTCTTAGCTTTTCAGCATATTGATAAGGATCCTTCTAGCTCTTTATCCAGCTATTTTTGTCTACTTTGATAAAATACATCCTATGGATTATATTGTGATTTCTTTTTCCATTTAAATAATAATAAAGTCTGGAGTTTATTTTAGTCACTTATATTCTCCTAAATCTTTTCTAATAATTTCGATATTTTGATTTTACATTTAGCTCTTGAATCCAACTGAAACTTAGTTTTCAGGAAATGAAAAATTTAAATAAAGATATAAAAACTACAATGGTGGGGCTCCTGGGTGGTTCAGTCATTAAGCATCTGACTTTCGTGCAAGTCATGATCCCACGGTCATGGGATTGAGCCCCACTTCTGGCTCCCTGCTCTGCTGGAGCCCTGATTCTCCCTCTCCCACTCCCCCTGCTTGTGTCTATCTCGCTGTGTCTGTTGCTGTGTCTCTCACTGTGTCTCTGTCAAATAAATAAAAATTTTTAAATAAATAAATAAGTAAAAACTCTCTTGCTTCCTTTTATTACATTTTCACTTTTATATGAATTTTAGGATTGGATTGTCAACTTCCTTTTATAATTCCTTGTTGGGATTTCGAGTTGGCAAGCACTGACCTTATACATGAATTTGTCAAAAGCTTACATTTCTACAACATTGAGTTTTGTCATTCAGAAATATTACACAACTACATTTTTCAAGCATTATTTAATATCCTTCAGTAAATAGTTCATTTTTAATTTCTTCAACTAAGGCTTACAAATTGCATTAGGCTTAGTTCTGGTTTTACTTATTCTTTTAACATACTTGCTATGGTTGTTCATACCGTGAATGTAATTTTTTAAAATTCCACTTTCAAATAGGTTATTGCTAGTATAAGAAGGTATTGATGTTCATATTTTTATTTTCTATTTCCTTAATTATAGGAATGTTATTCATAGTTTTGATCATTTTTCAGAGAAATCTTTGAGATCTTCAAAGCAGATAATCAGTATTATCTTCAAGCAAAGACACTTTTCTCTCTTCTTTCCAATATTTATGCCTCTTGTATCTTTTTCCTGTCTTCCTGCTTTGGCAGTACAGTGGGGAAAACAGACATTTTGTATCCTACCTGGATTTAATAAAAATGCATCTTACATTTCTCTATTAAGCACAGGAGAAATCAGTCTTAAATTTAATTATCAGGTATTTTTTTAGCATGCATGAGATGATTACTGAGTTTGACTCCTTTAATCTGTTGCTGTCATAAATAACCTATAAATGGCCAAATTCTAAACCATCCTTGCATTCCTTGCAAGGATAAATGCTACTTAATCATTATATAACACTGGCTTAATACACTGCCAGATTTAAAATGCTGAATTTACTTAGGATTTTGCATAGAGGTTCAAAGGCGAGGTTGGCCAAATGCTGGGGTAGGGGGAGGAGGGTAGTTTTCTGACTTTTCTGTTAGTGTGATAGTAGCATCAAAAAGTGAGTTTGGGAGCTTATCAGATTGTTAACACTCTGCAATAGTTTACAACGCATGAAATCTATGTGAGATTTTGTGAGGTTTTGGAGCAATTACTAAAAAAAAAAAAAAAAATGGCACCTGAGGTCTTTATTTTTATTTTACGTCTTTATTTTTCTTGACATCACACTTGTTAAAGGGTAGACTATTTGGGAGATCTTTTAAAAGAATCAGATTTGTGTTATATTGATTAACTACAATTTTTAGAAAAATACCATTAACATCTGCTTTGCCTTAATATTTATTTCTTCTTGAAAGTTTTTTCTGTTGTTCTTTTATTAGATTTTAGATTTCACTGCTAATTTCATTTTCTCTGCTTCTCTAGGAAATGTATTTATAACTGTTTATTTTTCTTCAAGCACTTTTTTTGGGCTGTACTCCATGTGGGTTTTTTTTAAAAATCATTAAATCATTAAATGATTCAAAAACAGAATACAAAATCTTAATTACATGATTTCAAAATCAAGTTGATTGTAGTACAGATTGCTGTGGGCTTTGTCCCCTCCTGTTTTCTTCTTTGGGCTCATTTTTATATTTTGTACTCATGGTTACAATATCCAGTTTAAAAAAAAAAAAAAAGGCTCTGCAGATCTTCCGCATCTGACCATCCTGCAGAGGTGAACTGTTAGTCTGGTCCAGGCATCGTCTCTATCGTTGACGTCCCCCTGACTCCAGGGTCTCTCACCAACGGTACTTGCCCAAGGCCATAATCTCAGAGCGAGGCAAGTTGCATCCACAAATTCTCCCCATAGACAGGCTTCTCCACCAATGATGATTTTTTTCTGTTCTTGAGAACCACCAAAATCAAGACAGCCCACATTATAGGAATTTCTCTAGTCTTGTCCATAACTAACCAAATCTAATTATCAAGGAGCAGAAAGGACCACAAGGAATTGTGATTTTGCCCTGTTCCTCACCATACGTTTGCTCTTTCCATACTTGAGCTGAAGTCCTTGGCTGAAGCTTCCCACAATCATCAAAAAACCTCTTGCTGGACTATGGATCCCTGTTCATGGTTGAAACAAGACCCACAAGCTTTTGAATGTTGAAAGATTCTAGTCGTCTAAAATCTTCACCAAAGCCTTTCTGCTTCATTAAATAATTGGATTTCTGGATTGGACTCCCCACATTTAAATTCCACTTCATCTCCTCCCAAGCGAATGAAGTATTTGGAAACACTGTACTAATTTCTTTGAAAAATTTAGATAGGAAGCTGTTAAGTTGAATTCAGAATAGGGTTCATAGCTCTAAACATCCCAGACAGGTTAGGTCCATTGTAATGTGGAGTCACAAGGTCTTCTGAACTTCTTCTGAAGACTGTGTATGTCCAGGGTTGTCAAATTCTGGTATGACTCAGGTCCCTTGTAGTGGGACATATGAGATCACCATACGGACATCATTTGGTGTAGAAACATGAGACAGAGAATAGCTTCCTTTGTTGCTTGACCTGAGAAAAGCGATGCTCTGAAAAGGGGAAGACTGGTCATCAGCCAGGGCAGAACATTAAACTTATTAAAAGCCATGTCATCCTCATAATACTCCCCACACTCTGATGGCTTTGAGTAAAGCCACGGGTCCTTTCAAAGTATAGAATTCATTTGCAGAGATATTGGGGGAAACATCACATTCTGAATCAAGGACAATCTAGACTAGAAGTTGCTGTAACTTGACTGCAGTATTAAGTTTAGGAGGGCCATGGTGCCTTGTAGAGATCAAAAATATAGTCATGATACTGGTGAAATGCTGCTTTTAAGTTTTTAAGTCCAGTTAGTTAACAGTGTTGTATTAGTTTCGGGTGTACAAGATAGTGATTCTGCACTTCCATACATCACCTGGTGCTCATCACAACAAACACACTCCTTAAATCCCTTCTTGCAGGAGGGAGCAAGCAGGACAGTAGTGGGCGAGGGGCTGTGGCTGATGCGGAAGTTCTAGGGGGAGAGGTGCAGAAGGCTTGGAGACATCTGCACCAGGAGTGGTATAGGCCACTATAGGGTCTGGCCTCTAGGCAGAGACAGGGGCTCAGGGCCAGCACCATGGGCAGCACCAGCAACGTGGGCAGCCCCAGCCTGCCATGTTTTGTTTTTTGTAGGACTGTCATTGACTTTGATTAACCTCATAATTTGCATTCATGTCCTCTTCATTGCAGAAGTAATTTGGGGTATTTGTACTTTTATTTTGTCACTAATTTCTAATTTTATGGTGTGGGGATCAGAAAACACGGCCTGTGATTCCTGCTCTGGAGAATTTGTTGTCATTCATGTTTGGAAAGAATTTTATCGTCAGTCTGTTGGTTATGAAAATATATCAAGTTAAACTTCATAAATGTGCAATGAAAAGCTCTACATACCAATGCTTTTGAGTTGTGGATATTGGTTTCTGGGAAGTTGTGTTAAATTCTACCAATATATTTGACAAGTTGTCTATTCTTCTGTATTTCTATTTGTTTTCCTTTACCTATTTCAAAATTGTGCTGTTCAGAGCCATTATACTGTCTTCAAGACATGGATCTGTTGTCAGCATCATTTCTTTTTCTCTTACTACTTTTGACTTTCACTCTTATGAATATTAATATTTCTGCCCTTGTGGTTTTTTTCACTCTAGCATTTGATGATGTATCTTTTTTAACCTTTACTTTTTCGTTTTTTGATGTTATTTCACCTTAAGGCTGTTTCTTGTAAACAGCATATTGCTAGATTTTTTTAAATTGTTTGACCAATCTGTTTTCCTTTTTTTAAAAAAAGTATATTTAACCTATCTACATTTAATACAACTGTTACTATTCTTGGATTGATTCCTGCCATCTTATTTCATTTGTTCTCTTTACCATGACTTTGCCCTTATTTCTTCTTTTTACTTGTCTACTGTTGTACTGATACACTGTTTTTTGTTCCACTTAATTTTCTTCTAGCAATCTCGAAATGGTCATCATTTTTCTATTTTGATACTTGATACTTTTAGATTTTTAACAAAAGCATACTTAAAATTATAGTATTTGAGTTGCATTCAAAAGCAATCAGTAATGAGGAATTTGAGAGGCAGGGCAGGGGGTTGTGGGGGGTAGGGAGGGAAAAAATGAAACAAGATGGGCCTGGGGAGGGAGACAAACCATAAGAGACTCTTAATCTCAGGAAACAAACTGAGGGTTGCTGGGCGGGGAGGTAGGGGAGGGATAGGGTGGTTGGGTGATGGACACTGGAGAGGGTATGAGCTATGGTGAGTGCTGTGAATTGTGTAAGCCGGATGATTCACAGACCTGTACCCCGAAACAAGTAATACATTATATGTTAATAAAAATAAAAAATAAAAATAAAAAAACAAAGGTAATCAGTATCTAAATCCTTCTCCCGAACAAAATGGAAACCTCACTTCCCCTTCTCCCTTTCATTTCCCTTCTGATGGCAAGGATTTCAGATTCCTAGGTTGTATCATTAGTGTTATTATTACCATTTGACTTTTGCCTCTATAATCATGTACAATGATCAATAGCTTTTTCTCGTACTTTGCTGACCACTGTGATTCTGGTGCTACATCTCTCTTGTGGCTTCTATTTTCATTCTGGTGGTACTGTAAGTAATATCTTTTTTTTAAGCTTTATTTATTTGAGAGAACAAGAGGGAGGGAAAGAGAGAGAGAAAGAGAGAGCAGGAGGGCAGAAGGACAGAGGGAGAGGGAGAATCTCAAGCAGACTCCCCGCTGAGTGCAGAGCCCAACGTGGGGCTCGATCTCTCCACCCTGAGATCATGACCCTGAGATCACAGCCTGAGCCAAAACCAAAAGCTGGACACTTAAACAACTGCACTACCCAGGCATCTCTGTAAGCAACATCTTTAAGTAGCACTTTCAAAGTGCCTCCACGAGTCTCTGTATCTCTAAAAAGTCTTAATTTTTCTCGACATTTGAATGGTAGTTTGCTAGGTTATGGGATTCAAAAGCCAAAATCATTTCCCTCCAAGTTTTCAAAATATGTGGCAAGAGGGAAGGGAAGAGGAAAACTACTATCTGTCTAGAGTGGGCCACTCTGCCCACACTTTCAATATGTTTGGTACTTTGCCACCATAATAATCCAAAAGCAGAGGAAGTCATTTGCCCAACCAACGTTAAGTGGAAACTCGAGCTCTGAAGGGTGTTCTCCTGCCAGAGCTACACAGCAAATGAGCAGCAGGTATCATTTCAGTCCAGTGTTCTTGGACCTCACAGCCCTTCTCAGAGTCTAGACCGCTGCCTTCCCATGGAAATACGATGCAAGCCACATGTATTATTTCACATTTTCTTGTGGTTGCGTTTGAAAAAGTAAACAGGTGACATTCATCTTAACATTTTATTTAGTTCAATTATCCAAAACATGGTCTTCTTGGCATGTGATCAGTGTTGAAAAGTGGTTGAGGAGATACTTAACTTTCTTCCTACTAAGTCTTTGAAATCTGGTACATCTTTAACCCTTATGGCACAGCTCTATTTGAAACGGCCACCTTGGGGCACCTGGGTAGCTCAGTCAGTTAAGCATCTGCCTTCGGCTCGAGTTGTGATCCCAGGGTCCTGGGATCCCGAATCCCGCATCAGGCTCCCTGCACAGCGGGAAGCCTTCTTCTCCCTCTCCTCCCCACTTGTGCTCTCTCTATCTCTGTATTGCTCTCTCAAATAAATAAATAAAATCTTTAAAAATAATAATAATAATAATGCATAAATGGCCACTGTTCACAGGCTCCATGACCACATGGGGCTGAGTAGCTACTGTACTGGGTAGTCCAGCTCTATGCTGTGCTGCTTTGGAAAGCAAACCTGTTCCAACACTGTTCCAAAGCATCCTAGGTGCATGATTTTTTTTCTATCCCAGTTTGACATGAGGAAGTCTGACGTTCCCTGGAAATAATTTTATGGCTATTTTTTGCTGATCGCAGATACACAACAAGTTCGTCCTCAGTGCTCATCCTCATTATGCAGCATGGTCTCTCCTCCAGGTCTACGCTGCCAAAAGTCAGAGGCACCTTCTTAAAGCCAACCGTTAATCCATTCAAAAGGCAGATTAAACACATCTCCCCATTTGATGCTTACTGTGTGTATATTTCTATCCCTAACTTCCTTTTTCAGACAAATACCTGGCCCCAGCTCAGACAGGCTTTTCATCACTCCTGGGACAGCACTGGGTATGGGGAAAAGATCTGATAGCTTTCCTTTAGTCAGCCCCCAAGAGTGTTGGAAGGAAATCGCACATACACACAGCGATTTCTTTTAAGTCTCTGAAGCAGCCACCATTTCACATTCTCTTCTGTCAGAATTTTCACCAAAATTAGGGGGGGTGGAAGCAAGATGGCCAAGAAGTAGCAAACTGAAATATCATCAGGTCCCAGGAGTTCAGCTAGATACTTATCAAACCATTCCAAACACCTACAAACTCAACAGGAGATAGAAGAGAAGAAGAGCAGCAATTCTAGGAACAGAAAATCAACCACTTTCTGGAAGGTAGGACATGCGGAGAAGTGAATCCATAGCAACAGGAAGATAGACCCTGGGGGAGGGGCTGGCTCCCAGCAAGCAGTGAAGCAGCAGAGCACAAAGTCAGAACTTTTAGAAGGCTGCTCCACTGAGGGACGTTGCTCCAGAGCCAAAGTAGGGATGGGACCCTCATGGGGACAGTGTGGTCTGAGGACCCGTGGGGTCACAGAGAGACCGGGGGTCCCTGAGTGTGGCAAAGCTACCAGGTATCAGACCAGGGAGACGGCTACAGAGACAGAGCTGAGCAGTGAGCTCTCAGCTCAGGATTACCTTAAATCATGATCCAAGGTACAGTCTAGCCACTGCTATTTGAGCAGGGACCCCACAAGTGGCAGATATGGGGAGACTCACCTTCCTCCTCCAGGAGGAGCAGCGCGGCAAGAATCTGCTAGGCTTGGATACTCCAAGGAAGGCCATGTACCAGAGATAGAAACACTTGGTCTCAGGCCGGGTGAGCACGGAGCATGGCCGGAGACCAGGGAGACAGGAGAGATTGACTGCTTTTCTCTGATGGTGTACTGAGGAGTGGGGCCCCGAGCTCTCAACTCCTCCAGGCTGGAGATTGGGAGGCTGCCATTTTCAGTCCCGTCCTCCAAAGCTCTACGGAAAGCGTTCAGGGAACCAAATCTCTGAGTGCGAACCCGAGCAGGTTGTTTAGCCTGGCCCATGGCAAGGGCAGTGCAATTCCACCTCAGGCAAAGACATTTGAGAATCACTGCAAGAGGCCCCCCCGCCAGAAGATCAGCAAGAACATCCAGCCAAGGACAAGTTGACTGATCAACGAGAACTGCACAACTCCAGAGGTAGGGGTAAGCAACTCATAGAAGTCATGGCTTTTTCTCCATGATCCTTTAGTCTTGGAAAGTTAAATTTAAAAAAATTTTTTTCTTATACTATTTTTTAAACTTTTCCCTCTTTTAACATTTCAAACTATTTTATCTTAACAATATCTATATTAAAGTAATCTTATTAAAATTTCACTTTTATAGTCACGTTTTATCCCTTCGTTTTATTTAACCTTATTTTTTGTATACATACAGGTTTTTTTCTTTCTTTAAAATTTTGGGATACAATTTCTGCTAATAGATCAAAATATACCCTAAATCTAACATATGGTTTTGTTCTACTCTCCAGCCTGATCACATTCTCTCCTCTTTTTCTTTCTTTTTCTAATCAACTTATCTGATCAATTCCTTTTTTAGAATCTTTTTTAAAATTTTCATCTCTACAGTTATATTCCATCCCTTAATCATGTTACCCATATATATATTTTTTCATTCTTTAAAATTTTGATAGGCAGTTTCTTCTAAGAGACCAGAATACACCCAAAATCAGGTGGGTGGCTCTGTTCTATTCACCAGTCTAATATATGTATATATTTTATTTTTTATTTTTCTATTTTTATTGTTTCCCCCTTTCTTCTCCCCCCAGTTTCAGGTCTCTTCTGTTTGCTTGGCATATATTTTTCAGGGGTCTTTGCCACCTTTTTAGTATTTTATTCTCTTGTTCATATATTCTTATCTGGATAAAATGACAAGGCGGAAAAACTCACCACAAAAAAAAAAAAAAAGAACATAAGGCAGTACTGATGGCTAGGGACCTCATCAATATGGACGTTGGTAATATGTCAGAACTAGAGTTCAGAATGACGATTATCAAGGTGCTAGCTGGGCTCAAAAAAGGCATGGAGGATATCAGAGAATCCCTTTCTGGAGAAATAAAAATACCTTTCTGAAGAAATAAAAGAACTAAAATCTAACCAAGTTGAAATTTTAAAAAGCTATTAATGAGGTGCAATAAAAAATGAAAGATCTTACTGCTAGGATAAATGAGGCAGAAGAGAGAATTAGTGATATAGAAGAACAAATAATGGAGAATAAAGAAGCTGAGCAAAAGAGAGACAAACGGCTACTGGACCAGGAGGGGAGAATTAGAGATAAGTGATAAGACAAAACAATATTAGAATAATTGGGATCATAGAAGAAGAAGAAAGGGGGGGCAGAAGGTATATTGGAGCAAATAATAGTAGAGAATTTCCCTAATATGGCAAAAGGGACAAGCATCAAAATCAGGAGGCACAGAGAAGCACCTCCAAATCAATAAAATAGGTCCACACCCCATCATCTAATGTAAAACTTACAAGTTTTAGTGACAAAGAGAGAATCCTGAAAGCAGCTTGGGAAAAGAAGTCTGTAACATACAATGGTAGAAATATTAGATTGGCAGCACACTTATCCACAGAGACCTGGCAGGCCAGAAAGAGCTGGCATGATATATTCAGAGCACTAATCGAGAAAAAAATGCAGCCAAGAATACTATATCCAGCTAGGCTGTCATTGAAAATACAAGGAAAAATAAAAAGCTTCCAGAACAAACAAAAATTAAGAATTTGCAAACACCAAACCAGTCCTACAGGAAATATTGAAAGGGGTCCTCTAAGCAAAGAGAGAGCCTAAAAGTAATAGACCAGAAAGGAACAGAGACAATATACAGTAACAGTCACCTTATAGGCAATACAATGGCACTAAATTCATGTCTTTCAATAGTTACCCTAAATGTAAATGGGCTAAATGCCCCAATCAAAAGACACAGGGTATCAGAATGGATTAAAAAAAACAAAAACAACAAGACCCATCAATATGCTGTCTACAAGAAACTCATTTTAGACCCAAAGACACCTCCAGATTTAAAGTGAGGGGGTGGAAAACAACTTACCATGCTAATGGACATCAAAAGAAAGCTGGGGTGGCAATCCTTATATCAGATAAATTAGATTTTAAGCCAAAGACTATAATAAGAGATGTGGAAGGACACTATATCATTCTTAAAGGGTCTGTCCAACAAGAAGATCTAACATTTTAAATATCGATGCCCTTAACATGGGAGCAGCCAATTATACAAACCAATTAATAACAAAATCAAAGAAACACATCAATAATAATACAATAAAAGTGGGTCACTTTAACACCCCCCTCACTGAAATGGACAGATCATCTAAGCAAAAGATCAACAAGGAAATAAAGGCTTTAAATGACACACCAGACGGATGGACATCACAGATATATTCAGAACATTCCATCCCAAAGCAACAGAATACACATTCTTCTCTAGTGCACATGGAACATTCTCCAGAAGAGATCACATCCTGGGTCACAAATCAGGTCTCAGCCAGTATCAAAAGATTGGGATCATTCCGCGCATATTTTCAGACCGCAGTGCTCTGAAGCTAGAACTCAATCAGAAGAGGAAAGTTGGAAAGAACTCAAATACATGGAGGCTAAAGAACATCCTACTAAAGAATTAATGGGTCAACCAGGAAATTAAAGAATTGAAAAAACTTCATGGAAACAAATGAAAATGAAAACACAACTGTTCAAAATCTGTGGGACACAGCAAAGGTGGTTCTGAGAGGAAAATATATAGTGATACAAGCCTTTCTCAAGAAACAAGAAAAATCTCAAGTACACAACCTAACCCTACACCTAAAGGAGTTGGAGAAAGAACAGAGCAAAGAAAGCCTAAACCCAGAAGGAGAAGAGAAATAATCAAGATCAGAGCAGAAATCAATGAAATAGAAACCAAAAGAACAGTAGAAGAAATCAACAAAACTAGGAGCTGGTTTTTTGAAAGAATTAATAAGACTGATAAACCCCTGGCCAGACTTATGAAAAAGAAAAGAAAGAAAAAGAAAGAAAAGAAAATCAAGAATGAAAGAGGATAGATCTCACCCAAAGAAATACCATTAGAAGAACATACTATGAGCAACTATACACCAGCAAATTTAACAATCTGGAACAAATGGATGCATTCCTAGAGATATATAAGCTACCAAAACTGAACCTGGAAGAAATAGAAAACCTGAACACATCCATAACCAGTAAGGAGATTGAAGCAGTCATCAAAAATCTCCCAACAAACAAGAGCCCAGGGCCAGATGGCTTCCCAGGGGAATTCTACCAAACATTTGAAGAAGAATCAATACCTATTCTCCTGAAAGTGTTCCAAAAAATAGAAATGGAAGGAAAACTTCCAAACCCATTTTATGAAGCCAGCATTACCTTGATCCCAAAACCAAAAACCCCATCAAAAAGGAGAATTACAGACCAATATCCTTGATGAACACAGATGCAGAAATTCTCACCAAAATACTAGCCAATAAGATCCAACAGAACATTAAAAGGATTATTCATCACGACCAAGTGGGATTTATTCCTGGGCTGCAAGGTTGGTTCAACATCTGCAAATCAATCAATGTGATACAATACATTAATAAAAGAAAGAACAAGAACCATATGATACTCTCAATAGATGCTGAAAAAGCTTTTGACAAAGTACAGCATCTTTTCTTGATCAAAACTCTTCAGGGATGCCTGGGTGGCTCAGTCAGTTGAGCTGCTGCCTTCGGCTTAGGTCATGATCCCAGGGTCCTGGGATCGAGCTCCACATTGTGCTCCTTGCACTGTGGGGAGTCTGCTTCTCTCTCCACCTCTGCCTGCCACTCTGTCTGCTTGTGCACTCACTCTCTCTCTCTCTCTCTGACAAATAAATAAATAAAATCTTTAGACAAAACTCTTCAAAGTGTAGGGATGGGGGTACGTACATACCTCAATATCATCAAAACCATCTATGAAAAACCCACAGCAAATATCATTCCCAATGGGGAAAAAATGAGAGTTTTTCCCCTAAGGTCATGTCCACTATCACCACTGCTATTCAACATAGTGCTCTCAGTCCTAGCCTTGGGAGTCAGACTACAAAAAAAGAAATAAAAAGCATCTGAATCAGCAAAGAAGAAGTCAAACTCTCACTCTGCAGATGACATGATATTTTATGTGAAAAACCCAAAAGAGTCCACTCCAAAACTGCTAGAAGTCATACAGGAATTCAGTAAAGTGTCAGGATATAAAACCAATGCACAGAAATCACTTGCATTCCTATACACCAACAAGAAGACAGAAGAAAGAGAAATTAAAGAGTTGATCCCATTTACAATTGCACCCAAAACCATAAGACACCTAGGAGTAAACCTAACCAAAGAGGCAAAGAATCTGTACTCAGAAAACTATAAAGTATTCATGAAAGAAGACATGAGGAAGACACAAAGAAATGGAAAAACTTTCCATGCTCATGTATTGGAAGAATTAATACTGTGAAAATGTCTATGCTACTTAAGCAATCTACACATTTAATGCAATCCCTATTGAAATACCATCAATTTTTTTCAAAGAAATGGAACAAATAATCCTAAAATTTATATGGAACCAGAAAAGACCCCAAATAGCCAGAGGAATGTTCATAAAGAAAGCCAAAGTTGGTGGCTACACAATTCCAGACTTCAAGCTCTATTACAAAGCTGTCATCATCAAGACAGTATGAGACTGGTAGAAAAACAGATACATAGATCCATGGAACAGAATAGAGAGCCCAGAAATGGACCCTCAACTCCATGGTCAACTAATCTTCAACAAAGCAAGAAAGAATGTCCAATGGAAAAAAGACAGTCTCTTCAACAAATGGTGTTGGGTAAATTGGACAGCCACGTGTAGAAGAATGAAACTAGACCATTTCCTTACACCACACACGAAAATAGACGCAAAATGGATGAAAGACCTCAATGTGAGACAGGAATCCATGCAAATTCTTGAGGAGAACACAGGCAGCTATATTTTTTACCTCAGCCACAGCAACTTCTTCCTAGAAACATCGTCAAAGGCAAGTGAAGCAAGGGCAAAAATGAACTACTGGGGGGGCACCTGGGTGGCTCAGTGGGTTAAAGCCTCTGCCTTCGGCTCAGGTCATGATCCCAGGACTCTGGGATCGAGCCCCGCATCAGGCTCTCTGCTCAGCAGGGAGCCTGCTTCCCTTCCTCTCTCTCTGGCTGCCTCTGCCTATCTGTGATCTCTGTCTGTCAAATAAATAAATAAAATCTTTAAAAAAAAAATGAACTACTGGGACTTCATCAAGATCAAAAGATTTTGCACAGCAAAGGAAACAGTCAACAAAACCAAAAGACAACTGACAGACTGGGAGAAGATATTCGCAAATGACATATCAGATAAAGGGCAAGTATCCAAAATCTATAAAGAACTTATCAAACTTAACACCCAAAGAACAAATAATCCAGTCAAGAAATGGGCAGAAGATATGAGCAGATATTTCTGCAAAGAAGACATCCAGATGGCCAACAGACACACAAAAAAGTGCTCAACATCACTTGGCATCAAGGAAACGCAAATCAAAACTACAGTGAGATACCACCTCACACCAGTCAGAATGGCTAAAATTAACAAGTCAGGAAATGACAGATGTTGACAAGAATCAGAGAAAGGGGAACCCTGCTACACTGTTGGTGGAAATGCAAGCTGGTGCAGCCACTTTGGAAAACAGCATGGAGGTTCCTCAAGAAGTTGAAAATAGAGCTACCCTATGACCCAGCAATCACACTACTGGGTATTTACCCTGAAGATACAAATGTAGGGATCCAAAGGGGCACATGCACCCGAATGTTTATAGCAGCAATGTCCCCAGTACCCAAACTATGGAAAGAACCTAGATGTCCATCAGCAGATGAATGGATAAAGATGTGGTATATATATACAATGGAACTAGAGGTTATTATGCCGAGCGAAATAAGTCAATCAGAGAAAAGACAATTATATATGAACTCCCTGATATGAGGAATTTGAGAGGCAGGGCAGGGGGGTTTGTGGGGTCAGGAAGGAAAAAATGAAACAAGATGGGATTGGGAGGGAGACAAACCATAAGAGACTCTTAAACTCACAACACAAACTGAGGGTTCCTGGGGGGTGTGGGGGGTAGGGATAGGGTGGCTGGGCGATGGACACTGGCGGGGGGTATGTGCTATGGTGAATGCTGTGAAATGTGTAAGCCTGATGATTCACAGACCTGTACCCCTGAAGCAAATAATACATTATATGTTAATAAAAATAATAAAGTAAAAGAAATAATCTCCCAGGCCCCTCACACTGTCTCCCCAGAACCTCCTAACTCCTGCAGTATCAACAGCTTAGAAACTGGCATGTTAAATAATAAAGGATACCCTCCCTTGGCGATGCCTAGAACCAGCTGACAGGTTGGGACATTAGAGACTGGATATCAGCATTTGGGGCTCCCAACGGCAGCCTGACTCACAGGACAGTCCACAGAGAAGAGCTGTTAAACGCCCAGCCGGAGATCCTTGGGATCAACGTATCGCAGCTCTGTCTTACTTAAGACTTATCTGATCTTGGGCAAGTCACCTGATCTGTCTACCCCTTCTTTCCTTCATCTCCGTGTGATGACCGCGATGCCTATTCCATGGGGCTTTTGGTAAGATTGATGGATATGCTGTGTCTAAAGGTTCATTATATCTCCCCCAATAAAAGTTGGCTGAAAAGATGTTTTTAAGAGTTTACATTTAATTTTTTCAGCTTTACCGACGTATAACTAACAAAAGAAATCGGATATATTTAAAGGGCAAAATATGATGATTTTTTTCCTTTTGGCAAGATTAATGGATATGATGTGTCTAAAGGTTCATTATATCTCCCCCAATCAAGTTAGTTAATGCACTCATCACCTCGCATAGTTACCATTTGTGTGTGTGTGTGTGTGCGCGTGTGCATGCATGTGTGTGTGTGTGTGTGTGTGTGTGCTGAGCATACCTGCACAAAGTCTTAGCAACTTTCAAATACGCAACATCGTATTATTAACTAGAGTCACTGCGGTGTATATTAGATCTCCAGACTCCCATCTTACAACTGTGGGCTTACAAGCCTCTGGCCAGCATCTCCCCATCTCCCCCACCCCCAGGCCCTTGCCACCATACTACTCTCTGTTTCTATGAATTTGGCTTTTTTTGGTAGATTCAACATATAAAAAATTACACAGTATTTGTCTTTCTCTGTCTGGCTAATTTCACTTAGCATTATGTAATTTTTCTAATATGTTGATACTAAAACAATTATTTTCGTGCTTAGGTTCGAATGTTGGCTTTGCTGCTTTGAGAACATGGACCTATTTCTTCCTTTTCTAAGACTCAGTTGCCTTGACTTGAGGCTCATAGAGTCAAGACATTGGTCTCGAGAGGTCACCGTTAGAACCGGTTCTCTGCACAATGTGAGCCACACATTAAGTTCTTCATACACAAGAGCTCTTTTTATAATGGACTCATGTGACATTCGAGTGACAATATTTCTACCCTGATGTTTTAAGGAATGGAGATTAATTCTAAATGACATTCCTGGAGGACTGTTCAACCAGGCACAGCATACCTCAAACTCTTGAAGATACAGTAGGAATGACCAACCGGTGACCTTCAGACACAAGGCACTTCACTGATTTTGAAAGGAGCTGATGAGGACAGCGGCAGAGGACGTGGAATCTTCAGACAGTCCGATCGGAAATGTGTGTGTGGTCCAGCCCTCGCCTATGGTCCAGCAGCCTCCTGGGGTGGACGCTCCCCCCAGCACGCCCTGTCCATGGTCTGCAGCCTCACATTCTGTCCTTTGTCCCTGCCATTTCCGGTCTCAGAGGGGCATCTGCTCACACCACTCGAGCTGCATTCCATCCTGACCCCTTTGCCCCCTTGCCAGCTTAACCCCTTTGCTCTCTGGGTGACCCTGCTTGGCCATGAGCACTGTATGAGCCCCGGGTGGGTTTTCTTCCAGCCCCCTTAGGGACAGAGTGGTATTTATTTCCGCAAATCGAATTTATTACCTGGGTGTCAGGAAAGCAAGGAGAAGGCTGCAGGACAAGAGAGATCTTATCTCTTTGGCTTAAATTAAATTTGTGCCGCAAATGAGCAAAGGCTGGCATGTGGTGACTGATTTCAATCTATCCACAGTGTTCCCTGTGTTCTGTTGCCCCCAGAATCTCCAAAAACGTCAGTGCCATTAGCCATGAAAATGCGTCTAGCAGAAGAGCAGCTTGTCAGAGGACAGCGACAGCAGGAGGTACATAAAATGCCTGATAAAAAGCAGGCTCCTCAAAACAGAGGGCTTCCCCTGGGGAAACGAGGGCTGGCAAACTCAGGAGCACACTCCATATGCCTTGTCTGCCATCATCAGCCCTGGCCACCTGTGACAAAACGTCCCCACCTTCTCGTGCGCCTCAGGGCTAGGTTCTCCCCAGCTGTTTCCTTCTTCTTTCACGTCTCCCCACTTGCAATCTCATTTTCGCTCTCCCTTCTCCTGCTCTCTGTTCATTTAATTATTCATTTGACAAACATCCCCTTCGCACTGTGAGAGACCGTGTTCTCCCCATTTCTCAAAATAGTCTTCCTGGTCTACCTGCATCCAAATCCGGTAGGCTGCCGATTAAAATGCATATTCCTGGGCCTCTGCCCAGCTCCACCGAACGAAACGCTCTTGTGTGCAAGGCTCAGAGACTTGAATCTGTGGCACAGCCTCCAGGTCGCAATGGGACACATGGGTGAGGGAGTAAAACAGTCACATGGAATTCCCTTCTGTTCTTTCTCGCATAGCAGAATCCCTCCAGCATCAGTCAAGTCTGCGCAATGCCTAGTTCTGCATTCCATCGACTAGACGCACAATCTTCAAGGTGTCCCTCCCAAAATGCCCTCCACAGGGTGCCCTCCATTCCAGCCTACCAGAAGAGGAGTACGGAGGACCACAATGGAGGTTTTTATGAGTTGGGGCTGGAGGTGGCATTTTCCACCTCTGTCTACATTCCGCCGGTCACGCTCGGTCACATAGCCACAACTAACCTCAGGGAGTGGGGACAAGTGGTCTAACATGTGCGCAGAGAGCAGAAGATTTTGAAGAAAATGTAATCAGTCTCTACTTCATGCAGCTCATGAAAACAAATGTTTTTCAGTATGGAGTTTCCTCAAAACATTAAAAATAGAAATACCATATGACCCAATAATTCCACTACGGGGTATCTACCCAATGAAAACAAAAACACTAATTTGAAAAGATGTGTGCACCTCTATGTTTATTGCAGCATTATTTATGATAGCCAAAATATGGAAGACACCTATTGTCCATTGATAGACAAATGGGTAAGGAAGATATGGTACACACACACACACACACACACACACACACGTATATATATGGTATGTATATGACATGGCGTGTGTGTATATATATTCACATATATATAAACATATAAATATATACACTGTAATATTATGTACCTATAAAAAAGGATAGACCTTGCCATTCGCAACAACATGGATGGACCCAGAAGGTATTATGCTAAGTGAAGTAAGTCAGACTGAGAAAGACAAGTACCACATACTTTCACTCATAGATGGATTAAAAAAAAAATGAATAAACAAACCAAAAGCAGAATCGGACCTATAAATCCAGAGAACAAGCTGATGGTTGCCAGAGGGGAAGAGGGAGGATAGTGAGCGAAATGAGTGAAGGGCAGTGGAAGGTACAGTTTCTAGTTATGGAATGAATAAGTCTCGGGGATGAAAGTTACCAGCGTAGGGAATGTAGTCAGTGGTGTTGTAATAGCAATACATGGTGACAGATGGGAGCTACACCTGGGGTGAACACAGCGTAATGTGTAGAGAAGTTGAATCACTACATCGTATGCCTGAAACTAATGTAACATTGCGTGTCAGCTATGCTCAAAGAGAAGAATTTGTTTAATGTTTTTTTAACACCCATTGAGAGTGGCCTTAAACCTACAAACCACAGCAACTTCTTTCAAGATATGTCTCCAAAGGCAAAGGAAACATAAGCGAAAATGAACTTTCGGGACTTCATCAAGATCAAAAGCTTCTGCACAGCAAAGGAAACAGTCAACAAAACAAAGAGGCAACCCACGGAATGGGAGAAGATATTTGCAAATGACAGTACAGACAAAAGGCTGATATCCAGGATCTATAAAGAACTTCTCAAACTCAACACACACAAAACAGATAATCATGTCAAAAAGTGGGCAGAAGACATGAACAGACACCTCTCCAATGAAGACATACAGATGGCTATCAGACACATGAAAAAATGCTCATCATCACTAGCCATCAAGGAGATTCAAATTAAAACCACATTGAGATACCACCTTACACCAGTTAGAATGGCCAAAATTAGCAAGACAGGAAACAACGTGTGTTGGAGAGGATGTGGAGAAAGGGGAACCCTCTTACACTGTTGGTGGGAATGCAAGCTGGTGCAGCCACTTTGGAGAACAGTGTGGAGATTCCTCAAGAAATTAAAAATAGAGCTTCCCTGTGACCCTGCAATTGCACTACTGGGTATTTGCCCCAAAGATACAGAGGTAGTGAAAAGAAGGGCCATCTGTACCCCAATGTTCATAGCAGCAATAGCCACGGTCACCAAACTGTGGAAAGAACCAAGATGCCCTTCAACAGACGAATGGATAAGGAAGATGTGGTCCATATACACTAAGGAGTATTATGCCTCCATCAGAAAGGACGAATACCCAACTTTTGTATCAACATGGATGGGACTGGAGGAGATTATGCTAAGTGAAATAAGTCAAGCAGAGAGAGTCAAGTATCATATGGTTTCACTTATTTGTGGAGCATAACAAATAACATGGAGGACATGGGGAGATGGAGAGGAGAAGGGAGTTGAAGGAAATTGGAGGGGGAGATGAACCATGAGGGACCATGGACTCTGAAAAACAATCTGAGGGTTTTGGAAGGGCAGGGGGTGGGAGGCTGGGTGAGCCTGGTGGTGGGTATTAAGGAGGGCACGTATTACATGGAGTACTGGGTGTGGTGCATAAACAATGAACTCTGTTACACTGAAAAGAAATTAAAAAAAAAAAAACTAAAAAAAAAAACCAACCCTAGAAACCGGAAGGAGCTATCCAAAGACATGAGAACTTCAGGAAGATGGGCTGCACCTGCTGAAACGAATCATCTAGTCCATCCATTCTCTGTCTACTCCAGCCCTCTGCAGCCTTCTTGGGAAGCTCAGGACCAGAGATCTCAGGTGTCCTCCAGCTGCCTTGAAAGTGTTACCAGTGGGAAATCGGACCAGAGTTGATCCATACACTAAGAATATTCTTGTCAGACAGGGCTATTCCAGGGAGTCCTGGTCACCAAAAATATACGATCAAAAGTCTGTTACACTGATAGAGATCCCGAAGCAAATCCAAAGCCCAGACCCCTGGAGAGCAATGATAAAATGAGCAGACATAGTGACACAGAAAAGTCAGAACTCGTTATCTGAGCCCCTTCACTCTGAGGAGCATGAGAGAAGTGAAATCTCGGGACTTAGTGACTTAAAACAAAAGAGAGAGACCTACTCCGGGTGACTCTTCCCCATGAGATGGACAGTCAGTAACAGTGAGAAAGGCACCAGGGAGCTGCTGTTTCATGACACTGTAAACTGGAATGTTCTGGAAGGAATCTGTTGATAGGATCACTGGGCTCGAAAAGATGCTACAGCTCCATTTGGGTGGGACACTGAGGGAAATGGTCTTTATTTAAACCCCAGCAGAGCCAAGAGTTCGCTCAGTGCTGGTGATGACAAGCTCTGAGCAAGAACATCAGGCAATAATAATTGGGAATGAGGGGCGCCTGGGTGGCTCAGTGGGTTGGGGCCTCTGCCTTCAGCTCAGGTCATGGTCCCGGGGTCCTGGGATCAAGCCCCGCATCAGGCTCTCTGCTCAGCAGGGAGCCTGCTTCCTCCTCTCTCTCTGCCTGCCTCTCTGCCTACTTGTGATCTCTCTCTCTGTCAAATAAATAAATAAAATCTTTAAAAAAAAATAATCGGGAATGAATGAGTGAGTGAGAAGAGTGGGACGGGGAAGGAGGCAAAGCCAACATCAGGGCGCCTTACTGAAGTCTCCGCTGTGTGAAATGGGGGCTCCATCCTGCAAGAGAAGCTGGAAAAAATGACCTCTCTACAGGTGGGATATTGGCGCACTTACGCGGTAGCTTCCTTTCCTTGTGGTGAGGGTACTTGCCTCCTATTTCTGGGCTGTGCTTGTACAAAGGCCTACTCAGCTTCCTGCAAATCTAGACTGTCCATCTGGGCGCCATCTTCCTAAAGAGACTGGTCACAACCTTCCCTTGCCCTGAACTTCATTGCTGGTTTCTTCTTGAAAGAGTGGCCGTCTCTATCGACTTCCTCACCTACCATTTTCTTCCAGCCACCACGGTCAAATTTCAAACTCAAAGCCGAGCTACTGCTTGGTTATGAATCAGTGATGGCCCAATCAGAGAGTCACTTCCTAGTACTTGTTCGGGGCTGTTGGTATAAAGGCGGCATTGACAGCTATGGGACTGGATAAGGGCACCTGGGACTTCCCACATCAAAGGGAGTGGGAGTGCGGGCCAAGAGAAAGTGTGTGGCTCCGGAGAACAGAGACGGCGATGCCCTACGTGGTGATTGAAGGGGTTCTCTGAACGCCCCTCTGAGCTCCAAAAGCGATTTCTTGGCGCCTTGAGGACTTTTCTGTTTCCCAGAATCTCTAAATACATTGTTAGGAAACATTTGGGGCTTTCGCCAGCAAGTATCAGAGCAGGAAGAGTGAGCAGCCAGCAGACCCCAAGATGGTCGAAGAGGTGGGTGACAGATTCTGTGGCGGGAAAGGGATCACAGGAGGGATCCCTCAGGATAGTCCTTGCCGGAGGGTCGTCCTTACCGACCAAGGACGGCGCTCATTACCAGTTTGCCCTGCTTCTCAGTCAGCCTGGCCTGAGTCCCATCCCCACGACCCACAGCCGAGGGAAAACGTGCTTCCTTACTTCTCTGCCACCATTTCCAGGGTCCCACCATGGCCCTTCTTCTCCGTGGGGTTGGACAGAGCATCTCTGAGCCCCCGTTGGGGCAGGGTTGGAACAGTGCTTGAAAACCCATTTGTCACCATATGAGGTACGACTGCACTCAAGTTCTTTCTTTGGGCAGGAGCTAAAAATAATATTCATTCGGAGAAGGATGACATATCTCACTATGCATGATATATTATGATTGATACAGGATAGACCGATATTCATTGATACCGTATTGCTGTTTCAGTATGAGTCACTGAACAAGGGAGACCCCAGGGCGGAGGCTTTTCTGGGGGGTTGCCAGGGGTTTGCCGGAGCATTGCCGGAGCCCTCCCTGGTCTGGGCTGCCTCGTTTTGTCCACAGGAAACACGAAAGCAGGACAGAAATGAGTGATTTCTGTGCCACAATCGGAAGTCCAGAACAGAGCTGTTTTTGGAAAACGTGTCCCGGCAGACGACATGGTGCACTTTCTCTTGTCTCCTCTCCGTGGCCACTCTGCTCCTGTGTCAAGCCCGTGCCATCCGTCAGCCTAACTCTCCCAGGCAGCTGTGCCCCCCATCCCCGACACCAGGGTTTCGCACCCTTGCTGCCGCTCACATTCTGGACCAGGGTTCTTTGTTGGAGGGCGGGGAGCACAGAGCAACAACCCTGGCTTCTACCCAGTAGATGCCAGCAGTGTCCGGTTCTGACAACCAAAGAGATTTCCATACCTGGTCAAATGTCCCTGGGGAAGGGGCTAAATCCCCCCTCGCTCCCGTGTCAAGGAGCCCCCCTACCCTGGATTCCAGAAGATTCCATAGCACAGTGCTAGGTGGAGAAGGGGCCGCTGGGGGAAATGGGGGACATCAGACGTGCTGCAAGCCCGGACCCACAACCGAAACAGAACCGAGGGGCAAGACGGAGCAGACCTTTTGTTCTTTATTGAAATGGAGCCCTGGGCCAAAAGCATCTCTGGCTTGCCAAGCCTTGTCAATGAATTTCCGGTTACCTGGGAGGGAAGAAGCAGGAGAGGTGCCGGCCCCCCGCTGTGTTCACACACCTCCCCGAGCTTTCATTCCGCCCTCAGCCATAATGAGCCGAGGCCAGGCCATCCGTGACCTGCTAATGGGGTGCATTTTCGGATTTATCTGCTCGCACGTTGTCTGGGGCCTCTTTGGGAACGCTCCCTGATTGCTCTCCAATCATTTCCCACCCCTTTCGAGAACATTAGGTATTAATTCAAGCTTGTCAAATCTTATATGATATATTCCATTCAGGAGCTAATACCTCATCAACCCTACCTGGCACTGGAAAATTCAATTTCTCAAGATACCAGCTGTTATTCCGGAGACCCTGCATATCTATTTGGAACAGCTAATAGGAAATGTTCTTGCTGAGGTTTTTTTTTTTTGCAGCTGGTAAAGTTCTGTGAATTGGATATGAAGTGTACCTCCATGAATCTAAAACAAATAAGCAAAATGAATACATTTATGGCCTGGTGACTCGAGTGCTTTTTTGTTATCCCCCTAAATTAACAACAAATAAAATAACAATACATATATGCAAGTTACAGAAGTCTCCAAAAGATATTTTTGGGCAAAGGTGGTTGTTGCTTTGCTCCAAAAAACAATAACAAAAAACTGTGGACTGTGGGGTGGTGTTTGGGAAGAGGGGAGGCATGTCCTGTTTAATATCCAATCAATATCATTTTTTTTTGTTTTAACAGTCACTAGTATTGAAAAGCCAATCCACAGAGTTACACTCTTGTGAACAAAATTAAACTTCCATAGCTCATTTTCCAGGGGGAAGATAATCTCTCAAAGACATCAGAATTCTCTAGAGTTTTTTAATAGGAATTCTAAGCTGCCATTATTATTATAATTATAATAATAATCATTATTATTATTTATTTGCTTTTGTGGTGATGCTATTGGGGTCTTTCCTTGAAGTATAATTGCCATATAATGTTATATTAATTTCAGGTGAACATAATGATTCAATATTCGGATATATTGCAAAATAATCACCACAATAAGTCTAGCTATCATCCTCACTGTGCATAGCTTTGATTTTTCTTTCTTATGATGAGTACTTTTAAGATTTACTTTCCTTTCACAAAGGTCGGGGGGAGGGTGCCTGGGTGGCTCATTCAGTTAGGCAGCTGACTCTTGATTTCAGCTCAGGTCATGATCTTGGGGTCAGTCATAGGACCAAACCCTGGGCCATGCTCTACACTAAGCACAGAGTCTGCTTGTCCCTCTCCCTCCCCCTGCTTGCACCCTATCTCTCTCTAAAATAAATAAATAAATAAATAAGTAAATAAAATCTTTAAAACCTAGGGAGATTTACTTTCTTAGGGGGATCCTGTGTGGCTCAGTCAGTTAAATGTCTTGATTTTGGCTCAGGTCACTATCTCAGGGTCATGGGATTGAGCCCAGCACTGGGCTCCCCATGCAGCAGGGAGTCTGCTTAAGATTCTCTCCCTCTCCTTCTGCCCCTTTACACCCTACCCGCCCCCCAACTCTCTCTCTCAAATAAATAAATAAATCTTGAAAAAAGAAAGATTTACTCTCTCAGCAACTTTCCAACCCATTCTCTTAGAATGTTCTGAGTATAACTCCACTTGTGTAAATATTCACTTCACCATTCGATCTGGAGACAGGAAGATCATGGTCATGTGTAATCTAGCAGCAGGTTAATAACTACAGCAATTTCAAAGATGTGAGGAGCATAGAAGATATTTCAGCATATTTGCTACAACTATAATGGGATATAAAAATATCTGTGACATCCATGTAGAGCCGAGTTAACAGGTACTGTTAATACTACTTTGGTTGCCTGAATTCCTAATTAAAAGAAATGTTCCATTTCCATTTCATGGTATAAAATACGGATTTAAAAAAAAAATTAAAGATACCAGCCTCTTGAATTCTAGCCATTGACTCTCACATTAAGAATTCCTGTTCTAATGGACTGACAGACTCCGTGGCAACAGGAAGGGGAAAGCAAGGCTGAGTCTGAAAACATTGCAAAGACCACGTGATTCAAGAGTTCCACTCAGCTTCGGTAACTTACCTATTTGGGATCATCTACTAAGTTTCCCCAACATTCATTCAGCCTTGACCTCAGACACCCCCTTGCTCTTCCCTGAATACAACCCTGCCTCAGGGCCTTTGCACTTGCTGATCTCCCTGCCTGAGTGGGGAGAGGAGGTGCCTTCAGAGTTGTAGATAGCTAGTTCTGCCGCTACGTTGAGATTTTGGCTTAAATGTCACTTCTCAGGTAAACTCCCTGACTTCATATTTAGAATTGCAATCTGTTCTGGGAGAGTTCATGGTAGCATGCCTAGAATTGGCCCAAGCTATTCTGTTTAAGTGAGAAGCATATCTATAGGGCAATGACTCCTGGCCAAGGCATGAAAACTATTAGCTAATTGTGCTGCTGGGTGACCGTGGGATGGGGGAGTTTGAAGCAATCTGTATCAGCTTGTCAACATTATTTATTGATAACAGCAAGACTGACGATCGGCATCCGATCAGAGTGAGACCCTCAGAGCTCTCTGCTGGTAACTGTGGTTACACAGCAGAAATATGCATACATAACAGGCAAAATAGAAAAAACTCCAAGCCAAGACTCCATTTGGAGGCTCCTGGTTTCCAGGGGTCCCGTGTACACATCTATGGCTCCTGATCGGAAAGCAAGAATGCATTCCTGCCACAGCTCTTACGGACGGAGGGCAATAGAGCCCCAGCCCTGACTTCTCCAGACCCCTTGCTACCAGACAGTCTCCGGCTGTGATGCCTAGCCTCATTTTAATGCTCTTTCTCCATTGCACCCTCTTCCTGGAATAAATTCCAGATTTGTCGGCACTGTCATTAAAGGTCCTGGGAGTCTTCGTTAGCAACCAAACCCTGTTTAAGAGCCACCAATAGTGCACAATCCCGACCTCGCTCTCCCTCTTCTTCCTTGTATCTGTGACACCAAGCACCATCTGATATATTGTAAATTTTACTCAATGATTTTGTTTACTACATTACCATATGTATTTGTTATTACTTTGCTTTTATAATTTTTTAACTGTCCTCCCATTAGGGGACTCCATGAGGGCAGGGTTTCTGGTCTAATTTTTTCTTTATTGCTGTATCTCTGGACCATGGTGGACCTTCTGCATTTATTATTTGATGAATAAGTAAGCGCAGAAAGAGGCGGAGTGGAATTATCACTTTGAGTTCAAGGCTGTTTTGGCCCAGCTCTGAGGCTGGAAATCAATATACAGAAGCTTAGAAAGATGGACAGTGATAAAGAGCATGTTCGCCTGCTGATTATACTCAAGTCAGTTATCATAAGGCACAGAGATGCTAACTCACGGTCAGTTGCAACAGCAGTTGACGTACCTAATCTACATTGACTCAAAGTCCAAAATCTGATGTCCATGAAAGGCCACAAGTGGCTAAGAACTTGTCTTTCTGACAGCTCTTCCAGCTTCTGAAGGCAGAGTCACCCAGATGGGGCATAGCTTTCAGTTTTCCTAGTACTTCCAGAACCTTCTGTATTTCACAGACTTTGCTCTAGGGGCAGGAAGATGAAATGGCCAGCAGCTGGCAAACACCACAGTGAGATCCATTGCCAAGTTTGGGGAGCCAGAGGTTTGATGGGGAGCCATTTTGATGGGCCACTGATACAGAAGTTTGACTTCTTATCATCAGCAACATTAATCTGTAAATCCCTCTGTCTTTCTAGGCTCCCATATGGACCGCTGATCTAGAAAACACCACTTAACTCTCAGGGCTGCTTACTTGAGCACTAACCGAGTCCTTTTTTTAAACACAGGGTCTGCCCTTCCTCTCCACTCCCCACCCCAGGTGGGATTCTCAGTCATCAGGTCTGAGGTTGGGAAACCAGTATTTTTAGAAGTTCTGTGTGTGATTTTACAGTTGGGGACTATCTTTTCTAAACTGTAAAGAATTAGGGAATTCAAAAGTGATTAGTGATTTTAATGAGCAAAGTATATGTTCACTTCTTTTGAATTAGAGGAGAAAACTCCTTTTTTATGTTCATTTTTCTCCCCAGGAATCTGTTCTTTAATTTTTATTTTTTCCCAGTTGTATGAAGATATAATTGACCTCTAACACTATATTGGTTCCAGGTGTACAACACAATGATTTGACATGTATGCATATGACAAAATGTACACCACAACTGTAGTTCACATGCATCGTCTCACGGAGTTTTTTTTCTCGGGATGAGGATTTTTACAATCTACTCATAGAAACCTTTGAATACACAGCACTGTGTTATTAGCTACAGTCACCATGCTGTATGTTATATTTTTCAGAGGCAAAGTGGTGATGTCTTTTCAGAGAAGCCTGCACAGTTTGCTCTGGGCTTGGTGAGTTTGCTGACATCTTATTTCCGTCTTTCATCTATTACCTGACTGTTTGAACTTGCAGAGGGAGAGTAGAGAAGATGAATGTAAAGTGCACAGCCCCATAGACTTGCTTTCGAGTTGGTGTGGAAGAAGCTGGTGCCTGGCTGTTATTCCTAAGTTGTTGGGGAGGCAAGGACGCGGGTAGGCGACGTACGATTTGTCCCAGAGTGAAATGGTCAATTATGGGGAAATCTGGGGGGAAAAGAAAGATCTTTTGCCCAGTGGGCCCCGCCCACACTCCAACACAAAGTTCTCTCCACAACCCCGCACCGTCATGATGAAAACATGCCGTTGGAGGCCACCTACGACCTACCTGGAGTAGACAAACCAATCTGTGTCATTAGGCGGCTTCTCCTCAGTTTGTGTTTAAGCCATCAAGGTGAGGCACCGGTAAAAGGGACAATATCAAAACATAGGCCCTGAACTCTCCTGTCCAGCACATCCTCTGGAGAAGAAAAAGTCAGTCAACAGGAGCCGGCTTCGTTGTACAAGGTTTAACCATACCTACAAAGCGCGGGTGGCTGAAGCCAAGTGGTACCGGCGCCACAGAATCAGGTGGGTGGGCTGAAAATGGCCACGGTGGGCGTATTTCTACCACAGAAATTGGCAGACACAACAAATCGGATGTCTCTATATTTTTTTTCTGAAGACTTGAATCTTAAAAATTTCCCGGGGTACAGCTACTCAGAGGCTAGCGTCCGCGCCAAGGCAGGCACACTAAAAGGTCGTTACGTTGCCTCCACTAGTCAAGCAAGGCGTTTGCTACAGTGGGTCCTCCAGAGCGAGAGCAGCCAAACATCAAATCTTGTCCTGTTATTCCACATGGCGGGGCGGGGTGGTGGGGGACAAGCCTCCTCCCTAATCTTGAGTCGCTCTTTACGTAACTAACACTAACTCAGAGGAACTCATTATTCCATGACTCTCCACTTAAAGAGGGACCTCGGTGCCCTATGACAAGCCTAAGAAGAGGAAGGTGTTCAGAAAGAAGTCATTTGCGTCCATTACTTCTTCCAGCAGAGGAACAGCTGGAGGTTTCACATCAAACTGCAGTTTTTCACCCTTCCAAAGTAGCGCGCCGTCTCGAGTCCTGACCTACAATGGAAATCCCACGAGACACAAAAGTTTGCAGCCCAAGGAAAACTACCTGCCAGCCTCATTTGACAACTAATTTGGCATCGCCACCGCTGGTGGGGATCCATAGTAGAACAGCTGCCTTCGCTCCCCAGTTTATTGAACTAAAGATAGAGAATGGCTTATTCATTAATCAGAGGGAAAGGAGTCACCATTGACCAGGCATGGCAAAGACCGTCCACTTGCAGCCTGGGAACCAAGACATCAGTAATCCCACTGCTCAAAATCCTTCCAGATCGCTGGTACCATGTTTTTATTTTGTAGCCAGTACCAGCACACGTATTTGTTACTTCCTCTCTTCTACTGCTAAATCTCCCAACAGCAGAGCGCATTTTCACTCAACCCAATGAACAAATGAAGTGATTGGATCAGAAAAAAACATTAAGGAGCCAAAGGGCACAAGAGGGCCCAAGGAGACCATTTGCACCTCCGACGCTCTACAGGCTGTCTCTGGGCAGCAAATAACCCATGGCTCTTGCTACCTGATGGTCAGTCCTTCCTACGAAGACTAGAAAAGTACATCTGTCACGGAAAGTGCACCTAATCGACTTGGCTTTGGGGCGGGGGGTGTTTCCGGCTGTCAGTGGTTTTCCCAAGAGTCAAGATTGATATGCATTTGTGCTGCTCCCTCCTGTATCCTTTGTCCTCACGACGAAGGGCATAAAGCACTACTGGCCTGGGGAACACATCTGATCTGAAACCCTAGAAGAGACGAGGCGAGACAACAGGCCCACTTATAACCCCGATCGTGGCACTCAGACTCCTTCAGCAATCATTCAGTCCCAAGGGCTAGAAGCTACTTGAGCTAGCTGACATACAAGAAGAAAGCTCTTGTGGAAGAGGCAACTGTACAGATTCCAGGTTCCAAAAAGAGTGGAAATGTTTTAAAATAGCTTCAGGAGCCCTTCCTTGCAGGTTCTGGGCAACAGAAGACCCTGGAGATCTCTGCTTAACTCTTCAGCGGGGGTCATCTTATGACCACGGTGCAATTTCCAGCTGGGCTGATGGTGGCTTGGGACCAATGAAATCCACTTTAGAGAACTAAAATAAACGGCGTGCTCCTTACATCGTATGCTGAGGAATAAAACCCACACCTAGTACATTCGATTCTACACACTGCAACTCACAGGACTACATGTACTGGGTGAAAAGCACAGTGATACCATCGCCAGTTTCCATGGTCATAACCCAACGTTTACAATGTAAATACTTTGGCTTCCAACAGCGGTATCTTCTAAGCCCGTGAGGCTTAAACACTGAGAAAAACGTTGCATTAAAATTCCCACACAGGCCTGTAGAGCCACCTGATTTCACTGTACTCAGAAAAAAGGAAAAAAAAAAACCCCAAGCTTTCAAAAGGATATAGAAAGTTGAAAAATCTCATATCGCCCGAAGTGAGCAGAGAGGCCTTGGGTGGGGAGGAAAGTGAGCGGAAATCAATTTTACTTGCTTCGGCCTCACAATGGATTTTGCAAAGTAAAGGGTAGAAAATCAATCTTGTCAAATCAGTGAGAATTTATACACTTAAAGGAGTCCAAAGGTCTTGGAGGGTGTATTAGGCTGTAGGACATTCTCCATCACATGGTGGCCAATACAGCCTGAAGGTGGGACCCGCGCCTTAGTGAGTAGGGACTGGTCACTCCCAGTGACATCACCAGGGACTCAGACAGGAAACCAGAGCATGGAAGGTGGGCCTTGAGCAGAAAGCAGACCAGGGGGCTAGTGTCTGTCTTGGCTTCCACTCTGCTGGGGGTGGGGGAGACATCACAGAGAAATGCTTCAGGGAAGTCAGGCGAGGTAAGGGACCCACATTCTCTGCTCAAGGGGAGTTGGCCAGCGGCTGGGCCAGCAGGTGCACCAGAAGCAAACTTCGCTGTGTTACATAAGCATGTTCCTTGGTTCCCTTTTGGTTTTTATAAACTTCAGTGAAGACTCCTGTAAAAGGTCAGCCTGGGGGCGCCTGGGTGGCTCAGTGGGTTAAGCCTCTGCCTTGAGCTCAGGTCATGATCTCAGGGTCCTGGAACTGAGCCCCGCCTTGGGCTCTCCGCTCAGCAGGGAGCCTGCTTCCCCCTCTGCCCCTACCTGCCTCTCTCCCTACTTGTGCTATCTCTCTGTCAACTAAATAAATAAAATCTCAGAACTCTCTGAGGTCTCTTTCATAAGAGCACTTAACCCCATCATGGGGCCGCCACCCTCAAGATCTAATCACTTCCTAAAGGCCCCACCTTCTAATACCATCACCTTGGGGCTTAGGATTTCAACATATGATCAACATACGTTTGGGGGGACACAAATATTCGGTCCATAACATACCTAGACTTACAGAAGAGTCATGAAGACCAGAGTAAGAGAGAAAAGTATGCTCCCACCTCACCCTTCAGGCAGGCACGCCAGTGACCTTGTAGTTAGTAAGCAGATCCCAAAGAAAATGGAGTCGAGGCTGAGAAATCCCACCTCTGGGTCCCATCTGGACCTTCATTTGTCATTGCCAAACTTGTTGATCTACACTTGATGTGATTAAAGGAATAGGTGGCTGTGTGACCTTGGGGAAGTTACTCGACCTCTCTGTGGTGCTTTCCTTAGCTGTGAAATGGACATAACAACACACCTGTATCGAAGAATTATTACATGTATTATAGGAACTGATGTTTGTGAAAACCTGAGAGCCACACCTGACATACAGTAAACACCATGTACGTGTTCAACTTGACAAAAATAATCATGATCATGTTGTTATATATTGGACTTCAGACGACTCAACACAAACCTGATGGCAATGAGCCATCAGCAGGTGTGGTAGGCAGGATTCTAAGATGTCTCCCAAGGTTCTGGGTCCCCAGTATCCACACTCCTTCTGCCAGTTTGTAGATGTGACTAAGGTCCTAAATTAGGAGATGATCTGGGTAGTCCTGACTCAATCAGGCAAACCCTCTAGAAGCAGAGTTTCCTCCAGCTGCAGAGAGGTCAAGCCACTTGGCCGGGAAGAAAGCAGCACTGGCTTCCCTCCTGTGAAATTCCTAGGGAGGGGGCCCTAGAGCAAGGGACTGTGGGAGGTCTGTAGATGCGCAGGGCAGTTCTCAGCTGAGAGCCGGCAGGAAAACAAGGGTGTGAGTCCCGCAGGTGCAAGGAACCGAATTCTGTCAACAACCAGCGACCTTGGAGGAAGACACAACCCCCACCCCAAGCCCCAGAGAAGAATTCTAGCCTGGGGCAGTACCTTGATTTCAGCCCCGTGAGACCCTGAGTGGAGAATCCGGTCATACAGGGCCTGGACTTCTGACTTTCAGAAATTAGGAGATCATAGATTTGTACTGCTTTAGGTCACTACGTTTGTGAGAATTCAGTATGCGGCACTAGAACGCTGGTACAGTGAAAAAATAAAGCAAATAGGTACACGTAACACATGATCAGTTAAGACAATTTTGTTCAAAGCCCAGGCAGCCTCCTTTCCGCCCTGCCACATTACAGGTGAAGATTTTTGACACTGACCGAGTTATTACAAAGTACTCTCCCCGTTCAGAAAAAAAAGAAATGGACTTTGCCGCTCCCATGGGAAGGCAGCGTTCGGTACTCACCGGCACCCCTGGCCCCGCACGGCCGAGCTGCCTGCACCAAGAGCAACAGGTCTGGGCCCCCCCCCCAGGCTGGTTTCTTTCGGTTGGGGAGAGGGCTGGGCAACGTCCTCCTTAGGCAGGTGCAACCTCCTACAGGTGTGTCCCGACCTTTGACCTACGGATGAGGCTCCACCTCCACTTCCAAGGCAGGCCTGAAATGGACAGGCGGTTTTAGGACCCGGGGATCCTAGCTCTGGGATTTATCAAAGAGAGAGTTCTTTGCAGAGGAGCTCTGGCCTATGCCTTAAACTCTGGCACAGCCACCTACTGTGTGAACTTTTGTAAATTCCTTAAGCCATCTGCACCCCCATCTGGAAAATGGGGATAACAGCGTGGTGAGGGTTTGAGGTAAGGCTTACAAATCACGGATCTGTAGGGCCCAGCCGTTAGCAAGCCCACTAAAATGAGAGGTGGTGTTTAATTGCTTTTGATGCTGCCTGAGTCTTGTACTCAAGCTCTAAGGCTAAGTGTTCTTCGTATTATAAATACTCAACCCAGTACATCTCGGTCCCTTGTCCCTGAGCCCCAAGTGTCTGCTTAATGACTAACTACTCCAACCTGGTACACGGAGTACAGGACCACATCAACCAGCCCCAGTACAAACCCAGAGTCAATCAATTGTCCTTCCCCGCTTTCCTCTCTTTGCTCACCTGTTTCATTAGAACAAGAACTGTGCTACAGATGGGTACCAAACAGTCAGCATTTTCTACTGAAATAAAACCAAGGGAACGCAGTCACCGACAATAGGAGACCGGGCTACAATAAAGAGAGGAGTTAAGTTTGCACTCTAAAAACAGACAAAGTAATTACCATTTTTAAAAGACGGTTTCCTGAGGCTAAAAATCTACATCCCTCGTGCACTGGGGGGGGAGGGGGGATCTATTAGATGTCATCGAACCAGTTTGATGACAGAATTTATGAGGCTGTGCCAGATTGTGATCAAGTGTTCAAAGGTATATGCCACTTATAAACATAACCACATCTAGACTCATAAAAATAGACTCCCTATTTAAATTGAATCTTCTTTCGGAGCATTGCTAAGCGAGGTAATGTGAAATTTTCCCAAATTGCGATGAGGGAGGCGGTGGTGGTATTTTTCCCATTTGTGGAGATGACCATCTATTATACGGATTTGCAAATTGGTTAATTGTCTGGAAGATTTAAGAAGAAAAAATGCTGTCCTAGTAATTCTGTGCACTCCTGCGCTCAGAGGATTTTGGCCGAGGGAAGATTAACATAAGCAAGAGTCTGCCTGATACATTTTAAATGAGAAACCAGGCTATTTTTTGAACTAATGTTTTCAAAAAGAAAATTATAGCAAAGAGTCTATCATTCCTTACTCCTTAGCCAATGATTCCCCCAACTACAGTGTTAAGATCCGGAAAGTCAATATAGTATCTTCGTCTGTCTCCTTCGCTGTGGCTACCGTGGGTCTAGAACAGGGCCTGGCGCAGACACGGGCATGGAATATTCCCTGAATAAATGGGTTAGAGAAATTAAATAAATTAGCAAGTAGCAGGATGCTGATGTTCTCTTTCGGTCTGAATCCTGAGCAGTTATAAATGTCAACGTGATCAGATGGAAAAGGAAAACAAAGGAGCAGGAAAGTGGGGTTCTGTAGTCATATTTGCATTTGGGGGTACACGGGAAGGGAAGAAGGAAACCCAGTGGCAATAGAATTTATCACTACAAAGTTTTTGTTCCTGAATGGAAATTTCCAGAGCCCATGTTGTAAACTGTCTTACAATGGATCGTTTATGAGGAACAGGCCTTTCTGCTGAATGGACTATGTGGCAGCAGCGCCATCTGCTGGGGTAACTAGTTGGGCATTTTAGAACAATATTCGAGTCGGCTTTTTTTTTTTTTTATCCCAAAAAGCAAATTGAATTTAGAATCACAGAAACTATCTCAGAAATATCTTTAGAGATAATCGAGGCCACGTGTCATCTTACAGGTAAGGACTGGCTTTAAGTTGGTATAACATTTTCTTTCTTTTTGTTAATACAATGGAGCCCCAAATTCATCTCCCCGAGACAAGACTGACTACAGCTATTATTACTAAACCGTATTACAGGTCTCGCGCAAATCAGAAACTGAAAGGCAGTTAAAATCCACTTGTTAAGCTCCAAAGAGTGCTGTCCAACACAAACGTCCACAACAATGGAGCAACAGAACTTTCTGCAATGATCCCTATCTGTGCGTGCTGTCTGGTACAGGGGCCCCTGGCCGCGTGTGGTTATTAACGTCTGAAATGTGGTCAGTGACACCGAGGAATTGGATTTTTAATTTTATCCAATTTTAATTAATTTACGTTTTTAAAATTAGCCAGCCACAGATGGCTAGTGGAGTGGTTCTCAACCTGGGCGCTCTGTGCATTTTGGACTGCCTGCCTCATTCTGTGTGCTGGGGGCCTGCACCGTGCCCTGCAGGCTGCTTTTGCAACAGCCCTGCTCTCTACCCACAAGATTCCAGGGGTACCCCCACCCCAGCCCCCGACCCCCACAAAGTTGTGACAACCAAAAAAGTCTCCTAACATTGCCCCAGAAATGTCGCCTAGGGGGTAAAATCACCCCTGGTTGAGAACCACTGGGCTAGTGGATGCTGTAGTGGACGGCACAGTTCTAGAACATGCTTAACATATATATGACATTTTGATTAAGAAAAAGAAACAGCCCCTAGGTTGTACTATAGCAGTAGTGGTTTTGTCATAAGAATGGGGAAGCTTAAAAAAAAAAAAAAAAGTCAGGGGCACCTGGGAGGCTCAGTCATTAAACGTCTGTCTTGGGCTTGGGTCGTGATCCCAGGGTCCTGGGATGGAGCCCCACGTGGGACTCCCTGCTCAGTGGGAAGCCTGCTTCTCCCTCTCCCACTCCCCCTGCTTGTATTCCCCCTCTCACTGTCTCTTTCTCTCTCTGTGTCAAATAAATAAAATCTTAAAGAAAAAGAGGCAGAGGTAGACAAAGAAATCTCCTTCTTCTTTATCCTCCTTCCCACGTAATGGATGGAGCCCAGAGAGTCATGTCTGAAAATTCGGCCTCACACCCAAGTCCCCGGGGTTAGCCTCGGAAAACCCATCCTGGAATCTGGCTTCCCTGAACTCACCGTGAGGAACTCAACAAATGGACCACAGGTCCTGGCTCAGCAGTAGTTAAACAGGAGTTGGGATTCCCGCCACCCTCTTCTAGGGAGCAGGGGGAAAGGTCTCAGGCCACCAACCAATAACACAGAAGTTCCCAGTGTGTTTCCATCAAAAATAAAAATCTAATTGACAAAACCGGCCAAGCTCTGTAAACCTGACTTTATTCCAAAACGCCAGCGGCCGCAACACTCCGGAGTCTTGGTGGGTTTTCTGTGACTCTGGTCCCTTGACACGTTTACATATGAAGGAGAAAACGTTTCAGCTCCTCGGGAAGGACAAGTCCCTTGATCTTGTGATGCTGCTGGGTCCCGAAGCACTTCCGGATTCTAAGGCGACAGAGCTGCAGCAAAGAGGGGGGTCCTGGAGAGAGATCGCAAGACAAGCCACATGTTGGCGTCACTGATCTAAGGCTACTTCTCCTTGAAAGCAGACAAGAGGTAACACTGTCATAGGGAAATAAAACGTGGTTCTGCTTAACACCATTTTCGGGGTTTTGTAGTAGGAGGCATTTTTAGGCTATGTTCTCTCTTTTCTGGTATCTCACTGAAATGAGCTTATTAGCTTTTGATGTAGAGCAGACTGAAAAAAAAAATCAAAGCTTAATCTCACTAATGGAGGCTTAAGGCAGCTAATTTTGGAATTAGGAAGTCACACAAAATTCCCAATATTGAAAATAAAATTCACGTTCAACAGCTTTCTTGTATTTTACCTTTAAAAATAAGGTACTTCCCAAAAAGTAAAGCATGTCTAGATACAAAGATTTTTATAATGAAGCCATTTTAAGATATTCAAATCTGGGGCGCCTGGGTGGCTCAGTGGGTTAAGCCACTGCCTTCGGCTCGGGTCATGATCTCGGGATCCTGGGATCGAGCCCCACATCGGGCTCTCTGCTCGGCAGGGAACCTGCTTCCCCCTTTCTCTCTCTGCCTGCCTCTCCGCCTGCTTGTGATCTCTGTCTGTCAAATAAATGAATAAAATCTAAAAAAAAAAAAATTAAAAAACAAAAAAAAAAGATATTCAAATCTAATGAGCCATCAGTGGAGCCCAAGGGTATGTTATCTTAAGTCCCAGTTGTTTTTTATTCTGCATTCAGAGCTAGCCCAGTGCTTCAACTCAGAGCTGAACAGTAAACCAGCACAGACTTCGCACCCGGAACCAGCCAACAGTTCACATTTTAGGACTGTGGTTCTCAGCAGGGGGTCGGGTAGAAGAGAAAAGGCCGGGACACTTGGCAAAGTGTAGAGACACTTCTGCTTGTCACCACTTGGGGGAGAGGTGCTACTGGCATTTGGCAGGTCGAGGCCAGAGACGCTGTGAAACGGGTGACCCAAACAGAAATAAATGCAGTCTTGTCAACGGCGGACCCCGGAGCACATTTCCAAGGCCCCCGGGTCGGGATCGGGGGCACCTTCCGGACTCTGCTTAGTAGACTCGGGGCATCTCCTCATGAACTTTCCCAGTGGACTCAAGGCACACGTTAACCAGCTGTAAAAAGTACCCTGTGGGGAAACTGAACTTGAGTCCCTCTCAGTAAGGAAGGTCAAAGGACGGGGCTGACCTATGCGCTAGGCACGCGGCCGGGGACCACTGCGGGCGCTGCGGCTAGAGAAGTGTCCGACGAGGCAGAAGAGCAGGACATCCGAGCAAGGTCAGCGCAACTACCGCTACCAGCTGGCTCCCTGCTGTCTACTCGAAGCAGGGCGACGCACGACAGCCGCAGCCTTAAGTCCACAGGAACAGAGCTGAAAACCCGCTGTGGCTCCGCAGCCGCTTCCGGGCACTTGCAAGCGTTCAAGGAGTGGGCTCTACTCCCTAATAAAACCAGCAATTCTTTATCTACGAATTGGCCTCTTGCTTTCATCTCCACGTCTTCTTTTTTCCCCCAGCAACACTCATGATGCTTTAAAGCCAAAGCGGGTTCGAGGGTGGCTCCAGCCATGCTGGGCGGGGGGGGTCATCTTTCGTTTTCATGGTGAGCCATGAGTCAACACTGCTTTAGACGCTTGTCGAGGCTACTGGGGTAGGAATACTCCAGGACTCCTTTCCAGGGACAACCGGAGATAGAATTTGCTGGGTTGAATCTGCAGGTCTGGCTCTCTCTGCCCGTGGCTTGGCCCCGTGTCCTGTGGCCTTCCAGACTGCTGAGAGGTGACCTCACCAAAACCCCCAAAAATGACTCATGGGGGCAAAAGTAACAGTAATTCTCTGCAGGAGCAAATGACATTTTACAAGCCAGTGGGATCATGGACCCCACTGTCACCAAAATGCGAATGAAAGGAATGAAAGGCAATGTAGGTGCCTACGAATGGCCTGGGGACATCAAGTGGAAGGGTGGAGTCAGGGGGGGCAGGGGATGCGGGACTGTAGATAGAGACAGAGATAGATACACATGTATACACACTCGAGCGTGCGTGCATGCACGCACGCACACACGTGTGTGTGTACATGACATTGTAACTTTAGGAGGCCATGAGGCACTTTTGCTTTTGTGGATGTCTTTCCCAGTTTAAAAAAAAAAAATGGTATTTTGCCACCGTGTCCATATAAAGGCACACCTAATCCAGGTTGAGTTTTATCCCTTTCTTCGTTCGGATTTTAAAAGACATGAACATATTTCTGTGGCCCCTAAAAACATCGTGGGCCCCAAGCATTGTGCCATCTGTGCCTGCTGAAGAAATAGGCGATAAATAGATAGAGAGAATTTTTTAAAAGCAAATCATCACAATGCAGAAAGAGCGGCCTGGTGAGGACCACACGGGCCGCACCTGCGGGCCCCAAAGGCAGGGCTTTGGCTGCAAGTACCCCGGGCAGTCGGAGTAGGAGGAAGAAGATTCTGCGGCCACTTTACAATTCTGCCCAGGGCGAGGCCTAATTCTCAGCAGAATTCTCAGCAGGCGGAATATAACCCGGTAACCTGCCATCAGTACCCGTCAGGGAGGGAAGCCTGCTTCAAAGTCCCACCGCCTCGAAAAACTTAACAAAGTCCACACTCTAGTAAGAAAGCGGGTCCTGAGCTGGCTGCTCTCTGTGCCTAGGGACAGTTACGAATGCCATCTGAGGGGTCTCTGCTCCTCCCCCCAGCCCACCCCGACCTCACAGCCCTACCCCCTCGCACAGCACCCAATGACCATGTTTAGTTGTTTGGGTTAGAACTGTCGGCTCTTATTTGTGGAGGACTTAGGTGTCGATGGACTTAGAACAGTAAATGCCCTCACACTGCTGTCGATCACTAAAGGAAGACTTTCTAGCGCTATCTCGAGTAGCATCCTTGCCCCCAGCAAGCAAGCGCCCAGTAGTCTGGTCCGTGCATAGGGCAGTTAAGGCACCCGAGGGGGCACTGTCCAACCCCGAAGAGGATTCTGGTGCATCATTCTAAACCATGTTCTAGAAAACTTTCAAGTCAAAAGTTGAAGATTGTGTTCGTTCTTTCAAAGCTGGCCTACCTCACACGGAGTATTAGATCAACCAAGACAACCGGTCTCCAACATTGCAAACGACACGTGGTTTCTGACCACGTGGCCAGGACCATACCTGGTTGAATACTCAATGAGCTCAGCTCCCCACATTCGGCGAGGGCAGAGAAGGATCTCAGACAGTCTCACAAGTCAGAGCTCGGTCAGCACCTGCCTCCCTCGAGAGCCCGCAGGAGCTGCTATGGATTAGGGCTTAGGTTCGGGCAAAGGAGAAGCACCTTCTCGCTGCAGGAAGAGCCGCGTCAGAGGGCTCTCGGGGGGCACCAACTCCAAGGGGCGTTTGCCTTCGGCGTTCTTGGCCTGGGTGTCCGCTCCGAAGTCCATGAGCAGCAGCGCCAGCTCGCCACTGGACACCCTGGCCACTGCATGGAGGGGGGAGTCCAGACCTCGGCCTTGGTTCACGCTGGCTCCTGAAACGTCACAAGAAGGAGAGAGTCAGCCAGGGAGCTGAGCCCAAGTGTCCCCCTTCTCGAAGCACGCTTCCTCAACAGTCCTTAACAAAAGCGCTTCGACAGTGGGCCTGGCAATCCTGGGAAAATGGGAGATGTCTTGATTCCATGGACTAAGATGGGGAAAGTGCCGTGTGACAACGTGACTGAAGGTACAACACGAGCTACGTAGCACATGAGGTTTAAAACCTTGCCTCTGAGTGCTGACCATAGGTGTGCTACATTCTAGAAAAATCCTCCTCTTCTAGGGCCATCCCGAGCCAATTCCATCCCTACGCTCTCTACAAATACCCACCCTAGCCAGATGGGCTGGATCCCACCGGGACAGGTGGGGACATGTGGCTTTGCCTGAGCTGCTGTCCCCCTAGGAAAATGGAAACTTATGTCCACTCGACTCATAGTAACTAGATTGTTCCGGCACTCTTCTTGGTTTTGTGAGGGATGTGAAACCCTGCCCCTTCCTGACTAGAACCTAAAATCTACCTAGAGCATTAGGGGAAAGGGGTGGGGTGAGGGCGAGAGGGAGAGAGAAGGAGAATGACTCTCCTAATCCATGACAATGACTGTCACATGAGCAGAAGGCAACAAGCACCACAGGACAGTCAAGGGAAGGGAAGGGTTACTGGAGTTTTAAAGAATAAGCAGGACTCGGGTCATTACAGGGGTGACGAAGTGGTGTTCCAAGGTTGCAGAAGGTTCTGGATAACGCCAAGGAGGTGCAAAAGAATGATGCGACATAGGCCTTTCCGAGGAACAGAGAAGATCAACAATGAGCTAAAAACAGGGCAAGTACCAGAGAAGAAGGTCCCAGGGGGGAGACGGAGCCAGGCTCCAGCAGCTGCGCGAGTCCTGCTGGCCTCAGAACGTGACTGGCTGGAGGGAGGAGGTGACAGGGAAAGGAGGAGAACAGATGATCACCGAGGACCACCCTGGGAGGAGATATGCTCACCATCCTTACCCTCATTCCAAGTGAGAGAGCAGGAGCGGAAGTGCAAACAGGGTAAAATCTGTCCCCCCCACCCCGCCCCAGAACGCAGCCTCCTCGACCCCTGACCTTGGCCGACGCCGCGGCCCACACTCTTCCCCGTTCCAATACAAACGGCTTTTAAAAGACATTCCATTTCTCATTCTCTTTCCTTGTTTCGTGTGCTTTTAGCTTTACCTGACTCCAGAAGCTTCCTGGCACAGGCTAGCTGCTGGTTTTCACAAGCCAAATACAGCGGCGTGCCCAGGTGGCTGATGTTATGGTCCACGTCGCCCCCGTGGGCCGCCAGGGTCTCCACACACGCCGCATGGCCTGCAGCCCAGGGCAGAAGAAACATGGTTGCAGCGCACGTTCTCTGAGCCAGGGACGCAACACCTTTCCTCTCTCCTGCAAGCTTATGTGTGCCACGGACCAAAAGCTACTTTACTTAGCCCAGGGAAGGACTTTATGCACTGGCATCACTTGATGCGCTGACCGTAAGGCACGGTCTCTCTGCAGCTCCGGGGAGAAACCCACTTGGGTTTATGGGCCACAGAGAGCAACCAGCAGCCTGCTCCGAGGGTCTGTGGCTTTGTAACCAGACTGAATACAGAAATGGAGGGGACAGTGGGGGGGGGCGGGACAAGGACTGCACGTAGGCCCGGAGAAGAAAGGGCACAGTAGGAGCCATGGGCCCGGGGAGGCAGCCCAGAAGCTTACCAAGGGCCGGCCCCGGAACATAGAGGCCACCGTGGACACAGGCGAGGCTGAGAAGCACCTGCCCCATCCAATCCAAGTGGGGCCTGGTCTGGCAAACTGGGTTTGGTGAAAGCCAAATCATTCTTGCTTGGTCTAGAATGTTATACTTTAAACATTGCTTCTTTGCTTTTCTCTCTCTTTTTTAAGGTTGTATTTATTTATTTCTGAGAGAGAGAGCACGCACATGCAGGGGGAGTGGCAGGCAGAGGGAGAAGCAGGCTCCCTGCTGAGGAAGGAGCCCAGCTCGGGCCTCGATCCCAGGACCCCGGGATCATGCCCTGAGCCAAAGGCAGACACTTAACCCACTGAGCCACCCAGGCGCCCTGCGTTTCTCTTTCTATAAAATCATTTGAGTTCCACGCACCCAGGGAATATGATGAGTTGACAGGTCTCTTAACAAAGAAATGTCAGTGCCTTGGGAGATGATTATCATATAGATGGATTCGGTCAAATAGGGCCGCTGTAAGGCTCATGGGGAGCCATTCTGGGAAAGCCACCAGGAACTAAAAACTCTTGGGCAATGTGTGCTCATGACAGTGATGATGACGGTCATGGGCACTGGAGAGAGGCAGAACTTGCCATTGTAATTTTTGTACCAGAGTTAAGAATATCAGGAAAACTGTGGCTTTATGAAAAGAATTACCCCGGCTGAAGAAGTTCTGGGGATCTAACGTACAGGATGGTAACTGTACGCGATAATGCCGTATCGTATGCTTGAAATGTGCTAGGAGAGTGGACCTTAAGTGTTCTCCCCACACACAAAAAATGGTAACACTGTGAGACAATGGATAGGTTCATTAATTTGATTGGTAACCCTTTCGTAATGTAGGTATCTATCAAATCATCACCTTAAATATATACAATTTTATTTGTCAGTTAAATCTCAATAAAGCCAGGCATGGTAGAGAATTACCCCGAGCTGTATATAGCATCTTGTATTTCCAATAAAAATTGTGTTTGTTTCACTTAGAAAACCTAGGTGAGGAGGGCACCTGGGTGGCTCAGTTGGTTAAGGGTCTGCCTTTAGCTCACATCATGATCCCAGGGTCCTGGGATCGAGCAATGCATCAGGCTCTCTGCTCAGCAGGGAGTCTGCTTCTCCTCCTGCCTCTGCTGTCTCCCCTTGCTTGTGTTCTCTCTCTCTCTCTCTCTCTCTCCCAAATAAATATAATATTTTTTAAAAAAGAAAACCTAGGTGGCCATGAGACAATATTCTTTAAGGCCCTAAAACAAAAGAGTAGAATTTATTTTATAAAATAATTTGAGAGGCGCCTGGGTGGCTCAGTCCATTAAGCATCTGCCTTCAGCTCAGGTCATGATCCTGGGGCCCTGGGATGGAGTCCCATGTGGGAGGTCCCCGCTCAGTGTGGAGTCTGCTTCTCCCTCTCCCTCTGCCTGCTGCTCTCCCTGCTTGTGCTCTCTCTCTATCAAATAAATAAATGAAAATCTTTTAAAAAATTAATAAAATAACTGATTTTTCTAGGGTCATGGGTCCAACAATGTATTCCACAGATCTTGATGGACAGTCTACCATGGGCCAGCCCCCATTCCAGAACCTACAGCAGTGAACCACATTCTAGATGCTCTGAAAGGGTGGTTCCCAAACTTTTTGTGCATCAGAATCACCTGGATGCTTGCTAAACAAAACACAGATGGCCCGGCCCCACCCCAGAGTTGCCAAGTTAACGTGCCTAGAGTGGAGGCCAAGAATTTGCCATTGCCGGCCAGGCCAGGCCTGTGTTTCTGGTCCCAGGGCCCCACACCGAGGAAAGATCCCTGAAAGCTCTCCCTCCTCTTACAACAGTGAGATGTCTGTTGACGGAGTGGTGGAAGACAAATTCTCAGCAGATTTACCTCTCTTAGCCGCTTCGTGGATGGGGGACGCCAGATCGCTTGCAGCGTGGGGGCTGGCCCCATGTTGCAGAAGCAAACTCACACAGTCCCAGCTGCCACTGACACACGCGTTAAACAACGGGGTGTGCCAGTCTGTAGTGACCGCATTCACCTGGAAGAAAAAAAAGCCCCAGGCTAAAGGCAGGCAATGGGCTGTCCTGGGTTCAATCTAGGCTCCACTACTTTAAGCTGCTTTCTGATGTCTCTGAGCCTTTGATTCCACAGCTCTAAAATGAGGACAAAAATACCAAACATCCACAAGGCTGTAAAAAGCTGAATGACGTAAGGCCCTGAGAATGTTACCGAATATTCTATCACTTCTACGCCCCCAGGAATATGAACTTCAAAACTAGTCAGGATAATCCTATAGGGCTTACAAACTAATCTCCCTGCTTTAAACATTCCATTCCAGACCCGTCCCGCCCCAATCCAGAGTCTTTTCCAGCAGCGAGAGTAACCATTTAGAGTTGTTTGCATATTATTTTTTTTTTAATTTTAAAACATGACGTACAGAAATATAGGGTGAAGGCATGCCAAAGATTTTCTTCAACTCGTTCATGAAGGAGAAAACCTGTAAGATGGTAAGGCTAGCTCAAAGGAGAATTTATATCGTCAGTCAATTAAGTGCTGAAATGACGCTACTGACAGTTACGAGACTGGTTAACGTCCTACGGGGCTAGAAAACTAGAGTCTTTGGGGCTGTCTTTCACACATTGGAAATCTGCTGAAACTTACAAGTTCACATCTGACTTCACAGTGTTTGGGCTATAAGCAAATAGGGAAGAGCAAAGTCAAAAGCACATTTTCTATACTGTGAAGCAAAGATTATGAAGACAATGAAATCATTCTCACAAGCCATCTCCAAGGAAGGCGACAACCCGTGAGGCCCAGATGTCCAGGGCGCAAAGTTTAAGGAGACACTCCCTCCCGGGGGCACGAGAGTGCCCCCCAACCCTGAGAGGGAGTCGCTCGCTATAGATGGTACTCTCGGTGCCTCTCAGCCTCTCCATCATTCTGGCCCTGTTTCCACACGTGGAGTCAGTTTTCGTAACCCCAATATAGACCCGATCGATGTCTGAGCTCACCTACAGCTCTCTACTACTGCTCTCAGGACAAAGCCCATTTTCTTGGCAGGGACAGCAAGGCTGTTTAACTCGCCCCAACCCACGACTCAGCTGACGGATTTCAACAAATCCTTCGAGTTTCAGCTTAGACATCACTCCCCGCAGGAAGTGTCCCTTCACGACGCAGCATTGCAGTTTCTGCCATCAAACATGGAGACTCCTTTTTCAGTCCTTGAATCTGGGCTTGCTTACGGGACTTGCTTTGCCCAATGGGACGAGAGCAAATGGGATGCAAACCGAGAGCTTGCCTTCTTTTGATGCTCTTGGCATCCCTGCTACCATTGGCACCAGGCCAGGCTGCCTGGGAAAGGATGAGAGACCACATAGAGATTTCCTGTCTGCCCAGCCACCCCAGCAGGGTCATCACAAAGCAGCCTGCCCCAGCGAACTCATCAGCTAACCTTGAAGGCCTAACGAAGCCCAGCCAAGGTCAGCAGAACCAGGCCAGACCTGAAGAACTATCTGGCCAACATGAAAAACTGTGAAATAAATAAATGGCTCTTGTCTCTATCAGATAAAGGGCTAGCATCCAAAATCTATAAAGAACTTATCAAACTCAACACCCAAAGAACAAATAATCCAATCAAGAAATGGGCAGGGGACAGGAACAGACATTTCTGCAAAGAAGACATCCAAATGGCCAACAGACACACGAAAAAGGGCTCAACGTAACTCGGCATCAGGGAAATACAAATCAAAACCACAGTGAGATACCACCTCACACCAGTCAGAATGGCTAAAATTAACAAGTCAAGAAATGACAGACGCTGGCGAGGATGCGGAGAAAGGGGAACCCTCCTACACTGTTGGTGGGAATGCAAGCTGGTGCAACCACTCTGGATAACAGTATGGAGATTCCTCAAAAAGTTGAAAATAGAGCTACCCTATGACCCAGCAATCGCACTACTGGGTATTTACCCTAAAGATACAAATGGAAAGCTCCGAAGGGGCACGTGCACCCGAATGTTTACAGCAGCAATGTCCACAATAGCCAAACTACAGAAAGAACCTAGATGTCTGTCAACAGATGAGTGGATAAAGAAGAGGTGGTATATATATACAATGGAATACTATGCAGCCATCAAAAGAAATGAGATCTTGCCATTTGCAATTACACGGATGGAACTAGAGGGCATTATGCTGAGTGAAGTAAGTCAATCGGAGAAAGACGATCATCATACGCTCTCTCTGATATGAGGAATTTGAGAAGCAGGGCAGGGGTTGTGGGGGGTAGGGAGGGAAAAAATGGAACAAGATGGGATCGGGAAGGAGATAAACCCTAAGAGACTCTAAATCTCACGAAACAAACAGGGTTGCTAGGGGGTGGAGGGTAGGGAGAGGGTGGCTGGGTGATGGACACTGGGGAGGGTATGTGCTATGGTGAGTGCTGTGAAATGTGTAAGCCTGATGATTCATTCACAGACTTGTGCAAATAATACATTATATGTTAAATAAATAAAAAAAATAAGTGGCTCTTGTCTCAAGTCACTAAGTTAGGGTGGCTTGTTACACAGGCAGACATAACGGGTAGGAACAGTGTCTGGTTGTCGCCCGCTGGGCCGACATTCCGTGCGTGCCACAAAGCTCTTTCCTCTCTCCAGGGCACACAGCTTCATTGTTATCTTCCCCCCTCTTCTCAGATACGGACTCTAGAGCTCAGAGCCCAAGTAACTTATCCAAGTTTCCAATATTAGTAAATGGTAGACATGGTTTGGGACCATTATTCAGGTCTCATGGAGCCAAATGTTCCACGATTTCTGTAATATTTCATTACCTTCCAGCCATGGGAACGAAGGCAGAAATCTATTTCCAGCTATTTATTAGGAGTGACTGCTAAAGAAACTGCTGCAGACTCAAATCATTACTTCCTGGCTAAAAATTCGGTTCCTCATCTATCGCTAAGGCAAAGATGCTTGATGGATGTCATGCTTTTGAAAAACACCCTTCTTCGACCTTCCAGTCAGACTAGTCAAAAATGCCGGAAATGACTCAAAAGGGATGGAAACAGGCCCTCGTCATGGTCCCTAAGACATTATTTGAGCCGCACTTACCTGAGCTCCATGCTTTAATAAAACGTTTGCACAAGAGGGATGACCTCCGAGACAGGCCTCATGGAGTGGGGACACGCGATCGGCCGTGATGAGGTTCACGGGCCACCCCTGCAGGAGAGGAAGTGAGCAGAGAAAGGGGTGTAAAGCCACAGCTCCATAGGGTGGGGATTCAACCCCGATGCAGCCCTACGACAATTCTCTTTAATTTCACTTGGCTCCCGGTCTGCCAGTGTGCTGAGGTGTTGCTAATGATGTCAAGCAAACAAGGAACCTTCGTGCAGCTGGTGAAAGGATGATATGCCACAGCCCCTGGGGAAAACAGCTGGAGAGTCTCCACTAGAGTTGACGAGATGCGTCCCTGTGACCCAGCCATTTGACTCTTGGGGACACACATTCTAGACTGACTTTTCTCTCGTTCTCCTCTCCTGTCCTCTCACCTGCTCGCTTTTTGTCTCGATGAGGTCCACGGCAAGGAACAGAGAGCGGTCTCCAGCCAACAGCCCCCCAGGAGCTGAGGGCCTCAGCTCAAGAACAAGGAGGAACCAAAGCTTGCCAACAGCCACGGAAGTGAGTTAGGACCGAGGTCCTCCTCCGGTCGAGCCTTAAGTTGTCTCCGTCTCTGGTCTTCACCTTGACTGCAGACTCATAGGAGTCCCTGACCCAGGTGAACTGTGTCTTGATTCCTGACCCACAGACACTGTGAGCTAATACAGGTCTGTTCACGAAGCTTCTGAGTTTGGGGGTAATTGGTTACACAGCAAGAGATGCCTAATCTAGGGCCAAAGCATGAGGTGAACTTGCACAGACAGAGGCAGAAAGTCCTAAGACAGAGGGGAATGACGTTCTCACTCTAGGTACTCGAGGTCTGAAGAGCCAAGAAAGTTGTCAGAAGGCCGTGAGTTTCATCAAACTCTGGGAAAACGGTGCTCTCTCCAGGAGATGGTTTATGAGCCCCATCCACGCAAAGCAGCAAAAGAACTCCAGGAGAGACCCCCCCCAGATGCCCTGATCATGGAATCCTCAACAGGAGGAAACTGGGTACAACAAAAGTTGTTTTTCTTGGGACACATTAGGTAAGAATACGGTTAACTTAACTAATGACTTGGTAATACAATTGTACCTTTTCTTCCCATAATAGTTAAAAAATTTGCTTAAAATCATTCCAATGAACTGCCTCCCACATCATCATTCCGAACACATTCGTAAGTCAGTCAACCTCCTGATCATCCGATCCTGTCAGCTTTTACACTCTGATGGGTGTGACCTCATAGATTTTGAGAGGTCCGATCGTTCCGGACATACGCTTGAGTCAACAGCATCCTGAATCTGGAGCCTTTCTTTGGGTGGGCCTGGGGAGGGGTTCTGGGAGACTCACTTGTAAATGAGAAGTTCTGACATCCTTCACAGTATTTTGTACACCGCCCCCCCCCGGCCCTGCTGTTCCTAGGGAGGGAAGGGACTACGCCTTCCCCTCCTTTGTAACCTCGCATCCCATCTGTACCCAAAGAGCACTCAATAAGCGCTTACCGACCACCGACTCAAGAAGAGCTGAGTTACTGCACAGATCCCGTCACAAGTTCTGCCCGTGGACTTTAGTGTGGCGTCTGTTATTTTATTTTATTATTGTCATTATTATTTTATTATTTAATTGGAGGCATCCCCTCAAAGATGTGCTCTTAGATCCTTTCTTTGCCCCCCTCAGTGCTCTGTATTTGTGCAATCGCTTCCCCTCACACTGCTAGAATACACAAAAAATTCATAACTAGGAGGTTCTTTTCCCTTCAGTTTCACTTTGCCAACGTAGGACTGTGTGTACAGTTCCTCGTTGAGCGACGGTGCTACTTTAAATGAACGGTGGCCGTCAGTCAGAATTATCTAGGATATTCTAGAATATCTTGAGGTCATTTTTAACCCATTCCTTCACAGAGGGCCCATCCCCAGTGGGTTCTCAGGTATTGAAAACATGGATCAATGGCTTCTCTTTCATCTTTCTATAACCAATTGTCCCTAATCTCGGCCCATCATCAGACCCTCTTTTAGACGGGGCCTCGGGGCTGGGCGATGTCAGGGCGCCCACGGTGACACAGCGCTCAGCACCTGGCAGCTTTCTGTCCCAGCTTCAAACCACATGCCCATCCCCGCATGAACCAACCTGAAGACTACAATAAGGTTCGGCTCTGTCCTTTGTCCTGTACATAACTGACGTGTCATTCTCTACACTCGGGGCACAAGGAGGTCACGAGCAGCCGTCTCCTTCATGTTCATCAAACACATCGTTTCCTTCTACTGGAGCAGGGAGATCAAAGCCACCTGATGTGAGTATTTCACACATTCCTCTCTCCCCACCCCTAAAATCTCTCTGCACGTCGCCAGTCCTCTGTTCTTCCATTGCTCCTTTCTTGGAGAAAATCACGTGAGCTCGCCCCAACAGCCCGTGATCTTACCCGGTCCCTCCGCGACCTCACGACTTGCCTTCGGCCACCTTCTCACATGCATTCTCCAGCTCTCCCCTCCTCTGCAGGCACACTTTCCTTTTGTGTCTTGAAGTCTTTCCATCCTCATTCCCGACCCTCGACCGGTTGAATCCACTATACATCGCTCCGCCTCCCGTCTCCTTCCACCTCTGAATTGGCTCTGTCTTCATCCCAAGCTCGTGAAACCTCTCCTCTGGCTTTGCAAACCAAGCTCTCCCTGAAAAAGAACTCCATCTCTGACCTCCTACTGTCCTTTTCCTGTCTCTGTCGCTAACTCCGGCCTTTTTCCTCCTCACAGCTCCTAAGTGCAGGCGTTTCAAAGATGTGTCCTCAGATCCTTTCATTTTTCTCTCAATACTCTCTACATACTGTATTTGGCTTTCTCTGCCCCTGATGCAGGTCTCTAATTCCCCCGCTAAGACGTAACCACCTAGAGACCCAACTCACAACATAAACGCAGCCTCTGCCAACAACCAAACTCTCCCTGAAAAGGGCTCCTTGTCTCGCTGGCCCAACTTCTCTGAACGGCCCCACTATCTTGTCTCATACCTAGGATGGAGACCTCAGAGGGAGGGTAAGCAGCGTGATTCCCATCTTCAAATGCTGGCACCATCACCTAACACGCAGCATGACCTTGAGCCGGTTACTTATCTCCCTAAGCCTCAGTTTCCTCATTTGTAAAATGGGGACAGTTATACCTACCCTACAAGATTGTTACGAGGACTAAGAAGTGATGCGTGCTTAGCAACCTGTAACTCGCAGGCAATCATGATCTGAGACTTCTTACTCATTACCTCTTTGCCTTCAATGAGCTGCTACATCGGAAAGATCTGATGTTTCAGAACACCGGGGGCTTTCCTTATTTCCGCTTGGTAGGGACTTAGCCCTTTGAGGATTGCGGGGGAGGGGGGTGCTGCAGAAGGAGTTTTATTCAAGGAACTGAACAGCTGGTTTTCACCACTTGCTTTCAGCCATACCTTATTGCGAAGGTTCTCGGTCTCAGCTGTGCCTTTGAATCCCCTGGGGAACTTTCAAAGGCTTGATACCCAGGCTGCACCCCGGAGCATTTGCCATATAATCAAAGGAGGCTGAAGTCAGGCATCAGGCTTTTTAAGAGCCCCACCTTATCCCAGACAGCTCACGGCCATTCTAATGTGCAGTCCACATTGAGAACCACCACATTAAGGTCCCACTATGGTCCAGGAGTATCAGGGTTGCTTTCGGCTGACCTAACAAACACTACTACTTTTTTAATAAGGTTTCATTAAAGTGCAATAAAGAAAAGTTCATAGGGCCTAAGTGTAAATCTCAGTGAATTATCACAAAGAAAACATGCATATCATCGCTACACAGGTAAAGAAACCTGGTACTCTCTGTCTTTTCACATTTAACCCCTCTGCCGGGAGGAGCTGCTAATACCATCTCCTACTTGTAATCTGAACTACCCCAATTACTAATCAGCATAGTTGGATAATTTTATTGAGCATTTGGACAGCCCCTTTTATGAAGTGCCAGTCCAAGTCTCTTGCTCATTTTTCTGCCGGGTTACCTATCCTTTTGGTATTGATTTTAGACAAGGAATACAGGCCCTTCATTGGATGGATGGACAGATGTACATATATACATAGCAAATATTTTCTCATCTGTGGCTTGCCTCCTTGCTTTTTAAATATTGCCTTTTGGTGAAGAAGTTTTTAATCTTAATGAAATCCAACTTATTGGCCTTTTTGTTTCTTTCTTCCTACTATTTATTTCATGTCCATTTGCCTTTCTCTCTCACCTACACTATCGTAATGTTCTCTTTTATTTAAAAAAAAAAAAATCCTTGAATGCAGTGGTTCTACAGGAGCTTTTAAAAAACTACCAAAGCGGGGCGCCTGGGTGGTTCAGTGGGTTAAAGCCTCTGCCTTCGGCTCAGGTCATGATCCCGGCTCCTGGGATCGAGCCCCGCATCTGGCTCTGTGCTCAGCAGGGAACCTGCTTCCTCCTCTCTCTCTCTGTCTGCCTCTCTGCCTACTTGTGATCTCTGTCTGTCAAATAAATAAATAAATCTTTAAAAAAAAAAAAAAAACTACCAAAGCAAGGGGGCACCTGGGTGGCTCAGTCGGTTAAGCATCTGGCTCTTGATTTTGGCTCAGGTCATAGTCTCATGGTCTTGGGATGGAGCCCCGAGTGGGAGTCTGTGGGGAATCTGCTTGAGATTCTCTCTCCATTTCCCTCTCCCTCTGCCCTTGCTCCCCCATTTGCTCTGTCTCTAATAAATAAATAAAATCTGAAAAAAAAAGTAGCAGTGCACGAAGACTGCCCTAGTTTAAACTAGACTGTCTGGCGTGAGGCCCAGGCATTGTTATTTTTTAAAAACATCCTGGATATTTTAATGTGTGAAGCCATGGTGAAGAATAGTTACAGAATGAGTTTCTCCCTTCTTGGGCCAAAAAAAATTTCTTTCCTCTTTTTTTTCCTCTTCTCTCTTTGTTTTATAGACATTTGAATGTTGGTCTTATTTCCCTCCCTAAAATAGGTTTGCTTTAGCAACTGTGTTTGTCATTATTCTTTGATTAGCCGAAGTGTTATTAGTGTAATCAGAAAATAAATACCATGAGTGATGACGGTAACTGGAGTAGGTAATTTACATGTCGCCTCAGTTAATCCTCGCGGACTCACATAAGGTAACCTAATAGACAGTTTTTGGTCTTAATTCTTCACTCTCCCATAGCAGTGCAATACATTCACACCTTTGCCATCACCTCGTAATTGAAAAAATGTACTTCCTTCATCCTTGACTTTAGACTTGGTCCTCCGACTTGCTTTGGCCAACAGGATGTTGGTAGATGTGACATGAACAGACCGGAAGTACTCCTGCACGGCTGGGCTTGCCGTGCTGTGCTCCAGCCTTTCGGCATGAGGACAAAATTCATTTTATGAAGGCAGAAACTGAGGTTCCAAGAAGATAAGTTGCTCAAATAATGTCATAGAACTTAGATTAAGATAATAGTTCCATCTGATGTGCAATAAACATAAATACTGAATATAAATGAATATCGGTCCAATTTAATAAGTGATATATAAAAGCTACAGTGATGATGTTTCTTCCCATCAAAATAGGTAAATGTTTCATTTTATCCGAGAAGCAGCTTAACTGCTTTTAGCTAGAGTTATGTGTTACTATCTAGATTTCGATTTATAATAGGGCTGCTGCTACCACAAAGAGCTTAAGATAGTGGCTTAGGGTAGTCTGAAATTTTTCTTTAGAAATTGTTATCTTATAGGAGGATTTCTTAGTCTAGATAGGTCCATGAAATTGGAATTTTTTTAAATTTAAAACATTTATTTTCACTAACAACCACCTAAAATGTCTGATGTCCTTCCATCACGAATCCAGACGACAAACCACAGAGCTAATAGCAGTCCATAGGACTATCACTGAGAGGAACTGCAGATACTTTTATTGTATAACAACTGTTACAGACATCTAAAATATCTCAAAATACGCACTCAACCTACTTACAAAATACGGTAGTTAATGGAATCGCCACTAAATCTCATTTAATGCAGTTTATATCACCATGTCACATTTGTTCTTTTACTAATTTTTTAAAAAGATTTTATTTATTTATTTGACAGACAGAGATCACAAGTGGGCAGGGAGACAGGCAGAGAGAGAGGAGGAAGCAGGCTCTCTGCAGAGCAGAGAGCCTGATGCAGGGCTCGATCCCAGGACCCTGGGATCATGACCTGAGCCGAAGGCAGAGGCCTTAACCCACTGAGCCACCCAGGCGCCCCTGTTCTTTTACTAATTTGACAGGTCTTCTCAGTACTGTGTTCCATGCATTTAAAACATTCACCCGAGAAGGGGTCCACAGACTTTGCCTGACTGCCAAAGGGTCCATGGTCTGAAAAGAGTCAATAGCTCCCACCTGGAAAGATCTATAGTCTTTTCAGAAAACAGAACATTCTGAACAAAAACTTTTATTAGGATTTTGAATGGTGATTTCAACTGCTTTTTTTTTTCACAAGTATCTTAGCTTAAGTTCCCAATAATTTCAAAGAAGCAAAACTCAAATTAATGTGTACTGCAAATTATACCTGTAGAGCAGAGAAACTGATGTCAAACTGGGCAGAGCCACTATCAGCTAGAGGTTCCATAAGACCGAAAATATCTTTGAAATGATAAGATGACATATTTAAAAAAGACATCTGCAAGCATTTATTTTACATCCAGGCTTTTGAACCTCAGTGCTACTGGCCTTTGGGGCTGGAATAGTTTCCTGAGGCAGAGGGCTGTCCTGAGCAACGTATGATGTTCAGTGACATCCTTGGTCTCTATCCACTCGACGCCAGCAGCACCCCCTACCCACCCCCATTCCCAGCTGTGATAACCAAAAATGTCTCCAGACGTTGTCAAATGTTCCCTAAGGGGCAAAACTGCCTCAGTTGAGAAAAACTGTTTCGTGTGATAATTTTCAAGAATACAATCTATCGAGCAAAGCGAGGGCAACTTGGACACCCTCGTCTGCCTGTTATTCACCCAATAGGTATAACAGTACCGATCATGTGCACAGAATTGCACTAAATTCAGGTATTTACGCCAGCCTCCAGATAAAGAAATGGTTAAAGGGGACAGGATTCACCTCATTTTGCCAAAGAGGAAATTTCGATCTTAAAAAATCAGACTATGATTTTTTTTTCTCAGCATGGTGAGCGATAGGATATTCTTAATGTTTGTCTTTTTTTCCCCGAAAACCCATGTACCTGGCTGATGAGGTTCCTCAGAGAGAGAAGACGTCCGTGGACGGCTGCTTCATGCACAGGAGACCAATCAGACACAACATCTGCATGGAAAGGGAGGACCGGGTTACATCCTGTCACCGTGCTATAGACCCGAGATGCAGCCCCGCCGTCCATAAGAGCCCGAGGGGTCTTCCTGGATGGAGACATGGGAGTCAATCAGTCAAGACGCCCACGAGCCCTTCAGCATCTCTCCCCTCCATCAATGCTCCCAGTACACATTTTATTTGAAATGTCAAGGTAGCTAAAGGCCAGTCTCCAGCCTGAGGACAAAAGAGGTAGACTGGGGTGCTGGACCGCGGGACCTCCATTTACACGTGGGTTTCAAAGGTTAAGTTAAGTCCATTTAGTTAAGTGAGAGCTTCACTAATCACCAGCATTCGCGTGTTAAGCTGCGGTTGCCGGTCTAGCTTCCTGCATGGACTCGAACTTCGGCATCTCAGCAAACAGCACCGTTTACTAATAGCAGTGATCACATCATTACGTACGCCATTAGGTTTAAAATCGGAGCTAAACAGAATGGTATCTATTTCTGGACTACCGCCCGTCCCACTATCAAGCACAAAGCAGAGTTCAGTCTGACCTTGTAACAGGGACATTATTTACCCCAAAAGGCAGCATGGCAGTGTGGTTAAGAGAGCTCTGAATTCAGACCTGCTTGCGTGCTTCAGAGTTGTGGGTCCCCGGACAGGCTCTGAGCCTCAGTTTCCTTCCCTGTCATGTAAGGACAGCAATGAACTCACGCACAGGTCAATAGCTACTAGCTACTATCATTATCCTGCCCTCCCCTTAAGCAGAGTCTTAATTACACCCCATCACCGCTGCTGTTGCAAATAGCAAATGTGTTCCACGACCACGCAGGAGGAACACACACACGTTCTTCGGAAGAAACCCTATAAACCCCATCCCAACACATTAAATGTTTTCCTCTCTCTAATTGAATGCGGAGGTAATGTGAATGAGGCAGAGACCTGCATTTTCCTCATCTCAAGCTGTGACTGATTTCCCGAACAACCACAGGAAGTCAGAATGTGACAAGGCAGAACGGTCTGATGGCAGGAACCGGTGTCTCCTAAAGGCTACGGAGAGACCTGGGGAACCAGGGAATTTACTAGTACCTTATCAACCAAAAAGCCAGAAAGGAGGAGGCTAGAATACTTTGTACTTAACACAGTAGCTGAAGTCCGCCTTGCTATCGGGGAGCTATCAAGACCCAGGAAAGTGTGTCCCACGGAGCAGATTACTATCATTCCAGATGGATGCATGAAGCATTTATAGGGAAGAGGAAGCCGAATGAGCCTGCCGACGCGCAGTCCATCCAATGCTCTGCTCCTGGGGTCACTACGAGTACCTTACGTGAAATAGCTTTTCTTACCTCCCAAACCTTATGCTCAATCAATAGAAACTTCATGGCCTCACAGAATTCTCTGAGGTTCCTGATTCTCTCAGGAAAAAAATTGCTGTTTCTAGTGCTTAGAGCCTACCCTCCAGACGGTAGATACAGAAAGATTTCTCTCCAAATTAGAATTAAAAGGACAACTATTTCTATACCGTCGGAGCAAACACAAAATGCGATCCGCACAAAATCTTGGCTGCAAAGGAAGAGCCAAAAATTAAGGTTTTGAAAATCCATTTTAAAAGAAATTTGCAAGTGTATCCTAATGGATCACCATGTGTGTGATGATTAGTCCATTTTTTTCCCTCCAAGTGTTCAGCTGCTAAGAAACATAGCTGGCACGTTCCCCTTTCTTAAAGCGAGCTCGGATAATCAGAGCTGACAGCCTAAACAGTCCGGGCAGGTAATCTGGGTTCTAAATTGTAACTCTGTTCAGGTTTCATAAAAAATGATGCAATTATACTACCAACTAGAGACAAAAACAGGCTTCACTTTCTATTCATTCGTCTTGAAACCATTCCTCCTTCCGCTTACGGTAAATCAAGAATTGTGTACTCCCCTAAGAGGAATAAAAAAGGCTACCTGGAGTGGGGTCCCTGTGCTTGAGAATGGGGCATTTACAAAGCAGACACAGTCTGTGTCACTGAGAAGCACAGGGAACAGTCCAGGTGCACGTGGTGGGGGGCTGACCAGCCACATCTGTCTACGCGTACAGGTCACGTAAGTGGAATCGTATGGAACGTGGTCCTTTGCCACTGGCTTCTTCGACCTAGCATCACGTCTCAGGGTTCATCCACGTTATGGTATGGAACAGCACTTCATCCCTTTCCATGGCCAAATAATACCCACTGTAGAGACAGACCGCATTTTATTTATTCATTCGTCAGCTGATGGACACCTGGCTTGTTTTTACTCCTTGGCTGTTATTAATGACGCTGCTATGAACATTCATGAGCAAGTCTGTGGGTGGCTGTTTTCAGTTCTCCTGACTTCATACGTAGGAGTGGAAATGCTCTAGGACAAGGTCACCCCATGTTTAGACTTTTGTGGAACTTCCAAACTCTCTTCCAAAAGGGTCATACCACTTCATATTCCCATCAGCGGTGTATGAAACTTCGTTTTCTAATTTAAAGTCATTTGGGGGGCACCTGGGAGGCGCAGTTGTTAAGTGTCTGCCTTCAGCTCAGGTCATGGTCCTGAGGTCCTGGGATCGAGCCCCGCATCGGGCTCTCTGCTCAGCAGGGGGCCTGCTTCCCCCTCCCCTTCTGCCCCTGCTTGTTTTCCCTCTCTCGCTGTGTCTCTCTCTGTGTCAAATAAACAAATAAAACCTTAAAAAAATAAAGTCATTTTAGACTAGGGTTCGGTAAGCCTATCATAATGTGTCTATCACTCCCGCCCAGGAGAAAAACTTGGGTCCCGACAAAGCCCAGATTCATTACAAATTTCCACGAGGACGTCAGCCTCAGCAGGTCTCTGGAACAACTGAGTGATTATGTAAAGACTTAGAATCATGACCGTGGGTCAGGTGACATTTTTCTAGCATCAGGAGCATGGAGATAGGTATCTTCGCGCCTACATACACACATGGTTATAAACACCATAATTTGCAACAGGGACTAGTCCCCGCACACTCTCTTTAGCTCTTGAAAACACTGAAGAGATGGCTGAGACATACATCTCGTGTGGATCGTGCCTGGGAAGGTCAGGGAGGGGGATCTCCAGGGTTTTCCAGAGCCCACACCCAAGCAGGCAATGAGCTACCGAGAGCATGTGCAATTCCCCCCGGGGGGGAAGCTTTGCCTGCCGTCCTGCTAAGCACCAGAGAGAGCAGACGGGGCAGGAAAGGGGACCTGTTGCCTCCAGAACACGGAAATGCTCCCAGTAGGAGCCTGGATGAAGACGGCACTCAAGGTCGCCATCCCCTCTTCCACGGACCCCACCACCGCCTTTGCAACTCAAGGGCCTTTGTCTGTACGCGGCGCACCGGCCAAGCCCTGAGTATACATTAGGGATTCCTCCCCAACACTCACTCAGCCAGGGCCTACTGGTTTTCCTGCCAGGAAATCGATGCCAAATGGGGTCACTGGCAAGGCCTCAGACACAGCAGCGGGGCTCGAGGTGGAAATGGGGCAGGAAGCCCTTCTCGCAAACCCACTCTGCCGGTCCTCCGACGACTGCCATGAAACTTACCTTTCTCTTAAATCGAGTCTCCAGCAAACCCTGCAATGCATTAGGAAGGCCGCCGTTTCACTTTTCTTGCCATTCTGGAATGATTTTTTTTTTAATTTCCATTATTTCAGAAGATATTTTTAAAGGCATTAATTGATGCATTCTGAGGAGAGCTGCTAACAGAGCTCTGAGCTCTGAGGCAGTGGCATGAATCTGTCTCCATCCCGGGAAACAGTGCGCGAGGTCAGGGGGGAAGAAGGGGAGGTCGGGTGGCCGCGGCCTACCGGACGTGGTAAGGGGAGGCCCAGGGGTGTTCACCGACACAACAGAGGTCTGGGGGCTGGGGTCACCATTACGATGGACCCTGGTTGGATCCTGGGACAAACGAAAAGAGGAAGAAGAGACACAGAGCCTCGTGGTCAGAAACAGGAAACAGAAAGGCCCACCGAGGCAGCTCTTGGGCAAGTCAGACCCGTCCCCTGTGATTCTTTCTCCAGCCTCTTCTTTCTCGGTCTCTGTCTGTCGCTCTCCACAGGGACCTCACAGCAGCACCCATTCTGTCTGGTCAGGCAGGTTTCCCCAGAACACCTGCTGCCGAGGTACCCCGATGTCTCGGAAGCCACCGTGAACGCACGGGCTCGCTTCCTTTCCGGGCCTGTTCGTGCCTGTCTCCTCTTCAAACGGGAGCCCACTCTCTGCAGGGTGGGCTCGATTTTGTGAGGAAAGCAGTTTCCCTACACAAACCTGCAGGGGTGGGCGCTGTTCAGTTTCTCCGTCAGCACGTTCTCCTAAGTTGCTCTAGAGCCGCCCTAACAAAGTTGGCTTAAAACGACAGGAATCCATTGTCCCCCAGTTCTGAAGGCGTGAAGTCCCACAGGAAGCTGTTGTCAGGACCACACTCTCCCCGGAGGCTCTAGGCAAGAATCCTTCCTTCTCCGCCCCTTCTAGTTTCGGGGGGCAGCCGTCCATCTTTGCTGGGGTTTTCGGCTTGTTAGACGCGTTACCCCGCTCTCTGCCTCTGCTGTCACAGGCGTTCCGCTTTTCTCCCCTCTTCTTCTCATGAGGACGCCGGTCATCGAATGAGGGGCCCCCGGCCCCAGCAGGGCCTCGTCTCAACTAATTACATCTGCAACGACCCCGTTTCCAAGTGAGGTCGCACTCTGAGATACTGGGGGTTGGGGCTCCAACCTATCCCGTGGGGAGACTCAAGTCACCCCATAACAAGGTGTTTTCAGGAAGAAAAAAAAAAAAGATACTCTTTTTTTTTTTTTTTTTTTGCTGCTGGCAGAGGACCGAAGCATCAAACCCATGTCTCCGAAGAGCTGCTTGCCATCTGCATACCCTTTCCTCCCTTCCTTCAGAGGAGGAGGAGGGGAGAGGCCTGCAGGCGAGAGAGGGAGCAGCTGAGTTCCCCCAGACGAGCGGCACCCGGGCCCTCGTTAACCCCTGACCTGGTCCGGTGCCCGGGACACGCTTCACCTGAGCTGAGTCTCTCGGCGGGGCTGTTGGGAAAGAGCGTGCGGAGTCCTTCGCCTTCCACACCTCACCAAGGTCAGGCATTCCGAAGCATAAACAAGGGCAATCCGGTTGTGCCCAGCGGGCAGGGCTGCACAAAGCAGGGGGAGCCGGGCTCCGCTCACGAAAGGAGCAGCGGAGAGCCTGGGAGGGCTTCATGGTGGCAGCGGCCCGGCTGGGGGTGGAAGATGAGGGGGACCTGGCCAGCCAGAGGCGGGGGACAAGGAAGGAGGGGAGCAGAGGCGTCCTGTCATCTGCCCTTGTGACTTCTGCTTCTTTGGAAACTTCTCTTCTTTTAGTTCCTGGGGAATGACAGCATCCGGATCTCTTTCTGCTTCTCTAACTCACTGGGCCTACGTGCTCACCTGCAGGCCTGGCCCCGGGCTCCATGCCTGGCTCTCCGCTCTGGGCCATCAGACTAGCTCTCCTTTCCTAGGATTTCAGCACAGCCCCGACAGAAGGCTCTGAGGTCTCAGCTGCCCGACCTGTTGCTCTCCCAGCGTCTGGGCCACATGGGCGCGCTGCGCATTGGGCACGGGCATTGAAACTCTGAGGTTCAAAACGGAAGCCCTGTCCTCCCTTCCTCACGTGGCTCCCAAGCCAACTCCCATCCCCAGCTTCTCTCTTACCTAACCCCCTTGGCTGACATTAATTTAGACTTCAAAAGTTTACAGTTTCAGCTGCCTTCCCTCTTTTAGTCCCAATACTTAATCAAGCAACATAGACTGACTGCCCTCTCCTTTGAAATTGTCACCCGTGTCCCCTTTCTATGTCATTCCCCAAGTTCAATCCAAATGTAAGCTCCATGCTTAGACGGTGAGTACTCCTTACTTACAGTGTGTTCCCTTTCTAAGCACCAGACCTTTGAGGATATGGGCAGCTGCTCACCTCCACCCAGCAACGGATCCTGCCCCAAATGGGAGTTAGAGTAGGACCCTAATCAGTGAAAAGTGGCTGCCACCCCACTTTGGAGTGGAAATAAAAATAAACATCATACCTAGGTGTAAAATAACCATGTGGAAATCACCCAGATTACTGAGACTTTCCCATATGAACCTGGAAATACAATTTGCTGCTTTCAAAATATATTTATCTAATTCCTTTTTTAAAAGCCATTTTTGGTGCCACTCTGCTTTCTACTGCTCCAAGTCTGTGCTCCAAAAATCTGATTAATCCAGTTCTGCCTTTGCGAACCGGAATCCTACTTACTGTTGAATGTTCTGCTCCTTTTCCTAGCAAAATTGGATACATGCATGACGGCTGGGTTAGTGGGAGGGAAGGCATTTTGTTATTTTATTTCTTCTGGGGGTTCCCCCCGCCTACTTTTCAGCAGCTGTACCAGAGGAAAGTAATAAATCCTCCCTGACTGCTGGGTCCCTGCAAATTGCCCCTGTGATGGACAAGTGTTGTGGGCAGCCTTGCTAATAACATGAGTCTCAATGTCATTATCGCTCCTCTGATGCTTAGACCCATTTTTCAGAATCCTTTCGGTCATCAGGCACCTGCTGAATGCTCACCAAAAAGTGACAGTTGCCCAGAGGCATGAGACTCTACGGTTAGCAAAGACACCACGTGACAGGTGACAAGCATCCCTAAAAGATGCTTCTCCAAAGGTTAAAAAAAAAAAGTCTCCTTTTAAAGTGAATCAATCAGTACCCGGTGTTTGGACGTCATTTAAAGCCCAGCCCCACCTACATGCCAAATACCTAAGACCTTTTAATAAACGACTTGGCAGTAAAAGTATCCTATTTATAAGTAAGCTTTATACCTCCATTCTTTGGAGCTAAAGTTTCTACTGGTGAATGACCTGTGCCAATCGACTCTGTCCGGTCTCTGGGACTCTGCAGATAGAGGTGTACAGCTTTTTGAACAACCCTGTGAAGGACACAGACCTTCCAAGCTGTGGACACACCTCAGACAGAGCCCCTGACTTCACCCCGCCCTCTCCTCCCCTACGCATGGTATGCAGCCTCCCCAGCACCCTGATGCCACTGCCCGGCGACTCACCCCCCATCCACGAGTTTGAAAGGAGCCGGGTGTCAGGAAGGTCCCCTGGCTTCAGGGACTTGCTGCTCCTGCCCCGTGGTTCACCGTCCATGGTGCTCTCCTGGCCGGGCAAGCTCCACTCTCCACTTCAGTGGCTCAGTTGAGTCCAAATTCCATGCTCCCCCTGCTCCTGGGAATTCCAGTGCTCGGGCTGGCTGAACCGCACGGTCCTGGTCAGACGGTAGAGAACAGCAGAGAGCAGAGCAGGCACGGTAATGTGAGCACTACCTGTGGTCAGACAGACGCGCGCGCCCAGACACACAAACACACGCGCGCGCACACACACACACACGCGCACACACACACACACACACACACACACACACACATGCTCCACCTAGCTGCCTGGAGGTTGGCCAAAGCTCCCAGCGGCCCCCCAGCCCCAGTCTGCAAAGCCGCTGATGTCACGTCCTTTCCCAAACTGAGACCAATCAGTGAGGAAGCCTTGGTTTATCAGGAAGGAAAGTCAGTTTGTAACTTTTTGGAGAGCAAAGGGAACAAGCAGGGTGGGGGGTGAAGGAAGCCACTCCCTGCACTCAGCTGAGGTCGGCTGGCTCTCTAGGGGCTTCTCATTGTGGAGAAAGTCCCAGAACCCAAGAGCTGAGAGAGCGGGTTTCGCTGCAGCCCGCCTGAACTGCTTGCCCAGCAACATGCACAGCACGCCCTGGCCATCTGCACATGTGGTTTCAATTTTTCTGGGAGTTTCTTATGGGAAAATGTGCCTATATGTTACAGAAATGCCCCTTTGGACAGAACTTCTGGTTTCTTCCCTCTGACTTCTAGGATTTCCCTCTGTGTCCTGCTTCTCCCTTCCCCCACAAACTATATTTTAACTTCTAAATAAATAATTAATGATTGCTACTGGAAAATGGGTTGCTGCCTGGCCCTGGGGTGCCGGAGAAACCTGCTACTTTGTTAATTATAAAAAGTTTTCCTCTGGGAAGGTCTCTCCCGCTCGCCTTTAGGAAAACAGTGGGTCCTTGTATGTGGGTCTCCTCAGGTGGACCCGGGCTCCCCCCCGCACCCCTGGGTGCTGCTTCGGGCTGACGGCCGGCCCCAGGGCGCCTTTCTTCCCAGGGAGGGAAGGATCTGAGTTAGTCTCAGGCACAGTCTGTCTCTGAAATGGCTGCAGAGGATTTGGGGGTTTTGTTCATTTGTTTTGTTTTGTTGTTTTAATGCCAAAAAGGTAGCCGCACAGTTTCAGACTGAGGGAGTCCTGGACGGAAACACTTGGCAATGATGCAAGGAATGGCCTTCGCATTTTAAAATGCATTTCTGTAATTATATTACCATCTTGTCCCATGCCTCCCGCGCTCATTTCATCTTGGGGCTCTCCCCAGGTGGGTCTGTAGCTGTCCCTTCCTTTCTTCATTACTGTGTAGCATTCCATGTCGGGCCCCAAGTATCTCACTCTTACCGGGGTGATGGAGGCAGACCATTTACCATGGCTGTTAGGACCACAGAAATAGCACAGTTCATTTTTGGTCTCAGTGGCTCTGAGCACAGCTGCAAATGTTTCTAGAGGAGAGATTCCTAAGAGGGGGAAAGGCCGGGTCAGAGGTGTGCTCCCACAATGTCCAGAACGAAAGACACATGCGGAAGTGACTACAAGCCAAACTGGGGAATTCTGAGTGAGGTCGGGGGCTTGGGGCACGGTTGAGCTCCACGGTACTGGAGGTTTCCAGAAAGCCGTCATTGCAGCAAAGTAGGCAAAGGCGTGGGAGACCTCTCTGTATTCCTGCTTACAGCTGCACACACAGGCTCAATTATCTCAATACTCATTTCATTTTGGAGAAGGATTGAGAGAAACTTCAAGATTGTTCCTTCAAGATTGAGAGAGACTCTGCCAAACTGCCCTCTGGTTCTTTGCAGAATTTACCGAACAGGCCGGAGGCATAGGCATTGTTCGCTACAACATCAGGACAGATTCGAAGAACTACAAAACTTGCATTTGGCAGAGACTGAGAAATGTATTCCCATCGTAGACTGGAGGACACGAAGTTAAACAGAGCAGCACCCTGGGGATCCTGAATATGATCCTCGTTCTTTGAGTAAAATCTTCATGGTACAGCTTCTTTATTTACTTTTAATTAAACTCCAAGAAGAGAGCCCTTTTCCATATCCAGATTTCAGTTTATTGTCCAAAAGGGCAATTAAGAGGATTTCCAGGTTGTTGCCTTAGTACCTGGGAAGGAATTACTCAGCTTTTAACCTTCTCCCTACATTTATAATGTTGGTCACGTCTTGTGAATAGGAGTGGATGGGAACTGATTTTTTTTTTAACTGCTCAGCCACACCTCCAGTCAGGAATTCAAACAGAATTACAAGAGAAGTCATGCATTTTGAAGGGTCCGTGTGAGGATGAAGCGGATTTACATGTGCATGAGCTGCGACTACAGAGGAACAGGTGGGCTGACAACCCGAGGACAACCGGCAAATTTCCAGTCGGTCCTAGTGTGTGTGCGCGCACGCGTGCTCAAGACACTTGGCCCAGGTTAGGTAAGAAAAAAGAGTTATGGCCTGCAGCAGCAGTAAAGGCCACAGTCACTCTTTATCAAGTGCAGTCTTAACACTAGCCAGTGCCTCTGCGCGCCCCCCACCTAGATGTCCACGGCTGACAGCACTCATGGCCTCTTCCCCCCCACCCCAGGCCTGGGGGAGCTTTGAAAGTCACCTCCAATCAGTCAAAGTCGGCCCAAGAGCAGAAACCTCTTGTCATTCCAGCCAGCAATTTTTCTAGCACAAAACCTTTAAAACCCCAAAGCTACCCATCTCCTCTGATAATTTGGAATCATCTGCGCTTCTCGCAAAAAGCCTCGCTGTTTCCTTTGTTCTGGCTTAGGGGTACTTGGGACCACACTCACTCATTCCAGCTCCATCTAGCAGTACAGTAAGATTCCAACAAGGATGTGTTCTTTAAAATCCGGGCATAATGCAGTATTCTTGAGGAAAACAATCTGGCAAATCAAAATTGAAGGAGATGGTTTGCATCACAATGGGGCTGGAGTCTTCAGAACTGCCAAGGGCACGGAAGACAAAAGTGAGGGTGGGGCGGCTTTCTAGCTCCAAGGAGAAAACAGCCAGGGATCCTTGATCAGATCCTCACTGGGGGTGTGTTGGGGAGAGGGGGGACGAGACCTAAAAGACATCAATGCCACGATTGTAAAAATTTAAATATGGACTAAAATCATGTAGTCACAAAAGCATCACTGTCAAGCTTCCCGCATGTGATTACTGCACCAAGGGGATATGAAATTATCTCTGGGCTCCTAGGAGTTGCTTGCTGTAGTGCTCAGGACAGAACCACATGCAGCTTGCACAGGGAGGAATGCCTGCCCCTATGGACACACTGTTCACTGAAGACAAAAAGCTAATGCACGCTCCACAGTCAAAACACACAAGTATATGCAAAGCCCACATTGCCCAATCTGTTCACAAGCCACTGCCATTCCTCATAAACCCAACAGCCACACGTCCCAGCACCTCCAGCTGACTAGAAACACTCCTCTCCTTGTGCAATTACATAAGCCCATAAGATAAACAACAGCCCATTTTTATTTTTTTTTATTTTTTTTTTTTTTTAAAGATTTTATTTATTTACTTGACAGACAGAGATCACAAGTAGGCAGAGAGGCAGGCAGAGAGAGAGGGAGGAGGAAGCAGGCTCTCTGCCGAGCAGAGAGCCCGACGCGGGACTCGATCCCAGGACCCCGAGATCATGACCCGAGCCAAAGGCAGAGGCTTCAACCCACTGAGCCACCCAGGCGCCCCCAACAGCCCATTTTTATTAAAATTTTTTTCATATTTTTGGTCATCGGGGGCTTTTTTCCGTAACATCGAATTTTTTAAAAATATTGCACCAAAATATTTACTTTGACCATAGAGTTTCTGGGTGGCCCCTTACATTTTCTGCAACACTCGCCTCAGCTAACCCTGGTCTTGGGGAAGAATCATGACCTCCACGGTTTATTCACGAATGGCTCATTTAAAATGATTTGTCTAGGGGTGCCTGGGTGGCTCAGTAGGTTAAGCGTCTGGCTCTTGATTTCGGCTCGGGTTGTGATTTCGGGGTCGTGATCTCAGAGTCATGATCTCGTGGGATCAAGCCTATATTGGTCTCTGTGCCCAGTGGGGTTTGCTTGAGATTCCTTCTCTCAAAAATAAATCAATCTTTTAAAAAAATTATTGGTATATGTATTCATTATACATGGCTTATGTACACAAGTGTTCTACAGGCATGTGCACACACATGCATACATGTGTACGTATAGATGCATGAGTGCATGCACACAGATAAGCAAACGTGGCAAAATGCTAAAAATGGGTGAACTGAGCTGATAGGTATCCGAGTGTTCATGGTATTATTCTTGTCATTTTTCTGTAAGCTGGGAAAGTTTCCAAACAACAGCGGCAGGGGGAAACATACTACATAAAAATTGAAATCCCTAGCAAGCTGTTTGTCTACCATTCCTCCCTCCCCATGCCAGCTCCAGGCACATCAAATCGTCTCCACCGTGAGCACTGTTACTGAGAAAGATATCATCTGTAAACCTCAGGTTTCTTTGACAAGGCGATATTAGAAATATCAGGGAAGAGAATCACTTTGGGAGAAACTGTTCCTTAATAAAGGACACAGAAAAAACAGATGTTGAATGACATACCTAACCTTTTAAATGCTTTAAGGGATGTCAAAAGAGTTGAGGTGTAAGTCTTCAAATAAAACAGGCAAGTTTACTTTTTTAAAATAATGGCTCAAGGCAGGTGAGGGATATAGTCAGATAAATGATGGATGGGTCGATAGAGGAGAGACAGACACAGGGTACAGAGACTGACGTATTATGTGTCTCTATAGAGAGACACATGGTACCTGGATAGGTAATACTGGATATTTGTGTGGTTACACAAATACTTTTCCTTAAAAGTGATTTATTGTGGGACGCCTGGGTGGCTCAGTTGGTTGGGCGGCTGCCTTCGGCTCAGGTCATGATCCCAGCATACTGGGATCGAGTCCCACATCGGGCTCCTTGCTCGGCAGGGAGCCTGCTTCTCCCTCTGCCTCTGCCTACCACTCTGTCTGCCTGTGCTCACTCACTCTCTCTCTCTAACAAACAAATAAATAAATAAAATTTTTAAAAAAGTGATTTATTGTGTAATATTTCAATTATTTTTAACTATTACTTCAAATAGTTTTTTAATCAGTAGATAACTCTTCTGAACATCTAAGAAATACTTCAAACATTTAAAAAGATTTATTAAAAATTGAAGTTCACATTAGCAGTATTTGCAACAGTAAGAAATTAGAAGTAATCTAAGTATTCCAACAATATAGAAGTAGCTAAGAGGCAGAAGGCAACCATTTAAGAGGATAGAGTCAAAGGGTTTGAAACTGAGAAAATCATTACAGTATGGTGTGGGGGTAAGGCAAGAATCAAAGATACTTTTACAACACGATCACGATGTTAAACCAAGCAAAGAAAGCAAAACAAAACAAAAAACATGATATTCTGAAAAAAGTCACTAAAATTTCACGGTAAAAATAAACTAATAAATTTCAGACACCTGCCCAAGGAGTTCTTTCATAATTCAGTCACCGTGCCAGGGACCCTGCCCAATCACCTTACCTAAAACAATAGCTCTCATCATCACTCTTTACCCCAATCTGCTTTATTTTTCTTATCACTTTTCTGACAGGATGATACATATGTATGTGTTGCTTATTTGCTGTTGCCTCCAGTAATACATAAGTTTGTCGAGGGCAAGGACCTTGTCTATCTTTTTCAAAGCCTGAGTGTCTGGTTCATAATAGATGCCAGGTAAAAGGTATTGAAGGAATTAACTGAAAAGTTGTCCTACAGCAATTCAAATATGATTGTAATTGTAGAAAATTACACAATTTGGAGAATAAAACATCCCACATCCTATGAAAAATGAAATAATCCAGTGTTAAGTGTTAAGAAGTGTTAAGAACCCCCAAAAGCAAGCAATATAATAGCATATAAACCTGAGGATTCCATCTGATGGTCTAATTCTAGCTTGATGGACTGTAGGACTCACAGGAAATGTAAAGATCACCTCATGGCCAATCTCTGTATTTATAAATCATAAAACATGGCAGCAGCCCCAAGACACAGGGATCTGGACCTGTTCTGCATCCACATCCTTCTGGAATCAGATGGATCGGTCTGGTAAATGGTCTCTTGGGGCTCAGTTTGGAATTAAAGTGCACCCCCCCCCGCCACACACACACAAAACACACTTACCAGAGCTGGGAGGTCCATACGAGTGATTGGTGAAATTCATGGTCTGCGGTTTCAGAAAGCGGATGGAACACCAGGATCCTTAATTCCTTGGAGCCACAGACAGAAGGAATATCCTGGGACATCCTGGGGCTTAACACAGAGCTCAGACATTGAACAAGATGCAAGTTGATCAAAAAACGTACTCAGGAGAACACTTTAAAGATAGAAAGCCTCCAGTTCCTGAATGTTCTATGATATATATTTTAATTACTGAATATATATGATATGTATTTTAATTTAACAGTATTTTCTTTTCAAGTTTCTGCCTTTGATTTTGGGCTTAGAAAAGACCTTCTCTTCCGTGTACATTTTCTTCTAATATTTGAGAGCATTTGAAATTTTCTCACATTTTCCAAAAAACCAAGATTTGTTTTTGGAATGTGATGTTAAATAGGAATTTAAAATAATTTAATCTTTTTTCCCTAGGTAGTTAACTAATTAACTAACTTGATATTCCAAAGTTGTGAAAATTGGAAAAAGGTCTTGAACAGTACTAACAGAAATATGCTAGCTATACCTATAATTTAAAATTGTATGGGAATCACATTAAAAAAGTAAAAAGAAGTGGAATTAATTTTCATGATGAATTTTATTTAACCTAACATATTCAAAATATTATCATTTCAATGTGTAATCAACATCAAACTTATTATTATTTTACATGTTTTGTACTGAATCTTTAAAACACGGTATGCTTTTTTATACTGCAGCACGTCTCATTTCAGCCTAGCCACATTTCAACTGCTCAAAAGCCTCATGTGGCTTGTGGCTTCTGTACCAAATAGCCCAAGATTATAGCAATGTTTCTCAGTCTCACCACTCTGACATTTGGGACTGATAATTCTTGGCTGCATGGCTGCCCTGTGCACAGTAGGATGATTAGCTGCTTCTCTGACCTCCAGCCACTAGATGTCAGTAGCACCCCCCTTCAGTTGTGGCAACTAAAAATGTCCACACTTTGCCAAATGTCCCCGGGGGGTTCGGGGGGAGGCGGGGGTAGAAGGAAGGACAAAATTGTCCCCAGTTGAGAATCCAAGGGCTAGAAATACAGGGGAGAAAATATATGTTTGGAACAAACCTTAGGAACATTTGAGAAAAAAAAATTTTCTTCTTAGAAGCTAATATTAACTATACTCACTGAACCATGACAGAAGTACTTACAACAATTGAAAGTCTATCCAGGTTCCAAGTTCCAAATTCACAAAAAGGAGGAGGAGATAAAGAAAGGCTAGCAGTGGGAAAAGCAGAAGGGGAAGGAGTGGAAAAGAAGAAAAAGAGAGGGGGAGGGGAAGGCTGTGTTTTCTATTATAATCGTCATGCTTATCTGGGGCCCAGACTCACAGAAATAATATTGACCCAGCATTGAGCCCATCTTAGTGACGGTCATTAACATGTCAGAGAAAAACCTTGAGGCTCTTGACTTTGAAAATAAGCTGATGGATGCTTGGAAAGCAACAAGCATCAAACAGGGCCTGGGGGTTCAGCTAATTGGGAGCCCCCGGTGTTGCTCGAGCCTGCAACTGTTTCCTGGGTGCTTGGGTGGCTCAGTCGTTAAGCATCTGCCTTTGGCTCAGGTTGTGGTCCCAGGGTCCTGGGATCGAGCCCACATCAGGCTTCCTGCTCTGTGGGAGTCCTGCTTCTCCTTCTCCCACTCCCCCTGCTTGTGTTCCCTCTCTTGCTGTCAAACAAACAAACAAACAAACAAAGAAACCAAATCTTTAGAACTGTTTCCTTCAAAGAACAGCATTTAATATCAAACGTGATGAGCAGGGCACCTGGGTGGCTCAGTGGGTTAAGCCGCTGCCTTCGGCTCGGGTCGTGATCCCAGGGTCCTGGGATTGAGCCCCGCATTGGGCTCTCTGCTTGGCGGGGAGCCTGCTTCCCTCTCTCTCTCTCTCTGCCTGCCTCTCTGCCTACCTGTGATCTCTCTCTGTCAAATAAATAAATAAAATCTTAAAAAAAAAGATTTCTGGTTGAGCTAATCGACCCCAACTATCTCTTCCAACATCTCTCTTATCAACCAGGACCCCAGTAACTGGACGTCTCCATTAACTGTGATGTTTTTAATGTATTCAGTGTGTGTATGTGTATGTGTGTGTGTGTGTGTTTGTGTGTATAAATAGCAAGGAAATCAAAATTATAGCAGAGGTTTATTCACAGAAGCAAAAGAAGAAAGCAGAAAGAGGGAGGAAATAAATCAGGAACACATCTTAAAATACTTACACTTATCACAATCTTATTCGCCCAGATTTACATGGGCCTGTATGATGTTCAGAATATCGACCCTTAGATAATTAAAGATCATGAATCTTCAAACATAGATTATTTTCACTCTCCTTCACAGATTTTTAAAGTTTCTTAACAACAAGAGCTAAAGACAAAAAGGCTCTGTGTTTGTTGCCCCTTGGTTAATGGGGAGTTTCCACTCCTCAAGGGTTCTGGTCTATCAGGGACCTACACTAACTGACTTAGCTCATCCGAAGATAGTCAGAGTCTAGTGGTTGGGCGTCTACACTAGGTACCCTGGATACAGCAGGCAACAACCTGCTTATTTCCAGGTATCTTCCCCCAGCCAGCTGGGACTACTGGTAGAGCAGGAATCTTTCCAGCAGCTCTGGAAGATGGAGTTCACGGATGGTTTGGTGACATGCTCGACCCAAGCACTTCCGGACACACAGGCGGCAGAGCTGAGAAAGAGCCGGTGGGCCTGGGGAAGAAATTAAAATGTGTGAAGCTCCTAGTGGTGGGGGTGGGGGACAAGGGGAGACCAGAGGACTGGAAGAGGCTGAAATGTTCTGCCGGCTTAAGAGAGGCTGGATCTGTACATGGATTACAGAGTGACGGAGCAGACACTAATACACACAGGGACCCCAGTTTGCCCCCCCCGGGGTGGGGACACATTTAAGCTGACCCTCTAAAGGTAATTGTATTAGTGACACTGAAGAGTGAGGCTAAGCAGAGGCAATCCAGGAATGAAGCGTGAGGTCTAAAGGGACTGCGTTTCACGTTCACAGTAGGCAAACTGTGGAAAGAGCCCAGATGGCCACCAATGGAGGAATGGATAAAGAAGATGTGGTGTATACATACAACGGAATGTTGCTCAGCCATCCAAAAGAAGGAATCTTGTCATTTCCAACGACATGGGTGGAACTAGAGGGTATTAGGCTTAGGGAAATAAGTCCATCAGAGAAAGACAAAAACCATACGATTTCACTCACATGTGCAATTTAAGAAACAAAACAGATGAACAAAGGGGAAGGGAAGGAAAAATAAAGCAAGATGAAATCAGAGAGCAAAACAAACCATAAGAGACTCTTAATCATAGGAATCAAATTGAAGGTTACTGGAGGGGAGGTGTGTAGCAGGATGCGGTAACTGAGTGATGGACATTAAGGAGGGCATGTGATAGAATGGGCACTGGGTGTTCTATGCAACTGATGAATCACTGAACTCTACCTCTGAAATGAATAATGCACTATGCGTTAATTAAATTAAATTTCAATTAAAAATTTGAAAAATAAATAAAGGGAATGCACCCCATTCATGCACTGTACGTGCCAATGAATGTGATAATGCTGGCCGAGGAGAAAACCTGAATAGAGGCACTCAGCAGGCAGGAGCCTGAGACAGAGCTGCCAAGCAAGGGCCAAGTGCCGAGCGGGTGTTGGGGCCTGTGTGGTCACAGAGGCCTCCAGGACCTCCTGGCTCAGGCCGCTCACAAGGTGGTGCTGGCTAGGTGCCAAGTCCTACTAGGAGAGGCCCTCCATTTGTGCCGGGCTCCCAGCTCTATAGAGGACCTAGCGAACGGACTCAACTCGCTTGACCCCCATTATGCCCAGGACCTCAGTCTCAAGGAGGTTCATGGAGTCATCACACCCATGGCTTTGAGTGGCTGAAGGAAAGTAATGAGAGCCCAAATATGGTTGAGTAGGACAAAGGAGATTTAGGCTGGAATACTAGTTATACCGAGATATTTGTAATGTCCCATTATTCCCTGACCTGAATGTACTGGTAAAGATCTCTTCAGATAGACCTGTGTGGTTACCGGACGACACAAGGTTGTCCTTGTCAAGAAGATCCTACTGTACCAGGATCTCACACCCCCCAAGAAATGGTGCACTGCATATGCAAATGAATAGATCACGTTTGATCTGATGTTTCCAAGGACCAGCCATGTGATAGAAAGAGTAAATAATTGCTCTCAGTTAAAATCTTGGGCAGCAAGAATGGAAAGCCTCTCTACCCGTCACCCAACTAAACTCTGGAAAACAGTAATGCAGATGGATTGTCCAGTTTGCCTACAGGAGCTCAGATACCAGAGTGACCTCTGACAGAGCTGGTGTTCATCCTTCCGGAGGAAGCCACTGTATTTTTGACAACAGAAGATAGAAGAACCCGCTTAGAAGAAATCTAAATCCTGGACCCGGAAACATTTTTGATGGAAGAAAAGAGGAGATGTGACAGGTGCTATAGGACATCTTCTCAGCTGAGAGTTGGGAAGGGACCCGGCATTTCCAAACGGGGAGCTGGAAAGGAAGATCGTTGATTCTTCAAGTGGAGGTTCAACTAAAAGAGTAATCACGAATGACCTAGACTACCGGAGATCATCTAGACCAGCGGTACTCCAAGCAAGGCCTCAGACCAGGGGTAGCTACAGCATCACCTGGGAACCCTGTGGGTGTGCCGAGTCTAGATCCCAACGCAGACCTCCTGGATCCAAATCTGCATTTTAATGAGACCCCCCCTCCTTGGTGATTCATACTCACAGCAGAACTCAGGAAGCACGTACCTCAAAAGTATGCCTAAAATTATTGAACCAAGCATTCCACTTGGAAGGTGTTAGAAGACGAGATGATTTCCTAAATGGGAACTGGTGAGTAAAGTAAAAACCGTCTCCCCCAGAAACTGTTTCAGAAGGTTCAGGATAGGACCAGCATGACATAAGAGTGCGTGTTCGGAGGTCAGACTCCTGGGCTGGAATCCTAGTTCTTCCGAGGAGTCACATGGCCTTCGGCAAGCCGGTGTCTTCAGATTTCTCTATTCCCGTCTGGAGCTGGGCTACCACCAGTTACTCGAAAGTTCTCCCTGCTTTCAAGTTTTCACAACTCAGGGAGATTCATCTAGGTTTTCAATTTAGCTCAGCGCCTGACACATGCATACAGCTGAATAATTACTATTATTTCTTAAGAGTCTCCCAGGCACACAAATGATCAGGATAGGCTCGGGTGAAGTTCTCTTTCTGTGCGGACTTCACTTGGCTCACTTCCAAATCTGGAACGCAGCACACTTTAGAGACTTGCCCTCTCTCCTCTGGCATCCGTAGCTCCATTAGCTCACGGTGGAAATGGGAGCAAGGCAATGGAGGGCTCAGAGCCACGCACTCCCCGAGCTGGAGAAACAGATCAGGCAAGCAACTTCGCCGTCTAGTCCGGCGTCTGAAATACACACTCTGTGTCCACCCTTCAGCCTCTAGCTCAAGTACCGCTAATTCCCCCAAATTCGGCAAAGCAGACTTCTGGTCTACACAGTTGCGCACTTAGACCAGGACAGATGTGGCAGCTCAACCTCCTCATGGTGAAAACCAAGTTCTTGGATTCTTTTCTCCTTACGGAAAATACACAGTGACATACCAGCCATGTATAAAGGCCATTCTGTGATAAGTGAACAGACCCAGCCTATAAGATCTCACCCCAGCGATGCAAGAGAGACCCGCTGCCTACCACATGCCACTCGCAAGCAAATCGAGAGAAGAACAAAGGTAGGGAAGTCTGGAGGTGAGACAGGAAGGAGAGAGAGCCAATGTGCTTATGGAGGAGAAGTGGACACCCAGCCCATTCCTTACCCTCCCGGAGCAGGAGTGCCTGCTCCACGCTGCTGTTGGGAGCGGCCAGATCCAGTGCGCTTTTGCCCTCGGCGTTCCTGCACTTTAGGGGGGCCCCGTAGTCGGCCAGCAGGTGGATGACCTCCGCGCTGGACCGCCTCGCTGCCGCGTGCAGGGGAGTGTCCAGACGTTGGCCGCGGTCCACACTGGCTCCTGAAGAGAGCAGGTGACCACAAGCCAACATAAAACGTTACCATGGGAACACCAAGAGCCGAAAATACAGTAGCTCAGATCAAGGCATCTGAATTGTCATGACGTGTTTGACAGATCTTTGAAAATATATGACTTGTGCTGCGAACCTCAGCCACAGCTACTCAGACCACCTAAAACTATTTTTTTTAAAGATTTTATTTATTTATTTGACAGACAGATCACAAGTAGGCAGAGAGGCAGGCAGAGAGAGAGGAGGAAGCAGGCTCCCCGCCGAGCAGAGAGCCCGACGCAGGGCCCGATCCCAGGACTCTGGGATCATGACCCGAGCTGGAGGCAGAGGCTTTAACCCACTGAGCCACCCAGGTGCCCCCACCTAAAACTATTTTGATGAGAAAAGTGAAGAAAGGTATTTTTAGTCATTTAGAATACATCACTTGCTTTCCCATATGAACTGTGTGACAAGTACAATTAAATATTTGCATCTCCTTTTACACAGAATTATTATTTTTGTTTTTGGCAAAGGGTAAAGCGAAGTTTCTTTGGTATTTCTCTTATTCTAGGCTCAAAAAAAAAGATTTCTGAATTACTACAGGGACTAGTAACTGATGGGGGATGAAAAAGAGAAAAAAATATCTTAGAGATAGAAATTCTTATTTAAAGGTTCATAGTACAAACTCTACCTTTATGTCTGTAGCTAAGTTTGGAGAACCTTTAACCAAGTAATACTTCAAAACACTCTACTTTTTCCTGGACTCTCAGTTTCTATCATGCCTTTTAGAATTAAAAAGGTTACTAAGGGGGCACATGGGTGACTCAGTCAGGTAAGTGTCCGACTCTTGATTTCAGCTCAGGTCATGATCTCAGGGCCGTGAGATCGAGCCCTGCATCGGGCTCCACGCTCAGCAGGGAATCTGCTTGGGATTCTCTCTCCCTCTCCCTCTGGCCCTCCCCTCATGCTCACTGTCTCTCTCTCTCTCTCAAATACATTTTAAAATCTTTTTTAAAAAATAATTTTAAAAAAATTAAAAGGTTACTAAGGATCTTATTAGCAGGATTGATCTAAAGGAATCGATGGCAAATGTCTGTTATTTTTGCTATCTGGCATCTTCCTAATAACCACAGCTAGACTGAAATTTAGGCCTAAGCCAATCAGTGCATTGTACTCCTCTGCCACCATGATTGGCTCAGAGATGGGCATGTGACTCAAAAAGATCCAATGAAATAAAATTGTTTTTTCCCACTAGGACTTATGGGAAAGAAACTCTAATTCTCTCTTGAAACCACCAAGGACAACCATACCAGATAAATGGAGCCAATATCAAAGGAAGTAGATACTCACTTCTCTAAAAGTTCTGTGATTTCAAGCATTCAAACATTAAATACTGTCAGGATTTTGTCCAGCCTGACAAGAACTTTGTCTTTAAAGCCATAGGAAACCAACAAAGAGGTTCCTCTCATAAAAAAGATTTCTGGAAGTTACCTAATTCTAGAAGTTTCTTCACACAGTCTACCCTCTGGTAGGTGCAGGCCACATACAGGGGAGTTCCAAGTTGAGGCAGTTCTTGGTCAATGTTAACGTTATTTGCCAGCAGGATCTCCATGCACTCTCTATGACCTGGTGGGGGAAAAAAGATAACCTTACTCAAGTAAGGGAAATATTGACTATTTATAGAACTATAGAATTGCTTATCTGGAATGGGCTTTAGAAATAACCTAGATTTCTTTTTAAGCAGAAAAAAAAAATTGGGAGAGGAGGGGAAATCTTAGAAAACTCCAAAATCAAAACCATTAAAAAGAAAAGCATGCTCACAGTTCCTCACTCAAATTCCTCTTTGCCGCCTTGAGATACCTTCTAACTAGACGAAGGGCTCCAAGGAGCTCAGCTGAAATCACTCTCTACAATGAAGCCAGTTTATAAATAGAGGCTGCAAGGTGCAGAGGGGTGAACAACTCATCCTACTGCCCCCCTGAAAAGCCAGCACTCCGATGCAAGGCCCAGCCCCGATCCCTCTCCGCTACAAATCTCTCGTTCTCTGCTTCACCCATGTGTGGTCGTCCCTCCTTATTTTGGTTAACCTGGAAGACACCTCTGAAAATAAAAAAGCTTGAATATAGAATATATTTAACTGCACTTTTAAATCCTCAAATATAGGATATATTTAACTGCACTTTCCCTCCCATCTGGTGGCTAACAAGAAGTATGTAGACAAGCGTTGTCTTTGGAGAGGCTGCCCAATGAACAGACTTGATTAATTTGCAACATACAAATGATTTGATCAGGAGCAAATACTTCTGAGGAATTGATGGGAGCTTATAAAGAAGTTGTTCTCTTTGAAGATTTAAGTGTTTTCTTAAAAAACAAATCTTACCACCACTTCATCAATCTTTGCTTTATAACATAAAAGCAAGCTTCATCTCAAACCTGGCTGATTTATCGCAAATGCTAAATTAAGTACAAATATGCATTAAAATGTACAGATAAGGATCCTATAGATCCAAACTATTTGTTCACATAAGTAAATATTATACTGGGATTATGGCATCAATACATCGAAGTATGGACTCAGAGTGACCTAGTCTGTTCGCAGAGGTTTTAAGAATCCAGAAATAATATGTAATCAGTACCTCAAACTGCCTGGGTATCTAATAAACATTTTTAAATAATTCCTGTCCTTTTAATTTTTTCTTTCTTTTTCTTTGCAGAAGAAACTGAGCCTGGTCTGAGTTAAACTCAAGTACTCACAGGAAGTTTTATAAAATTAACATATAAAAGATTAGCACTAATATCACAGTATCTAAAACAATGAATTTGCTCTTCTTTCTTCCATTCTGTGGATATCGGTCCCCAACATGCTTGTAGATACAGACAAAAAAATACATAGAGACCCATGAATTGATGTGTTTATGATAAGTTTGTATATATTTTGTAAGTACATAGATACCAAACACTCCCAATATAAAACCACCCAAGTACCACAGAATAGCTTCAGTAATTCAAATCATTCCCAATATTAATCCGTTTTTAAATATTTGGATGGAAATACAACTAACAGATGAATCTTTACTTCAAGTTAACATTTAAAAAAAATTTTAAGACTTTTAGATCATTTCCAAAGTAGACCATTTCCCTTCAACTTAAAGAATGTACTTGGAGTTTGGGAAATGACCAGCATCAGTTATTTAATCAACAAATGTTTATTAAATATGTATAAGACATGAAAATCATAGATACATTGAGATTTGGGTCTTTTGTTTCATTTAAATTAATCCACAAAGGGGAAAAGAAAAAGACAAAAAGCCAGACTTAAATACAGAGAACACACTGCCAGTTGCCAGAGGGGAAGGGGGTGGGGGGGGCTGGGTGAAACAGGTGAGGGGGATGAAGGGTACACGTGGGATGAGCACGGGGTGGTGAATGGAAGTGTTGGATCACTATATTGTACACCTGAAACTAATACAGCACTGTGCATTAACTATAACTCAACTGTTAAAAAATGGGAAAAAAATAAAAGCACAGAAAAAAAAATCCATTGCAAAAGAAAATTACCAAGTGACATGTTTAATAACCCGGGGCAAATCTTTCATTATTGCCTTTGGAAATAAAGACTTTCATCCCCAATTAGACCAGCAAAGATCACTGTTCCACGGTGTTCTAACGTCCCCATTTTATTTCTTATCTCAGTAAAAGAGAATAACTCCACCACTGGGTAACAGAAATGTTGCTTTCTCAGTGTGACCTTTGACAAATGGTCTTGGCCTTTCAGTGACATCTTCTTGTTCATGTCTAGCTGATGCATGGAATTTTTAAAGACCTTCATCTTCCTCTCTTCCTCCTTTCAAAAGTAACTGAGAATACAGGCCTCTAGAATCAACTTCAAGGTTTCTAAAGCCACGCTTTTTAAAGTTGCAACTTTTTTTCAATAACGAATGACCCTGAAGTCAGCAGCTCATCTAGAAAGAGTATGTTGCTTGTTGTGGACAACTACGTTTAACCTTCCATTAAGAATCCGATCAGCCTTGGCTTTCAGACGCTTTCATAATTTATTTTAGTGGTTGAGGTTTTATGGGCTTTGGGAGATGAGCTGTTCTCTTCTAGTAAAGACAGAGACATTAGCAAAGTACTGCTCATGGAAGTCACCCCTGCAGCCCTGACCGGGCCAGCTGCCCCCAAAACACCAGCAACGAGCTTCCAGAAAGGGCTGCCGAGAGACTGACTCCCCAGGAAATGCGACGTCTGAGACAAAAACCCATTCCCAGGTCCTAAGAAGGGCGGCTGGATGCCCCACCAGCATTTCCAGAAGATTTGGGCACTGTGAAGTTGCTGCTCTGGGACCCTAAGCCACACACAGCCTACCAGCGAAGGTCTGGGCATTTCTTGCACGGTGACACGGTACCACTGACTCGTGCAGCTCGCAGTGAGCCCACCAATGTGGTGTGTGCAATGTGGTGTGTGCAATGTGATGGCCCACTTACCTCTCTTCACTGCCTCATGGATAGGTGAGGCCAAGTGCACCTCCGGCTGAGCCTTGGCTCCAAACTCCAGCAGCACGTTGACACATGCAGCACTGCCGCTCCGGCAGGCATTGAATAGGGGCGTGGCTCCGTGCACCGTCACTCCGTTGACCTGATGGTAAGAAAGAGACCCAGAGAATTTGCCAGTTTTCTCTCTCTGTTTCCAAGCGTGTATTCCTGTGCATCTGCCTGGAGGAATGTCCCAGGCTGCTGAGTGAGCGAGGGCACCCCACATCATCATGGTATTACATTTTTTAGATATACGAGTAGCCTATCAACTATCACCTCTAAGTAATATCCCAAGTGGCAAAATGGGAGAAAGCTTCTCAAATGTATTCAGGGGTATTCCAGAACTTCTAAGGAGCCTTCTAATCATTGAGGAGTTGTCCTATTTGGTGGTTAAGAACATGGCTTCTGGAATCATTAGCTTGCATTCAAATCCCGGCGCCCTCTCTTCTATCTGTTCAGAGATCTTTGTTGGGATACTAACTTTCTGTGCCTCAGTTTCCTTAAAGGAGGATCATAACAGAATCTACCTCAAGAGGTTATTGGGTGGATCAAGTGAATCACAACATGTTAAACACTTAGAACGTTGCCTCATGCCCAGTAAGCATTTAAGCGTTTGCAACAATTTTCTTTACTTTCCATGAATAAGGGTCTGACTCCGCCTCCCAATCATGAACCAATATGGCAGGAACCAAAAGGCTGGAGAATCCAGGTCCCCAAATCTGTGCCTGAGGAGATTTTTGTTGCCACAGATTTCCTTACTGGTCTACTAGAATTCATACAAACTACACGTGTGGGCAGTGACTCCCAAAGAGATTGTGATCCAGTCAAAGGCACAAAGAAAATAGCCATCAATATGGCGTCTCCAGCCACCCTCACTGCCTTCTAGGGGTGTGGGAGGCATCTTTGAGTATCAGCAACGGATTGGGATGAACATCAGGGAACCAAGACATTCTGGTGGGGAGGCTCTGACAGGACTGAAATGGAGGACAATGAAGGCTTGATGTCAAAGCATTTGCCTCAACAACTGAGGATATATGCTTGTGATAATCAGGACCCTAAATTTTCTTGTTTCAGAAATCAGAAAAGGGGTGGCTCAGTCGGTTAAGCATCTGATTTTGGCTCAGGTCATGATCCCAGGGTCTTGAGATCAAGCCCCGAGTATGGCTCCCTGCTCAGCCGGTAGTCTGCTTGTCCCTCTCCCCCTGCCCCTCCCCCTACTCATTCTGTCTCTCTCTTTCTCAAATAAATTAATAAAATCTTTTAAAAAAGAAACAATAAAAGATATTTCTCCACAGTGCCAGGATAGCCCCTGTTAAATTGGAAAGTTAAAGAGGAGATGCTAAGGTGGCAGAGACAGACAAGGACAGGCCAAAATGTGTGTGAATTCATACAGTCTAGGGATTTCTAACCTATTTACATTCGGTAGGGCTGGTTTCATTTGATTTGTTCTTATGAGAATCATCCTCATTTTCATTCTGAAAGTCTTCAAATTTGATTTCCTAAGCTTCTCAGTTCAGGTCAGCAAACATTTATTGAGCACCTATCAGGCACCAGGGTTTCAGAAGCCAAGACTAGTAAGAAAATCGTTTTAGATCGCTCTTAGAAGCAAGACAAAAGAGAGTACAGACTTGAGAAATATTTCAGCAGGAAAAGGAGCAGGATGTGGGCATTAATTAGTGGGGGAGAGAGAAGATCTAGGCTGAGCCCAGGTCTGGAACATGGGAAAGCAGGAATGTGTGTCGCCGGGTCTCTGAGGAGGGGCCGTCCCCCGGGGAGGAATATCCTAACCAAGGCTTCAGACGCACTGAGTGTGAGAAAACCACAGGGCTGCCAATATTGAGGAATTTTCTACTGACTAACCAACTTGCTTTGATTCTTTCTCTCCTTCTGATTTAAATGTTAAATAATACAATATTTATCGACTCTTCCCTCATAAGATTGCCACAACCAAGGGACTGTGTCTTACTCTCTTCTTTGTCCTCCACAAAACCTCCCAGCGTTGTACCAGCACACACTCCTCTACAACCGGATGTTGTTTGCCCTTTTCCACCAACAGAAGGAAAGGGCCCTCTGGGGTCCCTGGGTGGGGCGGTCAGTGAAGCGTCAGACTCTTGGGTTTTGGCTCAGGTCACGATCTCAGGGTCGTGAGACGGCACCCCACGTCAGACTCTGCATGGACTCTGCTTGGGTTTCTCTCTCTCTCTCTCTCTGCCCCTCTGCCCACCCTAAATGAACAGATACATCAATAAATGGATCTTTTTTTAAAAGATTTTTATTGATTTATTTATTTGAGAGAGAGAGAGAGCAAGCCCAAGTAGGGGGAGCAGCAGAGGGAGAGAGGGAGAAGCAGGCTCCCTGCTGAGAAGGGAGACTGATGTGGGGCTTGATCCCCAGAACCCCGGGATCATGACCTGAGCTAAAGGCAGACACTTAACCAATTGAGCCACCCAGGCACCACTCAATAAATAAATCTTAAAGGAAAAAAAAAGGAAGTGGCCCTCACCCAGCCTCACTGTCATCATTACGTGGGATTTGAGTAAGTGGTAACCTAAAGCAGCACAACCTAATAAAAATATGTGCCCGCGATGGCATCGGGAGCAACGCTTTGCCCAAGAAAGACTTTCCTATTGAGTTCTACCGTAGAAACCCAACTGCCGCATAAAGTGCTAAAGAAAATCTCCTGAAAGCACGTACAAACATTGCAGCTCCAGAAACAAAGAACACAGGCGCTGAATTTAAAAACCAAAATTAGCAACAAAACGATAGCTGGCAACTAAAGAAACATCCCTGAGATTTTCAGGAGTTTTAATTTTCAATTCTGTTGTGATAGCTCATTACACACAGCACCTGAGCCCCTCCTTAGCCTTGAACTGAGCTACTGGGTGATGTGTGGCAACGGCGAATCGCCATATCGCACACCCGAAACTAGGGGAATGCTGTATGTTAACTACACTAGAGTTAAAAACGACATAAAAATAAAATAAATCTGGGGCACCTGGGTCACTCAGTGGGTTAAAGCCTCTGCCTTCAGCTCAGGTCATGATCCCAGGAGGGTCCTGGGATCGAGCCCCGCATCGGGCTCTCTGCACCTCGGGGAGCCTGCTTCCTCCTCTCTGCCTGCCTCTCTGCCTACTTGTGATTTCTGTCTGTCAAATAAATTAAAAAATAAATAAATAAATAAATAAATAAATAAATAAAATCTGCAAAAGAAGAAGAGAAATAAGGGTAGCATTTTAAAATAAGATAAAGTTCATTCTGTTGGATTTTTTTTCCATGTATTTTTTACTAAGAAGCTCACATGGTGATTTTGCTCAATGAAAATAGTGGGTTTAAGGTGTCGCATTTAGAGTGTTTCTGTTGTTGTTCGTTTAAATTGTGTTCTTTTTCATGTTTCCCGATCCATTTCCCAAGAGCCGTTTTCAAATAACTTCAGTTCCCGTTGATCTTTTGAAATTCACCATCACAATTTTCAAAGAGTCCTGTGAATTACCTTATCGAATGTTCATCCACACGCTCAGACACTGAAGAGGGGAGGGACCCGCAGTGTGTCACTGGCTCGGGAATGTGCATGCGGACAGGGCCAGACCTGCCTACACCCCCGGGGGGTGCGCAGTCTGGAAAGTAGCATCTCTGTAGACGCTAGCAGGTGCACCGGGGCAGACAGAGCCGCGGGGTGTGGGGCTGTGGGGGGCGGGGGCAGGGGGCGGGGAGGGCGGTACTCACGTGCGCACCCTTTTCCAATAAGGCTTTCGCGCAGGCTACGTGACCTCCAAGGCACGCCTCGTGGAGCGAAGAGACCCGGTTAATGGTCACAAGGTTCACGTTGACACCCTAGAATTTGGAGAGAAGGGTTAAAGGCTGCATTGGTAATAGCAATGGCAGCCAGTCCTGGGCCGAAGAGTACAGAGTCAAGGAGACAGGGCTCCTAGGATCCCTGTGCCGGAAGCACACTGCGGGGGGCCGCAACCCCGCAGCGTGGAGGGGTCTCTGCCGTACCAGCATCTAGGGGCCCAGGGGCTTCCCCCAAACTTCACCTCCTTACCCAGTCCCAGCACATCCCCCTCCTCTTCCTGCCACGCTCCACCTTTCTCCTCTCGGAGTCCATGTGACGGACGACAAGATCAGCCTGGCTGTTGGCCAACTCTGACTTCATGCCCTGATTTTCACAACTTGGTCCTTACCATCCCTGCCCCTTGATGACCACTTTCTGTCTGGGAAATGAGTTAGGTCCCTGCCAGTCCTTCCCACCCAAGTTCTGCTTCTGATTTCCTGCCTCCTCACCTGCCCATTGAAAGCTTCCAAAACCTACTGCGAGACCCTGAACCCCAAACCCCGACCTAAGTTCCCACCGACTCCTGCCAGACTGCCCTCGGTGCCCACAACTGCCCACGACTCCTGGTCCCTACATCTTAGGGCCTCTCTATGCCTCCTTGGTCCTGTCCCCTCTCCTGTCCTGAATATGATGTCATTACACTAGAGCAGTGTTATAGATTTCAAATTAGGTAATTACTACAATTAGAAAAATCTTGTCCTTTTCCTAGATAGGATTTCCTTTTAAGAAAATAAGAAAAACAGGCTCATCCACAAGGTGGCAGCAGCGCACTAGAAAAAAAAATTTGCATCCTTGGCAAGGTGTAAGAATCCCAGCATTTGTGCCTATGTTAACGCCCGAAGCGCCTGAAAGACCATCTAGAGTGAATCCCCTCCACTGTGCATGAGAAAATGGAGAGGCAGAAAGTTCAAATTATTCATAAAACTCAAGGCTTCCCAGGGGTTGATGACAGCCAGATGACTCTGAAAGTCAGGAGCTCCTGATGCCTGGTTTAATGCTTTTCTCCACCCCGCTGTACGTGAAATAAAGTAAAAAATAACATAGAATAATACATTTTTACTAGGGTATAAGTGTGAAGAAATGGGCATGCGCAGTGAAAAAGTTGAACTTCCCTCTGAAGAATACTCCTCATACATTTAAGCACACTGGTTTACAGAAACCAACATGCTTATGGAGTATAGTTAAAAATAGAGAGAGGCGCCTGGGTGGTTCAGTTGGTTAAGCGACTGCCTTCGGCTCAGATCACGAGCCCGGAGTCTTGGGACTGAGCTCTGCATCGGGATCGCTGTTCAGCGGGGAGTCTGCTTCTCCCTCTGACCGTCTCCCCCTCGTGCTCTCTCTCACTCTCTCTCAAATAAATAAGCAAAATCTTTTTAAAAAATAAAATAAAAATGAAGAAGTACTAAAGGCAATGTGGGATCCTGGATTGGAGCCTGGGACAGAAAAAGGACTCTGTGGGGAAACGGGTGTAATTCTAATAGTCTGTAGTTTAGTTAACACTACTGTACCAATGTTATTGTCTTAGTTTTGACTGAAGTACATGCTTATGTAGGATATTAGCACCAGGGGAAGTTGGGCGAAGGGTATGCGGGCAGTATCTGCACTCTCTTCGCAACTTGTCTTTCAAATTATTCCAAGATTAAAAGTTTATTTTTAAAAAATACTAATAAGGGGCGCCTGGGTGGCTTAGCCAGTTAAGTGTCTGACTCTTGATTTCAGCTCAGGTCTTGATCTCAGCGTCATGAGACCAAGCCCCATGTTGGGCTCCATGCAGGGTGTGGAGCCTACTTAAAAAAAAAATACTAATAAAAGTGTTGAGGAGGGGGGCACCTGGGTGGCTCAGTGGGTTAAGCCTCTGCCTTCGGCTCAGGTCATGATCTCAGGGTCCTGGGATCGAGCCCCACATCGGGCTCTCTGCTCAGCGGGGAGCCTGCTTCTCCCTCTCTCTCTACCTGCTGCTCTGCCTACTTGTGATTCTATCTCTCTCTGTCAAATAAATAAAATAAAATCTTTAAAAAAAAAAAAGTGTTGAGGAGGGCCGAGAGGGAAGAAGTGGATGCAAGACTTTTCACCTTTAAGTATCACTTTAATTTTCAAACTATGGGAATATATTACATATTAAAAATAATCAGATCCAATTTTAAGGTGCTTAAAAATAAATAAGCAAATGATAAAAATCACAACAAAATCCATTTGATCATTATTGGCAGTACTGTTTTCCTTTTGCCTTTACTTTCTTAAGAAGTAACCCAGCTCATAAAAGAGGAAGCCAAAAAAAAAGTGTGTGCACATGCATATGTGTGTGTACATGTGCACGCATACATGCACACGCACAGAACAGCGCACCCAGCTGCTTAAATTCAAAATGAAAAGGAAGCCAGGTTCGGTGGTAGCTAGAATGTGAAAAGAAGATATAATAAATCACCTCCTCTATACACATGCAGAGTCTAAAACAAACAAAGTAAATGGAGCATGTATACTTTTGTTCATTCATTTTACAAATATTTACTAAGCCATTATTCATTGTTCAAGGTGCTAGGAGATACAGTCATCAATAAAAACAAAGTAGCCTTAATAACTAAGACTTTCACAAATCTTCCCAAAGGATCATAAATCTATGTCAACCTATTGTGATGTTTGCTCTTGAGAAGCTCTCCATGACCCCTGATTCCTGGGTTTGGCTCACCGTGTGCTCCTCTCCTCCTGAATGTGGGCTGGATTCACTGACTCCCATCTAATGAATAGAACATGGCAGAAGTGATGGGATGTCACTCTGGAGATGAGGTTATACTAGGACTTGCTTCTTAGGCACTGTCTCGTGCTCTCTCTGGGGGAAGCCAGCTGCCATTTCATGGCACAGCCCGGTGGAGAGGCCCTCATGGCAAGGAGTTAGAGCCAGCCCACAAGTATATGAGTGAGGTTGGAAGCAGATCTTCCCCCACCAAGATGGGAGGTGACTGCAGCCCTGGCTGGTACTTGGCTGCCCGCAAGAGACTCAGAGCCACAACCATCTGGCCAGGCCACTCCTTAGCCCACAGAAAGTTCGAGAATCTGTGCTCCTTGTTTTCAGCCACCTTGTTTTTGAGGTCATTTGTTATGCGGTAATAGCTGACAAATGCAAGTTCAGGGCCGTTGTTATTCAAGCACGCTGGGAGAGTACAGGGGGAGTTAATGCAAGAAAAATTTGAGGGCATCTGTTGTCCCCATCACAGGGAAACTGCCTCTGGGGTCAAGGCAGGCCCAGAAGGGGAGGGAGCGATATGTACGCCTCGACTGGCCATGCGGGCCACCAGATGGGGTGAGCAAGACCTCTGCCACAGCCAAAGCTCCAGAAGCACAACACCGATTATAGTGGAAGCACAAAGGAGCACGTCTGTGGTTTACTTACTTGTGCAATTAGAGTTTTAAGGGCCAGTAAGCGTCCCTGGGCCGCAGCTTCATGAAGAGGGGATCGGTCAGCCCAGCAGTCTGAAACACAAATCAAGCCCAAAGTCAAGGTCTGGAGTCTTCTTCTGGCTGTTCCTTCCTGCAGGCCACCCACCATGGGAGAGGGTCTGGGAAAGACAACGGAAGCTCAGACCACACATCGGGCTCTCTCATCAGCTGCTTTCAGGGTAACACGCCAGTGAGTGTACAGCCCATTGGTCTAGTGGTATGTGCAGAGAGGGAGCACAGAGAAGCTCTCTCACTCTTTGGGGGGCAGTTTTAACAAGCAATAGATTTACTTCTAATACATTTTACCCCGGGCCTGGATCTGATAGCTCCAAATAAGGCAAATGATGGGCAAAGCTACTCACTGAGCCTCCCTGCTTTCATCCTGCCCCCACCTGCCACCCTCACCTCTACCCTGAAAACTCAACAGCCTGTACCCATGGAGGCTGGATGATCAGGGGAAATGGGTTGGTTCTCAATGCTCAAGGTAATTGTCTCGGTTCATTTTGGTCACAAGGCATATCTATTACCATGATGCAGAATAGGTATGGTTTTCCAGACGACACATCTTCCAAAGTTTCCTGTGGGCAACTGAGTGTGATTGCTAAACATGGAGCCCGTGGGGCCACACTGCCTGGGGTCAAATCCAACCTCAACCCCTTTCTGCCAAGAGGGGCAAGTTAACTAAAATTATTTCGACCTCAATTTCATGATCTGTAAAGTGGGTGGGGGGGTGTCTAGTAATTTGGTATTTAGCAAGTGCTTTGGTCTCTAAGTAGGCCAATAAAACACATCCATAATGGTAGGTACTCAAGCAACTTATGATTAATAAGTAACATGGTAGGGCGGTATTTTTCCCCCTGTAATCGTTTATTAGTAAACAAGACTAACCAGCTTCAAGGGGCATTTAAGAACTAACCCTCTTTAAACATGCCAAAGGGCAATCATTTGTTTGGGACAAACACCTGTTCCAGTTTGTAAAATTTCAAACGTAATTGTGCTCTTCGTTCACTGAATAGCATGTGACATAATTTGGATTTCACACGAAGGGTCCATCTTAACAACCTTTTCTAGGGGATCCTGATGGTGCCAAGAATTTGGGTTTTCCTATACCTGCAACCTTGGCCAACACAACCCCACCAAAGATGGGATTATGTAAGTGTGAAATGGCTCAAGGCCACAAGGACACAGTGAACTTCTCCAACAGATGAGAACCAGGGCCATAAACATTTCATTAGGCCCTCTAATATTGCAATTTAATTTTTATCTTCTCTTACCCTTGGGTGAGAAAAGGGTAGGAAAAGACGGAAGGCTAGAATGAACTCTACAGGGTTGGACTGAAATTGGACTAGTTAGTACAAAGATGTGATTTTCAACATATGTGTATTTATGTTTCTATTCGTATTACTTTAACAAGGTTTTGGAGAAATGGGTGATTCCAGGGCTGGGCCAGGAAAAATTAAGATGGGCCTCGAACACCTTGCCAGAAACATAGTGAATGATGGGACATGTCAAGAAGACAGGGAAGCTGGCTTGCAGGGACTTCCACTGGTCAAACACGAAATGACCAAAGCATCAAAATAAAAAGTGGTAGTGGGAGATTATACCCTATCAAATATAACAGGAATCTCTAAGTCCTCACTGATATAAATTAATAAATAAATCGCAAGGTGGGAGCTCTACCTCACAGTAGAACACCTACTTGGAAACGGAGAAGAAATTGTCGCCTGTGACTCGAGTTCCTTCCTCACAAAATAATTACTAGTTATAAAGGAAACACGGGCCATTTTATGGGGGAACAAAATTAAAGACCCCACCCTACACAGGGGATCAAAGTTAACATCAGAAGTGATGGGACAGATCGGCACAGCGAACCATGGGATGGAATGTGAGGGGCGACCTCATGCACTCTGGAAGGAAATGCAACGAAGAAAACACCATAGCTTGTGCAATATTCCTGCTCGAGATGTATAACCCAAATCCAACCCGAGGACACTGTGAACCAACTCACTGAGGGGTATTTTGCAAAGTAAGTGGCCTGTAACCAGTTCAAGGAGGGACTGAGGAACGACTGCACAGGGCAGAAGGCTGATGAGACAGTATTGGGACAGTTGGATCAATAGGAATGGGGTCTCTAGGCAAAGAGGAGTAGGAATTCTTTGTACCACTCTTGTAACTTTCCTGTCACTTTGAAATTAGTTCCAAAATTAGAACGAACGTGTGTGTGTGTGTGTGTGTGTGTGTAAGTTGGAATGAACTTATATACAAGTTTACCTATATACACATATAATCACTGATGTTTTCATAGTCCTGATACAAATGTGGGATGTTTTTATAAGAAAAATGGATAAAAATTGTAACGTGGAAAAAATCTTGTGCTTGTATTTTCATTTGTTCCTGAGTCCGTTAAAAGCTGATGGAGTATTTTTAAATCTCTTCTGACATTTATAAGTTGCATAAGCTGAGAATAATGAGATAACGAATGCACATAGTCCTTAATTAGTCAGCCTTGGTTTTCTTCTAATACATCTCCACCGCATTCAACACAATCTGTGTATCAGACACGTTGCCCTCTTGCCTAATCGCTCTTGGAAAGGACCACGGGCGCTGGAGTTGGAAGGACAGACAGTCTTCATCCACGGACGGCAACTCAGCACCCTGACCAATATAAGAAGGAAACCCACAGCCATGGCTCGGTTATTCTTTTGTTCCAAGAAGAGCCAGTCTTGCTATTAGGAAATTAGGATACTAGCACGAATTGGCTTTATTATTTTTAAAACTGACCTCCAGGTGGGCTGTGGTGTCCCCTTTCCTTCTGAGAAGCAGGAACCTTAACCACATCTTCGTCCTATTTCTAGTAACGTCTGTGACTCACCAGTCCCCTAAGACCCACTGCTGCTCAAAACCTAATGTCGAGTGAAGGAAACCAGACACGAAACGGCATGCGCTGTGCCGTCCCTTTCTGTAATGTACAAAAGGGGCCCCAACTCACCTGGGGTGTTAGGAATCAGAAGGCCCCCAAGGAGGGGCGGGGGCTGCCTGGAAGAGGAAAAGAGGAGGGACCGAGCCGATTATATGCGGGCTCTGGCTCGTGGGAGTCAGACACCTGATCGCGGTCACCTTGTGAAAATTCAGGTAGATGTTCGCTTAGAATTTGTGCCCGTGTCTGTATTTACAAAGAACTCCAGTAAGGAGATTTTCCAACTAGTCTACGGGGCAGTCCACTTTCAGACTATCATCTCTGCTCCTCGGCCTCCTCCCAGCCCAGGGGACGGCCCTCTCCGCCGCCCCAGCAGCTGAGGACGGGAGAGCGTTCTCATACGTGTCCCAGCCTCCTTCTTCTAGGTGGCAGATCCTCCGGGGCCCGGGGCGAGGGGGGGTGGGGAGGGGGTGGCATAAAGAGAGGGAAGCCGTCTCCCTGGGTCCCTGGAAGAGGAGGCCGGCCTCGCGGGCTCGCGGCCTCCGCTGCACGTCTCAAGCTCACTTCCAGGCCCCTCTGCTCTGTCTCGGCTTTGGGCCACCTCTCCTAGTGTCCCCTGTCAATGCAGCACCCTCTGACACCCCCGACTCCCACGCCACGCCTCTGACGTCATGGGAAGCCTGCGGGGCCATCTCCCGTTGCACCGTGACGGCAGGAACAGCTTGTCTCTCAGCACAGGACTGCTCTCGGCTGCTCTCTTCCCGCAGGCGAGGCCCGGGGGGCAGCCAGACCCAGGGGGGGCATCAAGGCCCAGGGGGCAGCTCAGTAAACGGCCTGACTTCCACCTTGAGAGGGAAATACCAAGCTCCCCTCCTGCCAGAGGCCCCTTATCTCCACTTGGATTTCTCCTGGAGCCTCTGCCCTTGGCCTTCCAGAGAGGAGGGGAGGGAAGAGCCTGGCTTCGCGATGGGAAAGACCCCCCCAAAATGCATGCCAACCCGTCTGCCCCACAGGAAGAGATCTCACTTGCAGCAAGTGGCCGAAACAGAACCGAATTCCAAGGCTTTGTGACCTAGGACCCCCCCCCCCCGCGCCCCGCCCCGCTCTGGTGTTAAGAACCACCGGTTTTAATTCCTGCTTAACCTGAGGCCCATTTATTGGCCCAGGATGCTTAGCTCCGTCCACCATCTCCTGAAACACAGCATGAAATGAATCCATTCCTATCACCGGAAGTGCAGAACTCATGTTTGCTTCCCAACTGGAAAAAGGACTCTCAAGGAAATCTCCTTTCCAGTCACATTGTTTTCCAACACTCGCTTCAAAGGACCTTGAGTTTTCACACAAAACCCCTTCCAGCAACTCTGCCATGGTGGGCTCTCCTGTCTTCCTCTTCTTATTCCCCACACACAGTCTCTCACTGTTATCATTCTTGTTTTGCAAATTGGAGCTAATGGTGAGAAATTAAGGATAAAAGTTTTTTGGCAGCTAGGGAGTTTTTCCATTCCTTTCAGGAAATATCAACTAAGCTCTCCAAATAAATGAACGCCTAAGTAGAAATCAGCCATTCTCTTCTAAGGCAGCCTATTTTTAGTCCCTTGGCGGACTGCCTGGGTCACAGGGTTGCAAGCACATTAGGAAGATAGTTTACTGGACAAATATGTTTACTTGTTCCTGATGAGGTGTACGGAAAATGTTCAAGTACTTTTTCATTCCCCCTCTTTGACTTTTTCTCAGAATATGATTTATATCTCTAGTTCTCAGATTCTTTGAATAACAGTTTCATGACAGCTTCTAAAACCACAAATTTCAATAACAAAATCGGTTCCGAAGGAATACAGTTGTCGGAGTGCCAAGTATTCAAGATAAAACCCATTATGACTATTAAAAAAATATTTTTTTGCAATTCTCCCCTTCCTAATTCCAACAAGTATTTAAGATCACTGGTTTGTTATTTTTAAAGAACCACCTAACGGGTTATCATCTCTGGTGCACATGGAACAATCTTTATTCTCTTTATTCAAGTTCCAAAATCATATGAAGCAATATCTTCTCTTGTAGCATCTATCAAATAAAAAAATTCAAAAGGAATCTCAATTCTGAACCAAAATATACACAAGAACCTGGCAGAGTTAATGGTATTTCAAGTCAAGCAAAGGTAACTGGCAAAAACGCATATTATAACAACTTCCTGGGATACCTAAAATATAATAAAGTTGAGTTACAATGCGTACTCTCTAGAATACACGGTTCTAGTCGGGAGACACACCGTGGTCAATGAACATCTTTCTGTAGGGTGTTAGAAAGAAGGTGCCCTTGAGCCCATCAGGAGCAGCGGAGCTGAGCTAGAGGTAACAGGGGGTGTTAGAGAGCCCCTGCTGAGAACGGGTTGTCGAAATTTGGAAAGGCCAGGAGACTCCTGTGAGAGGTCACTCTGCAGAGGATGGCTGGGCCAAGGTTTGAGAAGACAACCGGCAAAACTCAACAGGGTAGAAAGCTAAATAGAGGATTAGGCAAGAATGGGCCAAAAGCAGGAAAAACCTGTTGGAAGGGGAAGGACAGGAAAAAGGAGTCAGGATGTTGAGTCAGACAGAGGCGTGGCCATCAAGTCAAGGTGAGTCTTTTCTGATTTTAGAACAAGGACAATTGATTCTAAGCGTTAACACTTAGACTAGAACTAATCTTTTAGATATGGTTTAGCACAAATTCTTTTTAAAAAAAAGAGTATAATAGTTCTATAATCTCTTATCTGCAATGATAAAATCGCCCAAATTTTGGAAAACCAAGCTTTTCCTCAAGTTTGATACAAACTCCCTTGGCAGCAAAACATGGTAAGGACTCAGGTTAAGCAATTTATTCTCTTTCATTTGTATTTCCGCTCAGTGTCAGATATCAAATATAATTCAGAAATAGAAATATGAAAAAGTCTGACTACGGGAGTGCTGTGTGATAGACGTTATACACACCATGAGATCTTTCCAGTATCCCCAAAACTCCTGAATCCCGAACCACGTCTGGCCCAAGGGTCGTGAAAACAGATGATCGACCTGTAGCTATTTTTTTTTTTAAAGATTTCATTTATTCATTTGACAGACAGAGATCACAAGTAGGCAGAGAGGCAGGAAGAGAGAGAGGGAGGAGGAAGCAGGCTCCCCGCCGAGCAGAGAGCCCGACGCAGGGCTCGATCCCAGGACCCTGGGATCATGACCTGAGCCGAAGGCAGAGGCCTTAACCCACTGAGCCACCCAGGCGCCCCCGACCTGTAGCTATTTTTATATTTTATCAAATTTGATGACCAAGCCCTGGACTAAAAATAGCTTCAATTCTGGCCCAATTAGCAAAGGCAGAAAAATCATATACCACATCTGTCAGGAGAAAGTGCCTGCAGGAATCTCTAGGGGCTGAAGGTGGGACCCAGTGATTCGTCTGGTGCTCAAGCTGTAGCACCAAGGGCCAGTGACAATGTTTTAAACTTAACTACGTATGTATAGATAAGTGGCCAATTACACAAAGAAGCCCCCCCAAATCAAAAAACCAGCAAGCCACAGTTCACCTCTAGTCTGATAAGTTATCTACAAACGCAGTAGTTTAAGCCATAAAGACATATGGAACCCTTAAGTCCAGAATATGAGAGTCGAGAAAGAAAACTCTGCATTTTACAGTCCGAGAAATGATATTTAATGAGGGACATGTTTCTAGGTGTAGCTTCCAAAAGAAAGTGTGCCAGCAGCTATGACAGGCTAAACTCTGTCCTGGCTTAGTTTTTACCTCCCTCCCCTTGTTTTTGACAGCTCTGATGATAGTTTACAGGAACATAATATACTATTGGAATCAAGAAATTTAACCGTGGACTGAGACTTTTCTAAGTCAATTAGCTAACTTACTGATTAAAGGTCACATATTTTCCCAACCGACATTTGCCTTAACCATGAGCAGGAAAGAGAATTTCAGGTTTGAGCTGAAGACTGGCACAAAATTTTGTTCTTTAATACATTTAGCTTCAAGAATATAGCAACTGACTCCTAAAAGTGTCAAAAGAAAAAAAAAAAAACACTGTTTCTGGCATGCTGCTGCCTACATTATTATAGGAAGCCTTATTTACCACATCTGGATATACTGTCTATTATACATACGTGGGGGGGGGTGCGTGTGTGCATTCATATACACACATAGTCACCCACCCACACATATATGTATACATAGAAAGGAAATTAAACTGAGAAATTGACACGTACTATTCCCCCCCCGCCATCCGCCTCGTTGATAATAATTACGACACACTTTTTTGATTTTATAATGCCATGCTACTTCCAAATTAAATGGGATATTACCCACTTAATGACCAAATGAGGATATTTGGGCTAAAGAATGAATGAGCTCTACTTAAGAGATCTGTATTATGGCTCCAGACCTAAATCCAAACCATGTTTTTACATGGGTTTTGACTACTGTCGAAACTTTTTAAGAGCGTACTTAATTCAGGATGACGAAGACAGAAACAATGCAGGTGAGCAACAGCACAAAATATTCTTAACACGCTCCTCTCAATACTTTGTTGCACTTTACCTCATTTAAACCATAAGGAGGATCAATCTACGAGAACATCCACACTGTGTGACCGAAACTTGTAGAAAGTCCCGGCCCACATTTACATATGAAATTAGAAAATAGATTTTCAGATTACACTTAATATGAAAGAGAAACTTTTTAAAAAACCAGTCTAAGCAACATACCTCCCTGAAATGTGTGACAAATGTAATCCCCAAAAGAAACCTCTTTCCACATTCCAGGCCTTCTGATACTTCCTGAAACTTCAAGATTCTCCTCATTTCCTCCAGGGAACTGAAGCATTCTGAGCCTTTGTCTTTGGAGGTCTTATTTGGGGGGGGGGGGGGGATGAGACTGCCGTCATCTAGTGTCTTCAAAGTTGTCTAGTGTATTGGAATCACATTGCACAGGTCTATTTTGAAAGAGAATCCCGGGTGCAAATTGACATGTATACTAGATCAAGAATGATGTCATCCTGGAATCCCTATGAACACTAAGGATAGAGAGGGAAATTGTGAACTCTGTTTACAAATAAATACTCCTCTATCAAGTGACCGTCCCAGCAGTGACAGCTATCTAGTTCATTTACTTTTGTAGCAATTCACTCCAATTAAGGCGAATCATTTCTTGAGAGAACTGGAGACTAAATCCTACAGAGCATGAAACTTAAAAATGTTTTTCCCGAATGCTGGCATTTCGTATTAGGAAAACCTTTGTTTGCAGGGCTTTGCACAGTGCCGTGTATAAACGGGTTTAACGCAGGGTTTTTCCTGACAGCGACGAGTAGCTAATGGATTCGAATTGCAAGTGACAACACAAAAATATATATAGCATGGCACATATGCTGCTTTAAATCAGATCTCCTGGTCATTCTATTTCCGGAGGAAACTTAGTCTTGTTAGAATGCATTGTTAAAGTTTGCTTAAAAATATTAAAGAAAATAATCCCATGTAAGTCATTCTCTAGGTTAGTAGCAATGAGGTTTCTCCACATACTCTAAGAAAGCCACTAACCTATTTACTTAAATAATAACCCCTAAAAGAACTACAAACTTGCAAAAAATAAAGCTGAGAAATCCTTCAAATTGGTGCAGCCAACATCACTTGCTACTTTAAATAATTCTTGAAACTACCCACACAAAGCCAAAGTATAATAAAATCTGCCCTCCAGAAATATTATTCACATGAACTATCCAGGAGAGTTTTTTTCTTTTTCTTTTTTTTTTTTTTTTGTAAGTTTTAGGAGCAAATCCGGGTATTTTTACCTGAAATTCCACCATAGATCTCTTCTGCTATCCTAGCCGCTTCTTTTCTATTTCCTTTGACGATATAGAAATGAGTCAGGAGAGCCAAACAAACTTTAATTAAAAGTTTGAAGAAAAAAAAGGTAGCAAACATTGTAATAAAAATGTTTTTAAAGCCATAGGACACAGGACCGTCTTCCATTTTGGCTCACCCTCTGTATAGGTTCTTGGTACTGCAAAATCTCACTGCGTTAGAATTGGTATCATATGACATCTATTTTCAACTTTCTAGTCCCTGCTGCTCCTGTCACTGAGAACTCACTCATACATTCTAAGCTCACTGTGATTTGGCGGCTGCAGTGCTGACTTCCATAGCGATGGGAAATGAACTCAAGAAACTTCCTTTTTGACCCGCATTCCTCGGTGCTATTTAACACACAGGATTCCTGGCTGGATCTGTTCCATTCCTAAATCCCAGTTACATGGGAAGGCGGCGTTGGAGAGAGAAAACAAGCGGGGGCAGTGGGGGAGGAGTGAGTTATCTGAAGGGGGAAGAATTGGCCCCAGACCATTTCATTTTCTCTTCCTCCTGAGGTTTTGGGGAGATAATGCCCCAACCTAAACTACAACCAGTTAAACAAGATCATTTACTCTAAGGCACTATTTAGTAAAGGGCTCATCCTGGATGCCTCTCCAAGTGGTTGTGTCACATTGAAAGCATTAGACCGCTTGCTCTAATGGTCTCTTCCGTGACAAGGTCTGCTAGCAAAGCCCATTGTTGATTTCCCATTTCAAGTATTAGTAAAGATGGTGCCTCGGACTGGAATATGGGCGCTCTCCTTGACCATGTAAGAGTTACAGCGAAATGAAGATGATGCCCTATGTTCTGAGTGAATTACCCAAAGATTCTACATATCGATACCTTCCCACATTGGACAGTATTCTCTTACAACCCTAACCCTTCAACATATGTCTGGGGCCAATACAAGGGAAATCGGCTGGCTGTTCATTTCCCTCACCCACAAAAATTAGATGAGGAAAATCCAGGTCTCCTCTTTCATTCTTGGCTATATCAGATTTTCAAACATCTCTACAAACTATTGAAAAAGGCAAACAAAAAAAAAATGGCCTAGAGCAGACTAAAGAAATCTTACTTACTAAATGCTTTATGCACAAAATATGGGAGTTTCTCATAGCACTCAGGCAAAGTGGAATGATGACCTCTCTGAGAACTGGCTCCCTGTAGTCCGGGGAAATGTTGACGTGTGAGCACACAGCTTTGGGTCCCAGTACATACTGCGTCCATCTCAGTGAATGACAGAACCAGGAAGACCTAGTGCAGTTCCCACTCCCAAGGACTGAGACCAACATACACGGTTTCTTGACCCAGCTTAGTACCGACCTACAGGTTGCCATCTACGGAGTGCCAACGCAGGAGAATCTGTGAACACAGGCATCTGTGACCACATGAACATCGCCCTCTAAGAAGCCCGTCCTTTACTCAAGTCAGCCCAGTGACATACTACAGCACGTCAGTCAGTCTTGTTTGGGCCTTAATCTTCATTTAAAACATGGCTATACTTTCTGTGTTGGCCACGAGGAGCTCATAGAGGAGCATTTTAAGGTTCAAACGGACGTCTATGCTATTTCTGAGAGACCGTCTTTAACTGTGTTTGAGCATGACATTCAGGATGGGCACAAAATAAGGGGTTAACTCACAGCCGCCTTCACAGATGAAATCCTCTGTAGCACCCATCTCTCAGCATCGGCACTACTGATATTTGGGACCAGATAATCCCAAACCCAATTTTGGGGGATCCAAAAGCATTGTAGGATATCCAGCAGCATCTCTGCCCTCTGCCCACTTGATGCCAACACCCCCACTCCTACCCAGGGCTATCAACCAGAGATGCCTCCAGACACTGCCAGGTGTCCCCTACGGGGCAAAACCGCCACCCCCCTTCTTCCCTACCCCCCCACCCACATTCAGTTAAGAACCACTGAGCCGTAGCCAAACATAAAGGATAAAGGAAAATCAACTCCCCGAAGTACTAGTGAATACAAATTAAATTTTGTACAGACCTTGAATTTTTAGAATTTCATATTAAAAAAAGGCCAGCCACAGGATGATACAATTTAACATCGCACCATATTCTTTCAGGAATGTGGAGCAGGAGAAAGAGGACTTTAAAAAATCCTGTGCTAAAGTAAACACGGACCTATGATACCCCGACTTGGCCAAAAATAAGTTTTGGTGCAAGATAAATCAGAACATACCTGCGTAGAGGACCGCTCTCCACTGCTTCCAACAAAAGGGGTGGGAGAAGCTGGGCTCCCATAAGTGAAATCAAAATTCAAATTCCTCTTAAAATAGCTTACAAGATAGAAAGCATAATTACGTAGTTCGCATACACAATAGCTTCTAGATGTATTTGCTTGGCTCATGCGACAACTCCAGTGCAGGGAAAAACAGGGCTTGTGTGGATCAGGAAACAAAGGCATAATTCAACGTGCTATTCCATGAGTAAAGAGAGAGAATGTACTCTAGAGAGAAAAGATGACAGAGTAATTCATCATCTGAAGGAAAGTTCCTGTTTAACTAACAGACCAAGCAACACATCTAATCACAGTGAAAGAGCGCGCATAAGAGGGAGGGGGTGGGGGGGGGCACTGTTAAACGAAGAAATCATATTCTCTTCATAAAACAAGACAAACTCAGAAAATTGTCAAAATGTCATTTTGGTCTTTATTTTTTGGACGTGTAGCGTGTTTTCATAAATCAGTTTCATATGTGCTAGTTTTTGTAATATCGAGAGAAATACAGTATTATTTTTCATAAATTCCTCGTCACTGCAAGTTCACTTTCAAATTAATGGAAGTAGCAGGGTCGAACAATATGTTTGCACATATTGACCAGTGCAACACCGACAGTTACAATTAAGGTATCCAGGAAGCCTGAAAATTAAGATTTACTAGAACAAGCAAATTTACCTCCATTTGTTAAAACCAAAGGAACTAATTTTGATTTGCAAATTACATATTTTACATGCAAATAGTTTAAATCCCATTTCCATCTGAAATAAATGGCCATCTTGAAAATATGCTGAGAAACAAACAAACAAAAAAGGGTAGTATGCCCTTAAAAATTGCTGAAGAGAATAAATAAAGACTGTTTCTTGCTTTTTCGTGATTATTGGCACTGTTTATTTCATATTTATATAAAGCAATTTCTGTGCAAAAAAATCCCTAAGATTTAATGGTTTGAGTCAGCCCATTTTTCTTTAACAAAAGATCCCTCAACTTGCAGGTTTTAAAAACCGCATTGCATTTGTGTTTTAGCACAAAACAAAAATCGTATTTCTTATGTATCAGTGGCAACCGGTTAATAGGTATGTTAAGATACTTTTTAAAAAAGAAGCTTTGTGAGTGTTGTCGTTTAAAAAAAAAGGAAACCAATCCTGTACAGAATCCCAATACTGCCAGCATCTTCCTAGTGCGCCACGAGCGCCTCTTTCTTTTGACTTCACAGTCCTTTATCACAAAAACGTATTCTAAGGAGTTCAAGGAGTTAATAAGACACACCATGTGGATAATTTGGGGTTTAAAAAACCCATGGCTCTGGGCAACAACGATTACTGTTAACAACAGACAACCACAAAGAGACTGTGTTTCTATAATTTTCAGACTCAATTTGCTATAAATAAAACATTCTGGGGTGAAGACTTCTGCACACTGACAATACTTCTCGGACATCAGCTAGGCCACAAGTGAAGGGAAGTGACTTCTATCAAAGGTCAAGGAGGGTAACAGCTGAGTTGGAGATGGCACACCTCGTCCGTTCTGCTCGGAAAATATGAAGGCATTTACAGGGGACTCAATTATGCCTGGGAAGACTTGGAGGGTTTCTCTGCACTATCGTCAACAGTGATATCGGTCCCTAGTATTTCAGAAGCAAAAAGGTTTTTCATAAACACAAGTTAAGACGAAGGCCCTACCTAGGAGAATGCATATGACCAGATCGAAGAAATCAGAGTCTGCCGATCATTTTTTTTTTTTTTACTGGCATTGGAAGCCTGAGTGATTTTGGCATGTTAGACAGTTTACCATTTTGTTAACTGTGACTATGGTGAAGTGAGCCACCCAAGTGATACACAAAGAACATCTGAGTGTGCCCCTGGTCCTTAACAGCAGGATGTGTCTAGTTCATGTTCTACACACAGTAGGTGCTTAAAACATGCTCATAACTGATGGACCATTTTGCTCAAGAATCCTGCTGACGGTCGGTAACACTTAGCGCACCAAATGAATGTCTAAGAACACGACTTCAATGACTAAAATGTTTATGAAGAGGACTCAAAAACAGTTCATATCGTTGTTGTACTTCCCGAAAGAAAACCTGTAAACATCTGGTGAATGTCTAATTAATGGTAGAACATTTAAAATTGGCCAAAAAATGCCCAGAAAACATTTGGCCCTTCAGCACCCAAAAGCTCCCAAAATATAATTTTAAAACATCTCTGTTAGAGGGACTTCAGTAGTCTGAAAAATTTCATACCTGAGTGGCTTCAATGTTCTCTCCTAAATCTTAAGTAAGTGCAAGGAGTTTCTACACTCAGGAATTGCATAAGTTTTTATCTTTCCTCAAAATAAAACATTGAATGATATAGAGGTAGCATAACTTACTAAATTAACGTTAAAAAAAAAGCAAGAAAAAAAGCAAGGTTATTTTCAATCATCTGACTAGAACTATTACAAATGTGTAAAACCTTACAATCCAGGCTTTCTCCTACCTGGGTTTAGACATCTCATTATTCTCGCCCCCTTTTTTACTGTAAGGATATTGATGAGTCCAGGAGCCCTCGGGCCCTGTGGCATCTATTGCAACATCGATGATAGAATCTGGAGTCATCCATCTCAGGAAAAGGAGGAAGAGAAAGTTGAATACAGCCAACAAAGCAAAAATGCAGCCTGTTACTGGGCCACAGTGAGAGATGAGTCTGTCCAGTCGTTTGTCCATCGGTAACACAGCTTCTCCTGCCACGCGGTCATACACCTGGCGGGAGAGAGGCCGAGAGTGAGCGCTCTGACCCACAAGCAACAACGACCTGCACGGACCAGGAACGTGTTATAGATGCAAACGGGAGGCGCGTACATTTTGTCGTTGTTGTTTTAGTAAGGATGTGATTAATGAAACTAAAGTAATTACTGCCATGTGATTCAACACTTCCGGAGTGCTGCTTCTGGACAAAACACGGGGCTAGACACTGCATCAGACAAAGACGAATATGCCAGGACTCCTGTCCTCTAGGAGATCACCAGCAATTCTAACCAACTACGAGAATTCCAAAGTCCTGAGAAGTTGGAACCGCTTTTCAGTTCACCTCTGTCGAGGCCATATTTAATGCAGCAGTGACTTCCTGAAGCAGGACTGGCCTTCTTTTTTTTTTTAAGATTTTATTTATTTATTTGTCAGAGAGAGCGAGCACAGGCAGACAGAGAGGCAGGCAGAGGCAGAGGGAGAAGCAGGCTCCCTGCCGAGCAAGGAGCCCGATGTGGGACGCGATCCCAGGACGCTGGGATCATGACCTGAGCCGAAGGCAGCTGCTTAACCAACTGAGCCACCCAGGCGTCCCAGGACTGGCCTTCTAAGATTCCTTGACTTGGCTAAGCAGCTCTCCCGGCTGGCTGGCAGACATCAACCACCATCAGAGGGCTCTAACCTAGGGCGCTTCTGGGTACAGAGAGGCTCTTCTTTCCACAGCCTCATGAGGCCGTGTTGCTGAGCACGGATGGTGAGACTATACAGAACCACTTTGTGGACTCCAAATAAAAGGGAGAGGGGAAAGACGGGGGAAATTTTAGTAGATGGCATAGGTCAGACACTTTTGGCAAACAAAACAACGTTCACCGCTGCGAACCGGTATAGTAGGTGCCTTGCTGTTTGTTTGGAAGCGTGGCTAAGCACAAAACTCAGAAATATTTTAAAAACAAAGATCCGTAAACATACTTAGTTTCGAACACATAAATGAAGCCAGCATTTATCTGTTTCGATTGCACTGGAGCATGACTTGTGGTCATTGTCACACAGCGGACCTGTGAGCCATCTCCTCTGGAACTCAGGACAGCTGGGACGTGCAGGGCAGGCTCTACACGCCAGCGGCCTCTGGAAAGGTACAGGCTGTTTGCAGCTAGCTCGTCTACCCTCAAAACATCTGGAATACATTTCAGTCCGAATTGTGCTGAGACTGGTGAATTAGAACAGTTGACAAAGTATATTTCCAGCGTGAACTCCAATTTAATTTTTTCCACCAATTTTCTAAATAAGCACAGTTAAACTACGGAGGAGGGGTTGCAAACGATCAAAACGGCCTGTGCGTAACAGGTAGAATTAACAGAACGACTATAAATTCTCTATTGCCGCTTTTTATCTGTGGTCTTTCCAACATCTGTCACGAGCATTCTGACTCCTAACTTACTATGTTCTCAGTCAGCGCAGAGATGCAAAAATCCTCTTCCCCGTAGAAAATCAAGGTATTTAGCCAAGGTGATGCAAGAATTTTGGGAAGGAGCCTGAATTAAACATTTGTTTTAACATTGCCGCCATTGGACTAAGCAAAGCCAGGTGTTTTCTAATAGACCGCCTGATTTAGAATTAGAAACAGCCCCAAGAAAACGTCTAAGAGCAGCTATTAGTATCAGTCTGGCCCATAATGGTTTTGACTTCTAGAAAATTCGGTAACTTCCTTATGCCCACTTTAATGAAAGCTCTAGATGGCATTACTGCTATTTTCAGATGTCAAACGCAACAAGTTGACTAGAAACTCAGCCTAGCATATACCAAAAGTAGTACATAGTACATTTCTTTTCATCTTAAGAGACTTCATAAACTTAAGCAACAGAAAGGGTAAACCTATACAAGAAAAAGCAAACATGTACGTGAAATGCCAAGAATTTAGACACAACCTTCAAATACCCTCTGCTTAGCACGACATACTTTTTCAGTTCTTTCCGCAACATTCCTCCAGGTGTAGAAAGTCTTCACTACGTTATGGATATTTTCGGGAGCCGGCAATGCTCCTGACTTCAGCTGGGAAATCGCTTTTTCCAAACCCTCGCACAAGGACTTGACGGAAGGCTCACACAGAATGATAAGGTTTTCTGGAAGTACTTCAGGAATTCCACCAACCCTGGTACTTACAACCTTCAAAAGAGAAAAAGAATATATAATATACCATAATTCATATCTCAGGAAAATCAGCAAAACCAACTTAAATTAAAAGTTATTACAGAATGTATCTGCTTATTTTTCAAAGTACAGGAACCCCAACAATGTAAGCCCTCAAAGATTTTTACCTGTAAACCACAACTGGCTGCTTCCACAATTGCCATGCAGAATGCTTCAGTAAGGGAAGTATTAAGAAAAATGTGTCCTTGAACTAAGACATTTCTAACATCCTTGTGTTCTAAGGCTCCCAAAAGGCGCACTCTGAGTTTTGAAATGAAAGAAGAAAAGAAGGGAGTAAAAATCATGCTAGAAGAGAAATGTCATTTAGAAGCCAAGTGTGCTATTCATATTATACTTAGATTATTGCTGGTTCTAGTATTTTCCACCGCAAAAGATTAATACCCCAAATTCTGATCTCAAAGAGTCTTTTTAAGCTACGTGGTTAAAACTCATACAGCTAACATATTTCTAACTTTGGTCACGCATACAAATTTCAACTTCGCCAAAATTAGTTGGCATTTAGTGAGACTATCAATATACTTTGGACAGGAGGGGGGAGGGAAGGGAGTCAAGGGATGGACATCTTGTCCTTTTTTTTTCTTTGAATAAATGTCACTCTTTGAGGCAAAAGAAGGAACCATGAAAAAAACATATATATACTTTGGAGAGTAAATATTAAAGAGTCATTTCTAAACAAAAAAGGCCCGTTTTAAATTGATGCTTCACAGCAAACATCATTCTAAGTTACTGAGAAAGGGAAGCATTTGAATCTGTATGTGCAGGACAATTTACATGATTTGGGCCATGCTATATAAAGCAGAACTCAGCAAGGCTTGAAAATCTACGAACATTTCCAAAGTGGTTGTTTTGTGTGTGTGTGTGCGTGTGTGTGTGTGTGAGCGTGTGCGTGCGTGCACACGTGCCTTCTACGGTACCCCCAAAAGTCAAATAATACTGGACTAGCAAAAAAAAATTAGATTGTGATTTTTTTAAACTAAGGTTTCCCATTTTATACACATTAAAAAAAAATAGGCCTTGCGTTACATTTTTACATCGAGTGCATGTAGGAGAAGCAGCCCACTTAACAGACACATAGAACCAAAACTGAATTTAGGTAACACATTTTCTCACTCAAGACAATACAGAATCCATCAATACCTGTCATGCAGCTGGTACCTTTCTCGTACTTCTTCCAAAATGATTCTCTTAGGTCCCTCTCCTCCAATTATGAAATTTAAATCTGGATATTTCTGACAGAGTTCAGGTATTATACCACTAAGCAAATCAGTCCCTGAAAATACAAAATAAAGTTGAATGTTGGAAATATTAACATTGAAACTTAAAAAAAATTCATCAGAACTGAGAAACCACTCACTTTGAAAAGTATTAGCTATGCCCTCCTTAAGTGGAGAAGCTAACTCTCAAACCTTTCCTGGGAAGGTAGAATGTCCCAACTACCAGTTGCAAATCTTACAGATACATCCGTTGACATCCGTTGTTACCCAATACGGGGACTACTGTGTTTCATTCTAACATAACATTCTTAAAATTATTCACTTGCATTTCCGCATTACCTACATCTAAAAAAGCTATTTGAGGTAGCTAATATTTAAATTTTCTACACAGCCGGACAGCTGACTGGAGATCTAGGTCTTGTCCCAGCCATTTCAGGAGCAAGCTCTTTGATCATGGGGAAGTTTTCTGATAGAGAAAATGAAGAGACCGGATGTACCTGAAGTCCAAGGTCTCTTTCAGCGACAAAATTTCTACGTTTGTGTTCCACTTCCCGCCACAGGAAGGGGCTAAGCCACAAAATGGAAGCACAGCTTCGGCTTTGGTGAGAAGGCAGTTTGTAAGGAGGGTCTTTTAACGAACCCCACAGTATTAGCCAAATGTAAGAGCAGTCCGTCCAAACCCGCTGAAGCTCACTTCCCTTGAATGAGAGTAAATGCAGGTGGCAGGACCTCAACTGCCAGATCTTTGCAGTACGGAGAACAAAAGGGTGCATCTTGGTTCCTTTGTTTCTTTAATGAAACGCTTTTCTTACGATACATAAACCCACCTCAGATGATAGAAAGCAGTAGCAAACACCACAGCCTATCAGTCTGAAAGTGGCTATCCAAAGTGACAGCAATGTTGACACTTTTTGGGAATTTAGTTCATTAACAACTATAAACTGGACACATTTGAAAGTAAAAGTAAATGTAAAATAACCCAGTTAAAGTTTATTAATTTAAGAAATGCATACATACACACGCACATACATAAGAATTGCACTTTTTCTATCAATCTTCCCAAATACAGGCAGATGAGTTATTAAAAAAGATGGTGGGAGAAATCATTTATACCGGGTCATTTTTATTAAATAATTCAAAGTAGGATTTAAGTAAACTCCGCCACTATTTTCCAAATATGATTGCATTAGCAAACATAAATTCACATGCGGCTTTTCTGAATTATGAAGGCTTCTCATTAAAATCTTAGCTACCTTTGTTTCGAGACAATTACGAAATCCATCAGCTGGATTTCTACCTAAACCAGAAGGTGGCTTAATGACTTTTACCATTTAGCTTCCTTTAATTCTTTCATTTTCTTTCTTTCCTTTCCTTCTCCCTTCTAATACGAAGGTTAAGAACCCATTCTTCAACTGAAAAATGCAACGCATACAGAGTAATAATCATAACAGCTGATAACAACTAGTAACATTTGCTGAGTGGTTACTACATCAGGCTACGTCCCTTAAGTGCATCATGTCATTTAATCCGGACAACTACCTTATAAGAAACAGAACTGATGAATATTACCAATGATCTATAATATTATTCTAAGAATAAAAGGTTTTTCCCAAACGATAAAAGATACTCTCCTGCCTCTGAGAAGAGTCTAGCACAATGGAACATAGAAAAGGGCTTTCAGTCGCCATAGTCACACAAAATGGACAAAGAAAAATCATGATTCGAACTGCTTTTAAAGCTCAGTCTAATAATATTTTAAAGACCCGAATCAGTCTGCATATACCTAGAGGCTGGGCCAGAGGTGAGGGGAACAGGAGCCCTTAACTCAAGAGCTGAACTCATGTTTGTCATCTCTGATACTTACTGTGTAACCTGAGCGAGTTACTTACCCTCTCTGAGACTCAGTTTCTTTGTTACATGCAGATAACATCTACCCTACAGTTGTTGGGAGAGTCAAGTGAGGTACTGTACCATGCACAGGCTTTATCAACTGCAGAATATAAATGGAAGTTGTCATTACCACCACAGCAGAGTGGGGCGTGCCTGCACGCACACAGGGGCACCGTGACACCCTGACTGAGAGCACAACAGGCTCTAGAGAAGAGGGAGGACGGCAGCCAGAAAACCTGGGTGATAAGAACCGGGACTTAGCCTCTCTCTCACTCAATACGTGGCAGTGGGCCTTTGAGAACTGGTCCAAAGGAACACCTCCTATGGAAATTAATTAGTTAATAAGTAACGTGCCATAAATACAGCTACTCACTTTTGGGCTTTGGACGTGGCCATTCCTTCTGAGAATGTTAACTTTTTGCACCGTGTCTGGCGTATGGATAGGGTTCAAATATTCGTTAAAGTACTGAATGGAGAACAGGACAGGCCATACCTTCACTCTGTGGCTGGTGGTTAACTCAGCTGGTTAAAATACCATCACTCGTGAAGTAAAGGTCACAGGTTTAATCTTTGTACAAATTGTTTTGCTCTGATTCTCGACCATGTGTGCATCATGCGCTTGCTCGGCTAGCTAGCTCCCGAAGGTGATTAAAAGACAAACCAGGCACGTTTTCTAAGTTACCACAAACAGATCATCAATATCCCAAGAGGGATTCAGAACAGAGAATGCCGGTCCATTCACATCTTCTTGATTCAAGAATGAAAGCACATCACGAGAGCATGCCTTCACCCCAGAAAACGTTCAGTGGTTTTCCCACCAACCGGCCGGATCAACCAAGGCTCTGTCCCAAATATAAAGCCTACTGACCAAGGCCCATGCGTGGATTTCAGACCGCTCCCTAGCACACCGGGACGCTGCTGATCCCACCGCTGCACTTCGTGCCTACCAACAATCAGCTGCATTGGTCCACGTGTTTGATGCCAATGACGCTTGCTATCGCCTTGGGACATTTAGTTAAACAGCACATCAACTGACGGAATAAGTTTCTACGAAGCTAAGCTGAACGGTTCGAAAAATTCAACAAAGCGAAGTTATGGAGAAAAGCTCTAGTCAGATTAAACCACTATATAAAATCAAAAACCAGTTAAGAATCCAGAAGTACATTACTTCATACACTGTTACGTTCTCACCCGCTTACAAGGAAGCCAAATTGGCAACGATAAATTATGCTTTTTGAAGGAGACTGTGCCAGAAGGTTGATGCAGCTCCAAGCGGTAGACCAGTACTCTTACGCCCGCAGGCCAGCCTCAGACTATTGGCAACTCAGTGCACGTTAATAACATTCGGGGTTAAATTCAAGTATTTAAGGAAGGGTACCTGTTATCTTTTTAATAATTCCCTACTTGGAGTGACAGTTTTGATTACTAGACAGGTTTTCAAATGCCACCCTGAAGACCAGTTGGGTTTTGCACCAGTTGGGTTTTCCAGGTGTCTAGTACACGAGGCTCTATGACTGCTACTGTGGTGTCAAGTGCTGCGGAGGCACTAAAAAAAATATATCCTCCTTGGTAATGGCAGACACTTATCAATACCAACTGGCCTAAGTACTTTAAAGGAACCATCACGGAACCCTCACAAGAGTCCCCTTGTTGCCCAAACCATACAAATGAAAAAAAAACTGAGACTCAGAGATGTTAAGTAGCTTGTCCTCAATCACACAACAGGACGCAGCCAGGATCAGACTCCAGGCTGTCTAATCCCCCTGCCTTCACCACTTACCTGCCTACATGCTCTTAATGTCTAAATCTGCGACGAGATGAAATAAGCAAGCTGCCAAAGAGCCACGTGGGGGACAAGTTCATTGATTTTGAGGATCCCGATAAAACACAGGAGAGTTGTACATCAAAATATTCATGAGGGTCACCCCTGAACAGTACAGTTACAGCTGATTTTAGTTTTCACCCCTGTGCTTTTCTGAGTTTTCAAAATACCTGCAATGAAAGACATGACTTTTGCCATCAGAAAGGGCTAGTGGTGGGCTCAGCCTTTTACTTCTTATCACACATATGGGGCTGTTTTAACTTTAAAAAGACCTGACCTATTAAACAACATCAGATTACTGTTTTTATCTTTAAGTAACTATTAAAGCATCCAAGGTGGGCAGGCACAGGGGAGGGGAGTGGGCAGCATTCTCCACCACTCCAGAAATTTCTTTTTTAATGTATAAGACATTACACCTTTCTTTGCTGTATTTAATGCAGAAGTAGTTATGAAACCATAGAACAAAACGAAAAGCCAAACAATCATTACATTCAAGTATTCAACAGCTTTCTACAAGAAAAAAAAAGTCTGTGCAGTGCAATTGTAGCTATCATTTCATTACCTTTTCTGTAAACAAGTCTGCTGACAACAACAATAGTTATTATACTATCATGCCTCCTAAATGGGTCTGGAGTGAAGTCAGTAGGATCTACAGCATTAGGAATGACGGACACTATTTCAGGATTCAGTGCTGCTCTTAGCACAGTGTTTTCCTTACTAGTATAAGAGACACAAATTATGTGGTTTGTGTCACAAAGAGACACCGTTAGAAGCTTGTTTGTAAGCACCGAGCTGACATCAGCAAATCCGAAAAGGGAATGGTCCGTGAAGACTGTCTGGAGCCCCATTGTCTTGGCGTGGAAGAGGGCATCATGGGCCATGGCAGAAAAAGAACTATGTGAATGGATTATCTTGACTCTCTCCCGAACAAATATGTACCTGAGCAATGGCAGACTGTGAAAGAGGGTCGTGGCTGTAGATTGGTTGTACATGACTTTCAGAGGCAAGTAATAGACTTTGAGGCCATTAGTGAGGTAACGGATGCCTTTCCGATTTCCGTAAGCATGGGTGACAATTATGACTTTGTGCCCTCTTTCAATCAGGCACTGAGAGAGCTGGTAAATGTGGCTTTCCACGCCTCCCATGTTAGGATAGAAAAAGTCCGACACCATGCATATATTATGGGTACGGGTCCTACATGTCGAGAGACTTCCAGGGCTAACACAGGAGCGCAGAGCTGAGGAGGGCTGGCGACGCCCACCTCCTCCTCTATAAGCCATGCTGAGATGGTTTAGGCATTTGTCCTTACAGCAACTTGGTTATGTGTCGTCTAGTACCTGAAAGAGAGAGTAAAACAAGATCTCAGCTCAGCGACAAAATATATTACATTTTCCAAATCCAGACATAAACACTGTTTTATGCTAATGTACATTTGCTAGCTTTCCCCCTAGAACTAAAACACAAGCATATAATGAAATGACTCATCTGACATTCACTTGCTTAGTACTTCCTCTGCGCTCTACAACAAAACTCGATTCCACGATGCCCTTACGTTTTAATTTTGCTTTAAAAATACTGCTACACCTAATTTTTAATAATTAGTTTGTTACATCACAGTGTAGAAGAATGTGCTAACAGACCAGTTCATTCCGATAATTAAATATATGGCTCTTTCCAGAAAAAGTTTGCCAGCCCTGCTCTAGAGCTTGAGCCACTGATGCGGTGAATCCCATACAATTTTGCTACTCACTTTTGTGGCTTATACTAAAATATACCTGGCATCCTAAGTGTCTTTCTGACGGTAGCTTTTTCAAGGAGCGCCTACCGCACGTGCTACAGGCATCCATCTATGTTTTCCTCTTCCTTCAAGAATGGCGATAAACTGCTTTCATTTCCTTTCCTAACCTTTCTTTCAGTTACACAGGCCTATTTCCAGAAGTGTCTCTCTCTTTGGTTTGAAGTCTAAAGATAAAGGCTCAATTCGAGGTAGAGCAGATCTGGGGCTATTTCCTACATCTAAAGTAGGAAATATTGATCTCAGGGGTCCCCTAGATCCTTATCAGCACAAAATTCAGTCTTATTCACTTTATTCACAAAATTCACTCAATATTCAGTCTTATTACAGATTCTTAGTTTTAAAGCTAAAGAGTGTTTTGGAAAGCTAGTGACAATCTTCTTCAGATTTACAAATAAGATTTTCATACCTCCGTAAACTGAACTACACAATGGAAAGCCATCCTAAAGGTCTGTGTTTCTGATTTCACCTGCAAACTCAGGAAATGCAAAGAAACTGCCTTTGTAAACTCTTAATTATCTATTCCTGCCAACAAAGTCATCTGTATTTTAAACACAGTCTCAGAAATACTCAGTAAGTGTTTGTTGACCTGAATTTATTAAGATTCAAGATTACCAAATACTGCGATTCTTCCATTTTGTACTTTTTTTTTAAAGATTTTATTTATTTGACAGACAGAAATCACAAGTAGGCAGAGAGGCAGGCAGAGAGAGAGGAAGAGAAACAGGCTCCCTGCTGAGCAGAGAGCCCGATGTGGGGCTCAATCCCAGGACCCTGGGATCATGACCTGAGTCGAAAGCAGAAGCTTTAACCCACTGAGCCACCCAGGCGCCCCCCGTTTTGTACTTTTAAGTGGTTTCAGTAACATTTTCTTACTGTGGTTTTCTTACTGTGGTCACCTAAACCTGAATTTCCAGTTGTATTCAATTTTAATAGATGAGTGATTTAAAAAAAAAAAAGTGAGCCAAGAACCATCTGAAATTATCTGAAGTTTTGTCATTAACCTGCAAACATTGTGGAGTCTGCCTACTTCCATCTTTATGGCGTAAAAGCTCAACAAACGGAACAATCACAGAATCTTAGATTTTAAATCCGACGAGAGGCTTGGAAATCCAGGAATACCTCCCTTGCTTTACAAATGAGAAGCCAAACAAGTTGAGCGATTTGCCCAAGGTCTCCACCCAGACACTTAAGTGGCAAATGCGAGACTGCCATAAATTTACAACCAGCCATGGCCAACGAATCCCTGGACAGTCAGCAGCAGACGCTCCCGAGGAGCTTTAGGAAGACCCCGCGGGCGCTTGGGTCCAGAGAACGTTGTTTCCACACCCACACCCACACCCTGGGCAATACCCCGGCTCCACTCACTGGAGAGGTCACCGGAGAGCGCCAGGGCCAAGGAAGGGACGACCCCGTTCAACCACCGACACCAGCGGGGTCTCGCCAGGCCCAAAAGGAGGACGCTGGCCAGGCAGTAGGCAGGTGTCTGAGGCTGGGGGTCCCGGAGCCCTTCACCGTGCCCGCCTCAATCTCGGCGGAACCGGCTCCAGCGCGGCCGCCCCAGTCGAACCTTCGACTCCGAAGGTTCTCGACCCCCTACTTCCGAGCTTCTAAGCCTCGCCGGGTTCGCCCCTTCCATCGCCGGCCACACTCCCACGGGTGCTGCCCAGTCCCATCCGGAAGCGGCCGAGAGTGCCGGCCCAGGGTCAGACGCGCACTTACCGGCAAGTCCCATGGCCGCCAGTGTCCGGACCTCCCGCGGCTGCAGCCAGAGTCCCACCCCGCTGCCCCGAAACACCAATCCGAAGCGTCCGCGCCCGCGCTCCGCGCCCCCGAGGCGGCCAATCGCAAAGATGCGCTGGCGTCACGTGCAGGAGCGCCGCTCGGTCCCCACCCTTCAGCGCGGGCGGTAACGTCAGCGCGCGTAGGCACATGTTTTCGCAATGTTCGGGGAGACTTGTTTTCTCTGCATCGAAAGTAGTAATCCTCGGTTTAACCTTTCTTATGAATTCTTAGTGTCACGAATCTCTAGAAGCCGTCCCCCGTCTGACACAAGCAGCCAGCAGCCTTCCTCACGCTAAAGTCAGAAATCCCAGCGTGACTCGCTGCGAGCCTTTTGGGCTGCTGGGAGTTGTAGTCCGGTGGATTTTGGAAGCGAAGCAGAACTTAGAAAACTCACTCCCAGGATGCACCGCACCTCTAAACCTGAGTTCTGCGGAAGGTCGGGTGGGTTCGCGTTCTGGTTACCTAGTTACAGCGTCTCTTTTCTGGAATTCCCGTTCTCTCCGGCTTGGGACTGGAGAGACTTTGGGGGCGGAAGGCTACCGGGGTTGTGGCGGCGTTGTGTTTGTGGTTATCTGTGCCAGCGGTAGAACCGCGCTTGTTCTTAAGCCCCCTGCTAGGGTTGCCTGATGTAGCAAATAAAAACACACAGCTAAAGAGTGAAATAAAATCAAGTTTTATAAAAATTTGAATTTCAGGTAAATACAGGTTATACAGGTATGTCCCGAACATTGGAGACTTTACTAAAAAAGTACTCGTTGTTGATCTGAAATTCAGACTTAACTGGGTATCTTGTGTTTTATGAGGCAACCCTACACTCTGAAGAAAAAACTCTGAGGTCTGACCTGAAATAGCAAGTCCCACTCAAACTGGTTCAACTGGCTATGGTGGTGCTTGGCCAGGAAGCTAATGAATCCGTGGAAATGGTCTGATGGCCATCCACTCCTTCCATTTGGTGCTTGGAGTTCCAACAGCTCTGCCATGTGTACAATTTTGGGAAGAGATGCCTACCTGAGCACTATCACTGGCACCCCTTTTAAGCCTGTAGAAGTCCTTTTCATCCCCCTGAAAATTTCAGCTCCTTTCTGATGCGCTCCCCAAGCCTCCTGAGGGAATTAAATCCTCTCTCTCTCTCTTGTATTTTGATAAGACTTTGGCCATATGCTGGTATAGCTGTTATCACGTGATATTCAAGTTGTTTGCCTGGCTGTCAGGCCCCGTCCCCCTCAACCTGATCATCGAAGACCTGTCTTCTCGGGCTCTCACACGGACTTCTTTCTGAAAACTGGCAATTGAATTTGCTTGTTGAATGTCTGCCCTCCTGGCCAGATAGTAAGCTGAGTCAGGGTTTGTTCCTGGTAATAGACATTGAGTAAGTTTTAGTTATATTAATGGATTTTTTTTAATCCAATACCGGTACAGTCCCAGTACAAATACATATACCCAATAAAATGTATTGAAAATATTTTATGGTGTGTACTATAGAAACATTACAATTCGGGGGTGCTTGGGTGGCTCAGTCCGTTAAGCGTCTGACTCTTGGTTTCAGCTCTGGTCTTGATCTCATGGGTCATGGGATCGAGCCCAGTGTCTGGCTCAGCACTCAGTGGGGAGTCTGCTTGAAGATTCTCTCCCCCTGCTCTTCCTCCCTCCCTCTAAAACTAAATAAATCTTTTTTTTAAATTACAGTTCAGTGATAGAATTCAAAGAACATTTTGGTTGTAGGATTTGAAGTGTATCAATGAGCTAACTTTCATGAGTTAAATTTATTTAAGTCAAGTAGGAATAGATACACTGCACTGGGTTAATATTGAAGCATCAGAAAATAAAGATAATGAAGGCTCGAGGATACTTAAAAGCTTAATAAGGTGCAGTTAGTTGCACAGATCGCATCAAACTACAGCATTGCTTTGGTCTCCTTTTCATTTTTGCAATAGGTTTTAAGACACAGGGCGTGGGTAGAGACCCTAAAAAGTATAATAAGCCCATTCATTGATCCCCTGGTTTGCCAGTGCCATAGTTCTAATCACAATACACATTTGAAATTCTAAGATCCTGGTGCCAATACTCCTTCAAAAGAGTTGTGATCTTTTTTCAAAACAGCATATTTTCTACCTTTATCATCAAACATTTACTGAGTGCCGACTCTGTAGAAGGCTTTGTGGGGAATACAAGGAATATTAAACATAGTCCCTATGTTTTAAACGTTTTTTGATTCCTTCTGTGCTTTTATATACCTTTTGCCAATGGTAAAAAGCAATCCACTTTCCTTGAAAGGTTCTTTGTGTTTTAAATACCGTAGAATAGGCTGACCTTTATAAATAATTAATAAAGGCACACGGTTGCTGAGTCTCTGTGGCAGGGGAGAGGGCTGAGAAAACTGCAGGCTGTTCCAATGAAGTGTGTAGGTTCTAGCTGTCTGAAAACATTGAAATTCATTCATCATGCTCCAGTCTCTGACCTAGGCACTGAGCATTAAAGACAAACAAATCATAATTCTGCACGTGGCTCACAATCTCAGGTGGATATGAGACTCCATTTACAGTCCGTTAAAATTTAAGGCTACTTTCTGAAAGTCAAAGCAAAGTTGTAGCATCAGGATTCAGCTATAAAACGAGGGATCCTTCTAATTATCGTGTGCTGCCTAATGTGTGGAATCAAGGTTTGCTTTTAGAGAATTTTCTTAGAAACTACTAAAGTGAAAATGAAATAATTACCTGCAGTGTCTTCTGATGACACTTAGTGAAATATGAGGGCAGTCAGGACCAGTTGGGGTATAAAATAACCTATACATGGAGAAGGTATAAAATAAAGGTCGATATCACCTTCCCTTGAAATCCAGCTGTTTGTACATTTGGCTCCAGGCTCCCTTGGGTAATTTTGGAGTGGGAAGGCCACACATTTGTATCAAGAGCTTGCTATCTATATATAAGACACGAGGCAGGGAAATTCGGGCATGAGCTTTATACCCAAGGAACCAAGACGGCCGTAAGGCATAAAAGTAAATACCTGTGAGAAGAAGTAGGAAGTGGTAAGCACCACAAGAGAAATACAAGAGAAACACTGGGAGTTCAGAGGGAAAGAGTATTTCTAGCTGGCAGCCTTTAGCATGGAAGTAAAAGGTGGCTCATGCAATTGTTGGACACAAGATCGTTCCGAGAACAAGAGGAACAAGGTAGAGAGGGAGGGGCTGACTGTGCAGTGTATACTACTGTGCGGTCATACAGAGGATGAGGAGGGGAAGGGTTCAGACAGGACAAGTGTGGCACTTCCAGCAAAGGTTGAAGCAAACTGGTGGAGGATCTTGCTGAGCGAAATGGACTTGATCTTGAGCCAGACTTGCAGCCAAAATAATATTTTCAATTAACATCTTGAGACGATTCACTCCTCCTCATTCTGCTTCAAAAAGAAAAAGAGATACGAGGAAATCAAAATGTTATAGCTGTGAGTTCAAAAAAGAACAAACATTTCTGGGTACCAGAAAGAGAACCAAAATGCAAAATGGTAATCAGACCAAAGCCACCAGAGGTCCTGGACTGTGTCTGGGGAAGCAGGAAGACATGAACTGGGTTCGGCTCTTGAAGAACGACAAAGACTAAGGGCTCTGCCTGTGGCCAGGGACAGGAACCAGGCTTGTAGGAGGCGTTCACATTGGTGGCTTTCAATGAACCACCTTCCAGTAGTCACACTCTTATCTTATTCCCTCCCACACTGACAGCAGGCTGGGCTGCGTGACTTGGTTGGCCAGGAGGTCATCAGTAAAGGGGAGGTAGCAGAAGCTTAATTAGTAAGTGCTTTTGCACGGACGGATGTCCTAACGGATACTCTCTTCTTGATTGCCTAGGGCTATGCAGCAAAGAAACTCAGGCAAGATGCTGAATGATGAAAAGCCACCTGGAGAATGAGAGCTTGGGCTTCCACAAAATTAATGCGATACTTCTTTCTTATTTATTAGGTCCCTACTAAATGTAAGACATTGTTTTCACACTGAGGATTATGGGTAAATTAGACAAAATCCAGCTCTTGACGACCAAATGACCAAATCCGTTAAGGTCACAATTTTCACCAAACTACTCCTTTCCTTGAAAGCCTTAAAACGGGAGCCTCCTGGCTGGCTCGGTCAGTAGAGTGTGCGGCTCTTAATCTCTGAGTCACGAGTTTGAGCCCCACCTGGGGGATAGAATTTACTTAAAATACATTCTCCAGCCTTGTGGCTTAAATAATCAGGGACGTCATGCAGCACTCGAGTTTACTGTGTTTGCTTTAAGCTCTTGAGGCTTCCCACATATTTTTTATTTTGCAACAAGTTGAGAATTTTCAGTCCACATTCCAAAGCTATTAGTATGAAAAAGACACGGGTGGCAGTAGGCCAGTTACCCACCTCTACCCTGAGGACCAGCCCCATCCCAGCTCAGACGCAGCCTACAGCCCTTGGGGATACAAGTGTAAATCTCTTGGCAGTTACGGAGGGCTAGGGGCGCAAAGTCAGACAGCAAATAGTTTTGTCCCAGCCCAGAATTCTCTATTATATCCGCCATCTAAATGGCAGTTAGGAAGCCAGAGCCACTAACCAAAACACGGTTTTTTAGGTGGTTTTAGGGGAGATCCAGGAATCCAGCATAAGCCAAGAACTTTGCTCACAGTCATGCTCCTCTCTTCCAGGATGATCCCTTTAATTTATAGATTACATTGTATTTTTCAAATTGTTTTCACGTATGGTAACTCAGGTGAAGTTAGCAACTCTGAGAGCAGGGAGACGGGATTATCCCCCACATTTGACAGGTGTGGAAACGGAGGACCCATAGGGTTTCTCAGCCTCTTAATGAGGTGAGGTGACAGAGCCCCTGCTTGGATTTAGACTCTATACCAAAGATGAGCAAAGTGACTCTTGTGCAGTGTCTGCTGTCTGCTGCCCCAGCTCTCAACGGAATTTGACCAACAGCTACAGAGGAGGAGAGACTGGTAGGAATCAAATGAGGGAATACAGCTAGGAGTTGCAAGCTGATGCGTTATGTACGAGCCCTTTCAGAAGGCTAGGAATCAAACGTTGCCACTAGAAGGAAGAAGGTGCTTTGGGTTGAAGGTTGAAGGCAGGGACAAGAGGAACAGTGACAGGAGAGGAATGACTGGGCCAACGCCAGCAAATGACAGCCGTGATAATGGCAGCACGCTGGGGACTGGTCCCAAGCCAGCTCCAGATCAGTCGTGCCCCCAGGGCAGGGACTGAGAACTAAAGCCAGGGAAGGAGCAGGGGCCCAGAGCCACAGGCCCCAGAGGACTTGCGTGAAGGGGAGGAGAATTCAGGAACTGCTTAGGGACCAAGAGAGGAAGGGCAGGGATTTGGGCCAGGGTCCAACAATTCTACTGCGGGCATCAGAAACAAAACTACTTTGCTGTGTTTGTCGATCGTCATCTTCCCCCTTGTTATTGTCAGCTCAGGTCACACAAATTTGATCAGGAGCATTTCCAATCGTAAGGAGGTCACAGTGTATGGAGAGAGAAGCGTGAACACAGCCATTTACAAAAGTCTGCGATGCAGTGTTGTAATAGATTGTGGATCTATCTTTCTATTTCTACAAGCTGCTAGGGAGTGAGTTATTTGCTAAATAACTTAATTCTGTGCATTAAGATTTTAATTTGCTAAACGGCTTAATACCCATAAAGCTGCCTTCATTCTGGCTTGCCAAACGTGCAGTAAAGTCTATGCCATCGAAAAAGTACTCCTGGCAGTGTTTTGGAGAAAAAGCAAGGGAAGAGGCCCGTGTTCCCTTCCCGGCTGGCCATGGGACAGAGAGAAGAATCCCTTAGCCACGAGAGGGGAGATGTGAACGACCAGAGAATGAGGGCACGGAGTTGGAGCTGGCAGCGGCTGGAAGATGCACTGGACTCTCCTTCATCATGAGACACGGGTCAAGTGAAATCAAGTTGAATCTCAAAGGAAAGATAGATTTCAGGCTAATTCTTGGGTCACATTTGCTTAATCTCATTCATTCATTCATTCATTCAGATGTTACTTACCTGTGAGAGAGAGAATGTGAGCACGAGTGAGGGGTGGGGCAGAGGGAGAAGCAGACTTCCCTACTGAGCAGGGGGCCAGATGGACGGAAGTGGGGCTCCGACTGGGGCTTGATCCCAGGACCCCAGGATTATGACCCGAGCCCAAGGCAGACACTTAACTTCACTGAGAATCTTAAACATTCTGAGAGCTGCTCCCTGGGCTTCCCCAAACCGACATCAAGTTTTTTTGTGCCCATGTCTGTCCCCATCCCTCCCCCTTCTCAATTCCTTTCTCTCTTTAAAACATGCTATTGCCGTTGGCATAAAATATAGAGTTGACACCATATTAAATAACACAAAATCCCATGGCCTGAATAATGGTGTTTATTTTCTTTAAATACACTTAAATATGAAACAACAGAACAGTCATTCAGTAAACTCGAAACTACAAGCTGGACAGTCATCAGAAAATCAGTGCTGATCCTACAAAATCAAAATCTGCATAATATAGAGTCAGAATAATTCACAAGAGAGTTGCATTAGCAAAGGATTTGGAGACTATGACATTATCTCATCGGCTTTGAGTAGTCAGTCATATGGCCCCGCTGATTCTAGGATGATCAGACCTTTTTCATTCACTAGGAAAAAAGAAAAGGTTCATACAGGTTCCCTCCTCTCCATTCTCCTTGTGCGGGGGCATCTTCAGTTGGAAGACATCTGTCAGTGAGCCAGGGCAGGGAATCCTCAGCTGGTGTGTAATGGAATAGTGGTCTGGATTCACTGTGGGACTGGGTAAAACGGACCTTTTTCTAGTACCTGGGGAGGGGAGGAGTGCCAGCAACTTGGCAAAGCAGCACGCTATTTAAAATGTCAGGGCTGGGGAACTTCAGAACAAAGTTGAGTCAAGGATTTTCTTGACCATGGAGCCCATAGGCAGCCTTCTTCTCCTTTGGAAAGCGGCAATGCTTCGCACATGCTGGTTTTCCATTTGCACATGTTCTGGTGTGAAAGGGACATCTGTCCTCACAGCTGTTGCAAAAGAAAATAAACACGAGAGCTCCGAATCAAGGACTACATTCAAAGGAATAACTCTGTTCTGATTTGATTATGTTTTCCAAGTGAATTTTCCAGATATGTATTTAAAATGTCAACATAAAATCCTGAATGGTTATTCCACATGGATGCAAAAATCTATGAAAGGCCAAACAGTAACCCGTAAGGGTTCTATTTATCAACAAATTTCTCGTGAAATAAATCCAGCGCCATCCCCTTCTTCAAAGAAAAAAGCAAAAAAACCCAGAGGTGGACATATATTGAGAGAGATGGAACCAAAGAGTCTGCTGATTTGAAACTCAGCCCTCAAATAATTGTTTAAATCTCATCAATTAAAGTTTTTGCTGAAGGTCCATACCCAACAATAGCAGGCAGGATTTTCTTTTTTTTTTTCTTTTTAAGATTTATTTATTTATTTGAGAGAGGGAGAGGAGGGGCAGAGGGAGAGAGAGAGAGAGAGAGTCTCAAGCAGGCTCCCCGCTAAGCACAGAGCCTGACACGGGGCTCGATCCCAGGACCCCGCGATCTGGACCTGAGCCGAAACCAAGAGTCAGCCGGTTAACCAACTGAGCCACCCAGGTGCCCCATGACTGTCTTGCTTTCACAAGTCATCATCACTCTATATACTCTCACTTTGTCCTTAGTTGCCAAACCTCTGTTTTACTATCTAAAAAGGGGGCTTGGGCACTGCAAACAATGCCTCAACAAGAAATGTCACCACATCAAAAGAAGGGGCATTCACATTCAATGTCAATGGGTCACATGAAGGTGAAAGTGAAAATGCACTTGACCTGCAGGTGTCTGCGTGAAATATCTTGTGCTTCTGGCAGCAGCTCTCCAGGCTCTCTCTGCACTCCAGGCAGCTGCAGTTCTCTGGGTGCTGGACGAGATCCCTGGGACACGGGGTCTTACAGACACACTCACACCGATCTTCGTCAAACTTCATGTGTGGCCCACAGAGAGCCAGTTCCTGGAGATGAGAGTGGTCTAGACAGAAAGACAAAAGGGTTGCTCGAATGGCTGCAGCACGGATCATATGGCCTTGAAGTTGGCTGGATACTCTCCATGCGTGGGAAAATAACTTAGATTCTCCTCATCTCCTTCCCTGTCGATTTTTGCTTCTCCTCTTTCCACGCAGGGAAGGAGGTTCACCTCTGATTTCATAATACAAACACCGAATGCATGTGTTCTCTTAAGTTTGTGAGAAAGAGGTTTTGAGCTGAATATATTTTTTTAAAGATTTTATTTATTTATTTGACAGACAGAGATCACAAGTAGGCAGAGAGGCAGGCAGAGAGAGAGGAGGAAGCAGGTTCCCCGCCGAGCAGAGAGCCCGATGTTGGGCTCGATCCCAGGACCCTGGGATCACGACCCGAGCTGAAGGCAGAGGCTTTAACCCACTGAGCCACCCAGGCGCCCCGAGCTGAATATTTTTGATCGGATTTTTGAAGAGATTTTTTGGTTCGTGGGTGACTTGTTACACAATGCAATCTTTCACAACCAAGTATTAGGAATAAAACATAGAATAGCTAAGAATTATGAGGCTGATCCTTCCTAGTTTTGAGGTGAAGACTAAAAGGAGGGAGGAACAGAGGCACTGGCATGACAGAAATACACCTTAGACCTTCCAAGCTGTGGCTAGAAACAGTGATGTATTTCCTCACCACAGATCACAGTGCTGTTATAAAAGATACACCAGTGATGATAAACTTTGATTCCACAGACATCTGTTGGAAGAATACGTTCACCTGAGAGGAGGGTCTGAGAGATTTTTAACACACTTGGTTGACAGCTATTTCTTCTAGAGAGTGTAGACAACTGGGTAACTATTACTCCATGTTCAATTCTGATCATCAAGTTGAGATCCAGTCAACTTGGAAGGAAATGGAAGAGACAGAAACTTGGGAAGAACTTGACTGTGACATCTGAGCATTCTTTTTTTTTTAAGATTTTATTTATTTATTTGACAGACAGAGATCACAACTAGGCAGAGAGGCAGGCAGAGAGAGAGGAGGAAGCAGGCTTTCCGCGGAGCAGAGAGCCTGATGCGGGGCTCGATCCCAGGACCCTGGGATCATGACCTGAGCTGAAGGCAGAGGCTTTAACCCACTGAGCCACCCAGGTGCCCCACATCTGAGCATTCTTAAAGGTTCTGGAGGCAAGTATGTGGTTAGCTTCTCCCCCAAACCCACTTCTTCCCAAGCCTACCTCATTTAGGGAATGATGCCATCACTCCCGACTCTCCTGCCATATTGGGTCTCATCGCTTTGTCCACCCGGTTCTGCCATCCTGAATTTGTTCTATCATTTCCATCAACACTGTCACAGATCTTGCTATCACAAGTTTTATCCCTTCTATCCATTTTCCACAATATTATCAAAGGTAAATCTAATCACATCGTCCTACTGCTTTAAGTTCCTTAAAAGGTTCCCAATTCAAAAAACCGTTTACCCACCAGGAGATATGAGACCCTCCGTGAACTAGATCTTACTAACCTCCCAGACTCACGTCTCTCCCTCTTACCTTCCCCTTCCATATATATCCGGTGTTCCATCTGTACCAAATTATACTACTTTTTGTTCCCCTGATATGCCAGGATCTCTCAGCCCCGCCCATCACCTTTCTCCCCGGGTATCTTTCCCAACTTCTCTAAGTTCAGCTAAGCGCCCTTGCCCTCTGCGTATTTCCATCCTGTCCTTTCTTACACTGCTTACATTTGCCCACTTCCTCGATGAATTAAAAGATGCTGAAGGTTATAGGAATCAGATCTCATCATTCTGACATAAAACAGGCACATGATAAGTGTTGAGTTCATCTGCCTAATAAAAGGGTCCTGAAACGGGCAGATATATGAAGACTCTGAAGAATTCCATCCATCGTTCCAAGACATTGGGTTAAACCATATGTTCTTGTCAATATCTGACTACTGATAGTACATCAAAATGGCAATCTCAGGTTGTCTAATCTCATAGTTTTAATTTCTCTGTGGTTGATGATATTCAAGGAACCATGTGGAAAGCGTGTTGGAAGGCTAGATCTGTGGAGATTCTTGGAGTTGCGTGAAGAGGAAAAAGGTAATCTTTATAAGCCATATGCCAATGAGGCATATGTCACTTTGGGGCAAGATGAGAATACATTGTTCCCATTGGATAGTCTTTCCTGCTTTGTCAAAGATTAATTGACTGTATAATTGCGGGCTTATTTCTGGGTTTTCTATTCTGTTCCATTCATCTATGTGCCCATTTCTGTATCAGTACCATACTATTTTGGTGACTACATCTTTATAATATAACTTTAAGTCTGGAATTGTCTATTGATTGATAAATGGATAAAGAAGAAGTGGTATATATGTATACCATGGAATATTATTTGGTCATAAAAAAGAATGAAACCTTTCCACATGCAATGACATGCATAGAGCTAGAGAGTATAATGTTACATGAAATAAGTCGGGCAGAGAAAGACAATTACCTTATGATTTCACTCACATATGGAAAGTAAGAAACAAAACAAGCAAAGGGGAAGAAAAGAGGGAGAGAGACAAACCAAGAAACAGACTCTTAGCTCTAGAGAACAGACTAATGGTTACCAGAGGGGAGGTGGGTAGGGGGCGCTGGGGAAAACAGGGGATGGGTATTAAGGAGGGCACTTAACGTGATGAGCTCCAGGTGACGTGAAATTCAGAAGAATTGCTGAATCACTATATTGTGCACCCAAAACTACTATAACAGTGTATATTAACTATATTGGAATTAAAATAAAAACTAAAAACAAAACAAACCGATTATTAAAGGATAGTTAAGTAGTTCTTAAAAGACCCACACGAATCACTAGGTGGCGGTAGAGATTCATTTAGACCCCTTCGAGTAGCACCAACGCCCTTGAGTGGCTTAGGGAAACAGTCCGCTAGGCATTTGCTGAGGTAGTTGGCAGAGGCAGGCTTCAATCCCTACAGGCATTAGTTAAAAGCAACAGAGACTGGGGGACTTGGCCAGCTCAGGCTATAGAGCATGTGACTCTTGATCTCAGGGTCATGAGTTCAAGCCCCACTTTGGTGTAGTGATTACTTTAAAAAAAAAAAAAAGTAACAGAGACTGGGTGTAGGAGAACTGCATGAAGCAGCAACTAGCCAAGGGTGATACCCAAAACTATTATATACTGATTTCAAGCCTAGGGAGGTTGATGATGGAATGCCATGAGTTCTGTTCCCAGCCTTGTTTCATTCATTATTTTTATCAATAAGCTCGTGGATTTTTTTCCAAATAAATTCTTTTTTTTTAAATTTTATTTATTTATTTGACAGAGAGAGATCACAAGTAGGCAGAGAGGCAGGCAGAGAGAGAAGGGGAAGCAGGCTCCCTGCGGAGCAGAGAGCCAGATGTGGGGCTCGATCCCAAGACCCTGAGATCATGACCTGAGCCAAAGGCAGAGGCTTTAACCCACTGAGCCACCCAGGCGCCCCTCCAAATGAGTTCTTAAAGTTGTGGCTACCTCGCAGAATTTAAAATATAACATGAGGACTCCCCAATTTTCCTTTTTTCTTTTTTGCTATTGTTTGTTGTAACACTTTAAAGCTATCATCTGAATCCAATGAGATGAAATTAAACTGGTCTTGGATTCACTAAGCCACATGCACTCATTCAAGAAGAGAAGTCATTGGAGATGCAGAAAAGGCAGTTGGCTTAACAGCCACGTGCGTGCAAAGGGTGTTTAGTGAACAGTAAACTCAGTGTATGTCATCAGTTTGATGAGCCTACTGGAGGAGTGACCGTGAACTAGCTACCCCATGTCTCTTGCTTCTATCACGGCGACCACGTCCCCAAAGGCCCTTGCCTCCTTTCCTATCCTGGGCCAACACATCCTCTTCTACCTTGTCACTGGCTGATTGGGTTAAAATTCAAATTGGTGCTTCCTTGGGGCTCCTGGGTGGCTCCGTCCATTAAGTGTCCGACTCTCAGTTTCAGCTCGTGGTTCATGATCCCATGGGTCATGAGCAAGAGCCACTGGTGTGCTCCGTGCTCAGCGGGAAGTCTGCTTGAAGAGTCTCCCCGCGCCCCTCCCCCAACTCATGGGCTTCTGTGCATGCACGTGTGCTCTTTCTCTCTCTCTAAAATAAAGAAATGAATCTTTAAAAAATTTCTAATTGGTCCTCTCGCTCTCCTGCTTGAACGAGATGAGGGGTTCCCTTTGCCCTTCGCATCACATCCAATGGCTGGGACAAGATGCCCAACGTCCCCTGTGAACCTCTCCAGCTTCCCCCCTCACGTCTACCCAGCCCCCTCCCATTATGTTCCCACCAGGCTGAAGTTTTTTTCGCATGCTGACCTGCTACCTTCTCTCACCTCCTGTCCTGAGCACTCATGTTGCTCCTGCTCAGAGCACTTCTCCCCTTCCCCACCCCACACTCTTCCCACCCTAGGCACACACAAGCGCCCGCTGAGTCTCTCCCCAGGACAGCTCATTTAGGAATTGTATACTGAGAGCACGCTGAAATGATTTTATTTTGATATGTTAGATTAAATAAAAAGATACAAAAATTAAACTGACTTGTTCCTTTTGACCTTCTTAATGTGAGTACTACAAAATGTGAGTCACATCTGTGACTCTCACTGTCATTCCATTGAACAGTCCTGTTCTGGAAAGACGGCCTGACGCTCGATACGGTTTACTAACCAACAAGGGTGAGCCCAGGGTAACTGGGCTGCCTCGGCGGGTGGCAGGCTTCCCTGGGACTGAGGTATACTCTAGCAGAGGATAATCTCAGCACTTGGTGGGAAGGATGCAGACCACATTCAGGACCGGCATGAGCTTTCAGGAAAACATTCAGGAGGAAGCTGAGAGACAGAAGTCTAGAAAATGGCATGTTATTTACGGTTTCTAGGACAGCATTGCATAGAGTAGTTTAGTCCTTACAGAGTCTTGCTTGTAGATCAGCTTAAAACAAGCAAGGTTCAGAGCGCATGACTCCTTGTGATTTTTTTTTTCCCAGTGGAATTCTGTCACGTTCTCTGGGAAAGAAATTTTAACAATGCATCCATTTGCAGCCGGAATTGTCATCAAACGTCACAGCACTGCGACTTTGAGCAGTGATGGGATTGGTTTCCCAACTCCTCTCAGCCCATTAGCTAGCCGTGTTTTGCTTTCACTGTGCCCTAGTTTCAGAAAAAGTTTTCTCCCACTCCCCATTTTTTCCCCTCAAGTAATTGGCCTGTTTTCACATGCCACTCTTGAAAGAAACCAACGAGTCTAAAATTACTTTATGTTCCTGTGAGACTTTTAAACAAATAAATTAGTAACATGTGGTTGACTAGTGTTGAGTTTGGAAGTGGCTTTCGTGAAAGGCTGCCATTGCCTTTCAAACCCAGTGTTGGGGGTGGCTCTAATCCCCGGGCTCTTCTTTAAGACTGAAAGAGTCCTGCATTGGAAGACTTAACTGTATAATGAGAGCAGAGAGGGCCCTGGGACCTGACTGCTTCTGTCACTCTTAGGGGTGTAATCTGGAGAAAATGACAAGACATCTTGGTGTGTCCATTTTGTCATCGTAAAAAAAGGGATTAGTAATAGTACATTACGGGGGCGCCTGGGTGGCTCAGTGGCTTAAGCCTCTGCCTTCGGCTCAGGTCGTGATCCCAGGGTCCTGGGATGGAGCCCGGCATCGGGCTCTCTGCTCAACACGGAGCCTGCTTCCCCCTTCTCTCTCTGCCTGCCTCTCTGCCTACTTGTGATCTCTGCCTGTCAGATAAATAAGTAAAATCTCAAAAAAATAATAGTACATTATGGATTGTTGCCAGGATCAAATGAGTTAATACATCGAAAAGGCTTACAACATTGCCTGGTCATTGTAAGCACTTGGTAGATGTGAGTTACAATTGTTATTTTTATTATTACTATTATTGTTTCCTTATTGTCATCATTACCTTCCATTCCAACGAGTGGATTCTCCTCCTGTAAAACACATTTGCATTTGTCGCTGTCCCACAGCATGTCAATAGGACAGAGTTTCTTAGAATGGGAGCAGCTAGGAAAAGAAAACAATAAACCAGATTTAAAATCTTTCAAGGGTAATCACACCTCTGTGGCATTTTTTAAAAAAAGACTGAATACATTTCTGAGGGGAGAATAGTTAATGTTTTTAGGGAGCTTAATCCATATTTATGAACTGCTTGTTATTAGACAGCAAATCTGTAAGCACAAATACTCTATTTGGAAACTAAACTGTAATTTTGGACAGTTATAATCTTTTTAAGAAGGCTGCTATTAAAACTGTGCAAATTAGCTGTCACAGCTCTTAAACACTTCCTTCTTTAAGATGGAGATAAGGGGCAACTGGGTGGCATAGTTGGTTGGGTATCTGACTCTGGATTTGGGGGTCAAGTCGTGATCTCAGGGTCATGAGATCGAGCCCCATGTGGGGCTCCATGCTGGGCGTGGTGCTTGCCTAAAATTCTTTCTCTCCTTTTGCTTTTCCTCCTGCCCCGCACACATGCTTGCTCTCTGTCAAATAAATAAATAAAACTTTAAAAATAAAATGGAGATAAGAGCACTGGTGAGGACAGCAGGAACACGAGGATAAGCGATCTTTCCCCAGGAGCTTTCGTTTGTGCTTGAGAGCGACAGAAGTGTCTTCTTGGCTGGGTAATAACTAACCTAAGTACCAGCTCAGTCCACTTACCACTCATCCAATACATTTACTGCTCCACTTCTGCAAGATTGAAGTATCTCGCTTACTCACTTTAGATTTTCATTCAGCGGCATCTACCCTTGTTTTCTCTTTACAGAATTCCTTCCTCCTCCCTCCCTGAAAATCCGTGATTCTTACCTTAGATTTCAGGACATCAGGGTATCATAATTTGTCTCATAAAGAACTACAGACTACTCTCAAGAAATTTCAAAGTCAAATCAATTTTAAGCCATTTTAATTAAAAATAAGACTTTTCCATTTGGGACTCAGAAGAGGAAAGTCAGAATATTCACCAAACACAGATACAGACAGTTTTGTCACTCTCGGGGACTTTGGGAACCTTCCCTCCACTCCCTCCACCTGCCAATTTGGAGACTTAAAAGGATAGACAGCCGGAAATGAGTTCCATGTAATGCTTGTTCTGGAACAGGGACATGTGCCAAAGCTGAGGCTGAAGAAGAATTATACAATTCCACTGGACTATGCATATTAAGATCGAAGGTGTCAGGGCAGCTGGGTGGCTCAGTCGGTTAAGTGTCTGACTCTTGTTTTCGGCTCCGGTCGTGATCTCAGGGTCATGAGATCGAGCCCTGCCTGTGAATCCATGCTCAGCGTGGAGTCTGCTTGAGTTTCTCTCTCCCTCTCCCTCTACTCCAACCCCCACCTGCCCAGGCTCGCTCTCTCTTTAAAATAAATAAATCTTTAAAAAGAAAAAAAAAAAAGGTGTCTAGGGGTGCCTGGGTGGCTCAGTTGGTTAAATACCTGACTTGGGATTTCAGCTCAGGTTGTGATCTCAGGTGGTAAGATCGAGCCCAGCGTCAGGCTCCACACTGGGTGTGGGCATGGAGCCTACTTGAGATGAGCTCTCTCCCTCTCCCTCTGCCCCTCTGACCCCTACCCCACCCCTGATGTCACATGCAGGCATGTACTCTCTCTGAAGAAAAAGAAAGAAAGAAAGAAAGAAAGAAAGAAAGAAAGAAAGAAAGAAAGAATAAGAATTATTTTTAAAAAGATTACAATAATGAAGTTATTTTAAATATTTAATTATTTTAATTATTTTTTAATTATTTAAAATCTAATTTGATTTAAAATAATTTAAAAATTATTATTTTTTTAGAGATTTTATTTATTTGACAGAGAGAGATCACAAGTAGGCGGAGAGAAAGGCAGAGAAATAGAAAGGGAAGCAGGTTCCCTGCTGAGCAGAGAGCCCGACGCGGGGCTCTATCCCAAGACCCTGGGATCATAACCTGAGCCAAAGGCAGAGGCCTTAACCTACTGAGCCACCCAGGTGCCCCTAAAAATTATTTTAAAAAACAGCAAAGGTGTCTGTAAGTAGATGGGTAAGTTCATAACCACTGAGCTTTTTGGTCCTAATGCAATATCCATCTAACACCTAATTAAGGAAGAATTCTCCACATACAACTTTAGCAAACTCAAGAACAAGCATAACTGAATACAAGAAGGGCTTACTGATCTTCTTCCGGGATCTGGATGGATCTTCTGATAATAGTGTACGGATGGCGGGGAGCCGTTGGCAAGCACTTACAACCTGTATGGTTGGCAACTTTAACAGGCACTAATTCAGGTACGGAAGTCAAAGGCACTGATATCTCAAACAGCTAGAAGAGAGAAAGAACCACAACACATATATATTTTTAGATAATAATTTCTATAGTCTGCATTTTTGCCTTTGTCCTTTATGGGAGTGACTTTGGCAAAGCTGTCCATTAACAACAGAACTAATAAGGATAAGGGCTGGCACGATGGAAAGGATGCTGGGCTGGGAATCAGGACACTGGGCTTATGCAACTTTAACAAGTATTTAAGCCTGACCAAGTCTCTTAAGTTTTTGGTGTCACTGGTACCCCTGCAAAAAGCACTGGTGGTGTTTGCTCCTGTCTTAAATTTGAGTGTAAATTATACAGACTGAGTGAAATTAGAGCTATGACGTTTGAGACCATGGTGAATAGATTATTGTCCAAAACTGTTTACTTATCCTTTCTCATACCATCTCCACTGAAGGAACAGTTCCCTGTTCGTTGACTTTGGATGTGATTATGTGACTTCCTTTGGCCAACAGGATACTAGCAGACATGACACAACTACGAACTTGAACTGTGTGTGCTTTGTGGGCTCATTTTCTCCTGCGTATGCTGTGGCCATGAGAAGAGCGTCATTTGGCAGGTGTGCTGGGCCAAGGGATGAGAGACTCAGGGAACAGACCTGCACTTAACCTGTAGCCTAGAGTCAAACCCACTCCAAACTAACTGATCTTTGAATACATGGGTAAGAATTAGTTATTATCATTTGAAGCGACATTTTAGGGTGTATATAATACAGCATTACCCAGTAATAACTGGCTGATACAAGATCACCATGCCCAACCAGATACTATAGGTAACATGAATAGCATTCTTTCTAGGTTTCTATATGCCAGGTCCCATTTTATATTCATTCATTTACCCCTTATAACAACATTATAGGGTGGGTTTTTTCTTTATCCACCCCCACCTCTATGGGCGAAAAAACAGATGTACAGAGAGGTTACATAACGTGCCTAAGGCCGCATAACTATTTATTGGAAGAGTAGGGATTTGAATTCAGACAGTCTGCTCCAGAGCCAGAGGTGATACTCTTAAGAATATGCCTTATTGGGGCGCCTGGGTGGCTCAGTCATTAAGCATCTGCCTTCAGCTCAGGTCATGATCCCAGGGTCCTGGGATCGAGCCCCGCATTGGGCTCCCCGCTTGGTGGGAGGCCTGCTTCTCCCTCTCCCACTCCCTCTGCTTGTGTTTCCTCTCTCGCTGTGCCTCGCTCTGTCAAATAAATAAATAAAAGCTTAAAAAAAAAAAGAATATGACTTTTTGGAACGACATGTCTGTGACCCGAAGAAGCAAGATGGGATCCTGCCAAGTAGAATTCAGAGAAATGTCAATTACTTTGTTTTTAGACTGGTTCTACATTCCATGTAGTCCTAACTATGCAGAGTATTCATTTATTCAGTTAGTTTCAAAGATGTATTTCATCAAATAGTCCATTACTTTGGGGTGAAGGTAGTTTTTTAAAGCCACTATTAAAATGTTCAAGTGTGCATATTTGGAACAGAAAACTTCTGTACACTTACACTTAAGTACATTCTTTAAAACTAATCATTTGTTGAGTACAACAGTCAAAATAAAGTACTCAACTCTTTATTAAGTGGAAACAATCCATTAAAGTTGTGTTTATTCTGACCCTTTGATATGTGTTGGACCCTCTATGAGTCTAAGTAGAGTGTTTACTTTGCATAAACTTCATATCCTTGCGAAATTTTTCAGCTATGCTTTAGGGAATAACATGGTCATGAACCAAAGCCTCTTATGTTATGCAAGCTTGTTTCTACTGATAGTTGGTGCTTAGCCATACTTACGTCACTTTCCCCCTGATTGTCAAATAGTGAGAGGTCAAATTTTTTACAAGTTCCAAGATTCTCTAAAAGAATTTGGGAAAAAACTGAACAGTTTGTGGAATATTTTAGGAGGTAGAGGGAACAAAATTAAGGATAAGTTCAACTATTATCAAATCAGCATTCCATTCTTTCTACCAATAAGAAAAAATTCCTCTAAATAAAAGGGGAGGGGGGACGCTGGGTAGCTCAGTTGGTTAAGCATCTGACTCTTGATTTCAGCTCAGGTCACGATCTCATGGTCCTGAGATCCAGCACCGCATTGGTTGCCGCACTGGATGTGGAGTCTGCTGGAGATTCTCTCTCTCCCTCTCCCTCTGCCCTTCCCCTTCCTCATGCCCTCTCTAAAAAACTTTCTTTTTTTTTTTTAAAGATTTTATTTATTTGATGGAGAGAGAGATCACAAGTAGGCAGAGAGGCGGGGTGGGGAAGCAGGGTCCCCACTAAGCAGAGAGCCCGACATGGGGCTCAATCCCAGGACCCTGAGATCATGACCTGAGTCAAAGGCAGAGGCTCAACCCACTGAGCCACCCAGGCACCCCTAAAAAAATTTCTTAAAAAAGGTAATTTCCTACCGTGGATATATATTTGTTGCATATGTCATTTTATTATTCTACCTTTGTTCACAAACAGAGAATAGATGGCGTTGGGAATGTGACCAAGTGAATGAATGCATGAATGCGCATGAGGAACGTGTGACACAGAACTAAACGGAATGCGGTCGGACTGACAGCCTGTTAATATCTTTTCCTACGTTTGTTATTACTGCTCTTCAATGCAACATTTCTTACACCTGACAACAATATGGTAGTGATAGAAAGAAAAACTTACCTGCTGGGCAAAAGAGATTTTACAAGATGGAGAGGGAAGAATGATTTCTTTCATGGGGGCTACAGACTACTTTTCAAAGATCTTTTGCGCTAAGTGCGCTCCATTTGCCCCCCCCAGAGATGCCGCCCTCTCTCCTTCCTCCCCCACGGGGCTCTGGGTCTAAAGATGCTGACCCCCATGTCTCCATCTAGAGGTCCTCTTGCCCCTCCCCCCTCATTCTTGCCGCCACTCCTCCAACCAGTCTAGCAGCACTCTTCTCCCCTTTCTCTCTGGGTTCCCGAACTGCTCCAACCCCTAGCCTCTTCGGCCCAAGGACGGCAAGAGCTCCCCGCTCTTGCTAGCACCGGGTATAGCACCCTTCCATCTTCCCATAGCCCTGCCCACACCACCCACCCAACTCTTCTCAGTCTCTCCCCTTGAACAACACAGCCCCCAACGGATACACAAGGCAGTGCAGATGTCTTCATTCCTTTTATCGTCTGTTCTAGTGAACTCCCATGTGATTTTCTGATTCTTGACATTATAGCATCAGAGAGACAGGAGCTGATAAGCTGTTCAGGCCCTGGAGTCACACGGGCCTGGATCAGAGTCCCAGCTCCGCCCCAGGTTAGCTCCCTGAGCTCAGACAGAGGCCGATAATAGGCTACCCTTTGAGCTGGGTTCGGGAATTAAATGAGATCATGCCCACAGGGCATTTAGCCCAGCACCAAGCCTCGCTGTAGCTGTCAACACGCCTGTCCTCGGGGCTTCGTAAGGGCCACACTGGCGAATGCCCACCTACCTGCTTGGAAACGTAGGACGTGCTCGTGTTCATACAGACAAGGCTCTCTTCATTGCAGCAGCCGCCGCACCGGAACACGCTGACACAGGGCGGCTTGAAGAAGGTGTCGGTGCTCCTCCCGAGCTCGCTGGCCACCTCCACGCAGGTCTCTCGGGGGCTGCACTGAGTCCGCTGCCATTCCTCATCTATAACTGCGGAGAGGAAGCTCCTGGGGGACGGCCCCGGAAAGGGCCTTGACAGGCCAGCACGCGCCAAGGTCAGGCCGCACACGGTCATGTTCACGTGTGCACGGCTGGTTACCTTACGAGATGGATATTTTCTGTCCATCCCCTAGCGAAAGACTGTGTTCAGAAAAATCAAAACCAAAATCTGTGCTCCTTCCCACATATACAATACCTTCTCTGGTGAAGAACACCGCCTCTGGTATAAAACTATACTGGGTGCCTCTCGAAAAGCTGCCTAGTGAGGAGGTAAACAGAGGCATGCAGAGAAATAACGTGTAAGTGGCATTTGTTAAGCAATTTAAGGACAAAGCTGCATAGCTTATCTTCCACGTGAAGTCAGGTGTGGGTAGGTCTTCACACCGTCAAGAAATACATTTCTGTTGGCTGTTTCAGTAACCACGGTAGGATTCAAAGTGGGTCAGTTACATGAATGGAAATTTAAGTGGAACTAATCTCTCCTCGAGCGGGGTTTTTTTCATGGGCGAGTGCCTAATACTGATGTTTAGGTAAATAATTGCATAGGCCAGTTCCTTTTGATGGCAGGGCCAATATTCTGGCCATTCTAGCGAATATGAGAGAAACAAGAAAAGGAGACAAGCCTCTGGGAATAAAAATATCACCTACTATAGTACTAGAGGGCCTCATCTCGGCAATCAGACAACAAAAAGAAATAAAAGGCACCTGAACCGGCAAAGAAGAAGTCAAAATCCCACTTTTTGCAGATGTCATGATGCTTTATGTGGAACACCCAAAAGACTCCACCCCAAAACTGTTAGAACTCATACAGGAATTCAGTAAAGTGTCAGGATATAAAATCAATGCACAGAAATCAGTTGCATTTCTATACACCAACAACAAGACAGAAGAAACAGAAATTAAGGAGTCGATCCCATTTACAACTGCACCCAAAACCATAAGATACCTAGGAATAAACCCAACCAAAGAGGCAAAGAATCTGTACTCAGAAAACTATAAGGTACTCATGAAAGAAATTGAGGAAGACACAAAGAAATGGAAAAACGTTCCATGCTCATGGATTGCAAAAACAAATATTGTGAAAATGTCTATGCGACCTAGAGCAATCTACACATTAATGCAATCCCTATCAAAATACCATCAACTTTTTTTCAAAGAAATGGAACAAATAATCCTAAAATTTGTATAGAACCAGAAAAGACCCCGAGTAGACAGAGGAATGTTGAAAAAGAAAACCAAAGCTGGTGGCATCACAATTCTGGACTTCAAGCTCTATTACAAAGCTGTAAACATCAAGACAGTATGGGACTGTCACAAAAACAGACACATAGATCCATGGAACAGAACAGAGAACCCAGAAATGGACCCTCAACTCTATGGTCAACCAATCTTTGACAGAGCAGGAAAGAATATCCAGTGGGAAAAAAGACAGTCTCTTCAACAAATGGTGCTGGGAAAAATTGGACAGCCACATGCACAAGAATGAAACTGGGCCATTTCCTTACACCACACACAAAAATAGACTCAAGTGAATGAAAGACCTCAATGTGAGACAGGAATCCGTCAAAATCCTTAAGGAGAACACAGGCAGCAACCTCTTCAAACTCAGCTGCAGCAACTTCTTCCTAGAAACATCGCCAAAGGCAAGGGAAGCAAGGGCAAAAATGAACTACTGGGACTTCATCAAGATCAAAAGCTTTTGCACAGCAAAGGAAACAGCCAACAAAACCAAAAGACAACTGACAGAATGGGAGAAGATATTTGCAAATGACATATCAGGGCTAGTATCCAAAATCTATAAAGAACTTATCAAACTCAACACCCAAAGAACAGATAATCCAATCAAGAAACGGGCAGAGGACATGAACAGACACTTCTGCAAAGAAGACACCCAGATGTCCAACAGACACATGAAAAAGTGTTCCATATCACTCAGCATCAGGGAAATACAAATCAAAACCACAGTGAGATACCACCTCACACCAATCAGAATGGCTCAAATTAACAAGTCAGGAAATGACAGATGTTGGCAAGGATCAGAGAAAGGGGAACCCTCCTTCACTGTTGGTGGGAATGCAAGCTGGTGCAGCCACTTTGGAAGACAGCATTGAGGTTCCTTGAAAAGTTGAAAATAGAGCTACCCTATGACCCAGTGATCACACTACTGGGTATTTACCCTAAAGATACAAATGTAGGGATCCAAAGGGGTATGTGCACCCGAATGTTTATAGCAGCAATGTCCACAATAGCCCAACTATGGAAAGAGCCCAGATAGATGTCCACCAACAGCTGAATGGATAAAGAAGATGTGGTATATATATACAATGGAATACTGTGCAGCCATCAAAAGAAATGAAATATTGCCATTTGCAACGACATGAATGGAACTAGAGGGTATTATGCCGAGCAAAATAAGTCAATCAGAGAAAGACAATTATCATATGATCTCTCTGATATGAGGAATTTGAGAGGCAGGGTGGGAGGTTGTGGGGGGTAAGGAAGGGAAAAATGGAACAAGATGGGATCTGGAGGGAGACAAACCATAAGAGACTCTTAATCTCACGAAACAAACTGAGGATTGCTGGGGGGTGGAAGGGTAGGGAGAGGGTGGCTGGGTTATGGACACTGGGAAGGGTATGTGCTATGGTGAGTGCTGTGAAATGTGTAAGACTGATTATTCACAGTCCTGTACCCCTGGGGCATATAATACATCATATATTAATAAAAATAATTTTTTAAAAAGTTGAAAATAGAGCTACCTTATGACCCAGCAATTGCACTACTGGGTATTTGCCCTAAAGATACATATGTAGTGACCCAAAGGGGCACGTGCACCCCAATGTTCATAGCAGCAATGTCCACAATCACTAAACTATGGAAAGAGCCTAGATATCCATCAACAGATGAATGGATAAAGAAGATGTGGTATATATATACAATGGAATACTATGCAGCCATCAAAAGAAATGAAATATTGCCATTTGCAACGATGTGGATGGAACTAGAGGGCATTATGCTGAGCAAAATAAGTGAATCAGAGAAAGACAATTATCATATGATCTCACTGATATAAGGAATTTGAGAACAAGACAGAGGATCACAGGGAAGGGAGGGAAAAATGAAACAAGACAAAACCAGAGAGGGAGACAAACCATAAGAGATTCTTAATCTCAGGAAACAAACTGAGAGTTGCTGGAGGGGAGGTGGGTGGAAGGGAGAGGTGGCTGGGTGAGGGACATTGGGGAGGGTATGTGCTATGGTGAATGCTGTGAACTGTGTAAGACTGATGATTCACAGACCTGTACCCCTGAAATAAATAATACATGTTAATAATAAAGAAAAGATTACCTACTTTCTGGTAAAACAGGACTTGCTTTTCTCTCATCGTTTACTTTTAAAAACTAGATTCTGACACTTTGATACTCAAAGCTTTAGAGGCTTTCTACAGATGTTTTTGGGAAATGATTCAATTTTATGTTAAAGACAGTTTTAAAGATTTTCTTTTAGCTTGTCATACAACTGTAGAGTTTATTATATGTTGGATAGGGTGGTGAAAACCTCCCATGGTAAGAAGCTTTTAAACTGACTCTCAATGATACCCACCTCCTGGTGTTCACACCCTTGTACAATCCCCTCCTCTGTATGGGCTGGGCCTAATGACTTGATCCTTACGAAGAGAATACAGGAAAAGTGATGGGATGCCACTTCAATGGTTAAAAAGACTGTGACTTCCGTTTTGCTAGCAGTTTCTCTCTTGCTGGCACACTCTTCCTCTTGCCTTGTCAACTTGTAGGCTCTGATGAAGCAAGCCGCCATGTTGGAAAGGTTCACATGGCAAGGAACTGAGAGCAGACTCTGGCCAACGGCCCTGTGAAGAACTGGGGCCCTCAGTTCAACAGCCTGTGAGGAACTGAGTCCTGCCAACACCCTCTGAGTGAACTGGGAAGCACATCCTGCCCTGATTAAACCATGAGAAGCCGCCTGCAGCCCAAGATGACACCTTGCCTGCGCCCTCTGGAGAGATCCTGAAGGAGAGACACCCGGGTAGGCTATGTCTGTATTTCTAAACAGAAATTGTGACATAAAAAATGTGTTTCAAGCAGCTAAGTTTGAGGGTAATGTGTTATACAGCAATAGATAAACTGTTCTCCATTTTCACCCCATCTTCAAGTTTGTACTTGTCTCTTCCCACATTATTTTGAGTTCCCACAGATGTGAACATATTTCCACTAGAAGGGGCAAAGAGAACTTCTGCTCGAAGTAAACAGATACATTATCGTTGGAGATTTGACCCCAGTGTCTAAATTATTCCCTTAAAGCACGTTTCCATATCTTTATCCGCCCCCCCCCATTTTAGTACTCCTCAGAAGTTGCTCCTTTCGTCACTGAAAACACAAAAGACAAGATGTTTGGCTGCCTCAGAAACGTTGTATACACTACACAATTTGCCTTAACTTTGTTTTTTCAGCATAAAATCTTCTAACCCAAGAGACCCTTTTAAATTTCCAATTACGAATATTTATATAAAGAGCCTAAAGGCTATAACCATGAGAGATAAATTACCCAATTAGGTATTAATATGAATATTACTTAATTAACTGTTTTTAATCATGAATCCTGGGAAAAACAAGTAGTCAACTTATGAAAACATTCTTTGTTTAAAAGTCTACTTAAATGTTGCTTTCCATTTGCTTTTTTGTAAAACTAAGTTTTGAAAGTTGGAGTGGTAAGACTTGAATCAAAATTGTGTGGAATTATGTCTAATGCCACTATTCTTTCCCACTGCCCAGCACGACTGCTCAGCCTCAAGGAATCACCCCCAAATCCGTGGGGGGAGATGATAACCATTTACAACTGATGTAACACATCGATTTGATTATTTACTGCTTCTAACTTAGTAAATCACTTCAGATGATCCTCCATGTAATAAGAGACGTTGTAATTAGAGTTGGCAAAATTCCATATTTTTATGTTCTTTAAAAAAATATTTTTGGGTTCCTGGGTGGTTCAGTCTGTTAAGTGTCTGCCTTCAGCTCAAGGTCACGATCTCAAGGTCCTGGGATTGAGCCCCGCATTGGGGTTCCCTGCTCAGTGGTTGGGGGGGTCCCTCCTTCTCCTTCTCCCTCTGCACCTCCCCCAACTCATGCTCTCTCACTCTCTTTCTCTCTCTCAAATAAACAAATAGAATCTTTTAAAAATTTTTTATTATTTTTAAGGTTTCCTCCTTAGAGAATGTCAATGTCACAGGCTTTTTTTTTTTTTTAAATCACCTTGTCTTTGTTGTATGGTAAATGCTTGTCTCTCTCTATTCTCACAGAATATCTCCAGGCTCACCTCAGACTTTCAGACAGGCAATCTGGTTAAGGCCTTGGATCTCCAGGTGAGGTCTGACCCCTTTGTTTCCATGAAGTCCATGCCAGTTCACCACACAGAAACAACTAGAGATTCAAAACCTCCGGCTAGCGTGGGTTCTAGGCCCGAGTGCCAAGTATCTCAACTCACTCAGACACACAATCACACACTCAAACGCAAAGAATCCTCTTCACACTCCTGCCCGCTGTGCTGCCAAGGGATTTATCCCAACCTCACGCAGCCTTCCCCACAGCTGACAACAGAGGCCTGTGCAACATCATCATCTTTGTACAAACGGAAAAAAGACAGATAATTCTAGAAAAAAGGCAAAAACTAATTTTGGCTTAGTGGCCAGTTTGCATTATGTGATAGGTACAATCCATTACTAGACAATCATATAGTAATCGAGTCTCAGATGCTAGATCAACAACGCCACAGTGGCTTCTTGTGTTGTGTTGCTAAATCATCCCCAAAGTTAAATGCTTATCAGAAGCCACACCACTGTGCTTGGCAAGCTTCATTAATTATGGCACAGTACATATACGATGGTGGTTTTCTTATGAAGAACCTCCATACCCTTACTAGGGAACAATCATCCCCCTTGTTTCAAATTAGGTGATTTCCTATCTGGAGTTTGGATTCTTTTGTCTAGCGGATTCCCCACCTCTACCACCTAGGAAACTCCACATGCAATATTACAACTCAGCTTCCAACTTCTACTTTTCATTGTTACTAAAAAAAGAAAAATTACAGAATTTTGAAGAAATAAAAAAGCCATGCCTGTCACACTACTGGGTATTTACCCTGAAGATACAAATGTAGCCACGCCTGATCTATTGGTTTTTACTCATGTAGGTATGGCAGTAGAATGCTCCTTGCTGGTGAACCCCTAGGTCATTTTATGTTTTCAAGTAACTCAATGATTTTTTTTTTCTATTAAGAATGGTCTTTCTGGGTTTGTTTTACATTCGCATCTCTCAGTTCCATATACTTCTGAATTCTGAAGTGTTCTTTTGTGTCAGTTTTAGATCTCAAAATCATATTGAACATATCTCTCTATAAACACAGCAAACCAGGATTCTTTGCTAACACCCAGGCTATGAAGTTAAAGACGCCCTTTTCTTCTCCTGGACACGTGCCTGCCCTCCTGAAACCTCTGTGTAGCTGACAAAGAGTGAGAACTGGCTTACACGCACACGCACGCGTGCACGCATACACACTTACTTGCGCGCATGCGCAGGCGCACACCTACCTTTTAGGGTCTCAATGTCATAGAAAGTTGCCGCAAACCTGGTGGCCCGATGGGATGCGGAGCGAGAGTCTGTGCTGGTCAAACTTTTGAGCTTCAGTCGGCATCTCCACAGCTTCCAGTCCTCGAAGTGGGTGATTCGCAGCAGTTCCTCCAAACCAGAAGCTGCCCTAATCTGGTGTTCAGACCGTTCTAACGTTGACCGAGATGCCCGCTTTAAAAAAAAAAAAAAATACTGGTTTCAAAGCCAGTTACTAAAGTTTTAGTTTGTTTTGCTAATCCTCACTGCTGACACTTAAAGACGTAAACAGAACTGGAAAGAAATTAGAGGGATTGTTCAGATGCACACCAATATCTAGGAAAAATACTAGTTAGTATTTCTGATTCACATTCTGCTCATTTATGGTTGAATCAAAGAAATTATTCTCCTTGGGGCGCCTGGGGGGCTCAGTCGTTAAGCATCTGCCTTCGGCTCAGGTCATGATCCCAGGGTCCTGGGACCGAGCGCCACATTGGGCTCCTTGCTCGGCGGGGAGCCTGCTTCTCCCTCTCCCACTGCCCCTGCTTGTGTTCCCTCTCTCGCTTGCTCTCTGTCAAATAAATCAGTACAATCTTAAAAAATAATAATAAAATAAATACAAATAAATATAAAAAATTATTCCCCTTGGGTCCTTGGAACAAAAAACAACATCGAAGTGGGTTGAATGGCGGACTTTAAAAGGATATGTCCACGTACTAACCCCCAGAACCTGGGCATGTGACTTTATTTGGGCGAAGGATCTTTGCAGATGTCGTGAAGTTAATGATCATCAGAGGAGACCATCTGGGATTACCCAGGTGGACCCTAAATACACAGACAAAATGTCTTTATAAGAGGCAGCGGGGGGAAGACATGGGCACAGAAGAAGTGTTGTGAAGACGGAGGCAGAAGTTAAAGGAATGCAGCCATAAGCCGGGAACAGCCTGGAGCCCCCCAGAAACTGGATGAGGCAAGGAAGCCTTCTCTCCAAAAGCCTTTGGAAGGAGCACAGCCCTGTCAACACCTTCATTTCACAATTCTGGATTCCAGAACTGTGAGAGAACCCATCTTTATTAAGCCACCCACTTTGTGGTAATTTTGTACAGGAGCCACAGGAACCAAATACAGTTTGCAAAATCATACTATTTTTGTGACAGGGGCCGGTGACAATTGCTTTTGTCCCTGCGATCTGAGAAACTGGCCCACAAAGTCCCAGGGACCCTGCCTGCAGTCACACGAGACAGGAAGGTTCTAAGATCCTGAGCCTTTTTTGGGAAAAACCTGTTAACTATTTCAAAGACATCTTTCTTTTTTTCTGAGAAAATGCACTTCTGAGGTTTATGTTGAAAATTTGCTTTCCACACCGTTGCACGAACTGTATTGGCTGACACAATGCCTGGCTTTGTGCATGTGTCATGCACAAGTGACAAATGACCCCGCTAATACAATGTTTTCAGTATGGTAGCTCAATTGTTTAAAATTTGGGGCTAGGTTATATAAACAATGATACTTAAATACAATGAAATACTACATGGTCATCAAAACCAGTGATCGAGATATATACTAGGACAGAATGACACAAGCTCCTCCCTGGAACATGCTAGAAAAACCATACAGGGGTCTGTCCATGGTTGGGGACCCAGATTTTCTCCTGCTGAGCCTGGGGTTACTGGATTTTTGTTTTCCTGGGCAGCTCGGATATGTGGGCTGAGGGGATTTTTTGAGCTGGGTGAGCAGGGAGCCTAGGGACCAGGGCAGCTGCGGGATGGTACTGGTGTGATGTGTGCCATCCTCCTCCACTGCTCCTCAGAAACTTTAGTTAAAATCTGCCTCATTCATCAGTATTTTAGGAGTAAGACTTTTTGTTTTTAGATACGATGATGGATACTGAGTATTGTCCAAAAGTGGGTGCTCAGAGGAGCAAGTGTGGTCCAAGTCATGTATGATTCCGTTATGATGTCTCTTTAATTTATGTGTGTAAGATGTACATGATATATGTATGCATAAACAATTAACCATTGTTAAGCATGCACGTAAAATTATATATACAAAATATCTGGAGGGATTTACATGAAAATATAAACAATGGTTCCTGCTCTAGATCAGGGGCTGTCAAACTACACACCCCTTGCCCAATTCAGCCTGCCACGTGCCTGTTTTATGAACCAAGTTTTATTGGCACACACCGAGCACATTCATTCACATCTTGTCTATAATGGCAGGGTTGAGAAGTTGCAACAGAGACCTTCGCAGCAGTTTGAATCTTGAGGCCATTCCGAATTTCAATTCTTTATCTTTTCAAGCATTATATTTTTCATTATTCTATGTATTACATTGTCTCAATTATTTCTGAAATATTTATCAGACATGTATTGGAGCCTTTTAGTAATCTTGCAGGTCTCTTAAATGTGCTTTCACCTTTATGTTTGGTTCTCCCTTCATCTCTCTTCAATGTGTTAAATTAATTGGTTCATCTTCCCAATCACCAGTTCCCCAACTGTGTGAGCCTAGAGTGTATTTGGTAAGTTTTTAATGTCAATCACCATATTTCTAATTTCAAATATTTCCCCTTTGTTCTCCTTCCTTTTCACTTCATTTCTGTATGTTTCTGCTAATTTGTCATTGTATCTTATATTATTCCTTTCTTTATCTCTTTGAGGGTTCCAAATACACTTATTTCTTCAAATTCTATTTTAAATTAATATATATATGATTTATATCCTGATGATAAACTTTATTGGCTGTCTTCCTGAGTAATAATCACCTGTATGTGCTTTGGAATTTTGTTTAGTAGTTTCACCTTCACTGGGGACGCGGTTGTCTTTCTTTTTCTCTATTCTTCCTTCACTGAGAAGTTCTGCGGTTATGCCCCCCTGACTTCCAGAACCCCGAATCCAGAGTCTTACGGAGTATTTATGACTCAGGGATCAGCTTAGTTCAAGTCCTGGCTGCCAGGAAGGATCTGCTTCCTCCTTTACCCCTAGTTAAGCAGCTTCATAGAAGACACGCTCCAGGCAGCAGTGAAGGGGAACTCCTCCTTTGGCTTCCGGGGAGCTGATGGAATGCACTCCCAGAGCGTCCTGCCCACTGACGTTGAACTCTCAGGGGGCCTCCACCTTCCAGACTCAGCTCTGCAGCTTCAGTTTCGTGTTTCTTGAAAGTTTAGTTGCACTGAGATATAAGGGACATACAACTTGGCGTTAAGTTTAGGGTGTACAATGCATTGATCTTTTCGGCTTCATGGTCTTGGTACCATTTCTGCCAACGCTTGCCATCTGCAGATGTTTACCAGCATTGGATCAATTTTTTTTAAGATCTTATTTATTTATTTGAGAGAGACAGAGACAGCGACGGAGATAGTAAGAGAGGGCACGAGCAGGGAGGAGAGGGGGAGGCAGGCTCCCCGCTGAGCAGGGAGCCCGACCTGGGGTTCGATCCCAGGACCCTGAGATCATGACCTGAGCCGAAGGCAGACGCCTAACCGACTGGGCCCCCCAGGCGCCCTTTGATCAATTCTCTATTTTACCTATCATGGCTATGGACTAGAAAAGATCTCAAAACGTGAACTGAGAAGGTCATCCTGCTTGGAAGTTCAGCTATGAATGTGTGTGTGTGTGTGTGTGTGTGTGTGTGTGTGTGTGTGTGTTTAATAAAAGCGGGGGAGTCTTAGAAAATGTTTCTAAGCTAAGGTTAAGTGCCACCAGAGAGGAAGACACGGAACACGTACGCAGGAGAGAAAGCAGAGGGGCTGGTTTGACCTAAGTCCCAGAGATAAATGCATGAATGGATGAAAGGGTCACCTTCCAGAATAGGAGGCCTGCAGAGAATGACATGGGTTTGTGGACAGCAAGGCTGCTTGGGACCTAGGATTTCTCACTTCTCTGTGAAGTTTAAATCGAGGCGATTTTCAGGGAGCATGGGGAGGAGGAAGCTTGAAGAGCAAAGATAGGGTTTGTGGAACAGGCATCAAGTTTAAGGGGCAGGCCACAGTTTCTTCATCTAGGGAATCTGGGGATGAAACTGCCTAGATGTTCAACTGTCAACTCGGAAAAGCAGTGATTCTCCATTAAAGACTCATTTGTCAATAGCCCCTCTTTTCCTGATTATTCATTGCCTCTTCTGGTTGGACAGTATTACTATTTAATATTCAATGTCATCCTTGAAATAAAAATTTGTTACACCATTGCTTCCAGATGAAAATAAACCAAATACCTTTCTAATGTTTTAAAAATCATGCTGTATCTAAAGGATTTTTATTTATTGAGGCAAATTTCATTCAATACCATCCATAAATATAGAGTGATGTATGTACGCATAGCTCTGACAGGCTTCAATTCAATCTCAGAAATGGTTTTAAACTACCCAACTGAGAACTCTGCAGAAAGATTTCAAATCTCTGGATTGCATGAAAGGCGCCGAGCAGCTCGAGACTTCCCTTGTCATTAAAAAAAAAAAAAAAAAAAGGCAGTGTTTACTCAAATACTCAGAGCTATTTAAGCATGCTTTAAGTCTCATAATTTCAATCTAGTTTGAAATCGCTGAGAAATTACAGGCGGTCATTTTATTACTACAAGTGGGAGTACTAACCACTCAACATCAGCCAAAACCTGACAACACATTTGTCAGTGGATACGTCTAGAAAGGGTCAAGAACGGCGGCTGGGCTCCAATGGACTTCCACACTGGTTGATTTTTGTGTAATTAACTTGATGCTATCTGCTTGGGGAAGACAAAAATTAAAATCGCCAAGTGTAAAATAGAGTCCCGAAAATATATTGAAACCATTGATTTCAACAGTTGTAACTACCAAACATTTGCAAATGAGCTGCTCGTAATTTCTTCCTCTTTTCTAGTGGAAGTCCTAGTCAAAACTAAAATAATTAGAAAGCACTCAGCGAGAGGAAGGAAGTGAAGCAGGCTTGCCTGGTCTCTGCTTTTTGTTACAGCGTCTTTTTACTCACGTGTGTGGTAATTGATCTGATACTGTTAGCAATTTCACTCCTAAATAACAAATCATTCTCTGATGTCCTGGCAACCAGAGCCAGTTTCTAAAATGTGAGGCTTAAAGCCTTTGTAACAAGATTGTACCCTTATTTAAATGTATACCGGTCCCTGCAGAGCAAGAGGAAGGAAGGATAGCCATTTTGCCTTTTGTTAATTGCTGAAGTCACCGGGCATTCTCCGTGTGTGAGGAAATCAAAGGCTTCCTGTGTGCCTACTAGCTTAAATTCTAAATTTCCATCCCTGCTTCTCTTCAAAAATATCTAGTCAAGTAACACCTTCAAAGAGTAAACAGGGGCATGATTTGGGGATATCAAGAAGCCCTACTGAAAAGAACAGTGGGAGGGTCACTTTGGGAACAGAGCAAGTTGATGTGTGGGAAGACCGGGGAATAAGATTAGGGAGAGGTTGGCGCTAAGACGTACCACTTCACATCCACTGTACCAATTCAGGAGGCAATGGAAAATACTGGAGACCTGAATATTACTGGACATCCACTTCACTGGTTCGTTCCTTTGTTCATTTCCTCTTGCTCTGGCCTTGGTCCATGCTGTTCCTCTGCTTGGGAGTGCCCTCCACTCTCCGTCCCATTGAGCCTTTCTTAGCCAGGTGTTACGTTCTTAGGGAACCTCTCCCCCCCCCCGCCCCCGCAACTCCCATCCCCACCGGGGTCTGGTCCCTAGGTCACATGGATTCACAGCACCGCATTTTTCTCCTTCCCAGCGCTTACCACTGTTGACACTAATGAATTATTTGTGTCATTACTTGCTTGGTGTTTGTCTTCCCCACTGGGTTGTAAGGGCTACTGCCGCAGTAAGGAGATGTCCTACTCACATAGCAACAGTAAGAGCTAAAGATTCATTAAATAGGTGAAAAAACTGATTCATCAAACACTAGAGCAAGCCTAACCCTGAGATGATTCATTTGTTCAAACTCCGTCAATTACCATTCAAGTATCTTCCTCCAGGTTTCCTCTTTCCAAGTCCAAATCCGATGCTGCTTCCTCCATCAAGCTTATATAATGTCCCTAACTTACACTGTATGATTTATGAACACACTGCATTTCCCTTACTACACTGTGATCTCCTCTAGGGTAGAACACATGTCTGCTTCATCCTTTTTATGCAACAGGCACTTAGTAGATATCTGAGGAAGAAACTGATGAGTAATAAATACATCATGCATTTGACAACGAGCCATCAGGCCCAGGTTTCTGTGATCTGTGTAACGTTTTGCATAGAGTAGTGCTTCTCAAAGCTTAATGGGCATACGAAGCTCCTGGCCATCTTGTTAGAAAGCAGATCCTGATGCAGCAGATTTGGGGCATGACCTAGGATGCCACATTTCTAACAAGATCCCGGATGATGGTGGTCCTGCTGGCTGGCTGAGCATACTTGGAGAAGTAAGGGTTTGTAGCAGTGCTTCTCACTCTTGGCTTCACCTTGAACCTCCTGGGGAAAGAAGCTTCGATCTGTGATCCCATCCTCAGAGGTACTGGGCTGAAGCTTTGTCATCAGGTTTTTGTGTGTTTTTTGTTTTTTTTTTAACTTTCTGAGTGTGTGCTAGCCTTCGGGGAGGTTGGGCGGGAGACATATAGGAATTCTCTATACTACCTTTGAAACTTTGCTGTAAATCTAAGACTACTTCAAAGTAAAAAGTTTATCTAAAAAATCTTCCCAAGTGATTTTAGGGGACATGGGTGGCTCGGTCGGATAAGCGGTAGACTCCTTGATTTCAGCTCAGGTCATACTCTCGGGTTTGTGAGATTGAGCCCCATGATGGGTTCTGTGCTAAAGGGGGAGTCTGTTTCTCTCCCTTTGTCCCTCCTCTCCCCACGCCTCGTGCTCTCTCCCTCTCTCAGATAAACGAATCTTAGAAAAAAAACTTCCCAAGTGATTTTAATGAGAACCACTCATCTGCGGGGATTGGTGCATGCTGGTCTAAGTCCAAAGACCTTGGTTAGTGCCTGAGCTAGGTACAAGTCCATTCAGCAGGGAATAAATGGTAGACGCATACTGAGAAATAATCTTATTCTTTAAATCCTTTTGGGTTACACCTTGGATTCAAAATACTTGTGTAAGTATCTTCCTTAAGTGGATTTCCAAAGCCTTTCTTAACTCAAGTCTGACTGATGGTACACCAGTTCCCAACTTGTATGATTTTTTCAAGATTGAAGATCAACCATAATGTTTTCCAGGTCAAAGAGCGTGAGGAGGCCAGCTGCCTTTCTTGAGACCAGGCTAAATGATAGAATAAATTGCTTCTCAAATTTCTAAGGACTCAAAACAACCCATTTCTCAAAACAGAAAGAAAAATAATAGGTAGTGCTTCAACCTACTGGAATTCAACAGGGGAGTGTCAATTACAATCCTTTACAATCCTCTCACAAGGATTTTACTTTATGGACTCATAAAGTATTTGAAAGAAAATATAAATGAGGAGTATAGACATGGATGCCTGGGCGGCAGGAACATGGCCTGGAGGACACAGCATGGCTCAGATCCCTGCTCCATGAAAAGCTTTTCTTGAGCCATCCGCTCCCATGCTATTAGGAGTCCTCCCGTTCTAGATATGGGAAAAGACCAGCTTTGCAAAACTCCTCTCTGGACCTCTGTGAGAGCAGGGAGTCTGAGCCTGGGATTCCACGCCTCTTAAAAACAGTTTATGTTATTTTGTCAAACATGTTGTCAATATCTTCAGGAAGTTCGATAATAAGGAGGTGGAGTGACTAGAATTTATATGTTGGGAAAATCCAGAAGCTTCAGGGTGGGCTATGGAGGAAACACATTTCACGCGACTTTCCCTAGATCTGCTCAGGGATTTACAAGTGTTGCCTGGGGACACAGTTCTATTACTTGCCCCTGGAGGTCAGGGGCATCGCAGCAGTCAGCAATTTCCCTTTGCAGTGGGTTTGGGTTTGTGGATCAGGTTGCAACACAAATATTTCTGCGTTCCCTTCACTCTTAGTAACTTCTGTTTTGCGGCAAGAGCATCTGGCATTTCAGTTCCAACAAAACGTTTAAAGCTTAGCCAAAACCACCAAATTTTTCCCAGTTTGGGGTCCAGGTGGCACAGTCATCCTCCCAGCTGTCCTCCCCGAATACAGTTCCCCGGTCCCTCGAGTCCCTGAGCCACGTTACCCTGATGAGGTCAAACGAACTTTTCTGCCTTTGCCTCCCGCAGCTCCCAAGTGAAAATAATATTCCCTGAAAAGAAGCTTTGCCTGATATCCATAAACCACAGCTAACTGGAGAGGGGAATGCATGGAGTTGAGTTGTTAATGGAACGTGTTGGCAGTTTCTGACAAAGTTCAGCAGACACCCACCATATGACCCAGCAGTCACACTCCTGGGAATTGACCCTTGATAAAAGAGGACTTAGGTCTACCCCAAAGCCTTTACACTAATGTTTGTTTACAATAGCTTTCTTCATCATAGTCCCCATACCGGAAACAACCCATATGTCATTCAATGTGTGAGTAGTTAAGCAAACTCCAGCCTGTGACATACCACTCAGCAAGAAAACAGAACGATCTGGTGCGCCCAGGGACTCAGATGGGTCCGCGGGGCACCGGCAGTGAAAGAAGCCAATCTTAAGAGGTTATGTACCGTATGACTCCATGTATGACATTCTTAAAAAACCCCAATGATCGTGCTGGAGGACAGATCGGAGGCTGCCAGGGCTTTGGCAGGAGGGTGTGACTCGGAAAGGAGAGCATAAATGAATGTTTCCCTATCCTGATTACGGCGCTGGTTACGCAAATCTCTACAGTGTGTTTAAATTCATGGAACCGGGGGCGCCTGGGTGGCTCAGTGGTTTAAGCCTCTGCCTTCGGCTCGGGTCATGATCCCAGCGTCCTGGGATCGAGCCCCACATCGGGCTCTCTGCTCAGCGGGGAGCCTGCTTCCTCCTCTCTCTCTGCCTGCCTCTCTGCCTACTTGTGATCTGTCTGTCAAATAAGTAAATAAAAAAAATCTTTAAAAAAAAATAAATTCATGGAACCACCCACCAAAAGGGTAAAACTGTTAATGAGTTTTTAAAAAATAAAAAAATAAAGCAAGCAGGCTTCGAATCAAGGCACTGCTCCTTTTTAGCTAGGTGATTGAGGGTCAATTATTGAACTTCCTTAAGGCTTGATTTCCTTTCCTCGTTTTATGGCTGGCAATGCTCCCAGTACCCACCTCCGCAGCTGACGGGGAGATTCACGAGGTCTGATGGGGGAAAGGGGCAGGCACCGAGTAGGCATTGAGTAAAGTTGAGGCCCTTTCTTTCCTTTCTCTGGTGGCGGGGGGGGGGGGGGTGCAGCATCTGGGCCCGCACTGCGGTTCAGAAGTTTGCGTGTCTTCTGGCCCCTGGTCTCCCTCGGTAACCAGAGGCGAGTCTGGCAAGAGCAAGATGGCGCAACTTCCGTCACAGTAATTAAAAACTGAAAAGAGCAAAACTTTTCCAGGGTAAAGCAAGGACAAGCTTTTTCGTCTTCTTTTTTAACATTTGTTGGAAGGGTTTTCAGATGACGGGCCGATTTCGAAGTAACCTGCCCAGGCTTTACGTATATCGGTATAGACGGATGAAAAAACAACCCACATCTTAAACCTTTGTATTCTGTTATTGGGGGGTCTGGTCTTACCCAGAACAGATGGTACCTAATGGAATGGGGTGCACCAACTGAGGGTAGGAAGGAGAAATGCAGCCTTGCTAGAAATTACTGCTGGGGCTGCTCAGAGGGAGCCGAGGGCCTGGTCCTTCTCTGAAATCCAGGAACCTGGCCATCTGGGGGCCTCATGTTCTCGGTGGCTCTTTGACTTATGTAGTTCTGTACCGAAATGCGTATCTGTGAGAAACCTTGGGTGTTTAATTAAACTTGACTAGGGAAAAGGATTACAAACTCAGGGAAACCATGTACATGCATTTCTGTGTGTGTGCAAAGCCGTCTGGGTATTTTAGGGAGATACTGGAGGACTAAGATGCCTGGGACCGCCACATCCTCCAGTTTGATGAATGCTGAGGGTGGTTTTCTACCCAGCCAAATATGGAGATCTGGGGATACCTCTATGCCCCCTTTACATTTTTTAAAGTTTGAATATTAAAAATTTTTTTTATTAAATTCAATTTAGTTAACATCCCCCTTTACATATTTCATTTATTTTTATTTTTTTAAATAGGCTCTGCACTGGGTGTGGTCCCAGTGTGGGGCTTGAACTCATGACCCTGAGATCAAGAGTTGGAGACTTAACCGACTGAGCCACCCAGGCACCACCCCCCCCCTTATGTGTTTTAAATCCATGCTCTGCTCAATGCCTCTGCTCCCATCTGATGTATTTGTGCTTAGGAAATGTGGGGCAGATGACTGTGGGATGCACTCGAGTGGCAAGACTCAGAAGGGTGCTCTGAATAACCCCAAGAGTATATATTCCTGAGGTCTGTTACAGTTTCTTTATACCAATGTCAAAGATCAAGGGCCCAATTTGTAAGAAAACAACTCAAAGCCTTCATGGTAACTTGGTTATTGTTAAAAACAACCCCACAGGGGCGTCTGGGTGGCTCAGTGGGTTAAGCCTCTGCCTCGGGCTCAGGTCATGATCTCAGGGTCCTGGGATAGAGCCCCACATCGGGCTCTCTGCTCAGTGGGGAGCCTGCTTCACCCTCTCTCTCTGCCTCTCTGCCTTCTTGTGATCTCTCTTGGTGTCAAATAAATAAATAAAATCTTTAAAGAAAAAAACAACAACAACCCCACAGCTCCCCACAAAAAGGGAGAAGTATCTTTCTAAGCCCTATTGATGTTGGGTCATGTGACTTGCTCTGGCCAGTGACGCATTCCAAGATATGATACAGAGAGTTGAAATGTACGCATGAGTGTACACTTCTACATTTCTGCTATCACAAGTACCTGCCCCTGCTAGCCCACTGATCCAAGGAGGATGAGAGACATGTGGGGCAGACCCACATTCAACCAATGGCTCGAGTCTTGATCCTGACTCCCAGCTGACCCACAGCAACAAGAGTGAGAAGAGATTTTTTAAGCCATTGGAGTTTGGACTGGTTTGTTACACAGCGTTACTGTGGCAACAGTTAATTGCTATAGTCCTATTTCAGCCTAAGTATAACACAATCTGTTGGCTGGGCAGGGGATCTTTATGTAAATCCTCATGCCTTTTTGGCAAGGCACCCCACTATACTGCTCGGAGTCAGTCCAGTGTGTCCCCCTTTCCCCTTCTTCCAAAGATGCAGTGGTCCCACGTCAACATCCATGGCTCTCCTCTTCCTTGCCAATATCCTCTGCACCGTCAAAGATGCCCAGTGATCCCCAGTCTTGCTGTGAGGGTGTAGTTATGAACCATGCACACCACTGCAAAGTCTACTTTTACTTTTTCAGCCCACTCTCCCTTTTGGGGAATCTTAATTTAGGATGAATTCAGGGCATTCACCTAGTCAAAATTACACCCTTCCTAACTCTCTCCAGAATGGAACCGCAAGCAGCAACAAAATATTTGTCATGCCTGTATCCCGCAAATGTCATTCTCTCTCTCCAGAAACAATTTTCACCAAACCTAGATTTCAGAAAAGCAATACTTTTGTCAAACATGTGACTGTTGTGATTGTTTAGGTAACAATGAACAACAACCAAAAAAAGACTCCTAAAAATTGACATTATTACCTAAAGTTCCAGGCCTTAAAATTATCCTTCCTGTGGGCCACAAATGAACTCCTCAGTCATTGGTAAGACATGAAAATAACTAAGACATCTTTATTTCATAAAAATATCATTTCCACTCATGTGCCTGGCACGCAGCAGACATTCCACAAATACTTACTGAACTGAAATGTACAGCTGTTCTTTCTCCAGGGACAAGAAGCCAACTCTTGAACAGCAGAAACAAACTTGAGTGTCTTCCTTCAGCAACTCTACCCGAGTAGCCAACCATGGTTGTTTCCCATCTCAAAGACATGTTCAAAATCATTTAGAAACAATCAGAGCTGGGCTGCTAGTCATTTATCCTGTTCACCAAATATTTCCAGCTCTCTCTTCTGAGCACATGGAAGGATTGCGCACTTCCTGGCCCCTTGTGGTTCGATGGAGCGATGGTCAAGGGACTGTGACCAGAAGTGACATGGGTCACTGCCAGGCCAGAGCATTTAATTGTCAAAGCAAAACTCTCCGGGGGCTCTCCGCCCTGTCACAGAGATTGATGACATTCAAGATGTGGATGTTCAGCCAGTTTCATCCTGAGCTAGTGATGACTCTGAACGAACTCAGATGGTTCTGTGGTAGGAGCAATAAATAAACCTGTTCCTGTGTCGCCACGATCCGGGGGGTGCTTGTTTTTGTAGCATACCCTGGCCGATGCTGACTGACAAAGTACCGAACCAGAGTGCTTTGCCATAATTGACCACATCCCCACAAATCACCGCATGGAAACATAGACAGCACTTCTCAGGAATCCCAAAGATGAAGGAAATCTTCAAGGTGTCTGTGTTTTATCCAGATCTGCCATGTGGTCCAACGCGGTTTTCCCTGCCTCTCTTTCTGTGACCATTAAGGCTAGAAAATGGGTGAAGGGGGCATCCTTCTGTAACTGGCTCCTAGGAGTGAACACCTTACTGGAGGGCCTGTGGCTATAAGGACACTGCAGTGTTCTTTGATACTGTCATCTGACCCCTCTCTAATCCCCAGAGGAAGATGGCACATGGTGAATCAACTGCCGTATCAAAAATGCTTCTAAATGTAAACAACGGAAATCAGACAAGCTACGACGAGAGGAGACGTTGGAGATGATTTAATGTGTCAGTTTGTAAGCTGGGTATGTCAAAATCCCAGAGGCCTTGTCCATCAGTCCGTCCACACACACTTGTTAGTATCTATCCTCTTACGGGCTTTGTACTAGGTGACCGAGACCCGGTAGCACACAGTGCAGTTTCCCCAGACTCAGGGTACCCTGCAGGGGGTATGAAGGATGTGGCCACCACGTGGGCAAAGGAACTCTGGCTGCGGTTGGAGCAGCAGTGCATGCCCAATGCCAAAGAGCATAAGCAACTTCTTACAACAAAAAACAAAGGAGGAGAGAAAGAAAAAAAGAGAAAAGTCCCTGTTGTTAAAAAACTTTCCTTCTAGCAGAGGATGACAAAACACTAAACTTAGACACCAATTTAAAATGTCAGGTACCAGTAAACAGACTGCAGAGGATAAAATCATGTAATGATATAGATCAGGGTTGGCAAACTATGACCCACGGGCCACATCTAGCCTACAGCCTATTTCACTATGGTTTGTGAGCTAAGGATTATTTTTAATAATTTTAAATGGTTGAAACAAATGAAGAGAAGATAAGGATTATTTCATGATGCATGAAAGTGATATGCAATTCAAATTTCAGTATCCATAAAGTTTTACTAGAACACAGCCACATCCTGTATGATCTGCCCTGGCTACTTCTCCAACCTCAACAACTGTGGCTCTGGCCCCTGCCCCTAACTCCACCTCCACTGGAGCTACAGGCAAACACCCAAGTCACTTTCCGGCCCTCCCCATGGCCAGTGTGCAATGGTTGTCCCGTCCACCTCACTTCCTTCAGGGCTCTGCACAAGTGAAATCAGATCTGGTAAGTCTCTCCCACCCATCACTCCGCGTCTCCTCCTCCTGCTTGATTTTCTCCATGGGACCACCTTGAGATACTCCACGTTCTAGATTTGCTACTGCCTGCCTCTCCCCCCATTGGAATGTAAGTTCCATGAAAGTCAAAACACTGTCCTCTTTCCTGTTGCCTTTCCAGCACTGAGACCAGTGCCCAGACATAGTATGTGCTCAACAATTCAGTGAATGCACTGTCAACCACGGTTAAGTTCTAATGAGAAGCAAAGGAGATCCTTTACCAACTGGGATGTGATGATCGGTCACAGCTTTCACGACATGCAGGGAGGCCTCAACGTGTCTTGGTTTTATAATGTCCTAATATCTTGGTAGAGATTATAAGAACTAGAGGCAAGAGAGACAAAAGTGGGCTTCACATGCAAGCCACCTAAGAAGAAAGGTCTCCTCTCCTTGCATCTCAACCACATTCCCGATTACCTATAGTTTCCCATCCTCACTGCTAATCTCGAGTGGTAGGAAAGACTTAGGTTTAGAGATGTGCTCAGAAACAAGGTTACTCTCATGTGTGTCCCGATTTCTCTAGGACCTTGAGCCAATTGTGGTGATGATACATGTGCCCAGGAGTTCCAGATCTTACTACATCAGGTTCTACACGGAAGTGTTCATGTGTCCGAACACTATATTTTTGCCCCATAAACTATCTTTTATAAGCTGCTTCCAAAAGGGAGTTCCATAAGGGAACTCGTTCAACATTTAGCATTACTGATATTGTTTTTCCTAGCACTCGTAGGGGTCTACAGTAAAGGCTTATCCACAAGTCCAAATCAGGATTTTTTAAATTAAAAAAAAAAAAGTCACACAAGGAAGACATAAGATACAGGGGGTTCTACTGTATCCTGAATACCAATAATACGCTACGGAGATATGAAAGCTTCAACCAACATTCAGGGTGACTGAGTAGGGGAAGAACAGATCTGTGTATAGAAGCATGTGATTCAACCCATTTAGCCATGGGGTCATAAGTGAAGAAGTTCATAGAAAACATTTCAAATGTCTTTTGTGCCAAGGACTGTGCCTCATCGAAAAGTGAACAAGAACTCAGTAGGCCATGTGACTAGCAACAGTCAATGGGCTTCCCGGTGTGGGACTTAGGATGTGAAAAGAGAGAGGGGAACGGAGGGTCCGCTTCCTGGAGTGAAATATGCAAGATGCACTCAGTTCTTGTTACCCAGTTCGCTCTGGAGTCGATGTCAGGAAAAGGCACGTGACACCAGGCTTACAAAGTCTTGTCGGCCATGGGACTTCTCATGAAAGTTAAGAGGTACCCCACATTCCAGTGGATCTTGGTATCACATACAGTTTGAATGACTTCAACCCCCGGCAACATTCATCCACCAGCGAAGAAGGACGGGGCTATAAGGCAGGATGGACGAGAAGGAAACCAGTTTTGCCAGAAAAGAGTTGGGAAAGCCTATCATAACCTGGAGTTATTCCTTCATCACGCTAGTGATATGTCTGCATCAGGGATGCTGAAAAGATTTAGGGAGGCTGGCTTCATAGGAGTGCTTAAGGAGATGCCAGGATTCCCCATGACAGGAACTGCTTATCAAGTAAACCAAAATAGTGCTGGCCAGACAGTCAGTGTGAATGACTGGACAGTGAAATTGTAGGTATTTATTACCAAATGCCCAAAATGTCAACACTATGGGACTCAGGGCTGTCACAGACAGAAGTGAGTCTACGTAAAGCTTCCTAGAGTTGGGCAGTGCACATCCTGTGCAAATTTACAGGACTATCCCAACCGTAGAATAAAAGCTGGAGAAAACAGACACCAATAAATCCCACATCTAGATGGTTAATCTGATTATATTAGTGAGCCAAGATCAGGCACTGGGTTAACCTTGTTTCTAGAAGAAAATGTGTTCTGCGTAGATTGAGAAACTTAGCAGCTAAACAGCATGTGCAGATTTGAGTTGAGATTTTCAAACAGAATTATCTCAGTCCACAAAGTCCATGCACTGCCGACCCTAAACAGCTCTCCTAAATACAGGTGGCAAGCCTAATGAAAATAGGATGCCTCACCCTAAAGTGGCATTAAGTACAATCATCTAGGGTATCAGTGGCTCGATGCATGGTTGTTGCAGAAAAAATATTCACAGACTCATATGATTAGGGTAGAGGCAAGGCTAGTCAAAGCGAAGATAAGGACAATGTTTAAGGACAGAAAGTGAGGACTGTAGGGGGAAGGGATCCATTTAGGAACAGCCAGGGCTGTGTCTAGACAGGAGGGTGGAGAGAAGAACAGGCTCACAGACCTACTACTGAGAAAGACCCTGAAAATGTCTAATAATAAATGGAACATTTTTATCCCCAAAAGCAAAAAAAAAAAAAAATTCATATCCCAGTGTTCATTACCATCTCGAATATGCTTCCATACTAAATTTTCCTTTAAACAAGAAGAAATTAAGAAGCTTATTCCGTCTTAGATTTTCTCTTAAGAAAAAGGGGTTAAAGGAAAAGCCTAATAACCTATACGGTACAGCTCCTCGTCCCTCACACGGTCCAGTCTCATCTATGTCGGAACTTCTGTTTACTCTAGGCACCCCCCGCCCCTTCACATCAGAAACATTTAATTTAGCTGCGGGTTGGGTAGACAGAAGCACAATGTGTGTAGCTGCACTTTTTAAATGAAACTCAGACATATATTTAAAAAATCGCTAATAGTATATTACTAAGCAAATGATGCTGCATCTTCCATGTAGAAGGTCATGTCTTCTGTCACATGCAAATTCACACGCTTTCTTCCTCCGCCCCAAGAAATAAGTTCATGTGTGATCAGTACATGTGAACCACCTCAAACCTCACCGTGCCCAGGACACCTAGAGAATTCTTGGTGTGTGGGTTCTCTAAAAGAGCAGCAGAACCTAAAACATATTCCTTCTTTCCAACAATTCAAAATCTTCTCTTGTACTGTCAAGTGCAGTGACGTTCAAAGTCAAATGGAAACATTTTTTAAATCTACGCATAATGCTGGGGGGGGGAAAGAAAGCTTCCGTGAACCCAGCGCGTCTGAAGGATTTCTGAGTTTTGTGGACTTCAAAAGAGGTGAACAGCCTGAGAAGTCTCATTTGCTTCAAACAAGTCCGATTTTTCCCCCGTCACTGAGGCTCAACGGTGGGTTCCTCTCTGCCTACCATCTGGCATTGAGCTGCAGCCCGAAGGCTGGCAGCAGTGAGGTAGGGCTGCACGGCTGTGAGTTCTCCGGGGTGCATTTGGAATTTGGAAAGCCAGACTTCCTTTTTTTTTTTTTTTTTAAAGAAAGATTTGAGTAGACTGCCAGACTACTCAAGGTGGCTGTCCCCCAGCACAGTGTTCAACCTTTACAAACCGTATGTCTGTTTAGGCACCGTATGTACATCGGCATTCCACATGGAATGAGAGGAAGACTTGTTCACCCCAGGGACCAATCTTCTCCTGTTGGGGGCGCTATCACCCCTGCCAAAAATATATGTCCTAACAACAGCTACAAAACCTCAAGTTCACATCTAACTTGTCTATTTGAGGCCAGAAATTCCTAAATCAATAACGATTTACTATCTCTTCCATCAAAACAATGAAATCCAAATCATTTTCAAAATAGCTGAAGAAAACAGTCTAATCTGCAAAATACATGAAACTGGGTGAAATATTGCTCAGCCAGTAACAACCCAATTAATTCTTTCGCATTACTCTCAATTCGTCTAGCTCCGAGGCTTGCCCTTAAGGACCAAGGATTCAATTACTGTTGAATTTTACACACTTTAAAAAGCAAAAAAAGCAAACGATTTCCAAAAAACCATTTTTCTAGATGGTAGCGATGGGTATTTTAGAAAACCAGATAGAAACCATCTGGAAAAAGTACTGCACTTGCGATTTACAAAAGAAATTAACTAAAGTAACCAGACTAACGTTTGCTGCTTACAAACAACATGAATGAATGGCCCACACAGTTATCCATGTCACAAAAACAAATCAGTGCTTCATTAGAAAATCACTGTGCCATCTGCATATATAATTGAGGCGAAACGTATCCATCTGAAAAGTGTCTAGAAGGCTCATTCATGTTCTATTACAGCTCCAAAATTAAAAAAACAACAACAACAGCATTTTCCAACACGCATGGCAAGAATCTTAGTAAGCCTAAGAACCAGAACACTCATTAACCAATGAAAGATATCTCTGGTCCGCTACTAGGAGTGTTCTGTATTTTAATATTGTCTGGAAAATCGGGGGAAAAGAAAGAAAGGCCTCTGTATAAACCATAAGAAAACTCTGCATCACACTAAAAATTAAGGCACCTACCTTCACTGGTCCATGTTCATAACTGGAACCCTGCACCAACTGCAGAGAAGACATCATGAAAACATTCAGCACGGCCCACTGTCTGTACATTTTGAGTATTTTAATATCCACTGATTATCAAGCAGTTGACATCAGGCAGCGAGAGCAAACTGTTTCAAAAGGCATTCTCCAGAAGGAAAGTTCGAAACCCCAAGACACATGGAAAAACACAAATAATCAGTTGTGATCAAAATCCAATGAAATGACTTCAATTAGTCAAGGAACGTTTTTGCTCAATCTTATGTGGGGAGAGACTTGAAAAAAAAAAATCTAAGTGCTCTCATGCTCCAAAAATAATCAGGAGGTGCATATGACTTGCCCTTGACATGAAAAAGCACTCGCAATTCACTTCACATCCAGCAAATTAAAACAAAACAAAACAAAACAAAACAAAACTCTCCACCCTATGCCCCAGGTTCTAGTTGCTTTGTGAAGAGGTGGTGTGGCCACCGCAGAAGGCTGGAACCCAATTCTGGATTCAAACTTTTTTCACAACCCTTATGGGAGGTTGCGGAAGCATGTGTCTTAAATCTGACAGAGATTTTGGCAGAAAATGCAGGGAAGTCTTGGCTGTAATCCTGTCGCGTCCCTACCAATAGCAGGGCAGTTTTGAAAACTGACTCAAACCGTCAGGACTGCTGTTATTTTAACGCAGATAACCTGTAACGTGAAACCCCAGAGCACAGGCATGAACGCTGCATGGAAACTCACACATCGACTGTCAGGGACAGGCAGAAAGCAATCACGTATGCTCATAAAACTCACCCGTGAGCAAAAATCACAAAACATTCGGACACACACAAAAAGGGAAACAATGCACGAAATGATTTTTTAAAACAGAAACCTAATAACTTAGATCAAAATGAAGAACACTGATTTTTAAAGAAGCAACAATTGGGTTTATTTGCATGTAGCAGGAAATATCTCACGTGCGCTGCTATAAAAACCGTGTTATCACTTCAGGGTAGAATTCATTAGAAGCATGGGCTCAGTCAGCTCTGGAAACTCGAATGTGCTGAACGGACGGATGCCACCACTGGCAAAATTCTAGAAAGCACGGAGATCTGCTCCTGAGCTCTTCACTGGTTTCCAATCTTTGATTTCCAGGTTTTGGCTCTTTCAAACCCATTTTTTGCATTTCTGAAATCAAGAATGGCCTGAGAAATCTCTTCATTGGTGTTCATCACAAATGGACCTAGGGCAGAAAGAGACGTTCACAAAGTTCTGGGTGACAATAATATTTTATCACTAGAAATGGTATGTATTTCTGGAGTCCTTAACCTGAAACCAATCCAGGCATATGTGAGCAGTAAAAGGCTTTTTTCGCAGCATCCAGTCACTGAGGACTGTAATACAAGTCTCTTGACTAGGATCGTGAAGGATTACAAAGACCAGACTTCAGATAAACAAATCAGATAAATGATTGCCTCCCACCCAGCCACTGTTGCAATCTCTTCATTCAAAACATTCTTGGGCTTGGTTCCGTTACAAGGATTTTGAGAGTTGTGAGGTTTTTCTCTCCCCCCCCCCTTTTTTTTTAACTGAGGGGTAATTGACATGCAACATTATGTTGTATTTTCAGGTGGAGTTTCAGGTGGACAAGTAATGATTTAATATTTGTATATACTACAAAATGATCAGCCCAGTAAGTCTGGTTAACAGCTGTCACCACACACACAGAATTGTTTTTCCTCGTGGTGGGAACTTTTAAGATTTCCCGTCGTTGTTAGTTTGATAGCAGCAGTCGATGTCAAGAACTGAACCGATCTGATGCCAAGAAATGGCAATGTCGTAGTTTGGATGTGTACATGGCAAATAAGGCTGTGTGCTTACATGAAGGGTTTGAGTCATTTTTGAAAATTAGCGGCAACTCATTGGCCATAAACAGGAGATTACAAACATTTTGAGTCAAGAAACTATCATGTTTTGGATTCTCCAGGGGTTGGCAAACCTATTCTGTAAAGGACCAGACAGTATGTATTTTAGATCTTGGGGGTCAAACAGTGTCTGTCTCCACTACTCAAATCTTCTGTTGAAGCCTAAGAGTACACACAGACCGTAGGAGAGCGAATAGGGATGGCTGTGTTCCAATAAAACTTTATTTACAAAAACATGCAGTGGGCAGATTTGGTCCATGGGTCACACCCTGTTGGCGCCTTTGTCTAATTCCTCGGTTTGAACTTGAGTTTTGGTAAAAGTGAAAGAACTGAGGACAGGGGCACAGTGCTGGAAGGAGAGATTGAAGCAGGAAAGAAATGAGGGGCCTGCCTTGCCAGAAGAGGCCAGACCCCTGTGGGATTTGGGTGCGGTCTATGGGAAGAAGTTTGGGCATAATTCCGCAGATGATCAAAAGTCACCGAAGGGTTAAGTAGACAGTAATGTGATCTGATTTCTAGTTTTTCAGAGTCTGGCACCAGGGGAGAGAAGGGGTCTGGCCCGGGAGGCTGAGTAGATGGTACAACTGTTAAGGGCAGCTGAGATCCCGGACGCAGGAGGGTGTGGGTACGACAAGAAGGCCAGCTCTGGCTATGCTGACAGGAAGGAACCTGAGAGACGAGAATGGCTTCCTGGCAGGGGTGCTGGGAGTGTTGTTGGAAACACGGATCTGGGGCTCATGAGAGAAATTTCACCTGGAGACACAGAACTGGACTCTGTCAGGTAGGAAAGAATGACGACAGAGAGCTCATATGCAAAATCAATCCAAGAGGGCACCTTGGAGACATCCACTTCTAAAGGACACACAGAAGAAAGGGAAATGGAACTCAAAATGAGAGCAGATCCTGGGCCAAGGACCAACTTCTTGCACGTCATAATATCGCTACAGTTTGGATTTGTGGAGCACCGCTCCCATCTCCTGATTACTTTCCTGAAAAAATGGTGCACTTCTCGGCTTCCATTTTGACACATTTCTACAGTACGATGTTCTGCTTCTCCATTTCTAATGTGCACGTGAACCACCTGGGAATCTTACTGAAATGCATATTCTGTTTCAGGGGCCTAGAGTGGAGTCTGAAACTCTGCATTTCTCACTGTTCTTCCGGTCATGCAGATACTGCTGGTCTGTGGACCACACTTTGGGAAACAAAGGAAGCACCTGAAGTTTGGAGCCCTCCAAAGCCAAGCCGAGGAAGCTTGTCTCCTCAAATCCTTAAGATGAAGAAGAAAACTAAACCCAGAAAGCATGTTTTGTTTTTCTTTTCCTTTTGTTCTTTTTTTGCATAGTAGATCCCTAAATTTGTTTTTTTTTAAAAATCAAGGTATAATTGACATACATTGTATTAGTCTCAAGGTGTACAACAGAATGAGTTGGTATTCGTACATGTTGTAAAATGATCATCATGGTAAGTCTAGTTAATATTCATCACCACACAAAGTTACAGATTTTTTTCTTGTGATGAGAACTTTCGTGTGTGTGTGTGTGTGTGGTGGGGAGAGGGCAGGGAGGGATGAAGGGGCAGAGGGAGAGGGAGAATCTTAAGCAGGTTCCATGCCCAGTGCAGAGCCCGATACAGAGTTCCATCTCATGACCCTGAGATCATGAGCTGAGCCGAAACCAAGAGTCAAACGCTTAACTGACTGAGCCATCCAGGCACTGCAGTCTGGTGATGAGAACTTTTAAGATCTATTCCCTTAGCAACTTTCAAATAGGCTCTACAGTATTATTAACTGTAATCGTCAAGCTGTATATTACATCCCCCAGAAAGCGTATATTTTTAATTGATCAACTATAAGGGTTATAAACAAGAAAATTATTTGATAGTTATCAATTATTTCGTAAATACTCTTTCAAACTACAGGTTTCATCTTTTCTCTAGTTAAATCTTTACACACCCTCCCGGGTAATAAAAATGGTGTGAGTTCAAGCTCTCATTAGGTAGAACCCCCTAGTACAGTGGAGAGCACAAAGCAGGGGGGCAGAAGACCAGGGTTCGTTTCCCAGCTCCACTACTAATCACCGCTTCCCATCAGAGAAGCCACAGGGCAGAGCGGGGGTCACCCCAACACGGTGAGAAGCAGAAGGGCAGGGTGGCTGGAAATCAGACAGCCCGACTGTGAATCCAGCTATGTGGTGGTGGGCAAGCCAATGAACCTCTGTACCTCCACTTCCTCATCTGTAAAATGGGGATGAGAGTACCAACCTCATAAGTTTGTCCTGAAGATGAAATGAAGTACTAGATGGAAAGCACTTTGACCCTTCATAGTAATGATAAATACTACCCAATTATCTGTTATGTAAATAAATAAAATATATTGATTTCATTTTCCTCATTTATAAAAAGGGACAAGACTACATCGATGTTAAGGACATTTCCTATTTCAACATTCTGTGGCGGTCCATGCTTAATTTGTAGCATATCATTACGGACAATCTCTGATAAGAAAAACAAGGTCCTCAGCTAGTTCATTAAATTGGTATGGTTCCCAAACAGCCAAGAGATGGTTGTGGCTGTCTTTAAACATACATAGGTAAAAGAAAAACTTTCTAGGGTTTAAAAAGTAAGAAAAACCAAAAAAAAAAAAAAAACCCACCCAAAAAACTACAATAAACAAACGAAATAAAATGCTTTGCACCTCTCATTAACTGAGATGTCAAGGGACTTAATCTATCTTGTCTGGTTTAATCTGAGTTTGAAGGCGCAGGCTTAGTTATGCAGTGTTCTCAAGACCTGAGCCTCCGAGAGAGGATTTCTGTAACACAGATGGACGGTGGCCTCGAGCAGACCCTCCCCTTCGGTCACCTAATCTGGTCGGACTCTCATTTCTCATTCTTGGTGCAGAGGCGACTATTAAACTCAAAAGACTTGCATCCCACACCTCCTTTCCTGACCTAAATTCTGGCCGCTATGAATAAAGATTATGACCCTTTATGATCTGTCTTCAGGCTTCTTCTAGAACAACAAACCATTTCAGTGCTCTTCAAGCACGATGAAAGGAAACAAGAACCATGGACCTTTGGCGTGGAAACTGAAGCCCGCAAAATGGAGGTCAACTGCTATTGGCTAAGTAGAGTATTAGCTTAATGTTTTCCCCTGAAGTTATTAATAGAACAAAAAAAAAGAATCTTTTTAAAACAGTAAGTTCTTGAAATGTATGATCAGCTGGGCTTTTTTCCTGAAATCATTATGTATACCTGGGAATTCACGCAAGGAAAGCTGATGCGATGGGATTTTAAGGCACACCAAATTTCATAATCCGATAAGTAGACTCGTTTTATAGGCATTTATCTAAGTAAGTTGGCAAAAAATTTCTTAATAAAAATGAACATGAAGGTGGATTCCAGCTGTTTTTAGATGCTCTTCATTTAATAAAACAATATTATGAGGAAGTCAAGACAAAGTGAAGTGAGTAGGTCCTTATTCCAGGAGTTTCTGCCTCCAACCAAAGTCTTAGTCCTACGATGCCATGGTTCCCTCTATCCATTTTTGTTTTTTAAATAAAGAAGGAGCGACTCGAATATTTTAGAAACTGCTAAAGAAATATTCTTAAGAGGTACCTATTTTTCACTAAAAATACAATGGACTACAAACAGGACTGAAATCACTGTTTTTGGTAAAGATAAAAATGATATTCGAGCAGCAGGCCACAAAACCTTTCTGTAAGTTCAAGTTCCCTGTGACAAAATGCAAAACACTACTTCTGTTTCCCCATAGTCTGACATTCAACGTCCTACAGGTGATAGGTATTATTCCTTTAAAAGAAGGAGACAATGAATATAGAAATAAATGCCATGTATATATTTTCCTCTGATGATGGCACAATGAAACGAAATCCTCAAATTTGTAGGTAAAGAAGACAAAAATCCAGCCACTCCTCCCCGTAATACTATCCATGCATACTACTTTTTAAAAAAAAATTTTATTTATTTATTTGACACACAGAGAGAGAAATCACAAGTAGGCAGAGAGGCAGGCAGAGAGAGAGGAGGAAGCAGGCTCCCTGCTGAGCAGAGAGCCTGATGAGGGGCTCAATCCCAGGACCCTGAGATGATGACCTGAGCCGAAGGCAGAGGCTTAACCCACTGAGCCACCCAGGCACCCCATGCATACTACTTTCAAAGAAAAAGAAAATCAACAGGAAAATTGCCGTCGTTTGGGGCTTACCATGTTGGACAACTGATTCTCTTAGTGGCTCCCCAGCAATTAGAACAAAGTGGCTTCTCTCAGGTTCCTAAAGTTAAGGAAGAGAATATCAAACAATAAACATCCTTCTTTTTTTTGAAGATTTTATTCATTTGACAGCACAAGTAGGCAGAGAAGCAGGCTCCCTGCTGAGCAGAGAGCCCGATGTGGGACTCGATCCCAGGACCCTGGGCTCATGACCTGAACCAAAGGCAGACGCTTTAACCCACTGAGCCACCCAGGCACCCCTAAAATACTTTTCTTTCAAATATCTGTTGATTCACACTTAAATTTCACCACTCCACAGTCATTAGGGAATAAAGCTTTCTTTTTTTTTTCTTTTTTTAAAAAGGTTTTATTTATTTATTTGACAGACAGAGATCACAAATAGGCAGAGAGGCAGGCGGGGGAGGGGGGAAGCAGGCTCCCCGCTGAGCAGAGAGCCCGATGCAGGGCTTGATCCCAGGACCCTGAGATCATGACCTGAGCCAAAGGCAGAGGCTCCAACCCACTGAACCACCCAGGTGCCCCGGAATAAAGCTCTCTTGATAACTGCATTTTTTAAGTTGAATTTTTAGTCATTTAAATGTGATACTGAAAATAAAAATCATTTCTGATAGAAACCACACCCTTTGCTCAGAGCTTAGTGTATATTATGCACAATTGAACTTGCTCACAAATTTGGATCATCCGCATGTATATTAATTATTGTCCTGAGCTATAATGTATGATGATATCTGTAGAGCCTGTTGGCTTAAATAAGTGGTCCTAGACTAGTTTTTAAGCTTCTGTGCCTGTTTTATGTAGTTTTTTTTTCATTCCCATCATTGATCTTTTTAAAAAACATTTTATTTATTTATTTGACAGAGAGAGACACAGCGAGAGAGGGAACACAAGCAGGGGGAGTGGGAGAGGGAGAAGCAGGCTCCCCTCTGAGCAGGGAGCCTGATGCAGGGCTCGATCCCGGGACCCTGAGATCATAACCTGAGCCGAAGGCAGAGGCTTAACCGACTGAGCCCCCCGCAGGTGGCCCTCCATCATTGATCTTAAGCTATTTTCTTGTATTGCTCTATAATAGTGCTTTTCTTTCTTCTACATCTGATACCTCATAGATCTGAAAACCACAAAGCCTAATTGTTAGCATGGTGTCTAAAGCAAGAATAAGTAGGGATTGATCATCTGCGCTTAGTTTAAAGCACTAATCTTTAGTGTATGGAGTTTATGATATCTTTTTTTAAAATATGAACTACCAGAATCATTTTTTGATTTTCAGATGAATTCATGTAAGCACGTTGTGACAGCAAATTGGGTTGCGGGTAGGTAGGGTGATGATGTATAAATAAATAGAACCTGGAAATGGTTAAACAGAGATTTTTTTTTTTTAAAGGGAAAAAGTTGTTTTATTAAAAGTTCAAAAACATGTTTTTTGGCAAAGCTGTAAGGAAACAAGAATGACCATTATTTTTCTAATGGGGATTCAAAATGGTACAACTCATAAGCAGGAGACCATATGATATTTAAAAACAAAAATGTATTTGCTCTCTAATTCGGGAATGTTCAGGAATTTTTACCAACTTGCAAAATTACAAAGTGGCCCTTGAACAAAAACCCGAAGAGATGATCAGTGCGTCCGCTGGGGGACTGTGCTAAATGACACCAGCCCTGGGACTGCAGGGAATAAGTTAAGACTTTTGCAGAAACCATTCTACCCCAACTTGTCTTTTAATATTTTCAAGTGCAGGGCAAAAGAAGAAATCAATTTCAGGCCTGTATAATATGAATTTTTTTTAAATGCATGGAAGTTTAAAATATTATCTTTGTTGAATCCAGTGATAAGTCTTCTGGTACTTGTAACATTATAATGATTTCTAATTAATGAGCTTTGTATCAGAAGTATATAAATATAGGGGCGCATGGGTGGCTCAGTTGGTTAAGCGTCTGCCTTGGGCTCAGGTCGTGATCCCAGGGTAGGGATCAAGACCCACATCAGGCTCCCTGCTCCGTGGGAAGCCTGCTTCTCCCTCTCCCACTCCCCCTGCTTGTGTTCCCTCTCTCGCTGTGTCTCTCTCTGTCAAATAAATGATAAAATCTTTTTAAAAAAGAAGTATATAAATATAATATGATGTAGTATAATGACCTTACCACATATTTAGAAATATGCTATATTAGGAGCACCTAGGTGACTCAGTGGGTTGAGCATCTGACTCTTGATTTTGGCTCAGGTCATGATCTCAGAGTTGTGGGTTCGAGCCCTATGCTGGGCTCTGCACTCAGTGGGAAGTCTGCTTGACATTCTCTCTCTCCCTCTTCCTCGTCCCTCCTCCTTGTGTGCTGCCTCTCTCTCTCTCTAATAATAAATAAGTCTTTAAAAAAGAAAAAAAAATAAAAATAAATATGCTATATTATTAGAATAGGGTAAAGTTTTAATCATTATTGCTTTATTATTTTATTTTAAATTAGACAGACCTAAGACATGCCTCCAAAGAATTACATAATGTTCAGTTCTGCATCAGTGATTAACAAATCACCCTAAACTCAGTGACTTACAACAGTTGGGGTTTCTCACAGTGTGGTGGGGGCTCTTCTTCTGCTCTCTCTGGTGCTGGTTGGGAGGCGTCACAGGACATCAGTGACAGCGGGGGATCTGAGTCATACTGTCCCTGTGTTCTCTGGAAGGATTCCTGTAGCAAGTTAAAATCTCCCGAGTGATCTATAAACCTGTCTCTTTCCCTGTGTCACACTGGCACTGGACATCATAATTAATACTTTTTTCAGTTTCAGGGGGGGGAAAAATCAAATCTTAATTCTAAAGACAAACTTTAGAGACTTTAATATAATAGGACCCGTTTGGAGAGAAATTTTCCTGAGCAGATACCACTTGGATGGTTTTAGAAGGTTCCATTTAGTGCAATATTTCTGGGACCTATTTTACATTAATAGCAAAGAAATGTCAAAAGTAAACCTTACTTTTGGATTTGCATAGATAATCTTCCCTTTTAAAAATTGTTAATGGGAGATTTTAAACCTTGTAATAAGATAAGTAAATCACATGTTTGCCTTAAGGGTATTTCTGGTTAAAGAAACTCTTAATTTGCATTTTCCTCCTTTATCTGAGAAGGTTAATGGTTTGGTGGTCTGGACGCCCTGCTGAGTGCGGACGGAGAAGACCAATCTTGATAAGGAGTAAATGTTTCCATATTGAGTGCTACACAGAAAATATTTCTGGAATTTATTATATTTGGAATTAGGAACATTGTCCATTTGGCCAGCAAGTCAGCTTCAAATTATTCCTAATCTGACATTCAGAAATAGAAGTGTTTAGGGCTCAAACTTCTAACCCCAAGGTCAAAAGTCACACACTCTACCCACGGAGCCAGCCAGGTGCCCCAGGAATGTAAGTTTCTTAATTCAGAAAACATACCTTTTGTGACTGACAAAATATCCCCAGTTTACACGTTTAGGAATGATGGTCAAGTTTAAAAATAAGAGTTTTATTTCTTTTCATACTAGTCTGATCAAATGATGACTTTCCATTTATAATTTGGATAGTAAAATAAAGGGACACTTACAGCTGATGTGAAATGAAAGATGATTTCACCGCCAGGTGTTAAGGAGGCCAGGAGTTTGGATTCCCATTTCAGAAACCTGAATGATGGTCCATGCTTCCTTTCATGACCTTTCCACTAAATTAACCTCTCAGTAGCCCCTTCTCCTCTATCCTAAGCCAGATGTCTGATGTCCTTTTCTTGTTCCTTAAATATATCTTTTTTTCTTTCCCTACTTAGCCTTCTTTGGAGAAAGCTCATCATCTTTCTGGATCTTCAATAGACTGCTGATATGGTTAAAAGTCCCAACTGCTGTTACTTTCAAAAGTCCTCATCTACGGTGACCTTGGGCATACCGTCAAATGATGAAAATCGCGCACAAGGAAAGAGAATGGAGAGCTGTTTCAGAGATGAGTCCCTGTGAGGATCTCAGCAAATGCCTTTTAGGGCTTGATGAAAAGACTCCATATAAAGGTAACGGGGGCCAACGTACTGCTTCAGGTATAATTTCCCCACCTGAAGGTCATGGTCCCTTCCAGCCCAGACCATATATGTCTCTGACTTCAGTTAACCTTCTCAGAGTTCTTAGTTCAGAGTTAGGCCCTTCTGGGTTTCCATGAATAATTTCCTTTTACAAATTGCTCTTGTTATTCCATAAATTCTATTCCTAAGAAATCCAGAGTTCCAAGGATACCAACGATAAATGATCAACGCCCAGGTGAAGGCCCTACGATTTACTGGAGGTGTGGACAGCTTCCCAGCTATGAGTGGTACAGACTCCCAGCCTGATTCTGAAGCTTGAGATGGTGGTAGGACTCTGAGAATGAATCCAAGGGCACGCTTCTGGTTTAAGGACACCTATCATGGTGCTCCATTACCTGAAAACAATCACCAGGAAGAAACTGTGCTTCAGCACGACTTAATTGCATGCAATTGTTCTTACTGGATTTCACTGTTCACACCTCGTAGGCCAATTGAAAGGTAAGAGAATGAACTGCTACCCGTTTTTAAAAAATAAATGGTTACGAATTTTTACCCATAAATAAGCAAAAAAAGTTGTCTCTAGCTTTAATAGAGTGTTTTATTTCTGCCTTTCGATCTATATTTGAAACAAAATGTTCATCTTATTCAGTTACTGAGTTCCCCATGAACGGTGGCAGTTAAGAATTATCTAACCCTTAAACTACAAGTGAATCGGCTGATCCATGAGGCTTAAGGCCTTCTCAGTAGGACATCAATATAAACATGTGTCTCACGGTGACATCGAGCCTTTCATATCAAACCGATGTGCTCCTGGTCAGGGAGCCATCCTGACATCCAGAGCACCCACTGTGGGCCAGAGCCACACGGGGAGCCTGAGCTCCTGAAACAGAGACCATTTCAGGGTCATCAGTACAGCCCAGGATTAAATGCCCAGGGTAGCAGGGGGTTGATCCCAATCTCTAAGAACTCTGAAAAAGTTAAGACTATTTTGAAGCCACTGTTGGGGAGTTTGGGCTTCCTCTAAGAAGTCAAAGTTCTGGCTCAAAGACTCTGAAATCTGGCATAAACCAAGCCCCTTGCGGTTGCTACCTGCCAGGGAGGACTTCAGAGTAATAGTCACGGAGGACAATCCCCCTGTGCAAGAAGACGGGGGTCCCTGAAGCCGAAAATGTGCCGATCTAAGGCAGGTCAAATGCTAGATGGAGCAGGATAGCTGGGAACAGACGCGACCCGCATCATCTTCGGGGCCGCCCCCCTCTCCTGCCCCAGACGACTGGCCACTGTAGAGGAAACCGCCCATTACCACTAGTTAACCAGGAAGACAGGCTTGACTGTGGAAGTAAGGAGTACTGAAAGGGCTAGACGGAAGCCAGGGAGCATACCGAATCCTTATTCTTGGCCACAGCTCAGTGCAAAGGGGATTATGGGGAGCATTAGGAAGTCACATCTTCCTTCTCTAATCCTCAGGCTTAGTTCCAAGTGCAGATGACCCTGAGCTGGGACCATGGAGTGAATCAGGATACTTCAGAGGCTTTTTCGAGCTCTAGAAACTGTTATATGCCCTGAACCCACAGGCCTAAAGTATGAATCCTCATTAGGTAACACGTACCTGACATGACGATCTGTTCAATTAGGCGTTTAGCTCAGTGAACGTTCTAGCTACCATTACTGGGCAGCTGCTAGGTACTAGATCAGGCATCATTAGCACACTTGCCCTGGTAAAGAACCAGAGGAGAAGTACTCTTCTCCCTCCTAATCTAGGGGGACTTGCTGCTATCCACGGACATAAGCATGACATACCGACTGAAATGCTAGTTTTCTAAAATCCTTTTTTTTTTTCCCCTTGAAATCGGTCTCCTGCATCCCTGGCTAGGCTGTGCTCGTACAGAGCCATATCGACCGAAGTGCTCACGACAGGACGGTGCTTCTCGGCTCTCCCAGCTGCCTCCCGCCTTTCCGGCTGCCCCCCACCCCCCAGCCCTGCTGCAAATCTTTCTGGTGGTTCTTTCCAGCTTCTGGAGCCCTTCTCATTTGCAACGTGCCCTCTGCTAGATTATAGGAGGAACAATGGTGTCAAGTTAAAATCAGATAATGTTACAAACAAATCCACTCTCAGGAGGTTCTGGCCTCTGTGTCGCTTCCCCGCCTCTCTCCTGCCTGGGGTCGGCACAGAGGAAACTGCCATTTCTGTAGGTCCAAAGGAGCAGTTTCAAACAGCTCAACCTAGTAAGAGAGGGCACGGACCCCAAGATCTGCATTTTCTCTGGCGCCCAGGAGAATTTTCTTCTACTTGTTTCCTATTTCATGGTGGTGCCTTGGGTGACTAAAGCCGCAGTAGGTGAGCTGCCAGAAAAGTGGGCAAGGATGTAGTAATTCTTCAAATCCACTGCATTCTACAACCCCAGGGGCAGAGCGCGTCACGGCAGTCAGCCCACCTCTCCACCAGTCACCTGCGCACTGAAAGTAGTTCTCATCCCTACTTTGCAAAATTCACCTTGTCAGGAGCTTCTGCAAAATTGTCTCTTCAATCCTCTTTATGAGAAGGACCCAAAGCCACAGGGTTGGCTCAGCGGGCTCACAAGAGAGTGACAGAATCACCCAACGCAATGAGAGAGACCCAGGGAAGAAAGTGACAATCTGGGGACAGACGCTCCTGAGGCTCCTAAAATAGCAGAAACTCTACCTAAGAAGCAGGGGTTGGACCCAAGAGGGACGAAATGCATCATATGCTCTTCTTGGTTCGAAATGGGGCTGACTCGCAAAGGGCTCTCTGTGAGTAAGCATGGATTGATTAATTAATTAACTGATTAATCTCTGTATTTATACTCCTAGGGGGCTGATCCATTTTCACTTCGACTAAAAGTGAAATCAATCAAGGGTCTAAAGAAAGAAAATTAAGAGACAAGGAAGACATGTTGTCTTGTGCTCTCTCTCTCTGACAAATAAATAAAATCTTTAAAAAAAGAAATAGCACAGGTTAATGAAAGGGAATAATAAACTTGTGGCACAGTTTCCTTGCCGAGGGAAGAGAGCAAATTTTCCAGCTGCACTGGAGACGGGCATTTACCTGTAAACCAGTAGAAAGTACAATCTAAGAAAATTAGCGATTTTTAATGCTTACCTTGTTCTCTACCTGGACGTTGTCACCTTCCCCCAGCACTGCTGTGTGATGAGGTGCGATTTTCTGTTGTGCATCCTCAGGTCCTACAAAGAAGATGACCCATGAAATCAAACGTTCTTTATAGTACATTTATCACATGGTTACAAACGTGGTTAACTCCATAGCACCGTAATATCTGTCTCAACCTCAGACTTAAGAGACTTAGGAGTCTCTGTAAATCTCTTGGTTTATTATACCTGTGAATACTAAAGTCTGAAACTGGCTGGTTTCCAATGCAGAAAAAAACAAGGAGGTTTTTCCTCCTTGTGAGTGTTTCCACTTACAATGTCGGTGGCAGGCCTAACAGTTCAATTTATAAGCAAAGTCTTTGGCATTACATGCTAATAAGAACGCTTCCTGGACCAAATTATACACACCTCCCAGGAATTAAGCATACTTGGGAAAGTTAGTAAATGCTATCATTAATTCCTGCCAACAAGTATTTATGGAACACCCACAACTGCCTAATTCTATGAGAAAATCCAAAGATCAAAGCCAATGCCTTTTTTTGTGTTTTTTTTTTTTTAAAGTAGGCTCCACGCCCAATGTGGGGCTCGATTGAACTCATGATCCTGAGAAGCAAGAGTCGAAAACTCTACTGAATAAGCCAGCCAGGCACCTCTCAGGCTCCTTTTACACAAGTAACTCAAATCTCATTGGGAGGAACTAAATATATTTTCATAAAAGAATCAGAGAGTAACTCCCTTGAAAAATAAGTAAGTGGGATAGCTACTGCACTATGAACAAGGCTTTGTGCTAAAGGCTATGTTGGGGGAGGGGTGTCTTCAGAATGGCTACGTTCCTACCCCTTCTATAATGAGACTGACAGATGAAACACAAATGAAATTGTGTCCTAGTACAACAGTAAAATAATGAGCAAAGTTCAATGAGAGAACGGGGCTGTAGGGGCTAACTCAGGTCTAGGGGCCCTAAGGATTGGTCATGGAGGAACGGACTTGAACAGAGCTTCGCAGGATTACAGAGATCTGTGCCACGTAAAGCTAGGGGATAGAGCATTCTAGACAAGACAACAGCCTGTGCGAAGCTGAGGTGTGGGGAACATGCAGGGCGTCTCTAGGGGAAGCGTGACCCGTCCACTACTGCTGTGACATTCCTTTGGGAAGAATGATGGAAATGGAGACTGGCTTCAGATCAAGAAAAGATTTGGAAGCCATGCTTATCCACATAAAGTGGGGGGCCTCTGAATACACAGTGGGATGTGAAATGGTCAGCCCTGTGTCTTGGGGACATAACTCTGGGAGCGGAGCATAGAATAGACTAAGGAGGGATACACCTTAAGGACATTTGGAGACATAAATCTGGGCATCCCCCTGACATGTTAAAGCTAAAGCTGAATAATCAATTAGGGGACGCTTATTTAAGTGAAAACAACAGCTTGAGAAATTATTATATAAACAGACACATAATTTGTGAATTTTGTGAATACTGGAGCGCAAACATAGTAATTTTTTTTTTTTTCCGAGAGAAAGCCTCCCTTCTACCTCCACTTTGGAGATCACCCATGTGAAGCAACAAGGCTCATTTTGATGCTTGCAAATGTGAGATAGGATTCTAACTAACCAAAAGTTCTTTTTTTTAAATTTTTATTTATTTCTTTGACAGAGAGATCACAAGTAGGCAGAGAGGCAGGCAGAGAGAGAGAGGGAAGCAGGCTCCCCGCTGAGCAGAGAGCCCGATGCGGGACTCGATCCCAGGACCCCGGGATCATGACCTGAGCCGAGGGCAGAGGCTTAACCCACTGAGGCCCCCAGGCGCCCCCCGCCCCGGCCCCGAGCAAGAGTTCTTAACCTGGGGTCACTGCAGTCCCAGGACCCACGGCTAGAACTCAGAGCAATCACTGAAAGGCAGTTTTTCACGAACACGGAGCTGAGGTGCAGCCTTTCCTTCGGTCATGAATGTAGCCAACAACCACTGACTCTGTCTCCAGGAGAGATCACAGGTGTTTCCCCTCCCGTTACAGTGCCGTGGCCATCTCGAAACACCCTTCATGGGAATCACTGCTGAGAACGCAGAGTAGAGCAGCTGCTCAATGGTGTTCTTTCAGATGTCATCCAAGAAGCACACCTAGAACTCTACTGCAAACTTCTGCTTTTACCATTTTAATGATTTCATTGAATTAAAAAAACAACACTGTTCTGAGGTGGAGACTTGGCAAATGACAAAAGGGTCCACGGCACAAAAGAAGATTAAGAACCTCTGTCCCCAGGGCGCCTGGGTGGCTCAGTGGGTTAAGCCTCTGCCTTTGGCTCAGATCAGTATCTCGGGGTCCTGGGATCCCAGCCCCGTGTGGGACTCTCTGCTCAGCAGGGAGCCTGCTTCCCCCCTCCCCGCCCCCACCCAACTCTCTGCCTACTTGTGATCTCTGTCTTTCAAATAAATAAATAAAATCCTAAAAAAAAAAAAAGGAGCCTCTGTCCCAGAAGGGGTGTGCTAGTCAATGTTTAAAACTAGCTTTCAGGGGCACCTGGGTGGCTCAGTGGTTTAGGCCTCTGCGTTCAGCTCGGGTCGTGATCTCAGGGTCCTGGGATTGAGCCCCGCATCGGGCTCTCTGCTCAGCAGGGAGCCTGCTTCCTCCTCTCTCTCTCTCTCTCTGCCTGCCTTTCTGCCTGCTTATGATCTCTGTCTGTCAAATAAATAAATAAAATCTTAAAAAAAATAAAAAATAAAACTAGCTTTCAGATAAAGGGCTAGTATCCAAAATCTATAAAAAACTTATCAAACTCGACACTCAAATAATCATCCAATCAAGAAATGGGCAGAGGACATGAACAGACATTTCTGCAAAGAAGACATCCAGATGGCCAACAGACACATAAAAAAATGCTCCACATCACTCGGCATCAGGGAAATACAAATCAAAACCACAGTAAGACACCACCTCACACCAGTCAGAATGGTTAGAATTAACAAGTCAGGAAACAACAGATGCTGGTGAGGATGCAGAGAAAGGGGACCCCTCCTACACCATTGGTGGGAATGCAAGCTGGTGCAGCCACTATGGAAAACAGCATGGAGGTTCCTCAAAAAGTTGAAAATGGAGCTACCCTATGACCCAGCAATCACACTACTGGGTATTTACCCTAAAGATATAAATGTAGTGATCCAAAGAGGCACGTGCACCCGAATGTTTATAGCAGCAATGTCCACAATAGCCAAACTATGGAACCTAGATGTCCATCAATAAATGAATGGATAAAGAAGATGTGGTCTATATATATACAATGGAATACTATGCAGCCATCCAAAAATAAAATCTTGCCATCTGCAATGAGGTGGCTGGAACTAGAGGGTATTACGCTAGGTGAAATAAGTCAGTCAGAGAATGACAATTATCCTATGATCTCTCTGATATGAAGAATTTGAGAAGCAGGGTGGGGGCCTTGGGGAGTAGGGAAGGAAAAAAGGAAACAAGATGGGATCGGGAGGGAGACAAACCATAAGAGTCTCTTAATCTCACAAAACAAACTGAGGGTTGGTGGGGGGTGGGGGGGTAGGGAGAGGGTGGCTGGGTGATGGACATTGGGGAGGGTATGTGCTATGGTGAGTGCTATGAAGTGTGGAAGACTGATGAGTCACAGACCTGTAATACAGGTCAAATAATACATTATATGTTAACAAATAATACGTTATAATGTATTATTATAACAATACATTATAAACAAATAATACATTATATGTTAATTTTAAAAAGAAATAAAGAAACAATTTGAGAAAAAGAAAGGATTAATATATATTTGAAATAGAATTACTGAATAAAATGTTTAACTGAAAAAAAAAAAAACTGGCTTTCAGGAAGGAGTGGGAGAACGAACCCAATTTGTAGCACGTGCTCATTTCCATGGCGTAAAGGCTCCCACTGTGGGCAATTTTCAAGTTACCGATGTAAGGCGTGAGGTCAGGGAAGAGGTGCACAATCGGCCCCTTCGAGCCAGCGACAGCTGGCCCAGCACACCACCAAAGGTCCTTTCTCTATTGAAGATTTAGGTCAGCAGGGGCCATGGAAGTGAACGAGAGGCCACCACGGACTTTCTACTCATGTACGGATTTAGCAATAGAACAGAGGTCTGGGAGTCTAAGAATAATCTCACTTAGAACTGGGTAATATCTTTAATTGTGCGATGAAGAAGCATTTTATTAAAGGTGCTTTACTGAGATGCCCTGGGGGCAATGGACCATGTCTTTTATCTTCAACTCATTCATACAAAACACCCAAATACGTCACCCACAAGGTCTACTCCTGGCCCCTCATTTTAGAGGGAATATTTTAGAATGTCCCACCCAACAGAAGCCCCAACAACTTCTACAGCCCCTCTCCTGTCGTTATGGAGTGGGCTGGCGAGGGACAACTCTCCAATAATGCAGAACCGGGTTCCTCTGCACCTCCTCGCCAGGGAGCTCGCTTGACTGCCGTGTTCCCGGGTCTATGAGCAAACACGAAATTAGAAACAAAGACTTCGTGTTTTCCTAAGAACGCCAATCATCACTTTATTTGGAACACCATTTCCGCCCACCCTCTTTGCCGCTCAAGAGGAGGAATCATAGTGCTGATTCTGAAGAGACTCTGTGAAATGCTCCGGCTTATGGCTGACCTTCGTTGCAGATGCTGGAGTCAGGTTTCCAGGTCATTCTAACTGTACCTTGAGCTTCTATATTGTTTTAGGAAACGTTTAAAACAGGATCCCCGAAAACAAAGACTGCTTCTGTCATCTTATCGTTTCTATGCTATCTCACCCACCTGGTTATCTCCTGGACCTAAAATTAGTCGCAAAGAAAATATACTTTATTGTGTTTGACTACTTTCAATTACACCAGAGCCAAATCAGATACTAAATAGTTTCCATCGAGAAGCTTCGCCAAGAATGTTGACTCTAATAGGGCAGTTAAGGAAGACGTACGGGAAAACAATTGAACTGCAAATAGTTTGGTTTGCCGAAACAGTCCTGAAAGGGCAAAATACTTTAACACATATTTTCAAGTTAGTGCCGCGGTTTCAGCGTGTGAGCTTGTCCCCATATGCCCGATTTCCTTTCTCTTGTCTTTACAAGGACACCCACGCCAGTGACGGGCCATTCTACCAGCGATGGCACTTCCACTAGAGTCTGATTTCCTCAATTGTGTATGTACAGTGGAAGCTCTCTTATCCGATGCAATCAGGATCATTAACTGGAAAAGACAGTCAACCGCCTCCGACATTTTAAATTAAAGCGCAAATGTGCATACATTCGCCAACTTTTAGAAATACAGTCAAGGTGGGTCAGCTGATTGGACTGAAGCCCTGTCTCTCCAAAGAGTACATGACTGCAACCACTGAAATCCTTCTAGATGACTAGTTGCTCCCATTCTTTTTCTTTCATCTTTCCCATTCTAATTCAAAAGCTCTTTTTTTAGCAATTCCCTTATACAAAGCATTTGGCTGAGTTCTAAAAATTCCGACTTTTCTTGTTTTTTTTTTTTTTTTAAGATTTTATTTATTTGAAAGACCGCAGGAGTGGGGAGTGATGGGGAGGGGAAGAGGCAGAGGGAGAGGGAGAAGCAGGCTCCCTGCTGAGCAGGGAACCTGATCTTGGGGCTCGTTCCCAGGACCTGGATCGGGACTTAAGCTGAAGACAGACGCTGAGCCGACTGAGCCCGACTCTTTTGATACCTACTTCGTTAATTTACATATTGCTTAATTAAAGTGCCTCATTGCAATCACAACTGCCTTTAAAGTTCAATTTGGTTGCAGGGAGTAGCAATGGGCAAGCAGACCAGGGTTGCTCGTCATCCTGGGTGTTCAAAGCACCTCACAGCAAGGTATTCCTCATGGAAGGAACACACTGCTCAGTCCAGTTCATTCTAGGTGAGTGGAGGTCAATTCGGAGGCCTTCTAGCGTTTCTCCCCTTTTACTGAGATCCAGGGTCCGTGTCAAACTTAGTACCACCCAGAACCAGAAGCAAAGGGCTAGGCACAAACTAAGCACGAATAAATACTTACTTAAGTGAGTCTGACACATTTCACTACCTTCAGAGTAAGCCAGTTAGGTGTCATTTCAATAACCACAGACAAATATTTTTAGATTTCTAAATGTACTTTCTCAGCCAAACAGTATACGTGATACTGGTCCCTCTAGGAGTGACATCCAAGCTGATAAACCGTCCCGCGCCGGAGGGCTACGGGGTATAAACTCCTCTATTTGATCTGTGTTAATGTCTAATGTCATTTTCATCTCAGCGCCAGGGAAGGGGTTCAGCACCAGTTTACTTGGCATCTATTGGCTTTCTGACTGTGTGGTTTTCAGTTTTTTTGTTTTCTTTTTCTTTTTATCATCTACTGACTGCACAGATGTCAGCTGAGGGCTGGTCAAAGGACTTGATGCCTCAGTAGAAGACGATTGTCAAAGATCTCACTCCAGTAATCTGTCATGTTGAAACCTCCACCTGTCCTTACTCAAAACTTACCAATGTCTGTCTTTTAAGAACTTCCTGCATCAATTAATATTTTGAGTCCCCCTGAATCCCCATTTAATGGAATCTCCCCAGATTACTTTCTCAACCCAAATGGCAGTCTCTTTATTCCAGCTCAACGCACACTTATAACATCTATTCCAACAGAATGGAGGAGCACGACATTTTGGAAAAGACAATTACTTGCTTATTGGTTCCTGCCATCTGTGGTTTGCTGGTGCCATCCAGGTTTTAAAAAGCAAGATAAAATTGAGGCGGTGAAGTCAGAACGCGTTTTCTGGATTCTCTCTTATAGATTTCATACATCAGTACATATTTAATAGCTTTCGGGCTTTGTCTTTTTGCCTCTGGCGGTTTGTTCTTGCCCTTTTGTTTTTCTCATTAACATCTCCATGGGGGGGTAGGAGGAAGGGAAGTAGATAAAATTCAAATGAGATCATTTGGCCAGTCACCGACTGGCTAAAGCAGAGTCCCCAAAGGCCAATATGCGAGCTGGATTCTCTCCACCGTCCAGTTTACCCCGGACAGATGTAAGTCTGCTCCAATGCTGCAACTGTGACCCCATTTCCTGCCAGATGTTTTGCACTAGTGGCCCACAGTCATGAGAGGGGACCAGGGCAGTGACTAGAAACGGCTCAGAAAACTCCTGCCTTCTCAAGAAAAACAAGGGGACGTATAGACCATTCTTACCCCTTCAGCTGTTGAGCTTTTCACTTGTTAAAATCTTGGACCAAAGGTTTGCTAGGAAACAGGGCTCTAACTACTGATGAAAACAGATTTTGAGTGGGTGCCTGGGTGGCTCGGTCAGTTAAGTCTCTGCCTTCAACTCAGGGAACACACAGGCGCACAGGCGCGCTCTTCCTCTCAAATAAAATTTTTTAAAAAATATTTTATTTATTTATTTGACGCAGAAACACAGCAAGAGAGGGAACACAAGCAGGGGGAGTGGGAGAGAGAGAGAAGCAGGCTCCCAGCTGAGCATGGAGCCTGATGCGGGGCTCGATCCCAGGACCCTGGCATCACGACCTGAGCTGAAGGCAGATGCTTAACCACTGAGCCACCCAGGCGCCGCCCAAATTCTTAAAAACAGGTTTTGAAGGGAGGAGGACGAGGGGATGGACAAAATGGGTGAAGGGAAGCGGGAGGTACAGGCTTCCAGTTACAGAAGGACTAAGTCACAGGGATGAAATGCACAGCATTCAAAATCAATCAATCAATCAATCAAAAAATTGGGAGGGGAGGCACACCATGGCGAATACAGGCCTTGATATCAGAATAGTGTTGGATGGAGACAGCTGGGAGCACCAGGTGTGGTGAGCACAGCATCACCGACAGACCTGTTGAATCGCTACGTGGTACCCCTGCAACTAATGTCACGCGCGTGTCAACAATACTCCGAATAAAAAAACAGGTTTTGAAGATCATTTGTTAACTTTTTTCTCCGAGTCATCCTCCACACCACCATTTAAACCAAAATCAAATAGGAGCGTTTGTAGTGTTCCAGAAGCTAAGAAAGGTTTCTACCTCTGTAGATGGCTGAAATGTATCAAAATAATAGCATTTTGTGACACATGAAAAAGACATGCAATTCACGCTTCAGTGGCCACCTCAACGGCTTCTGGATTACTGGATTACCGGATTACTGCAGCTGCTTTTGTGCGGGGAGGGCTGGAAAGAGTCCTTGACAACTAAAACTGTCCAGTCCACAGAGATGAAAATATTTATTATCTTGGCCTTTATAACAAGTTTGTTGCCCCTGCCTTTTCTCATCCTACACCAACATTCCTGCTCTCCCTCCCACCTCGGAATTCACCGTGCTCCCTTTGTTACTTTCCATTTGCGCAGGTTATTTTGTTTCTCTTGAAATCCTAAATCAATGGGTGCTACCGCCACAAAACCAGTCTTGACTCTCCACATGTATCAAGTACGTTGTGACACTCAAGATTTTCAAAAGCTCTTAGAACAGATGATGCGTCGCCTCTTTCAGACGGTTAATAGAGTTTAATTGTGATACTTGTGATATTACTACTATTTTTTCAAATGCTGAAAGAAATGAATTTTGCTTCTGACCCGTAATTGAAATGCTATTCGGTGAAAGAGGAACTAAGGCCATTTTTACTGTATAAAATCAAAATACATGGATTTGTATTACCACTATTTTCCAGGAGAGTAATTTGAGGCAACTGAACTCTTTCAGAGATTATGAAGAATGGTTTAAGTGGCTCTGGGGGTCGCCTTCAAGTTCGGAGCAGATGTTATCAATAAGGCAGCGGTCGGGGCTGTATTACCCCAGGAGGTGGCCATGTTGGGGCCCTGTGAGGTTGAGTGGCACGCATCACTGTCGTGAGGGGCAGGGAGGGGGCGGGAGAGGCTGATTCTCTTAGTTTCGGTCTTCCCAGCAACACTGTCTGGGATGCAGATTTAAGGGCAAGGAATTTACCCGAAGTTGGACACAGGCAACAAGAGAGTTAGGAGAGTTAGGTCAGGGAAAGAGGACAAAGAAGAGTGTGCTCTCAAGCCTGTGCCCACTGTGGGTGGCTGGGACATAAGCCCATGGGGAAAGGCTTAGAAAGGCCTCACAACACACAGCCCTCCGTTATCCCACCTGAGGGATGAGGTAGCTTCTGGAAATGTCAATCCCCCAGCACCTCTATTCTGCCCTGTGTGGGGCAAAGAGAGCAGCCTTCCCCATTTCAGAGACAGCTTCAGGCCATGAGACACGGATACCCCCGGTGAGTTGGAAGTCGTCAGGGGGCACCGTGGAGATGAGGCCTCGGGGGTGTGGGGAGGGCACCTAGAGCATCTGCGACAGCAGTGTTCCGTCGGGCCCACAGAGAGATGCGCTTCCAGGATGACAGGGCGGGTGGGGACAGATGCAGCAGGAGCCAGCCTACAGGCTCGACTGGGAAAGACAAGTTCAATGGGGGAGCTGCCGAGTTGTCACTGTACAAAGATTATGGAACGCGGCATGGGAAACAGGACGGGGGAGTCCTTGGTTCTGGTCCCGGGTCCACCAAGGCATAAGCGTGGCAAGTTATATAACTTCCATTAGACTTTACTTTTGTCATCTATAAAATGACAGTTGGGGGCGCCTGGGTGGCTCAGTAGGTTAAGCTGCTGCCTTCGGCTCGGGTCGTGATCTCAGGTCCTGGGATCGAGTCCCGCATCAGGCTCTCTGCTCAGCAGGGAGCCTGCTTCCCTCTCTCTCTGCCTGCCTCTCTGTCTACTGTGATCTCTCTCTGTCAAATAAATAAATAAAATCTTTAAAAAAAAATGACAGTTGGTTGAGTCTTGAATGGCCCTCCCAGACCAGACTCAGCAAGAGACACGTATACAACCCTTAAAATAAGAGACCAACTCTGAAATTTCTCAGCGGCACCTGGGACTGCAAATTCACCTCCTTCTGCCTTCCAGGAGACAGATTCCTGCTCCCCTCAGCCTCTTAGAGCCCCATCCATCTATCAGCACAGAGATCGCCAACCTCTTAACAAGGATGTCAGCCCACATGACCATGCCTGGACCTTACATCCACACATAGGGCACAGTAAAATGGTGGCTGTCGTGTGTTCATATTCCCCTCCCTCACTGAACATGCTGGAAGCTGAGACGTGCCCTGTCCCGGGCTTGCCGGGACGTACTAGGATGTAGAGAGGGCTGGCGCCGGACAAGAGGGCAGCACAGTACTGGATTACATGAGAGGTTTCATCTTGCTTTCTCCCGCTTCAGTCCTTCAAATTACAGTGCAATTGAATCCAAACAACATCGTCATCACTTACCAATATACACATTCTCAGATATGGTATAAATGAAGCTTGTCCATCCTGGAAAAGAACCAGCAATGTTAAAAGGTTAGTGTCCATAATGCCAAAAGGAACAAAGATTAATAATATATTCAACCAATCTCTAGGAAATATAAATATATCTAATAGATATCAAAGATAAATTGAGATGAAATCCTTTATTTTCTCTTAGATGCACAGTTAAAATTTAAACTTCTGTGAGCTGTTAAAAACACACACTCCCACATGCGTGCATGCATGGACACACGTATACATGTAACCCTATACCTAAACGATTTGGCCCACCATGTTTAATATCTACCCAAGTAGGCAGTATACAGCTCCCCCAACTACAAAACCATATCCCAACAGCTGTATTAACAAACCGTCCCCTCCAGTTTTAATGTCCTGCTAATAACTGCAACACCCCAGTCTGGCTTATCTTTAGTTCATTGTATATCCAGGTAGTTTCAAGCGTGAAGAAAATTCTAGAAACACACTTTACTTAGTTGTACTTGAGTCTCTAGTGAAGTCATTCCTCTTCATCTATCCTAAAATGGAGGTTCAGTTCCAGGGATTTGGGGATGCACAATCTTTGGGGTACACGTGGGGTTCAGATGGTCTGTGCACTCGCTGGAACTGCGTACCCAATTTTTCAAGCGTGTGTGCTTTTCTGTGAGGTTATACAGCATTCAGCAGACTCCCACTGTGACCCATGGGGCCACGATCTCAGAACCACAGACGACCTGCCTCTTGTTCTCCCAGTGCCAGGCAGCACTGGGTTTCCATGGGTCTTCGTACCCATGACCCAGAAGGGATGCTGCACGGCCACCGGGAGACCTGAAGCCAGGAATGGCAAACTCAAAACAGAAGCAGGACATCACCTGTGTGCCGTCAGTGGAAAAGGAGAAAATGTGGGATGGTAGAGTTCAAGGGAACAAAGCAAAGGCACGTGTGGAAGGATCACGGACGACAACATATACTCTAGGGTTGCGGGTGCGAGGCCAGGCGGGTTGAAACACGCAGGAGAGAAGGTGTAACTGATAACACTCGATATCGACCAAGTCTGGTTAAGAAAATCCAAAGGATGGCGAAACAAACCAAGACACTTGGGCGGACGCCAGGGGAGGTCTTTTCACCCTCCCATTGCCCAGTTTTTCCTCTCTGAGATTTCACCAACCTCAGCTGAAGGCCTCTGGAAGTTATTCGACTTGCTGATGGCTCACTCCCCCTTGGTGTCCCTTACGGACCCACATGCTCAGTCTCCATGCCAACAACACTCACTCCCGCACATGCACTGTGGGCGGAGTCACTGGGATGAAGAAGGCCCAGCTGGAATGTGTGAGTTCTGCAGTTTGGCGGAGGGAGGTTCGTGATGCAGAAAGCCCAGGCCAACGATCCACAGCCCCCTTCCGCGTGTGTTATCGGGGCGGGCCCGGCTCTACTACAGAACAGCTCTCTCTGCTTTCTCATGGCGGCTCAGCCTCTCCAGTCCTACTGGGCCTGATGCGAACCATAATTCTGCAACAAAACCTCTTTCCTCGCTGATTTTTTATTAAAATAAAAAATCCACCACTGAACATTGTTTACATTGATTTTTCAAAGTGCAAACGTCTTCGCTGTGTTTCTCTGATTATTAAAAAAAAAAACCCTCATGCACATAAAATTCAAACATATTTTAAGACTTGGAAGTGTGCAATCTCTAAATTGAAAATCTTTCTGAAATCTTCATCCTTGGCCCAACATCGATATTGCTAACAATTTGATATTTATGTTTTCAGTGTTTTTGTTTTCTGCGCTATATATCATTTGCTTAAAAGCCTGAACAAACTCAATGTTCTATTCTGAATACCTTTCCATGTCAAAACAGAGAAATAACTCATCCTCAGGAAAGACTGCAAAGCATTCCAGTGGAAGGACGCGTCATAATTTACGCAACCAAGCCCCTCTTTGTGCTGGAAAGGTACTAAAAAATTAATGGCTTCTGAGTTCGACAAAACCTCAAAGCTCTCAATTGCTCAACTGCGTTTTTACTGAGGTTTACTGTGATTGTCCTAATCATTTCTTCTCTGCCCTCTGTGCTTCATTCCTACGCACCCTCCAAACAGAAAACTACTCCACACAGAATTGCCATTGGTCTGTTTTCTGTTTTATCTTTATTCATGATCCAGAAGGATCAAACATTTGCTCAAAGTCATGGCCAGGTCAATGGAGTAAGTGCATTCACCTATGTTTGCCCTTGGAAAAGTCTTCTATTAGCTTACAGAGCCCCTCCTCACCAGCAGTAACAAAATTCACGTTACTGGGGGGAAGGCACACAGCATTAGAGGGAATGGAGTCAAAACAGGGGGCGAGGGGGGCGGGAATTGCCTTTCTTCCTTCTTTTTAACATGTTGTCCAAGTGCACGTGCCCCTGGTAAACCTGAAAGAGGACTTCCAACTACCTACGTTTGGTCCTCAAACTTTCTAATTGAGTCCATTCTTTCCAACTTGTCTCTTGGTTCAGGCAAAAGACCTTGGGGGCAGGGCCCCCCCCCCCCCCCCCGCCATGGGACCTGAAACTACCCCGTCAAGCAGTAAGGACCGCCCTGAGCCAGCAAGACCCCTCCCACGATGGATTTGCCCTTCACCGCCCACCTGCGGGTACCCACCCCACCCGTGTCCCACATTTTCCTTCTATAAACCGGGATGTACTTTCAGCACTTTGGAGACAATCTTTGAGATACGAGTTTGCAGTATTCCCAGTGTGGGAACAAATGAATAAACTCCTTTCTTGTTTCACCACTACTACTTTCTCTGCCCTCTTCTGACTACAGTGAAACAAGAGTCCAATTGTGTGAACGCTTCCTATATGTTTAAGAACCAGCGCATTTTATTAGAATTCCTTCTCTGCAAGAGTAGGCCTGCATCAGCAAAGCACTCTCTGGTAAGATTTTGGGTCCTTCTCATCCTTCCCTGCTCCCTCCCCCCAACTTTATGTCCTGCACCAGGAATTAATACCATCCCCCCATTTTTATTGCTCTGTCAGAGGTCACAGGCCCTATAGTTTCCTTTCTTCCACCAACGGGGTCTCCAAGCTACTGGGTCCGGGCAGCTGGGAAGCTCTTCCCCTCCCTCAGGCCACGACAGAGCAGGGGACGGAGGTCTCATTTCACGTCTGGCCCCGTAGGACGGTTTAATCAGCACCACATGTAAGTGGGGCTTCCTTTAGTCAAACATTAAAAAAAAATGTAAGACTTTTAAATATGAAAATCATTTTCTGTGGCTTCTGCTCTCATTCCCAGGGAGGTTCCTAATTCTTGCCAGTGTCCCTAGTGAGAACTTTTCCTGGCCTATGTTCCTTGCTTTAACCCAGCTCATTCTCCTCCTGCCTGAGCCAGAGAGTTCCTTATTTCAGTGAATTTTGCAGCTACTCCCTATACATGGGATGTGGGAAACCGAGGCACAAAGGAAAAAAATGTCCTTAATACTTATAGCCCGTGGACAAGTCCTTGAAACAGGCAGAGGGACATTCCTCCAGAAACTCAGCTGCCTCGCTGTTACTACTTTGCCAAGGCAAGAGATAATCTTAGCCTGATTCCCAGGATCCTGTAAGTCTACTTTAACATTTAAAAATTCCTTTAGAAGGGCGCCTGGGTGGCTCAATGGGTTAAGCCTCTGCCTTTGGCTCAGGTCATGATCTCAGGGTCCTGGGATCGAGCCCTGCATCGGGCTCTCTGCTCGGCGGGGAGCCTGCTTCCCTCTCTCTCTGCCTGCTGCTCTGCCTACTTGTGATCTCTCTCTCTGTCAAATAAATAAATACAATTAAAAAAAAATAAAAGAGATCGATTCAGGGATATGGTAGATTAAGTAGGATCACTTTTTTAAAAATTCCTTTAGAAACTTCCTTTATCTCTACTTCCCCCCATACCAAGATACATGTTGGCAATCACCCTCCAAGCATATGGCCCACTGATACACATCTGAAGGGTCTCGTGACTGAGTTTTTATTAGACAGTAATAAACGACCTTTTCCTAACAACAGCTAGCCCCCTCAATGTCCTGGACATCTTGTCTCCAAAATTCCCTGGAGACTTATGCTCTCCCTAACCCCTTCCCAACTTGAAATTATATAATCAGTCACCCATCACAACCCCAATGCCGCTCTTTCTGCCCACAGGTCCTGTCCCCGGGCTTTAATAAAACCACCATTTTGCACTGAAGACATCTTGAGAATTCTTTCTTGGCCGTTGCCTCTGAACTCTCCCCTCCCCCCGCCCCCACTTCAAACCACATCACTCATGACAACTCCCCTTCCCCTCCATGGCTCTAAGTTCATCTTGGGGAAGTAGCTCCCTCCCCATGGACTTCAAGCCTAGTGGTCTGGGATGGAAGGTGACCCACCTGATCGTCTCCTCCCCCTCTTCACTTAAGCAAATTCCTTTTTTAATTTTAATTTTGAAATAACTTCAGAATACAGAAATGTTACAAAAATAATATAGAGAATTACCATATCCCCCCCACCCAGATTCTCTAAAAGCTTACACGTTCTCACCATATGCTTCATCATTCTCTCTAGAAATACGTATCTCTTGTCTTCTGAAATATGTGAACAGGTTTACAGATATGATATCCCTATACTTCGAAATAATGCAATATTGTTAAAAAAAAAAAAGAAGTCCAAAATGGAGTCATTTGTCACCCCAAGCCAGAAAGCCAAGACTTAAGTACAACTTCTTTATTTGAGAGAGAGAGAGAGAGAGCGTGTGCACAGACAAATATGGGGGGTTCTCAATCAGACTCCCTACTGAGTCTGGAGCCCCACAAGGGGCTCAATCTCATGACCCTAAGACCTGACCTGAGCTGAAATCAACAGTCAGACACTTAACTGACTGAGCCACCTTAAGGTGCCCCTTAATTACAACTTGCAACTTCTCCCAAAAATGTGCCCTTTTAAGAGTCTCCCTGAAATGCCCTGACCAGGCCTAGTGAGGTCATCTGCATGATAAAAACCCTTTGTTGGGGGGAGTCCCTTCCCACAAAAAGGAAGATATCCAGAACTGAAATAATCCTTTTTCTTTCACTAATATCTTGCCCCATCCTTCTACTGCCCTAGAAAAATCTTCCATTTTGTACAACTCCCGGGAGCCCCTGTCTACTTACTAGTAAGTAAATCATGACTGAATCATGAACTCCCGAATAAAGCCAATTCAATCTTCAGATTTACTCAGTTCAATTTTTGTTCTTTAGCAGGATATAGTTCCTAAAAACAAGAATATTTTCCTACATAAACATATTTAGAACAATTATGAAACTGATATAATACCAATGGAAAAAAAATACACAAATATCCAAATTGGGCCAAATGTCTCAATAATGCCTTTTATGCCAAACAAAAACAAAAAACTAAACAAAACAAAAAAACCAACCAACCAACCACACAAAAAACCCCAAAACAGAAGCCCAGGCCAGGCTCTAATCCTGGGTCACGGGCTGTATTTAGTCCCCACATCGAATCTCCTTCCACGGGCAACACTTCCTCAACGCTTTTCATTAAAAGCACAGACCAGTTATTTTGTAGAATGTCCCTCAGTTTGGTTTTGTCTGATGTTTCCTCATCCTTAGACAAAACTGTTTCATCCCTCAACTTTACTTTTTTAAAGAAGTTGTTTATTTATTTGTCAGAGAGCACAAGCAGGGGGAGCGGGAGGGGGAGAAGCAGGCTCCCCGCTGAGCAAGGAGCCTGATGTGGGACTCGATCCCAGGACCCTGGGATCAAAACCTGAGCTGAAGGCAGATCCTTAACTGACTGAGCCACCCAGGCATCCCTCATTCCTCAACTTTAGAGAAGAGTTCCTTTTCAGGGTCTTAATTGTTTAAATTCAGAAGAGCACAAAGGAGGAAATCATGAATATATGTGTTGCCTTATTTCTTATTTTTCTTTTCTTTTACAGATAAAATCATAAGTGAGAGAGACGTCCCCTGATTGTGTTCAATCCATTTGCTACACACAGCTAACGGGACCTTTCACTTAAAACCCTTCAGTGGCTCCCTGTTCTCCCGGACCCGCCCAGACGCCAGCCCTGGCAGACAGACTCCTCTCAGGCCGGTCCTACTTCTCCAGTCCTGTCGCCCCTCCGCTTGTCCTCCCTCCTCAGTTCACTCTTACGCAGCAAATCCCTCCAGGGGAAGGAGGAAGTGGAAGGCAGCAGCCAGCCTTACAGGGACCTCGTGGTACCACGGAAAACAAGGCAACTAAGCAACAAAATCGAACACAATCACAGGCAGGAAACGCTTGTTTAAAAATCAGCAAAAGACCCTCAGGGAGACCCAGGAGCAGACAGTTAGCCCGTGTGAGGCAGTTTCCTGGTTTGTAAAATAAGGACATAATATGTATGACACGGCTGTTATGCTGACCGAGTGACAGTGTGCACCTGGTCTAAACAGACACATATCTGTATCATACGCACGCGTCTATGTACATGTGCGTGTGCTCGATGTTGTCACCGTTATCTACGCAAGGTTCCCCATTCCTGTCCCTTCCTTCTCTTTCCCCTCTCCTCTGAATTTATATAGGTCAAGAGGTTGCAGTGGCTGCTACCCATGCTTCTGATGAGCTGGGACCCAGGGCAGAGGAGGGTCCTTGTCACAGAGATGGGCCCACGGTCCCCAGAGCATCACCCTCAACTCCAAGCCAACTGGTCTCCCGGACTACAGTATACACTGAACAAAGCTCAGCAGCGTCATTTCCCAGAGGGTAGAGAATGGATCCCTGCTGTCCTCATCAAGAACCCCATGGCACTTAGGACACTGTGTCCCATCGAACACTGCGGTCTAGGATTGGTGGTATACGGTGGGCTTTCTGATCATACAGCAGCTGACAGCCCACTAGACCTACAAGCTCGCCAGGCACAGGCATTGAACCGCTATCTTATAAGGACAAGCAAGCCACGAGAGGGGTCGTCAACATTACAGCTCTGCCAAAGAGATGGGAAAAGAGGCAGGTTATTCCATAACCTTGTAGGAATTCTAGCAAAAGAAAACAAGAGAATGCCCATTTTACCACTTTGGTGAGTGACACCATGAAAAAATGCCCAACGATACTGCAAAGAATGATACCAAGGTAAAGATACTTGAGATGACTGGCTTTCCGGAGTAACATATCCTCAGATTATGTTTTACATACTCAAGAATGATCTTACTACAGTCTATATTTTTAAGCCATAGGCATATACCATTAAGAGCTATCTCTAAAGCGCTTACATTTTACCAAGAAGAACCGCAACCTACAAGAAAACCCTCCCCTACGGTTCCGGCCGCCATTGAGAATATTGAACATTCACTGCACACAAACTAACAGAAAAATTAAGAAATGAATAAAATGTAACATTTTGAGTAAGAAATATATTAGCAACACAAGGTCTCTGGAATGAAGACCGCCTTCTGTGTGCCCAGAATGGAGGACAAGCATTGCTGATTAACTTCTTGCTAATAAAACAGCAAAAAAAAAAAAAAAGGCATTAGAATCCCCCAGGAGCTTCCCACTCTTTTCAGACTAAGTGTACAGTGAAATTTTCTCACCACTGAGATATGTTAATATGATCATTTTTAACTAAAATAATACATGTTACTATCATTCCTTAGTTTTATTTGGACAGACTTTTTTCCCATCTCTAAGTATACAGTGCTCACAATCGGTTTTTAATTGCTCAGAAAAACCCAGATAATAACTGAAATATGTAGCTATAATCATCAAATTACCCTTGAGGGCTGTAAAATAGAAATGATTTAGGCATTTGAACTCAGATTAAGGCCAAGACAATTGGGAACCAAAATATATAGAACTTTAAGGATTAAATAAAGGTTCAGAAAGCAATAGAATCCTGAAACAAGCAGAGAATGCTATAAATGCCCTAAGAGAAAAAACATTTTTTAAAAAGTTTTTATGGGGGGGAGGGCAAGGGAGAGACTCTTAAGCAGGTACATTCCATGCCCAGCATGGAGCTCGATCTCACAACCCTGAGATCATAACCTGAGCCTAACTCAAGAGTCAGAGGTTTAATTGACTGAGACACCCAGGCGCCCCAAGAGAAAAAAGATTTTTAAGTAGGACCTGCAACTATGAAAAACAAAACAAAAAAAACACCCCCCTCAAAGCTAAAATACATTTAAATTCTTAGAACATTTCTTACTTCACACTATCAATTTAATTTGTTCTCTCCTAAGAGTGATAGATTAGAAAAAGACAATTCAATTTTCAAACTGGGAAGATTTATTTAAAAATTTTCAAAAACTGTTATTTTTTTTAACCTATCTGCTAAGTCTTGGATTTATTTACCAATATGTCCAAGGTACTGCTGATAGGGTGGGTAATGGTGAGTAAAGAGCCACTCATTTTGTCTGGACCTTGGTAGCTGAGTCACAGCAAAAGCCCAGCTGTGTAAGTTAGAATCTCTTGGGCAACACTCTCTAGCTGGTTGACCTTGAGTAAGTTCAAGTCAAGCAAGTCACTTCTTTGTACCTCAGTTTCCTCATCTGAAAAATGGCATAATCACAGTCCTTACCTCACAGACTTAGGACTGCAGCAGTTAATACAGGGCGAGTTCTTAGAGCGGTTTCTGGCAAACAACAGGCACTTAATAAATGTTAAAAATAATAATTATTACCGCAGGATGATTCAGTGAAGTGTGAGCTCCCCAAATGTTCATGATATTCTCTGTCACGGATTTTGGCTATCTTTTTTTTCTTTTCCAAAACCACATTTAAAAAAAAATGCAACTGCATCTCACTACATATGAAAATCAATTCCAGGTGTAGATAAATCAATACAGCAAGCAAAACAAGAAAGCATCGATAATAATAGAACACTTTCATGATCTTGAGCTGGGACACTTTATTAAAGAAGCTACAGAAAACTCTTACTAACATTTTAAGAAATAGACCAATATATTTTTTTAAAAGATTTTTATTTATTTACTTACTTGAGATAGAATGGGAAGGAGAGCAGAAGCACAGGGAGCAGCAGGCAGAGGGGGAAGCAGGCTCCCCGCCCAAGCAGACAGCCCGACATGGGGCTCCATCCCAGGACTCCAGGATCATGACCTGAGCTGAAGGCGGATACCCAACCGACTGAGCTACCCAGGCGCCCCAGGAACAAACCAATAAATTAAAGGAATTTTTATTTATTAACATATAGAAAAAGATCAGAGTATATAGAAGAGTGAAAAACAAGGCAAAAGGGAGAAGATATTTGCATATATCTTCTGACATTATCATATTATAAGATATTTGCATATATCTTCTCATATTATATTACAAATAACTGACAATGAAAAGCATCTAGAATATATAAAGATCCTCTGAAACCCATAATACATTATATGTTAAGTGAATTTAAACAAAAATGAACTTAAAAAAAATAATATATGAAGAGCCCCTACAGGGGTGCCTGGGTGGCTCAGTGGGTTAAAGCCTCTGCCTTCGGCTCAGGTCATGATCCCAGGGTCCTGGGATCGAGCCTCACATCGGGCTGTCTGCTTGGCAGGGAGCCTGCTTCCTCCTCTCTCTCTGCCTGCCTCTCTGCCTACTCGTGATCTCTGTCTGTCAAATAAATAAATAAAATATTTTTAAAAATAATAATAAAGAGCCCCTACAAATTAGTATGAAAAAGGCAGACAACCCACCCAAAGGAAAATGATACGAAGCTTCTTTCTGGATAATTTTATGCTCGGGCTCTGGTTTGTGTTCATCACTGCTCTGAAGACTTACTAACATCCGTAACTGTTATGAATATATCCTAAGGGCGAGGGGCACGGTGATTGAATATTTTAATGTACTACTGGTAAGTAGAGAGCTTGGCAAAAACTAGCCATGAATTAAATCATGCATTCTGTGTAGTGAACAAAATCAGCCTTTCTTCTCTCTATGGAACACCTGAAAGTCTAAAATTCTACATGAATCATCCGTGTTTGGGGCATCCTCCCTTAAAAAGTAGATAATGGAGGCACCGGGGTGGCTCAATCAGTTAAGCCTCTGCCTTCGGCTCAGGTCATGATTCCGGGGTCCTGGGACGGAGCCCCGCGTCGGGCTCTCTGCTTGGGGGGAGCCTGCTTCTCCCTCTCCCTCTGCCTGCTGCTCCCCCTACTTGTGCTCTTTCTCTGTCAAATAAATAAATAAAATCTTTAAAAAAAAAAAGTAGATAATGACTGTGAAGAGACATTTAGGCAGGAACTCTGAGGAGACGTCATCATGCCTCCTCCGGCCCGCCTTTCATTCTCAAAAAAAAAAAAAAAAAAAAGAAATCACAAGAGAAAAAGAAACACGACTTCATTTTCGAGTCACGGACCATACGGAGAAATGTCTGGCGCTCTGACTCGAGACCGTAAGCTTGGCAAGTCGACTCGAAGACACCCACCGCCTCAGAGTCGTGCCCTGGGTAATCCTCTCTTCTCTGAGCGGGGGCTGCACCTGGTGGCCTGGTTCTAACCAGCAGAATGGGCAAAAGTAACGGGATGTCGCTTCTGATATCGGGTGACAGAGAGCCTCGGGCTTCCATATGCTCACTCTTCCTCTCTCACTCCTGGGCTCTGATAAAGCCGGAGGCCACGTTGTGAGCCGCCCTAGGGGAGGCCCACGTGGCAAAGAAGTAACAGCTGGCCACAGCCAACAACCCCGAGAAACTGAGGGCTGTCCCCAGCCACGGGGGTGTGGGCTTGGAAGCACATCCTTCCCAGTCAAGCCCTGGGATTGCTGCAACCCCGCTAACCCGTCCATGGCAGCCTGGTAGGAGTCCCTGAGCCAGAGATCACAGCTAAAGTGTGAGATAACAAGTGTGATCTTAGGCCACTACATTTGGGAGTAATCTGTTATAGAGCAACATGGATAAGTAACACAGTAATATTTATTTGAACGTATCCTGATGGGATTTACGGAGTAGCTACTGTATGCACAGCATTAAAATCCACTTGCTTTAAAAAAAAAAAAAAGATATATTAATTTATTTTAGAGCAAGAGCAGGGAGTGGGGGTGGGGCGGGGAGGGGTAGAGGGAGAGGGGAGAGAGAATCCCAAACAGACTCCATGCTGAGAGCAGGGCCCTGAGATCACGACCTGAGCCAAAACCAAGAGTCAGACATTTCACCGACTCTGCCACCCATGTGCCCCTACAATCTACTTTTTTTCTATTTTCTATTTTTTTTTCTTTTTTTCTATTTTCTCCCCAGTTCTAGTGCAATGTAACTGACAGGGCTCCTTTCTGTTTGTTCTCCCACCAAAGCAAAAATACGTTGACAATATTTAAGAGAACGTATGCGTTTCCTATTGTTGCTATAACAAATGCCCAAAACTTGCTGGCTTAAAACAACACAACCTCGTTATCTAAGAATGTTGGGGGGTCTGAAGTCCAAAGACGGGTCTCCAGGTCCTAAAATCAAGGTACCAGTAGGACAGCCTTCCTTCTGGAGGCTCTAGGGGGAAATGCACTTCCCTGCCTTTTCTAACTTCTAGAGGTTGTCCCCCCTGCTTGGCCCGAGGCCCCCTCCCATTTTCAAAAGCAGCAACGGCATCACTTGGACTTACGTTTCCACCGTCACCCCTTTCCCTCGGACTCTCACTTCCTCCTCCTTTTACACAGACCCTTTGATTATATTGGGGCCACCTGGACTATCCAGGCTACTCTCCTGGAGAGTAGAAATTGGGGGGATTGATGTATATATACTGTAAAGAAAGCTAAAAGATTGGCGAAGCAAAAAATACTTACACGATGAAGTTTTTCCATGCCATAACCATCGTCCATTTTTAACATTGTAGATCATGCCTTTAAATACCTAGTAACAGAAAGGGGCACCTGGGTGGCTTAGTGGGTTAAGCCTCTGCCTTCGGCTCAGGTCAAGATCTCAGGGTCCTGGGATCAAGCCCCACATGGGGCTCCCTGCTTGGCAGGGAACCTGCTTCTCCCTCTCCCTCTGACTGCCATTCTGCCTGCTTGTGATCTCTCTGTCATATAGATAAATAAAATCTTAAAATAAATGAATGGATGAATGAATGAATGCATGCGTAGTGGTAGAATCCCCGTGCAGGAAGATGGGGGAGCCACAGACGTGCTGTTCAGAGCCACACTTTGATGCCGTCAGAAGACAAAGGGGACGTGAGGAGCAGAAGGCCCAAGTCTCTTGGGTAAGACTGATATTTTCCTAGAAATACAGATTTAGGTGCTTCTCAGTGAATGATAAAAGTGTTGTCTGTAAGTCAATTTGCAGCAAGGAAAATCAGATTGCTTTGTAAGAGATGGTAAAAGTCATGGCAAAAAAAAAAAAAAAAACCAAACCAAAAAACAACTACTTATTCCTATTTCAGCCAAGAACTAACACAAAAAACGTGCAGCCAATGTTAAAGGAATCTGGTATTGTCAGAGGCCTGACAAATTGGATTCTTTGTAAGTGATGCTCCGTTCATGCAATCAGCTCCCTTCCAAACCATCACTGCATGAAACATCTGTTTTCTGCGGGATTAGCCCAACTCCACAGGAATAGGCCTTAAAAAAGGCAAGACAGAGATGGTAAAAACCAATTCTCATACTATTTACGGGAAAGAATTCAGATAAAACCCAGTCTGATTCATGAGAAATGCTTCCAACCACCCTTAATGGGATGTCCCTCGGGAAATCTGGATTTCCTTGAAATTGGGGGTGCGATGGTAGTGCTGTCTTGCCTCTAGTTCTAGCCCACTGCTTTGGTAATGACACAATGATGTCAATATTAGATCAGTGAGATTGCAAAGCTCATGCCAAAAGCCAAACATAACCCAGACATCCATGTCAAATCCCCTTACCGTGAGTAACAAAACAATTAAAATATTACAAACAAAATATGTCCAGGACCCAGACAATGACAAACACATTTTAAGAAATACTGGCTGCAGCAAAGCACCCAAATAAAATGAATTTAAACAGTCCTTGGGTTTCATAATGGAATTTGGCCCAGAAAGGTGGTTTAAAAAAAAAAAAAGGACACAGGGTGACCTTGACTTGAACGACTTGATAATAAAATTTATACAACATGATTTCACCAGTCAATATGGCTGATTATAGGCAGCCACAAGTATCAAATCTGTAAATAATAAGTGCCTTATAATACCGGAATTAAATTGTTTGGTGCTGGACAGAGATGCCCCGAACTCTGGATTTATCACTGAATGTAATGTAAACAGGGACGTGTGCGAGCACGTGCACGTGTGTGTGTGTGAGAGAGAGAGAGACAGAGACACTGAGCAAAAGTGGGGACACATGGGGCGCCTGGGTGGCTCAGTGGGTTAAGCCTCTGCCTTCGGCTTGGGTCATGATCCCAGGGTCCTGGGATCGAGCCCCACATCGGGCTCTCTGCTCAGTGGGGAGCCTGCTTCCCCCTCTTTCTCTGCCTGCCTCTCTGCCTACTTGTGATCTCTCTCTCTGTGTCAAATAAATAAATAAAATCTTTAAAAAAAAAAGTGGGGACACAGTATAATTGGAGTGATGTCTTGGAAAAGACACGTCCTTTGGCTTCATAGCTGGGTTTATAACAGACTTGTTGCAAGTAGGTTTATACTGACTCAGTGATAAACGTGTGTTTCTAAGCCACTCGCTTTGGCATCTCTCCAAAAATGTTTTTGAAAACAAATCTCAGGTTTAGAATTTAGAAGGATGAACTAAAACCGAAGTCTACCCTTTTCAGGTGACATATCACATTCTCTCGTGAGGCCATATAGAGTAGTGACTAAGGGTAGAACAAAACTCAACAGGAACCAGCCGCTTAGTGTCAGTGGGGTCACCGAGCAGCTGGCGCTCTCAGATGTTCCCGATGGAAAGTGGGACTGTGCTTGTCTGACAATGTGTTTTGAAATTAAACGTGCATCTACCTTGCAACCATCCCTGGAAACCCACTGCATTAAAATAAGTCCCTGTGCGGAAGGACAGGTGGACGAGGATGGCCAAGCCCTAGGTACGAAGGGAGTATCCGCTGAGAGACGAGCTGGATGCATCACACCCAACCCACAGCCCAGGGTACCGCCGTTATGAGATCTAATCTGAGTATATATCTAGGATACATCCTAGAGCTGGGATGTATAGGGAAGGTACTGGAAGGAACCAGAGGGAAGCAAACTCAGAAGGAAAAGCAAAAGCACTGCACTAATGGTTAAAGCATATGTGCTTTCAGGGACAGCTGGCTGGCTCAGTCAGAAAAATACGCAACTCCACGTCGGGGCTGTGAGTTCAAACCGCATGTTGGGTGTAGAAGTTACTTAAAAATAAAATCCATTAGGGCACCTGGGTGGCTCAGTTGGTTCAGTGACTGCCTTCGGCTCAGGTCATGATCTGCGAGTCCTGGGATCGAGTCCCACATCGAGCTCCCAGCTCCATGGGGAGTCTGCTTCTCCCTCTGACCTTCTCCCCTCTCTTGCTCTTTCTCTCTCTCTCTCAAATAAATAAATAAAATTAAATTAAAAAAAATAAAATCCATTAAAAAATATGTGCTTTCATCCTTATTGTTATTAAAAAAAATTTGTTTTAAGGGGTAGGCATATGTTTAAGTGAATTAATCAAAAAGTTTTTCTGCACCTTAAAATAGCCAGAACCACAAAACCAAAGAAGAAAATAATGGATTTGAGGTGAATGCCTAATGACCTCAGGTGCTACCATTTCTAAAAATAAAACTGGCCTTCGTTGGGGCGGGGGTGGGTGCCTGAGCGACTCAGTCAATTGAGCATCCAACTCTTGGCTTCAAACTTGGGTCGTGGTCGTGGTCTCAGAGTCATGAGATCCAGCCCCGCATGGGGCTCCACACTTGGTGGGGAGTCTGCTTGAGATTTTCTCTCTCCCTCTCGCCCTCCTGCCACTTGTTCTCTCTAAGTAAATAAAATCTTTAAATAAATAAATAAACAAAATTGGACTTAGACACTTGTCAGTTTTCTAAATAGTCTTTGAATCTGAAAGTCGACTTAAAGGTAAGTCATCCATAATAATACTTTTATCAAGAGATCTCTATATCTCAATCAGGGGCACACCTGTTCATAAGTGACAAGGTTGGAATTTGGCTCCAGGAACACTTAGAGTCACCGGTGGCCGGGAAATCAGGAGACATGGGTACAAGTTCTGCCTTGTCCAGCAAGTCCTTATGAGGACTTGAACAACTAACTACTCCGTTGGGTCTTAGCGTTTACACCTGTAAAATGGGGGGGGGGGGAGGGAGCAGACAGTCCAGCCCTAACGTTCTATGAATTCTACCTGATCTTCTTTGCTCGAAAAGCCCCAGCGATATTTGCTAAATGTAATTACACATAAACAAAGTTCACAGAATCTTGTGCTGAGGTTCAGAAACGAGCCCATTTCTGAGAAAGTGGCCTTCCTGGTTTTTTTTTTTTTCTTTTGATGAAACCCCAGAAGTCATCATACCTTTAGGAATAGGCTGACAGTGCTTGGCTCCGGTGTCCAGTTTGAAGTCCAAATATAAGGTTGGTGTGCGAGTGTAAATCTTAGACTGAAAAGGAAGAGGAAACCATCAGCACCTATCCAAAATTAAAGTTCTTCCTCACTTCAGCTGGGCCCTTCTCTGGCGGGACTGGGGCCTGGGTGATTATATTAACAATTCCTCCTTGCCCAGTGCTGTGAAAGCAAGGGGATGGGTACCATACAGCGCTCTCTTAAGGATCTTGGTTCTAAGCGCTAGCTAGCCCTCGTAGCTTTACAATATGGTTGACAGACTAATTTCAGGACGACAGCTCTCTCCCTATAATCATTTCTCAAACATGGTCTGACGTTAACAGTTTATTGACCTAGGGTTGTTCCAGCTTTCTCATTTCTAGTCTTGAACTTGATACAGTAGTAGGTTATCTCATGCCCAAATGCATATGCTTCTTCCCCAGGTCTCAAAAAAGCCATGTCCATTAAAAAAAATTTTTTTAGGGGCACCTGGGTGGCTCAGTGGGTTAAAGCCTCTGCCTTTGGCTTAGGTCATGCTCTCAGGGTCCTAGGATCGAGCCCCGCATCGGGCTCTCTGCTTAGCGGGGAGCCTGCTTTCCCCTCTCTCTCTGCCTGCCTCTCTGTCAACTTGTGATCTCTCTCTCTCTCTGTCAAATAAATTAATAAAAAAAATTTTTAAGTGGCCACTAAATATTTTTATTTGTTCTAACTTGGCCCTCTTGCAAAAAAAAAAAAAAATGCCGTTTACCACCACTGGCTTGAAAACGCCACAATTCCAAATATGAGAAAGGCAAACTTGTGGCTTCGATTCCATCAACAGTTAAGCAGAGTTTGTCATCTGCTACAATACCATTTTGAATCACTGGCACAGACCGAAATCCAAGGGATTATCACTGTTGCTCTGAACTTTACGATGTCTCATTGTTTACCACAAAGCCCCAGTGGTTCTAACTTTGTAAAAACTGAGAATACACACAAAAATGAAAAAGCGCATTACCCCAAATTTCACAAGGATGTGGAACAACTGGAACTTTCATACACTGTTGATGGGCTGGTGGAACTAGGACTTGGTATAAACACGGCGAAAAACATCCGTAAGTGGATCCCAACAAAAATGTTCACTTAGAGACGAGTACATGAATCTTGATAGAGGATACCATCAATACCAGCCCCAAACAGAAACTACTCCAGCTATCTTTGACAACAGATGGGATAAATGAGCTGTAATTTACTTATACAATGAAATCTACTACATGGCAAGGAGCATGAATGAACCCAACTATAGGCAACAACTCAGATGAATCTCACGATCATAATACTGAGCAAATGAAGGCACAGAAGAACATATATGGTATGATTCCATTTCTATGAAGTTCAAAATAAAGGAAAAACTCATCTATGATGTCAGAAGTCAGAACAGTGGTCACCTTGGGAAGCTCAGTAGCTGGAGGGGCTTGAAAAGGAGACGTGTGGGGTCAAGCGCGGTCTGCCTCTTGACCTGGCTTCTGGTTTCACGGGTGTGCTCACTGGATGAAAATTGTTCTGAGCTATACACTTGATCTATGTACTTTTCTGTGTCTTATTCTATTTTAATAGAAAGCTTACATTGATTAAAAACATGCATGTATGAATAGACCAAAAGAGAATCCAGAGCCTAGAATGATTTACTATCCTTGATAAAGGCATCATTTTGCACAGTATTTCTGTGAACACTATGAGGACAGGAATATTGTTGCCTTTTCACCCCGGGCTAACCCACAGTGCCTGCCACATAGTAGCTATTCAATAAATATTTATTGACTCATTTTCACAATGGAAAAAATCCCATGCATAGTAATACAATTATTTACACTATACACAGGGTCCTACTCATCAATATCTTTACCTACATGCAGCAAAATGCCTCCTTCAGGACAGGGGATTTGGTATGGCCAAAGTGTATGTCTGGGAATTAAATTTTGGAAGAGAGAACTGTAAATAATGTGACCAGAAGACTATTCCCTTTCCTATGAGTATCTCATTTGTGAAGCTTTGGGTTTTAAAAGGTCTGGTTGGTGGTTTTATGTGGATTAGGAGGCCAAGCTGCATCCACACAGCTTCAAAGACAGCAAAAGCAAACTCCCCTGCGCCTGCATTAAAGAAACCAGAAAGACTTAGGGCACCGGGTGCAGCCTGAAGCCAAACACTCACCATCAATCTGAAGATGTTGAAATGTATAGAAAACAAGGGCCGCACCCATGGGACACAGGATCTAATTCTCTATGATCCTTAGGTGTGTATATGGCACCATCTGGAAAGGATCTGGTTGTTTTTTTTTTTTTAAATGAAGTCTTCTAAAATTACTTCTAAAAAGATCAAGGGTAGGGGCGCCCGGCTGGCTCACTGGGTGGAGCATGCGACTCTTGATCTCGGGGTCTTGAGTTCGAGCCCCATGTTGAAGGTAAAGATTGCTTAAAAATAAATAAAATGAAAGGTCATGGGTCAACTTCGCATAACATTGATGGTTCTTCTGCCTGGGCAGTATTTGGTTCTCCTCTAGAAAAATAAGCCCTGTTTCACTTAACTGTCTTTCTAACTTTTGTCTCAGTAATAGAAGCAGTATCTCTGCCTACAGCAAAGGGATTGATCACAAAGAGGCCCTTGGTTTAATTTTTACTCAAATCCTCCCAGAATGTAGTCATAAAAATATTCTTGAACTGGAAACCCGGAGGCACTGAGGCCAGCATTGCTTTTCCCGCTGCCTAACAAAGCACTTATCTTCTACTGGGCTTAGTTCACTCGTCTGAAAATCTCATGATAGGACTCACTGATGTTTAAACCCATGTGCAGTCCTAAAATTCCAAGTCATAAAATTAATGTTTACCTTCATGTTCTAATTTTGAAAGCTCTATTTTTTATTATTTTTTTAATCACCATAGAATGTATTATTTGTTTCAGGGGAACAGGTCTGTGACTCATCACTCTTACACAACACCCAGCATTCAACACAACACATACCCTCCGCAATGTCCAGCCCCTAGCCACCCTTCCATTCCACCCCCCTCCCCTCCAGCAACCCTCAGTTTGTTTCCTGAGATTAAGAGTCTTTTATGGTTTGTTGAAAGTTCCCTTCTGATTTCTCAGACTAGACCTGCCGAGAAGGGATAATGTGTCTGGGGCAAGGTAGAGCAGTAGGAAGTGAGTGGGGAACCACTGGTTAACCTGCTCTACCCTTGCCCTCCACTGCAGACATCAGTCCTGCCCTCCCGGCTAGCTCTTTTTCTTTTCTTCCTGCCTCCAGCTTCTCAACCTCATCCATACTGTCCAAAAAATAGCAGCCTATCTCACTAAGACTGTCACTACACAGACCCACATGGAGACACGTAAACACACACAGAATTCTATACTTCTCTACTCATTTACAAAAATCTAAACAGAAACCAGTGAGATACATTATAAAGCCACAAATATATCCCATCATCTTACAGTGTGAAAAGGGCTAAAGGGAAATTTTTAATTCATTCTGAAAGTATTTTTTACATCTACAGCCTAAGAGAGAATCCCAATTCTAATATCCTTTTTCGTACTGAAAATGGGAGCATTGCAAGTTTTAATATTACTCATGTCTTGAATAAACAACTACCCCAAACCTAAATGTATATTATTGTTTCAATTAATCCAAGATGAGATAAAATCAATCTGGGAGCTGTTCCCATGACTGTGTGTAGGTGTATATTTATACATGTTATATACACATAGTTTTTGAGAAGCAGATAGTTTTTAAAATTTTGATCTTCCATGGTAACTCTGTTGAAATAGCAAATGTAAATTATGTTCATTAAACTCAAAGATAATGCCAGCCTTGAATGCACTTTGAGCAAACCTAGATTTAATTTTTCTATTACACACACTGTTGATCTGGGACCATAAAGAAAGATCCCCATTAGGACATTCTTTCCTGTGTTCTGTTTTGTTTATTTTTGTGGATAGTACTAAACTATGAATATGGTCGGTCCTCAAACTGAATGAGAATTTAAACAAACAAATCATACTTTCTTGGTTAAAACTTAGCTATCAATGTATACCTATTTCCACAGGATTAAAATAAATCAGTCCATGACAACCTAAAATAAAATATTATTCTACAAATTCATTTCAGCATGAACAGAACTAAGGCACTTCAAGTCCATCAGTGAAATTGTTCTCTTTTTCTTTTTCCATGTTTTGGTCCTGACCAATACTGCCTGCACAGGTCCTAAAACTCAAGGCCACTCCTCTTTTGTCCTTCTTCTCATTTCATATTTCTCTTAAAAGTATTAAGGAAACTTATCTTTCAAGGTTTTAGTCTGCATTTGAAAAATCTAATTGCTTAAAATCTTAAGAGTTCAAATACGTCGGCAAAGCTTCCAGAAGGTAACGTAAAACTATTCAGAAGGGGTCAAGGGTAAACTCTGGCTAGCCTACAACAACAGGGGTGCTACCAAATCCAGACGAGCCTTGTCTGTCTTTCTCTCTAAATGTCAGGATTAAACCTTTAATGAACCTACCACGCCACTCCAATAATGACCACAAAATAAGCAAGACCAAACAAGGTATACAAAACCACTTCCTTCCGAAGCCCAGCTACCTTCATCTTAGATCCTTCAAAGACTTCCTGCTTACCCTGGCTTTTGGTATGATACCCTTGTCAAGGCGGCTTCCTGACTCTGCCTGTATTCGTAAATGTGATCTTAATTAAGGAGATGAAATCGCTTCCACATGGAAGCCATGTGGCTTAAAACGTCTTCCCACAAGAAAGGAGAGAGCACACCACACCGGTTGCCGCGTGTGACCGTGGCGCAGGAAGTCTCCTGCCTTTCGCCTCTGCTCCTTTCACATGTCACTGCCATCCACTAACCGCTGAATGCTGCTAATTTTGCCGCCACGCGGGCTGTCCCTAAAAGCAAGTGGTAGCAATTTGTCACATGTCAGAGCTGTAATAAAAGCATTCCCACTTCTCTGTGGGAAGGATTTCAAAAATCTTTTATGATTTGGTTATTTTTAGAAAAGGCACTCAGATGCTCAGTCTTACTATCTGTTGCTTAAGCAAATTCCTCTAAGTGATTGTGCGAACAAGGGCAAACTCTCAAAACCCTAGAAGGGAAAGAAGCAGAATTTCCACCGATTCCAGGACCCTCGCCCTCATGTTGGATCAACCCCTTTCTGTTGGATACTGTTATGGTTTATGGTTTAGGTCTCTTTTTTTTGCCATCATTGCTAACTTCTGATGAATATCTTTGCGCATAAATCTTTTTTAAATCTAAATTTTAGTTATTGAACATACAGTGCAATACTGGTTTCTGGAGTAGAATTCAGTGACTTATCACTTACATACAACACCCAGTGCTCATCACAAGTGCTCTCCTTAATGCCCATCCCCCATCCACCTCCCTCCATCAACCCTCAGTGTGTTCTCTATTGTTAAGTATCTCTTATGGTTTATACCCCTTTCTCCTTTCTCTCTTTTCCCCTTTCCCATGTTTAGGTTTTCTTTCTTAAATTCCACATATGGGTGAGATCATAGGATATTTGTCATTCTCTGATTTCACTTAGCATCATACACTCTAGTTCCATCCATGTTGTTGCAAATGGCAAGATTTCGTTCTTTTTGATGGCCGAGTAATACTCCAGTGCACACGCGCGCGCACGCACACTCACACACACACACACACACACACACACAATCTTTGCTCTCCATTCATCAGTTGATGGACAATTGGGCTTTCTCCATAGTTTGGCTATTGTTGATAATGCTGCTGCAAACATTGGGGTGCATGTTCCCCTTTCAATCTGTATGTTTATATCTTTTGGGTAAATACCTAGCAGTGCAGTTGGTAGATTGTAGAATTCTATTTTTAACTTGCTGAGGACCCTCCATGCTGTTCTCCAGAGTGGCTGCACCAGTTTGCAATCCCACCAGTAGTACAGGAGGGTTCCCTTTCCTTCGCATCCTCGCCAACATATGTTGTTTCTTGTGTTGTTAATTTTAGTCATTCTGACTGGTGTGAGGTGATGTCTCATTGTGGTTTTGATTCATATTTCCCTGTTGATGAGTGACGTGGAGCATCTTTTTATGGATCTGTTCACCATCTGGATGTCTTCTTTGGAGAAATGTCTATCCATGACTTGTGCCCATTTCTTAACTGGATTATTTGTTGTTTGGGTGTTGACTTTGAGAAGTACTTTACAGATTTTGGATACTCGCCCTTTATCAGATATGTTCCCAAATATCTTGTCCTATTCTGCAGGCTGCCTTTTAGTTTTGATTATTTCCTTTGCTGGGCAGAAACTTTTTATCTTGATGAAGTCCCAAATAGCTCCTTTTTGCTTTTGTTTCCCTTGCCTCCAGCAACCGGTCTAGTAAGAAGTTGTTATAGCTGACGTCAAAGAGGCTGCTGTCTGTGTTCTCCTCTAGGATTCTGATGGCTTCCTATCTTGCATTGAGGTCTTTCATCCATTCTGAATCTACTTTCGTGTACGGTATATGAAAGTGGTCCAGTTTCATTCTTCTGCATGTGGCTGTCCAGTTTTCCCAACACCATTTTTTAAAGAGACTGTCTTTTTTCCATTAGCTATTCTTTCCTGCTTTGTCAACAATTAGTTGACCATAGAGTTGTGGGTCCATTTCTGAGTTCTCTTTTCTGTTCCATTGATCTATGTGTCTGTTTTTGTGCCGGTACCATACTGTCTTGATGACTACAGCTTTGTAATAGAGCTTGAAATCCAGAATTGTGATGCTTCCCGTTTTTTTCTTTTTAGAATTGTTTTGGCTATTTAGGGTCTTCTGTGGTATCATACCAATTCTAGGATTGTTTGTTCTAGCTCCATGAAAAATGCTGGTGGTATTTTGACAGGAATTGCATGAAATGTGTAGATTGCTTTGGGTACTATACACATTTTAACAATGTTCTTTCAATCCATGAGCATGGAATGCTTTTCCATTTCTTTGTGTCCTCTTCAGTTTCTTTCATACGTTATCTATAGTTTTCAGAGTACAGATCTTTTACCCTGTTAGTTAGGTTTATTCCTAGGTATCTTACTATTTTGGGTGCAATTGCAAATAGGACGATTCCTTGATATTTTTTCCTGCTGCTTCATTATTGGTGTATAGAGATGCAACAGATTTCCGCACATTGAGTTTATATCCTGCAACTTTGCTGAATTCATGGATTAGTTCTAGCAATTTTTTGGTGGAGTCATTCAGGTTTTCTACGTAGAGTCTCATGTTTTCAGCAAATAGTGAAAGTCTGAATTCTTCCTTGCTAATTTGGATGCCCTTTATTTCCTTTTGTTGTCTGACTGCTGAGGCTTTGACTTCCAGTGCTATGTTTAAAAGTAATGGTGGGAATGGTCTAGTTGTCTTGTTTCTGACCATAGGGGGAAGGCTCTTAGTTTCTCCCCAGTGAGGATGATATTAGTTGTAAGTCCTTCATATGTGGCCTCTATGATGTTAAGTTCCCTCTATCCCTTCCTTGTCGAGGGTTTTTATCAAGAAAGGATGCTGTATTTTGTTAAATGCTTTTTCTGCATCTATTGACAGGATCATATCGATCTTATCCTTTCTTTAATTAATGTGGTGTATCACATTGATTGATTTGCAAATACTGAACCACCCCTGAAGGCCAGGAATAAACCCCACTTGATCATGGTGAATAATTCTTTTAATGTACTGTTGAATTTGCTAGTATTTTGTTGAGAATTTTTGCATCCATGCTCATCAGGGATATTGGTCTGTAATTCTCCTTTTTAGTGGGGTCTTTGTCTGGTTTTGGGATCAAGGTGATGCTGGCTTCATAAAACAAGTTTGGAAGTTTTCCTTCCATTTCTACTTTTTGGAATAGAATAGAATAGGTATTAACTCTTCTTTAAATGTCTGGTAGAATTCCCCTGGGAAGTTATCTGGCCCAGGACTTCTGTTTGTTGGGAGATTTTTGATACTGATTTAATTTCTTTGCTGGTTATAAGTCTGTTCAAATTTTCTATTTCTTCCTGTTTCAGTTTTGGTAATTCATAGGTCTCTAGGAATTTGCCCATTTCTTCCAGGTTGTCCAGTTTGTTGGGGTGTAATTTCTCATAGTATTCTAATTCTTTGTATTTCTGTGGTGTTGGCTGTGATCTCTCTCATTTGTGATTTTATCTGTTTGGGTCCTTTCTCTTTTCTTTTTAGTAAGTCTGGCTTGGGGTTTATCAATTTTATTAATTCTTTCAAAGAACCAGCTCTTAGTTTTGTTAATCAATTCTGGTGGTTTTTTAATTTTATATTTCTCATTTCTGCTCTAATCTTTATTTACCCTTCTTCTCCTGGCTCTTGGATTTATTTTCTGTTCCTTTTTTAGCTCCTTAGCCATAAGGTTAGGTTGTATCTCTTGAAACTTTTCCTGTTTCTTGAGGTAGGCCTGTGTTGCAATATACTTTCCTCTTAGGACTGCCTTTGCTGCATCCCAAAGGTTTTGGACTGTCGTGTTTTCATTCTCATTTGCTTTCACGTATTTCTTTATTTCTTCTTTAATTTCCTAGTTAACCCATTCATTCTTTAGTAGAATGTTCTTTAACCTCCATGTATTTGAGGTCTTTCCAATTTTTTTCTCGTGGTTGAATTCAAGTTTCATAATGTTTTGGTAGGAAAATATGCATGGCATGATCTCGATCTTTTTGTACTTGTTGAGGGCTGACTTGTGATCCAGTATGTTATCTGTTCTGGAGAATGTTCCATGTGCACTCGAAAAGAACATGTATACTGGCTGCTTTAGAATGAAATATTTTGAATATATCTGTTAAGTCCATCTGGTCCAGTGTGTCATTCAAAGCCATTGTGTCCTTGTTGACTTTCTGCTTAGATGATTTGTCCATTGCTGTGAGCTGGGTCTTAAAGTCCTCTACTATTATTGCATTATAATCAAGGAGTTTCTTTATGGTTATTAGTAATTGATTTATATATTTGGGTGCTCCCAAGTTGAGATATAAATATTTGCAATTGTTACATCTTCTTGATGGAGAGACCCCTTAATTATGATTTAATGCCCTTCTTCATCTGTTACAGTCTTTGTTTTAAAATCTAGTTTGTCCAATGGACCTGGGTAGCTCAGTTGGTTAAGTGTCCAACTCTTGATTTCATTCAGGTCATCATCTCAGGGTGGTGAGATCAAGCCCCGTATCAGGCTCTGTGCTCAGCAGGGATTCTGTTTGAGATTCTCTCCCTCTCTCTCTGCCCATACCCTGGTCCAAAAAAATAAAATCTTTTAAGAAACTAAAGAAAAATAAAATCTAGTTTGTCTGATATAAGTATGGCTACTCCAGCTTTGTTCTGATGTCCATTAGTATGATAGATGGTTCTCCACCCCCTCATGTTCAATCTGTGAATTTCTTTAGGTCTAAAATGAGTCTCCTGTAGGCAGCATATAGATGGATTGCAGTTTTTTGGTCCATTCTGATCCCTGTATCTTTTGATTGGAGCATTTACATTGAGTGACTACTGAAAGACACAAATTTAGTGCTATCGTGTTACCTGTAGAGTTGGTGTTTCTGGTGATTGAGTTCTCTGGTCCTTTCTAGTCTTTGTTGCTTTTGGTCTTTTTTCCTCCACTCAAAGAGACCCCTTAAAATCGGTGGCAGGGCTGGTCACAAACTCCTTTAGGTTTTGTTTGTCTGGAAATGATTTCTCTTTCTACTCTGAATGACACCCTTGCTGGATAAAGAATGCTTGGCTGCATATTTTTCCCATTCAGCACATTAGTATTCATGCCACTCTCTCCTGGCACATTGCTCTTGAAAGATCTGCTCCTAACCTCATCTGTCTTCCCTTGTAGGTTCAGGACTTTTTTTCCCTTTGCTGCTTTCAAGATTCTTTCCTTGTCAGTGTATTTTGTGAATCTGACTATGACAGGCCTTGGCAATGGTCGGCTTTTGTAGAATTCAACGGGAATTCTCTGTGCTTATGGAATTTTGATGTCTGTGCCCTTTCCCAGATTAGGGAAGTTTTCTGCTATAATTTGTTCAAATAAACCTTCTGGCCCTTTCTCTCTCTTTTCATCTTCTGGGACTTGTATGATAACAAATGTTATTATGTTTTAATAAGTCGTTGAGTTCCCTAAATCTACCTTCGTGGTCTGTTATCTTTCTTTCCCTCTTCTTTTCAGCTTCATTATTTTGCATAATTTTATCTTCTGTATCACTGATTTGCTCCTCTGTTTTGTCCATCCTCATTTTTATGGTCTCCATTTGGGACTGTGTCTCAGTTATAGTATTTTTAATTTTGGCCTGACTAGATTTTTAGTTCTTTTATCTCTACAGTAAGGGATTCTCTAGTGTCTTCTATGCTTTTTTCAAGCCCAGCCAATACCCTTATAATCATTGTTTCAAATTCTCATTCAGACATCTTACTTTTATCTGTACTAATTAAAGCCCTGGCTGTCCTACTTCTTATTTTTTCTTTGGGGATGAATTATCATTTTTGTCCAGAAAAGAAAAGAAGAAAGAAGAAAAACAAAAACACAAAACAAAAGACAAAGGCAAAAAACAAAACAAAACTAGATTCTGGGTGTGTTTTGGTCTGCTTGTTAAAAGAATCCAGATTCCACACCCCAAAAATCCCTGAAAATAAACAAAAATATAAATATATAAAGTGTGTGTGTACATATATATGTATATGTATGAGATTTTTTAATAAAAAACTTAAAAAGGGAATTGAAAAATAAAGAAAAGAAATGAAAAAACAATTAAAAGGTAAAAAATAAAAGTAAAAAGGAAGCTAGATCCTATTTCCCCTAGACCTGAAGCTTTGTAGTACTCCGTGATCAGGAGACTTGGTTCAAGCGAGTTGTCTGTGCGAGTTTTCTGGGGGAGGATCCTGCTGGGCCGATTCTCAGACTGACTTATTTTAGCGGAAATGTGCCTCCAGGGTGCAGGGGTATAGGGTTTGGTGTAAGTGGCTCCAGCCTGTACTAGGTGGCACTGTTTTGCTCCCTGAAGGCTTCCAGTGCTGATGAGAGGGATGAATATATCAGGATATGGTGGCACTCTGCTCTCTAGCATTGGAGTTGAAAGTTCGGGCCCCCCCACTCTTCATCAATCCGCCCACTTATGTCCCTGGTTTCCACCTGAAACCTGCATACACCCTGCCTATTTCTGAGCTTTTTGATCTCAGGTGTGTGACTGAGTTTCAAAAGTCCAAATTTGGGGATTCCTGGGACATGGACAGGCTCTGTTCCCCTGGGGGAGGGTCTCACTATGCTTTTGCCATTTCCTGGCTGGTCCCAGGAAAGCGGTCACACGACCTCACAGTGGTTCACAGCTTATGGCAAAACAGAGCAGAAAATAGGCACCAAGACCCGCTCCTCTCAGCCAGCATCCTGGGAACATTGTGACAGAATGGCACCACCCATTCTTGTGACCCAGGGGATCCTCAGACCATGCTGTGACCCACTGGGATTCTTCCCCACCTCACCACCTAAGCACCTTTAAGCCAGGCACGTTCGCCATGGTAGCGGACTTCTAAAATTCGGATTTTGTGCTCTGCTGCTTATAACGCTTTGCAGTAGTCTCCGTAAGCAGGCTCTCTCCCCGCTGCCATATCCGCAGCTTTAACTCCCCCACGTCAACTCTCTGCACCTCCCACTTTCCAAAAGACAGTCGTTTTTCTCCCTGTAGACTCTCAGACCTCCAGCTGATTTCTTGGGTGTTCAGAATGATTTAATAACTATCTAGCTGCGTTTGAGGGATGAGACAAGCTTAGGGGCCCCCAACTCCTCCGCCACCTTAACTCCTCCTCTGCACATTAATCTTTGACCAAATTTCTATTTTTTTTCCTTCACAGTGAAATTTTGAGCCCAGAGGTCTAGACGTTATAACGGCTCTTGATATATCTGTAGATTTATGGCTGAATGTCATGTGGCCAAAAGCAAACTGGTCAACACAGTCACATGATGGAACAGCAATTTTGCTGAACGAGTCTACTGTTAGTCACTGGTTTCTCCAGTCTTGGGATTTTTTCTGCACCACAGGGCGGTTTTTCAACTAGTTACATGCTCTAAATGTTGTTCCCCCCCCTATTTAACCCCCAATTGTTAGAAAGTTATTAACTCATCCCAACCAATCACCTATTGTTGCATATTTAGATTTTTTTTCTCCAATACACCCCTGTCACAAATACAGAAGGGAAGGATTAATTATGAGGGGGAAAAAAGGAAAGGAAAAGAAAAAATATCTGAAAATCTTTGAAAAAATACACAAAAAGGAAAAATAAAGAAAAAGACTTAATCTACAAAGAAGTTTAAAGGCACCACCTCCATAGTACAAACACCAATATCTGAACAGCCAGGGTCTAGCAGTTCTTGTTTTTGAACAAAAAAATCATTTTGACCAACCTTTATACTAACTAAATTGCTTTCACCCTAATTGGTTTTTTTTTTTAATCAAATCACTTGGTAACTACCTGTAAAAAGTACCCATTTCATCAAAATGTTGACTGTCTTATATTTTTAAATTTTAGCTAATTTAAGAAGCAGAATTGCTGTCTCCTTGCTCTTCTGATGTTGCTATAACTTTGGGTGATAGTACTATTAAGTATTATTAATATAAGAATAACAACAGCCAGGCGCCTGGGTGGCTCAGTCAGTTAAGCGTCTGCCTTTGGCTCAGGTCATGCTCCCAGGGTTCTGGGATCGAGCCTTGAATTGGGCTCCCTGCTCAGCAGGGAGTCTGATGCTCTCTCTCCCTCTGCCACTACCCCGGCTTGTGTGTGCTCGCTCTCTCTCTCTCTGTGTCAAATAAATAAAAACTTTAAAAAAGAATAACAACAGCTAAATATGTGAGGGCTTAGATATACACCAGGCACTATTCTAGCTGCTTCTTCTGTATTAATTAGGCCATCTGCATATCCCATTTCATAAAATATCTGCTCATTCCCAGCTAAGTTTCCATTCATTTATTAGTTCCCTCATTCAAGACATACTGATTGAGAGCATGTAGTGTGTTAGTCACTGCGTACGTATATTGTTGAATAACAGATCTGCTCAGGCTTTGTTGCATTTCCTTTCTAGTGAGGAAGACAATGGAACAAATTAAATATAAAATCACACTGTTATAAAAGAAATAAATAGGGTGGAGAGAGAGACAATCAGGAGAGCAATGGAAGGCCTTAAATGAACAGAAGGGAGGGTAAAAGGTTTCCAGTCAAAGAAAGAAGTACGGCCTGTGCAAAGGCCTTAAGGCAGTAAGAGGAGAGTGATATGCAGACACAGAGATGAGTTCAGAGTCAGAAAAGACACCATTGTAAGATATCTGGGATTTCTTTAAAAGTACTACAGGAAAAAAAAAGTACAACAGGAACACACTGATCCAATTTTTATCTTAGACAGGTGTCTTGAGCCATAATTTGGAGAATTGGAAGGGAGTAAGAACAGGAGAGAGGAGACCACTGAAAAGGCAGCTACAGTGGGTCTGTCCGGGAGTAGACAAGGGATAGGAGTAACATAAATTTAAAATATATTGTACAAATAGAGAGGTTTTGCAAATGGACTGGATGTGGGTTGGGGAGGAGAAGGAATAAGGATGACCACCATGTTTCTTCTTTGAGTGAGTGCCACTCATTTATTAAGATGGAAAAGACTGGAAGGGAAAGGAGTTTTCATTGTCAAGACATGTAAGAATAGGAGGAACAAGAATTCAACTTTTGCTATTTTACATGGGACAGGCCTGGGAACATGAAAAAGGAGATGTCAAGGAGGTAGCTGAATAAATGAGTACACAGAGCTCAGAGGTAAGCCCTGCGCTGTGAGTATCAGTGTGGGAGTTGTAAGACTATAAATGGCATCTACATCCATGGGATGGACAAGATCATTTATGGAGAGGATGTACGACGAAAGAGGACTCAGGACTGAGATCCAGGGAACTTGAACATGTAGGGGTCTGGTAGAGGAAAGGGACCTACCTGAGAAAGGAAACTGAATGAGCAAGGTGCACCTGGAGACAAAAGGACCCATCAAAGAGAGGAAAGAGGGTGTGGAGGAGGAAGCAATCAACCCACGTAGAGCAAGAGTCAACATGAAAAGAAAAGATGACCTCTGGGTTTGATGACACGGAAGTCAGTGGTGACTCTAGGCACTGATGGGGCTGGACACCAGGCTGAGAGTACCGAGGATGTTGGGGAGTGGACACAACATGTGCAGACAAATCTTCTGTGACTATGACTGAGTGGGAGCCAAGAATGGTGGCGGGGGAGGGAGGTGTTAAGGGAGTTACGTTCTTCTCATCAATTTATATGAAAGGTGTTTTTCTAAAAAAAAAATAATAAATTAAGGCTACTGGACTTTAATAATATTTGCTATAAAAAATCTTCCAGTTTGGGGCGCCTGGGTGGCTCAGTGGGTTAAGCCTCTGCCTTCAGCTCAGGTTGTGATCTCAGGGTCCTGGGATCAAGCCCCGCATGGGGCTTTCTGCTCAGCGGGGAGCCTGCTTCCCCCTCTCTCTCTGCCTGCCTCTCTGCCTACTTGTGATCTCTCTGTGTGTCAAATAAATAAATAAAATCTTTTTTAAAAAAATCTCCCAGTTTGTTTTTGGCTTTAATTTCATTTATAGCAGTTCTAATATGGGTCAAGGCTATCAGTCTTCTCCTTCTGATGCTTTTAAACTTAGAAAGTCTTTCCCCATCCAAAGATCACGTCTTCCTACATTTTTCAATTTTTAACCTTTAATTCTTTACGCTGTATTTATTTTGCTACAAGGTAGAAGATCATGAGCTGAACTGTGTCTTTTTATGAATGGTTCATCAACTGTCCCAGTTGCCTTATCTTTTTCTGATGATTATCTTCTTGGGTCTATTTCAGGTAAGTTATCTGTCAATCACAAGAAAGAGACTTAATGAAGAAAACTTCACTAATTAGCACAAAAGCCCCTAACAGAGGAAGATCTAGTCCATAAGGAGTTCTTGGCATGATCTAGTACACTTCCCACCAGGCTTCCCAATCTCCTCATTCTACTCTCATGGTGTGCTGGGCTTTGCACGGGGGAAAAACCCCATCAGCACAGACCCCTTCTCTCTACCATTAACACCTTCACACACACACACTCAAGAAACTCACTGCCAGACCCCTTGACCCCCAAGTGGAGAACCATACCTTAGTATTGCTCCAGGAGATCTTAAGGCATCAAGGAAGTGAAAAATACATTTACCACATTATTTGAAGCAAAATTCCAATCTCATTGCTCAGAAAAAGCTGACGCCCTTCAATGAAACGGTAAGTCTTCTGTCCCCAAACCAAAGCACTCAGATTTCTGAGTTCTTGATTATTTTAAAGAATTCTGATAAGGAGTGGGAAAGATTAGTTTCCATCCTCAGTGCCAAAGATATTGCAGGAGGATTAAAACTTGGTAATCATATTTTGACATATACATGAAGTGCTACATAAAGAAACAATGAACCCTTTGGCAAAACGCCAACAACTCTGTATAGGGTGAAAGAGACAGCCAGGCAACATTTTTAACTTTGATCAACCATAAAAGATTTCAGGAGCATCAAGCTGTCCGGCTGACTGATGGCCCCTATGTTGTTAAGCTGAAGCCAACTCAAATTCTCCTACACCCAACTGCATCCAATCGGACATAGCCAAAGTATCCTTCAGTCCAGGGTCTACAGCATCTTATCTTGACCAGCCCTGTTGTCAACAGTAACAGTAACACCTTCTGTTTAGGAGAGGGCTAGTGAGGAAAGAAGAGCGAAAGAGGAAGGGAATAAAGACGCTCATAGGACTCGCGGTCCTGATATTTAAGCAGAGGCATGTTAACTCTGATACTGAACTTGGACTTCTCTCTTTGAGTCAGCATTACTGCCTGAAGTTGGGCTAGAGATGTTTTAATTTTTTGAAAAATTAAAACCAGAGGAAGAACAAATACCCACCCCTTATATGAATGACCCCTCCATAATTCTGCAAAGGCAACAGTACAATAAAACCACAATGACCCCCAAATATGCCAAGAGGGAGCCTTCCTATCCCTTGCCTCCTATCCATGGGTAATGTGTTCCAAGGCTGAGTCAGCGAATTAACTGATGCTAGAATATTCCTCACAGGGCTTTATAATATTTTTAATCTCTGTTAGTTACATTTGGTATTTACTAAGATGTTTTTAAGGATTCTTGCAAGAAAGTGTATCAAGATGGGAAGCTATTTGGCAAAGATAAGACTTCACAGAGCACTGGGACGGATACATCTGTGCAGATATGATTAAGGGGGAATTTATTATGGCACAGGGCTTCTCCTACGTGACCGTTTACGGGACATTCTGACCCAGTCAGGGGTGTCTGCTTGGACAGACACGTGCCTGAAGGTACCCTTTTGGTGTAGAAAGAGAGAAAAGTATTTTCTGAAGCTTCCTTCCAGGAAAGAGAGACAAGACATTTGGAAACTGGAAAGAGATGCACTCAGCAAGTTCATGCACCAGGGCTGAACGGTACAGCAAGGCCGAGGTGCTGTGCAAATAAAATAGGGCAAAATTCAGGAGACCTGAGTCTGGGCCTGCATTCCTTCCACAAGGAGCTGTGTGACCTTGGAAAAGATTTTCACCGAGGTGGGCTGCAGCCTTCTCCTCTACCAAGCGGTGGGAGAGCTGAAGAGCTGATCTCGCCTGCCTACTGCTGCCTGATACTCTGATTCTGACAGGAGAAAAAGGAAGAGTAGGTCTTGGGTGGCTCTGAAAAGCATCTCAGAGTTCCACGAGCTCTAAACTCTTGCTGCCCTAAGAGCTTCATTCACAGCCCCATTACACCACTATGGCAAGGAAGGAGGTGAATGAATGATGAGTCTCCTGTCCAACTGCTACATACATGGGCCACAGCGGGCCCCTACGTTGTTAAGCTGAAGCCAACTCAAATTCTCCTACATCCAATTGCTTTAACTATGTTCCAAATAAACATATTTTTAGTCATTTAGAGCCCACCTACCACACATACCCTAGGAAATCACACCCACTGTCTCCCAGCGACAAACGACACCCTGCAGCTAGAAAGTTCCCCAAAATGCCGCTGCCCTTTGGAGCTCTCTGTCCCGGAGGTCCTCTACCTTGTTGCTGAGCGACATCATCTAGCCAGGTAAGCCCCCTCTGTGATCCCCCCGACTCTCCCAGGAAGTCTCTTTCCCCATTCCCCTTCTGAGTGTGGCCTTGTGCCGCTGTCTCTGGAAGGTAAGGGACTTTAAGGGACCTCCCTTCTCATCAACCTCGTCCGTGCACCACCCAAGCAAAGCTTGTGCGTTACCACCTCTCACGAACCTGTCTCCTCCTTGATCAACTTCCAAATCCCCAAACTTCCTATACCAACCCATCTAAATAAAGTAAGTATTCAAACAGGATCCGGGAGCAAATGAAAATAGCCTCCCCTCTCTCCACAAACAAAAGAGGAGGTTCCCTACTAATCAGCAACAGCTCTGAGAAATTAAAGAGTTGACTAAATCAACTAAAGGCCTAGAGACCCATGGAAGGGGTTGGTACTTACCCCCACCCCGCGACCCCCCCCAAGTCGGGCAAGTAGGAAGTGGTCAGTTCCGTAGCAAAATCACTGATGGGTCAAGAATCTTTTCTGAACCCTTCAACGATCCATCTCTCCTCTTAGGCCTCCCTGTCTTTCAAGTCTCCACAGATAAAAAGCTGTTCTCAGCAGAAAATCTGATTTACGCTGGGTTGTGCCAAACCGGCATGGACCCATGAGCCTGTGGTTTAGAGCCCAAACCACGGAGCCAGACACCCAGTCAGAACGGCAGCTCTGTCACTCACCACACGCATAGCTACTTTCGCTGTGCCTCAGTTCCCGCTCTCGTTATGTTGTTGGGAGAACCCAGGTTCAATCACACAACATGGGCCTCCCTCAGGGTCTCTCGGCCTCACTAGCTCCTGAGCCCTTGGCCTCTTCCTGGCCGACTGCCCCCACCGTGCTGGGAACCACAACAGCTCCAGAGCTCCTGGGCTTAATCCGACAGACCGACTGAGGCTCTGGACCCACACACAGCCTGGAACAAAGAGCCAAGCCACTGGATGTGGTCTGTGTCCTCCTTGGAGGCTGCCTCAAGTGGCCAGGTGACAGTCCATTCACTGCCCTGGGACTGTACGGAAGACCTGCCCTGGGCTCTGTTTTCCAGAGAACCCAAGTTAAATTGGTAGGAAAAAAATAAAAAAATAAAATATTAACTCTCCCCCAAAAAATTAGGAGGGAAAAAACTGATACATGTAAAGCACTCTTTACGTCACTGTCCGGTACAGTTGCCACTAATCATGAGGCTTCCGAGCATGCCAACTGTGCTCAGTGGGAACCAAGATATGCTCTAAGTGTAAAAATGGGCACTGGATTGCAAAGACTTAGCACAAAAATGCAAAATATCCCATTATAAACTTCTCCGGATTGTGTGCTGAAATGACAATATTTTGAATAACTGGGCTTAAGCAAACAGTTAAAATTAAATTCACCTGTCTCTTTTTACTTTTTTTAATGTGCTTACTGAATATTTTAAATTACATGTGCTTCCATTCCATTTTTATTGGACAGCTCTGAGAATTTAGTACCTCCTAAGTCCACAAAAGATGCTAGTCAATTTTATATACCTTCCCAAGAAGTTCTAGAGGTTGGCTGTCAACAAAGCCTAATGATAAAAAGAATGTGGGAACAGAAAGGGAGACAGACAAGGAAAAGGGAACAGATATTAAGTACCCTTAATATCACCAGGCATGTTATATATCATGCAAATACTCAAAGCTTATTCATTATTATCCCCTTTTGGCAGATAAGGAAGTAAGGGCTCAAAATTATTTTCCCAAGGTCCCAGAGGTATTAAACAACAGACCTGAAAATTAGACCCAGGTCTGCTTGACTCTACAGTTCACGCTCTTTTCAATCTATCATACTGTCAGATGATTGGCTCTAATGGTATGGTGTGGTTTCAATAATTGAGGTTTTTTGACATATGCTAGGGCTTCCTAGAATCCCTTAAATCACCTACCCAGGAGGTCAACGACACGAACCAAGTTAAAAGTTGCTGCTGCACACCAATCAATCAATCAATATCCCCCTCAAGCACCCCTCTCACTTTTCAGTGCAGGAAATGGAATTCAATTGGCCCATGCCATATGGTTATCATACATCCATGAGAGCCCCCTTTGTTCTGTATTTTTCTCCCATTCAATCCCACCCTCCCACTGGCTCTTAATTGAGCACACATAATGAACATCCTTTCAATAATACCCTTCATATGTTTATTTAGATCTACGGGTGTCCTTGGAAAGTGTTACTGTGTGCAGAACTGTTTCCTTGTTCTGGTTTATGCCACATTATTTCCTGAAATCTAATAATGTGGATAGAAATAAATATAATCTATGGCTTCTGACAGCTACATCATATTCCATCATACATAACTACCATATCCTACTCATCCATTCCGGGAGCGGTGACACCGACATCATCTCAGACTCCTTTCCCCCACCCGTGACACGGAGACGACCACCGCCATAGGTCTACTTGTTGAAGTTTTGCTGGAGTAAATAGCCAGGAGAGGGAATGCTGGGGCATACTCTCATAGTCTGTGTTAGCTTCACTAAGTAACCAAGCAATGCCAGCTCCCTCTCCACAATGAATAACCAGTCGCCTGCCATGTGTGAAGCTTCTATTTCTTCCCATCCTTGCCACACTTGACAGTACCCAACTTCCTAACTTTGGCCAACCGGAGTGGTGTCAAGGGGTAGCATATGATTTGAACGTCCATTTCTCTGCATATTGGTTAGAAGAACATCTCCTCATGTTCTTAGCGGCCTTCCGGAGTTGGAAGATTTTCTTAAGATCTGAAACCCAGAGCTGCCACCAACACAAACAACTGACTTTTCAAGGCAAGAATGTTTCAGCTCAGAGAGTAGAGGCACTAGGGACACATGGCTTTGTTCTCCCAGCGACAGTGATGCTCTGGACTGACCACGTCCATCAATTTTCTGCAGATATCACCCCTCCAGGGCTCAGAGATTTGGATGTATAGTGAAATCTCATGGAACCAGGGCTGGTATTGCCATAAATGTGTCCCTTACTACCTGCCAGTACTACCTCTCAAGTGAGATGAAGGAGAAGCGGTGTAGAAAGAACTCAAGTTTCGCATCCTGACAGCCCCATCCAGTCCAGACAACACGCCAGGCTGCGGGCATTTATAAAGGACAAGAAAATCCATACTCCCCCCACAAGCAAGGCAGAATTAAAGCTGGGTAAGGAGACTTTGGGACTTTATTTAGCATGTAATTAGAAATTATCATTTCTTTTGACTCGGTTTATAAAGCCAAGAGATTTTAGATCAGGGGTTTAGATTTCTTCCTAGAAATGTGATGACGGGGTAGAGGTGGGTTCAAAGGTTGGGACATTTTAATATTTAGGTCACTTTTATGCTACTGCTTGGACTTTTCACACACCTGTCAACATGGTTGGGAATAATTGAACAGGGAACTAGGAGAGGGGGTGAATGTGTAGCCCAGAACACAAAGCACCTTGGTATCAATTTAATGAAAATACTCTCTATACCCATTTCAGACCCTTCTGGGGGTAAAATTTATCCGAGAGAGTTCAAGTTAGCTTTGGTGGGAAGGGGTCCACACTGACAAGCTTCTGTCCTTCCCTGAGGTGCGGGGGCAGGGGGGGTGCAGTCACTGCTAAATGTCAAATTCAGTAAGTTACCAAAACAACATGCAGAGGAACACTGGGGGAGCCTCCAGACCCCTCCCTAATGTCCCCATGACACAAGAGCCAGCTGCTCTCTGCCTTCCTCGCTTAGCCCTGGGGGGTGGAGGGGAGACGGAAGGATGGGATCCGGCCAGCAAGGGCAAACCCAGGAACTGAGCACACTCAGCTAGGCTGTTCTGTCTGTCTGTCTGTCTGTCTGTCTCTTCTGCCACGAGCTAAGTGGCCAGCCTCTGAAAAGGATGCCGAGGCCTCTAAGCTCTGCCAGGACATGTTTCATGAAGTGCAGGAAGTATTAAAAGCTCAAAAGTTCTCAAGAGACAAGTCATGTGCCCTTGCCCAGATTTTACCAGTAATAAAGGTGCTCTTTGGATCTCCATCTGGCTAACTCCTGAGTCTTGTCTCAATTCATCCTGAGCTTGGGAGGGGAAGAGGGGACAGTGACCGGTTGGTTCTCTCCTCTACCTCGGCTCCCTCCGCTTGATTTCCACCCAACTCGAAGTTCTCTTGTGCTTTCGTCTGGCTGACAAACTCTGGCAGTTAAAACCTAGGCAAACAGCTCATCCCTGCCCCCAGGAACTCTCTTGCTGGAAATGTTTGCACTGATCAGTTACAGATGGCCTTGAATCAGGATCCAACGTGGACAGAATCTACCACCCAAGCCTCGGGAGTTACTCGGAGACGCTCAAAATCTCCAAGGCACACGAAGATGTAAGTGGTGCCGACGCGTGCCAAGCTGAGCTGGCCAGGGCTCGATTCGCAGAACCTCTAATTGCTGGTGGTGACAGGGTGGTCGAGGGAGGCGGGTTTCTGAGAAAACACTCCGGAGGAGAGAGGATGGAAAGGCACAAAAATCAATGCCAAAGGAACCAGGATGGAGTAGAAAAGGTCGTTAGGTTCTCTATCCTCCTCCTTCCCCCAGCCCCGCTGTCCCTTTGCCTCTTTTGTGGATCCCTTCTTGGAAGCCAGCGTTGTTCTCAGAGCCCAGGGAGGAGAGGAAAACTGATCACAGGGAGCGTTTGAAGGCAGTGGGATAGAAGAGCCTTGTGCTCTGGACTTCAAAACGATTTCCTCTACAAGGATGCATTTAAACTTCTCCCAGTGCTATTTATAATTGCACCAAGAGCAAAATTTTGGCCGCCGTGGTTTCCTTCCACAATGTTAAAAATGACCAGCTATATGGAAGCCAAGAGAACAAGGGAGCTTTAAGATTTCATGAAACAGGGGCACCTGGGTGGCTCAGTGGGTTAAGCCTCTGCCTTCAGCTTGAGTCATGATTTCAGGGTCCTGGGATTGAGCCCTGCGTTGGGCTCTCTGCTCGGCAGGGAGCTTGCTTCCCCCCCCCCCCCGCCTGCCTCTCTGCCTACTTGTGATCTCTCTGTGTCAAATAAATTAAAAAAAATAAAATCTATAAAAAGACTTCAAGAAACAGAAGCAAATTATCATTTTATTGTTCCGTGAAACTTGACAAACTGGGTCTTAGACCATGCATGTTGTATTCCAAATGTAACCACTTTTTTCTCAACATGGGTGACTCCCACAGATAAGGATATGAGCACACTGTATTTTTGCGATTTTGCACGGATTTAGTTTTGATCACTCGGGGGGGGGGAGGCAGAGAAGACAGAAAAACAGTTACTCCAGGTGAAACACTACTGCTATATTCAAGATCGTTCTAGACACAAAGGAAAATGACATTGAAAAGTAAAAAGAGAGAGAGAGAGAGAGAAAAGATCAGAAAAGTTTTACATGGTAAAGATGATCATTTTTCCCATTTTTGTGCTTAGGACAATGAACATACGCTTTGAAAGCCTTCTTCAAGCATGAAGCTAGTCCACTGGCTCTTTCGCCACCTTTAAGCAGAAACACCTTATAAACGCGTCTGTGGCTTCGTGCTGTCTCCGCACTGCGTAGACCCTTTCCATCCTTCTTCGTAGACCCTTTCCATCCTTCTTCGACAGGTCAGGTGGCTCCTGTAGACTTGGTTTGGGTCTGCTTTTCCTCAACCTTCAGATTGGGCTGGGCCTCCTAGTTAGTCTGCCTTCCCCTAAACTCGTGACTCACTGCAGAAGACTTGTGTTGGCAGCTGATGTGTCTGTCTGTCCCTTCAGCTGTGCCCTTCCAGCTCCCTGACTTCGATCAACAGCCCAAGGACAGGCAGTGAATGATGAAAAGTCTTCCCTGGGGTTTTAAGACCACCGCACGCCCTTCCTTTAACAGAGTAAACCCTATCCGTGTTCTAGGGCCCCTGTGAGTTGCAACTGAAAAACTCTTGTCCAACTTGGAGTACTTCTACCAATCCACAGGAGCAGAATTCTTAAAGCTTCATGTAATCAGAATGGTATCTGACACCAAATTTTCTCATCCCCTTTCATCCTGAGTTTGGTCGAATTGTTCGTAAGGTAGGTGATCTTGCGTGCAGGTGCTTTGGACAAAATAAAACAGTGTGTTTGCGGCTATCAGTAACATAGCTTCATTCATGCCAGTCCCGGTCTCTAAAATACTGACACGTACCTCATTTATATCCACAAGAGCTCATTTCAAGGCAACGCACGAGAGCATCTGTAACTCTCTGGAGCGGGCCTATATTTTCCGCTCTGCTTAGAAAAAAATAAGTCACAGGTTCCTGGGGAAAGACTTACTATCTCCTGGAAGTCCAAGCCTTGAGAGCCACAGGAGTGATTACAGTGATCTTTAATAAAAAGTGTCCACTCACCTTTATTGAGGGTAACATCTGGGTTTTTTATGGCTTTCATTACATGCTTACTCTCGATCTCCTGGCTAATCTGTCATCCTGAGGGCCAAGGGCCACGATGTACGAAGGGCACAGGTTGTAACCTCGGGTTTAAAAGCACACCTACCCATTCTTCACTCATTGCCGGAAAAGGGCTCATTCCCACCGCTGGAATGTGTGTCCCAGGTCATCGGGGACACTGTGAAGGCCCTTTGTGCGCACCAACAATGGTATTTCAGGGGGAGTGGAACGCCCTGGGCAAGGGCAACATTTTGTACAGCAGATTTCAGCAAATCCTGACCACTGTTTATGTGAGCATTCCTAAGTGCAAATGAAGTGCCAGCTACGGCTGCCTCCCATAGGACAGGTCTTTGAACCTGAGAGAGAGAGAGATGGGGGTGGATCCGTGCAGCCAAGGTCAGCTCTAGGCAAAAATCCAGGAGTGGACACACTTGGTCTTGGATTTCCCTCTGGCCCGTATTTTGCCAGTCACAGCACACAAGGATCTGGTTATCCATAGAGCCTGCGATCATGATCCCCAAATAGGTTTCACACTCCTACAACCCAGGCCCCTTATACAAGCCATTTTAAGATGGAGCCAGGACCCGTCTTGTCCTTCTTTTCCTTGCTTTATGCACACAAGCATAATCGATGGTCGCTCCCTCCTCCGGATGAGCACGGAGGTTTCGCATGCTGCTGGCTTCACCTTTCATGCATCACATACCTCTGATGTGTGCCCGTTTCCCTTCCCCTGCTAGACCATGACTTTACTTGGGGATGGTGGTTGCTTCTTAGTCACCTATCTCCAGGGCACGGCACCATGTGCACACAGCTGGTGCCTAGTGACTGAACGAACGGAGTTCACAGAGAAATGGGACACGTGGATTAAAGAACTGTCAGTCCCCAAACCCACTACTTCAAAAGTGAAAATAGATGGCTGCGTAGATCTAGGGCAGCTGAGAAGGCTTCACGGTTGGCTCAGGTCATGATCCTGGGATCAAGCCCCACGTCGGGCTCCCTGCTCAGCGGGAGCCTGCTTCTCCCTCTCCCTCTGCCCTTCCCCTGCCTGCTCATGCTCACTTAAATGAATAAATAAAAAATCTCAATAAAACAAAACAAAGGGAGACCAGAAGGTTCTCTGCCTTGTGCTATTTCCTTTCCTCTTTCCCAACACCCATTATTTATTTAAAGGCTCCAGAAGGAAATTCAGCCAGAATTCATTTGGATGACTGGATTTCTTGGGTGGGACTTTTAACTTAGCATTCCTCATAGCATCTCATTAAACATGAACCAAGACAAAAACAAAAGAAAAAAATCAATGGAAATAACACAGAGGAAAACGAAGAGCGTTATCAGAAAGAAACACAAAATCACGTTATTGAAAAGCTTAGAATTCCTAAAATGGTCAAATCATATCAGGTTTCCAGAAACTGCCTCAGAGAGATAATGGCCATCCATTTTTTAAAATATCCACTTAAACAGTTCAATGTAACAATGAATATTACAGTATTTTTTAGCTCTTTTATATTTGTATCTATTGTTCTTACACTGAGAATCTTGACTCCCCAAAATATTAACAAGTTAACTCATTTGTTTTATTTCACAATATATACAAAACTATTTTAAAATTGTAATGCCAACACTAACCATAAATGATGGAGTGAAGTTTAAATTTTTTGTGCCTTTTTTTTTCCTTTAGAGCTCATCCCACTAAAAATGTACCATCAGAGAACTATGTTTAAAAGCCCTTAAAATAAATACTTTTCTCTGTGTAGTTATGTTGCTGATATCTTTATACACACTTTAAGGTCTTCATTTGTTTCTGTTTGTTCTTGATTTTAAGATGTGGGGTTTTTTTTCCCTTTTCTGGTGTTACTTGCTGTTTTAAATATGTAAACATTTACATCTTTCAAAACTGAACAAAGACAAATGGAGAGAAGTATTAGCTCCATCCTTACCTCCCACCTTGCCCCTAAAGGGAATAGTTTCTAAATATCCAGTTTTTAAGCCTATCACAGAGTACTCTGACTTAGAAATACAATAAATGAACAGAGAAGCCTTTGGAAGGGATGATTCCTTTCCGGGCAGGTGTCATTTCCCCTCTGCTCGTTCTCTGGGGCAGCCAGAACCCGTTCTCTCAAACCCCCTTTGTCAGGCTCACCGTGTCACTTACAACCTCTGTCCCTGGGAGAATATTTATTCATTCTTTTTTGAGCCAGACCCATGAACTTGTCGGCACGCGTTAAAGGCCAAAAAAGTAAAAAAACAAAACAAAAACAAAACTGTGCCTGCACTACCTGTTCTCATGATTTAATAGTTTTTAGATGCTGATAGTTTTTAGTTCTCCCCTGCATCGCAACCTGAATGGAAGCAAACTCAGAAAGGCAGAGGAGCAGTGGGGGAGCAGAGACGTGGGGGGCCAACTATAAAGTCTGCAAGATCCACTTAAAATGTGCCAGACACAATCACGGAGTTCAAAGTATCCTGGAAATCGAGAAATAGGTACAACGCAAGAATGTCCTAAGTGTACTGTCCGGTATTAGGATTGCCAAAAACCCACTCCTTTTTGGATATGCTATTAAAGTTACTCCCCTGAAAGCCACACACATTACATATATATATTTTTTAAATCCAACTAAAGTAGAAGGAATACTGACAAAAGTGTATACTGGCGGTGAAGTGTTTCGAAAGACATTCTGCCCTTCATGTTTCCTGGATGCCGACAAAGGCTGGAAAATGAGGCAGGCAGCTCTGTGTAGTTCTGGTAAAGGAAGAAGTACGTGTGTGCACCAACAGCCTGCTACACAGCCTGAAAACGCCCACCAGCTCTCTGCCTCGGAGGTAACAATCAGACTGGGCTCGAAATCGTGTGCCAACCCACAACCAACACAGGCTGATGAGCGAGCAGGTTGCTTTTTGGCAGAGAGACGTGCCCGAGGGACACAGGGTCACCCAGCACCTGCCAGAGTGAAACCAGAACCGGGAAGGAGGGGGCGGATATCCAACAGGGACGCACTGGAACCTGCTAAGTCCATCCCCCGCTTCCTACTAGAGATCAAGCCACACCTTGAAAACCCATGGGAAAGATGCTAAAGCAAAGAAGACAGCTGCCTGTGGACCGCCAAGCCTCCACACCTGTGCCATCCTTGCTGTCACTGCTTGAATTTAAGAAACCTGCGGGTTTTGTTTTTTTTTTTAATTTCTCTACTTCGTAAAGTAGTTTAAAAATGTAATTTGGCTAATTTTACTGTTCTTTCAACTTTTCAGTTAGCTCGTATTACACTTACTGCAGTCATTCTTAACCCCTAGACCGTCTACCTTCTCACTACTTCACCGCTTTCTCCTGCTCCAGCATTCAGTTATACTGTAATGATTTCACTTAGGCGCCTAGGAACTGTTCATCGACTGTCTGGTACGTATTAGGCACTGTTTCAGGGGCTGGGGCACACTGGTGGGAACTGAGTGAGCGACAGGAGATGGTCGGCCAGCCCTTCTTGGAAAGTGAACTTTGAAAATTTTGATTATCACCCAACACATGGATATACAATCCGTCCATCAGAAGGAAGATCCTTTTCATTACGTTCATCGGCCACGTGAACACGTACAAAGCTTTTGCAGAGTCAAAGCAGGCACCACTTAGAGCTGATGCTGCACCGGATGTTGTTCTAAGTTCCTTACACCTATTAACCAAGTTAATCCTCTCGACCCATTTTACAGATGAGAACACTTGGGCCCGGCATGCGGAAGTGACCTTTCTACAGTTACTCGGTGGTGGAGCCGGCCTTGAACCCAGGCAGTCTGGCTCCAGATTGCCTTTTTCTGACCTCAGTGGGACTGAGGCCTCCTTAAGGTTTGCTTCCCACGCAGTGGAATTTAAAACAGCAGGAGGCAAGGAGAGGCATTTGCTGGAAAACTTATATTCCAGAGAGAACTGGCAAGAAACATTGCTGATCGGCTGCCTGATAAGGATGGAACAGCCTTTGGAGAATTTCATACTGTCATGAAATAAACATGTGATTTTGACCTTCCAGAAGTGACAGAAACCATGCGAAGTAGCCCATTTTTATCCTTTTCTCCTTTCAGCCTGCACTTGAGATCATGATGTTCTTGCAGAATTTTGCTCAAAATTGGCTGCGGCTTCCTGAGGGCTGAGACATACACAACCTGGGGTTAGGGACACCTCTACCTTTCAGACTAAAAAAAGGCCAGTTGCGCTGCTTGTAAAAGCTTTTAACACCTTGGACAAAACCCCCTCGCCTTTTTTCTGGATGTCCATACTAAAATCCAGAAAAGTTAAGTTAAGATTTGCCAAGAGCCACAGAGTTGAACTTGAATACCTTCTCTGGGCATGTAATCAACCTGATCCTCATGACAAGTCAATTCCTGGGTCTTGGATCCCACAGTCATTACACGTATAACGAAACAGTGGTCCCTGGACCACAGCATTGGCCTCATCTGGGAGCTGGTTAAACATACAGAATCGCAGGGCGCCTGAGTGGTTCAGTCGCTCCAGCGGCTGCCTTCAGCTCAGGTCATGATCCCAGGGTCCTGGGATAGAACCCTGCATCGGGCTCCTAGCTCAGCGGGGAGCCTGCTTCTCCCTCTGCCCCTCCCCATCCCCCTGCACCTGCTCTCTCTCAAATAAATAAATAAAAATCTTAAAAAAAAATACAGTCTTGCAGGCCACCTGGGTGACTCAGTTAAGTATTGGACTCTTGATCGCAGCTCAGGTCTTGATCTCAGGGTCACGAGTTCAAGCCCCACCCAGCAAAGAGCTTACTTAAAAAAAAAAACAAATGCAAAGTCAGGTCTCACCCCAGCCAAGCCGGCAAGCCTCCTCCTCCTCCCCCAGGTAATCCACATGAATAAAGTTGGAGAAGTGCTGGGATAGTCACTAACTCCATTTTTTAGAGATTTTAGTTGTGGAAGGGGAGCTGTCGTTGACGCCATATTGGCTAGAAGCTCATCCACCTCTTGAAAGGTATCTTCCCAGCCTCACCTTGTAACTGAACTTAAAATCATCATCTGACGCAAAACAATCTACAGTTTGATTTAAGGTATGTCTAGGCTTTCAAGTCTCAGTCACTCCTTGGGGAGCAGATGTTAAGCTTTCATACATAAAACACTAGGCTTCCTATGAGACCCAGTAAGAAATGAACGCTGCCCCGTCTTTACAATGACTCCTGCTGGTGTCTTTTCTTCAGAGCAGGTTAAATGCCTTTCCTGAAGCCCCACAAGTCCCTTTAGCACGGACAGCAAACATACATCTCTGCCCAGCTCCTGCCCAAGTGAACTTGAACGAATCAAAATAATATTAGTAACCGTGACCGCTTACATGGTACTTACAGTGTGTCTGGTGCTGTTTTTTTAGCTTAAATATTACCAAGATCTCACTTAATCCTCACAGCAACCCTGTTAACACATGAATACAGTGAAGCACAGAGGTCAAGTGGCTTGCCCAAGGCCACACAGTTAAGTCAAGGTGGGGATTCTAGTCCAGGCCAGCTGTCTCTGGAGGCCATGCTAGTAACCGCAGCACCACACGGCCTCTCGAAAGTCAAAGTAATGCCACCAGGATTCCAGGAGTCCCTTATTAAAATGCTCTCATAATAAAGCCTGATCATGTACTTAAGAGAACAAAGTTCACTTCAGAGATCTGACTTGACAAAAAAAAAACTTGACCTCTGGTCTCTTATTCTTGCTTGTGATCTCAAGACCATGCGGTTTGCTGCTTGGAAGTACTTGAACACGTCCTTCTGCCCGGAACTGGAACGGGCCCCAACCTTAAAATTGCATCGTGTTTTCTACAAATGAGAAGCAGTTGTGAACTCTAAGTATTCGTGATAATGCTGGCTTTGCTTATCTGTTAAATCCGAGGTCTCATTTCTCTTTTGAGCTGCAGACAGCTCTTTCTCTAAATGAAATCTTAAGGGCCATTCCAATATACGTGCCTGGCCAAAGCCTTGTGCTTTGGTTGGAGTGAAGAGAGGAAAAATCTCTTGACCACCACCATGAACCTCAGTATCCCCTGAAGGGAGGTCCCTAGAATCCCGGAGCCCTAAAGGCCCAGAATAAAAAATAGCCTAGGAAGGAGAATGAGCCACTAGGCATCTGTACGAATTCAGCTCTCCTTAGGCCTCCCCGCCTGATCCTACACACGGTGATGTCCTTTGGATGTCCTTTTTTTTTTTTAAAGACTTTATTTATTTATATGACAAAGAGACAAAGCAAGAGAGGGAACACAAGCAGGGGGAGTGGGAGAGGGAGAGCAGGCTTCCCGCTGAGCAGGGAGCCTGATGCGGGGCTGGATCCCAGGACCGTGGGATCATGACCCGAGCTGAAGGCGCTTAACGACTGAGCTACCCAGGCGCCCCCTGGCCCCACCGAGTAACTCTTTTAACCATTTCCGTGCCTCCAGCCCAAACCCAATGGCCATTAGGTAATGACTTCGAGTAAGAACATGAGAGCCCAGCTCCCTTGCCCCGGGTGGGTCAGGATTACCTGAAGGCAGACTGAACCTTTCTGAGTCCCTGAGTCCCTGTCCTCTTCGGGACTTCGCCCGAGGGGACACCCTTGCTGGCTCCCTTCCCTGGTTCCTTTTGCTGTTCTGTAGGGACGCTTCCTTTACAATCACCCACACGGGAATTCCCAGCTCCAAGGATCTGCCTCTGGGAAACGCCACCTAAGAGGCCACACGACCCGGCTCACCACCCAGCTGGCCGTTAGCACGAACGATCGGCCAACCTGCCGGCAGTTCCCACGTACAGCTAATGAACACAGGACTGGAGCCACACCCTTTTCCTACCACAAATGTGTCCATGACCTTTAGACTCCCATTGCCCTTATTTGAGTAAATAGGTGGGACCCTAATCCTAAATATTATAAAGTCTCAGTTGAGAAGAATGTACAGGGTGTGGCATGTGTGGGTTAAATAAATGTTCAATTTAAAAAAAAAACCTTTCTATGAGGTAGTAGTGTGCTTTCCTTCCTTAGCTGGGCATAAATGATTTAAATAAATCTTCAGGGAGTGGAGTTGGTTTGGCTGTTGGTCTCTCAAAGGTCTGCTTTTTGACCACATTTTTTATATGAGCTTGCTTTCTAGAAATTTCCCTAACTCTATGGGGTTTGCATGTTAAAAAAAAAAAAAAAAAGAGGAAGTCTGGGTTCCCTTGGGTTCCACCACTTCTGACACGTCTAAAGCAAGTCCACCCGTGGGATACGAGCTGGGATCCACTGCAGACCCGGGGACCCCGCTGGGGTCAGCCTCCCGGGACCGCACACGGCGGCTTTTCCAAACACCGAACCGCGCGGCTCACCTTTACTCCCAGGGCTTCTCCAGAAATGACGGCAACCGTCACACCATCCCGGCTGGGTTTGGGGATTTCTTTACTCTTCAGCTCCTGGTACTGAGGCTCCACCATCTTCTCTGAGCTTCGCAAATTAACCCACAGCTGGAGGCCGTGGGCCGGCTCTTCGGAGCAAGGCATCTCGGCGTGCAGAATGCCCCGGCCCGCGGTCATCCACTGCAAACAGCAGAGCACCAAGAAGGCAAGGGAAGTCAGCCTCTAACAAGTCTGCGGGTGGGGCAACGATGTCACGGGGACTAAGCCGGGCACCTCACAAGGGCTGCTCTCAGGGACCCCCACCCCCAGCCTCGTGGGGAGCAACAAAAGCAACAAAGACAATAGCTGAAGCCATTTCCAGGATCCTGAAAGCTGCGCACGCTTCCTCACTTGAACTCAAAGCATCAGACCTGACTCTCACACAAATGGAAGAATCCTAATCCTCTCTTTGGCGTCCCTGAATCTCAGACGGAGCTCCCAGATGGGGAGCACTCTCGGGAGCTACACCTTAGGGAGGAAGCACATGACTGGGCTTGGGGCGAAGCCAAGCAGCAATGCAGTTCCGACACAGAGCTCCAGCGTGGGATGAACCTTCAGAGATGCCCCAAACCCAGCCGAGGAAGCCGAGGTAGCCGAGGCAGCCGAGCTTTTCGATCCCCACAGGGGCTACCATTAACTGTGGGCCACGCCCCAGGGGGGAGCACAGTCCTGGGAGAGGCGGCGGCTCCGGGCAGGAGGGGGCGGAGCCTAGCAGGAGGGGGCGGAGCCTAGGACGACAGGAGGCGGAGTCTAGGATTGATGCCTCTGAGAGCCCGCGGTGTCCTGTATTCGCAGCAGCTGGATGCCATGGGCTTTGGTCCATAGATACACACCTAAGCCCATGGCATCCACTCGCTGTGCACAGGTGACTCGTCTCAGCTTGCTCCCTTCCGCTCATGGAGGCCTCACTACCTGGAGAATCGCGAATTGCCCTTGCCGTTGTGCAGAGTCTTCAAGCATTCGTTTGTTTCTTTATGGAGAGCTACCAGGGGCCCAGGGGCCGGCCCCAGACACTAAGCCCGGGATCCAGGGATGAAGGGATGGAGCGTGGCAGGCAGCTTTCCCGCCTGTCCTAGCTTGGGTTCTGCCACAGAAATCCTGAGACTAGGAGTGAAGGGGAAGTGCCACAGACAGCGCGAGCGAGGAAGGCGAAAGCAAGCTCAGAAAGGGAGAAAGCTGAAAGGGGGTGGGAACAAGCAGGTGCCATCTGTGGCCCCCCCGTCCCCGGGGCTCACGGTGGAGGGGGCAATCTGCAGATGGGTGCACGGAGGGGAGGGGAAGCTAGGGGCTTTACCGCCAACTCCCATCCCTCTTTGACAAGACTTCCTCTGGGGGTGTCCAGTGCCCAGCACATCCGGCCGCTGGGAGAGCCACCGGCAGAGCAGCGGCGCGGGAGATGGCAGCCGCGTGCGCACGGGGACTGCTGCCACCTGGACTCGGAGGTGGGCCAGAGGGCCAAGATGCAGGCCAGCAACAGCATCTTCCTCATGGCCCTCATGCGGAGAGAAATCCTTAAACAATTAGACAGATCATCAATTGGCAGGTGATTGTACTTGGCGCTGGGGTGGGTGAGGGGGCACCACGGGCTTCTGTGAGAGCACGTGAAATGGCCTGCCTGCTCCAGGCAGCTGACCGGAGGGCGGAACCTTCAGGCTGGGACCCAGACGGGGAGTAAGAAGTGACCCGGGGAAGGGCGAGAGGAAGGGGAGTCCATGCAGAGGGAACAGCAGGTGAAAAGACCCCGAGGCCAGAGCAGGCGATATCTGTTCCCAGATCTGCAAGAAGGCCACTACGTGGCGGAGAGTTTTCTGTCACTAAATCTGAGTAGATTTCCATCTTCTATTTGACCAGACTGATGACACCTTCTAGTACAGGGGTCTGCAAACGACAGCCCAGGGGCCAAATCCAGCCGACCGCTTGAGTTTGTACCTAAGTTTTACTGACCCACAGACATGCCCATTCAGTGACACGCTGTCTGTCGGCTCGTGCTGTGAAGGCAGGACGCAGTGGTTGCCACATCTGGGACCACAGGATCCACGAAGCCTAAAATACATGCTATCCACGTATGACAGGAAACATTCACTGATCTACGTCCTGCTCCAACAAAACGTGAAGATCTCAGCCCCCCCCCCATGCTTCCATCTGAGGGCAGCTATTGGGGTCCTCAAGGACTTGGCCTCCCGTTTGTTTTCCTGTTTCGTTCACAGCTTATCTGTCCATGTTTTCAATCTACTTTTCATACCCTGTTTATCCTTTTTTAGATATAACCTAATTTGGCAGGAACTTTCTTACTATGTTCAGCCCACCCATTGGATTTGGAGGGGGAGAGATTTCTCTTTTCAACCTCGCTACTTACTAGCTCTGAGGCCCTGCACAGCTTTTCTTGACATCTTTAAATCCCCATTCTCTTATTTAGTTTTTTTAAGGTTTTATTTATTTATTTGAGAGAGTGAGAGCGTTCACGGTGGGGGGTGGGGAGGACGAGGAAGAAGACACCCCGCTGAGCAAGGAGCCCAATTCTGCACTCGATCCCAGGACCCTGGGATCATGACCTGAGCCAAAGACAGAAGCTTCACGACTGAGCCCCCCAGGCGCCGCCATTCTCTCATTTTAAAGATGAGGTAAAAAGAATACTTACTTTAGAGAGATTATTCATATGACAATGTTTTCAATTTCACGTTCATTGAAACACAATTCAAATATTTGCAGTTAAAATTCCACATAATATGTAAATAATCCCAGAAAGTTCTTGACACAGAGTTCAGACTTACAAACCCAGCAAAGAATACCTAAAAATTTCTGGGGATTCTAAGTCTAACATGTCTCAGGCAAGCCGAGGATGGTGGCAGGATTTGAGTCATGCATGGTCTTAAGTGACAACACCTACCCCTGCAAACGAGGTGGAAGACAGCTGAGAAGGCTTCACTGTTGGCTCAGGTCATGATCCCAGGGTCCTGGGATCGAGCCCCACGTCCGGCTCCCTGCTCGGCGGGGAGTCTGCTTCTCCCTCTCCCACACCCCCTGCTCGTATTCCCTCTCTCGCTGTGTCTCTCGGTCAAATAAATAAATAAAATCTTAAAAAAAAAAAACACAGCTAAGTTGTGGCAAATGCAGCAGGAAGGTCTAAAAGATGAGGACGGACACTGGTACACTGAATTGGGCAGTGGGGACATCATGAGTGCCCACTGCCTGAACGGCCTCTGTAGAGGTTTAGGTGAGATGCTGAAGAGAGGCCAACCCCGATTTCTGTGAGTGAAGAATGAAATGGAAGCTGAGGAAGTTAAGACAACCATCCTTGACTATGCTTTTGAGAAATTTTAGAGAAAGACCAGTTGGGAACTAGAAAGTGATTGAAGGGGTCGTGGAAATCTTGAGCGAATACAAGCAACCTGTGCAGGTTTCTAGCCTGAGTGGGAGGCTCCACAGAAAGGAAGAGGTCAAAACTTGAAGGCAGAGAAAGAGGAGAGTGTGAGTGTACTGGAACTGGGGAAGAGCAAGCACGTGTGCCCAGAGGTTATTAAACATCAGTAATGGCTGGTCGTCGGCCATACCTGCAGGTCTCCGGGGTTCATCTGACCAACATGTCCGCAGAAGTCTTCATGGGCCATGCTGCCGCCCTCCAGGAGGTAAGACACCTTTGACGAGACAAGCAGAAGAAAAAGTACGTGTTTGGCAGCTATGAAGAACTGCTCACTTTTCCACAGAAAACCTGTTGAGGAAAGTGGCAGGAACGACTAAAGTAGCACAAGCTGAGGGAGTGAACCTCCAGTGAGAGCGCCGTGTTAGCCCATACAATGTTTCTGAGAGATTTCCAAATAGGAGCCCCTTCTTCCATGCAGATGCAGCCCTGAGCATATCAGCGCTCTCGGCCTGGTGACAGAAGCCCCTACTTGTCCCCTCAGCCTACCACGACGGGTCCTAGAGCTCGGGGTGAAAGAGGCAGCTCCCTCTGAAACAGCAGGGCCGTGTTCCCAAGGCCAATGTCAGCCAGGTGTGTCGGGCGAGAGATTTCAGGTCTCCACACCTTCCCCTAAAAGCTGATTCGAGAAATCCAAAGGCAACACCTTTCCAACACCAGGCTCACAAACACGCTTAGGTGCTCGATAAACACAAGTAAAATGTCAAATGAATCCATAGAATTAGAGTCAGCTTTTCCAGGGCCGTGTCTGTACATGTTGTGTTGTGTTGACAACACAACAAATCCTGTGTTGTCCTACAGAGTAGCCACTAGCCGCGCGTGGCTATTTAAGCTTAACTAAAGTGAAATAACATTAAAAAATTCGGCTCTGCAGTTGCACTAGCCACATTTCAAGCGACAAACCCCTGGTTCTCCCCAGGGGTTTTTAGGGAATCAGCCTGGCCACAGAAAGCAAGTCCCTCTGGGAGGGGTCAGCCCCCATGGCAGTGGCCTTCACGGGTCTGGCATAGCCAGTGAGAGCTGAATAAAGTCTGCCTAAGTCTCGCTCACACACAGTATTTGGAAGCTCGGCTGCATGCAGACAGAAGCCACATTCTCCAAGATCAGCTTTATCAGAAATAAGGTATTTTTTTGCGTCTGCCATCTCTCTTACTCTGTCATCTTCTCAACTGGCTCAGAATTCGTGCTGAGAAAATAAGCCACCATTTACTCTGCCTCCTCCTACCGCAAACAAAGGGCAGTTAAAGACCTGCCTACTGTCAAGCTGTTGCAATCTTATTCTGTAGCCTTATAATAAACTGTCTTCTTCCGGAGCCAACTTTATTGGATGCCAGATCCGGAAACCAAAGACTTACACAGAACACTTACGACTGTAGAAATCAGGGCTGGCTGACATTAGGACTCTCCACGTGTCATCCTGCCAAACAATGACATTGTACAGAATGGTCTCGGCAGCAACGTTTATCCCAGCAGGTGACAGATGGCTACGGAAATTGGAATTTCTAGGTTGGGATGGTGCCTTTCATGTGTCATCTTGATTGGGCTAAGGGATGCCCAGATACATGGTAAAATGGAACTTGCTGTAGTAATGGCAGCCGTGCAACACTGGCACAGGAAGAAAAGAGACCCATTTGCATGGGGAATTTACATATGATGACAGCAATTCCAGATTAGTGGGACAAGGATGCATTTTCTGATAAATGGTAACAGAACACAACTGACTGACCATATGAGTAAAGAGAGTGAGCCCCCACCATAGTGCTCCAAATGGATAGAGACTTAAATGTTAAAAACACACTTCCGAGATTTAAATCTATGGAGACATGAATACAAAATGTCAGCACAAATCTATCTTCGCAGTGTTCATTATGATAGTAAAAAGATGGGAACAATTGGATGATGGGTCTGCTAGGGTACACTCACCTAATTATGGTACAGCCGTACAAGAGAATATTACGCAACTGTTAAAAAGAGATGTAGATCTCTATTCACTGACAAGGATAAATGAGATACTATTTAATCAAAAAAGCAGGTTACTGAACAGCGATTTTATTTAAAGAGGTCACATACAGTGATGAGTTTAAATGGGTTCATTTAAATAAAATTGTAGCTCATCATTAGTGCGCATGGAAATGCCCGGATGAACACACCGAAATGTGGACAGTGGTCACCCCCAGATGGTGGGAATTGCAGGTACATTTTATTATATCCTCTTTCCACTTTTCTGATAGTTTGGGCCTTCTGCAATGAGTGGTTTACTTTTTTACAACGGAAACAACTTTATCTCACGAAAATATAAAGATGCTACCGCTAATCGGTGAATGAAAAGAAGTGATACGCTTTATTCTGCAGAGATGCTGGCGTTTGTTCTGTGTGAGAGGACAATGTAGCTAGCTCTGACTTTAAGATGCTGCTAGGAAGAAAAGACCTAGAATTACTATGAAGCCAAAATAGAAATGAAGCACTTAGGACCTCATACAAAGCTTAAAAATTGAAGAGGACAAATAAAAAGCTTCCACATCTCAGACAACCAGTCAAACTAGAAGGAGCAGTGTCTAGAATTGCTTTCCTTTTCCTGTTATGCATGCATGTTTAATTAAAATAGCTGCATAATAAAGGCAATTTGCATTCTGTTTGGGCTGAAGCTTTGGGTTCTCAAAAGGAGTCTCTTTCAAATCTTATTCCTTCCATCCCCAAAGTCCTTTCAATTATCCAAAACTAGGGCCTTTCAAGTTGTTAATCATCTAAAAATATGGCAGGCAACTTTAAAAAGTAAATTGCGGTGAGCATGACTCATTTAAAGATGAAAACTTACGCAGACACCAAGAGGTTTTGCGTGCGCCTGTGTTACAAGTTTTATTTTAGAAAGCAATGTCAACGCTGTTTCTAAAACACAGAAGACGCTTATCTCCACTTTTCCTCTACCTTTTCAGAGTGGATGTCCTCTTTTTTCTGGTAATACAAAAGTAAACACCATCCTAAATACTATAAAATCTGAATTAGAGAAGTCTGGTCAATGAAGCTTTACAGAGTTCATAATGCCTGCCTTTCACTACTTAAAACAAAAACGACTTTTAGCCGTTAGGAGGGGAAAAAAAATTAGAAACCAATGACCCCCTTATTGATGATTGTCTTTTATTTTATTTATTTATTTTGCGTAAGTGTTGTAAATGCTACACTGAGACCTTCAGTATAAATTAATGCCTGCGGAGGATTTTTTTTTTTTTAACTCAAGCAGTACTCTGAGAGTTGACACAACCCAGATGATTTTGCAGGACATTCCATAATCGCAAACACCTGGAGAATGGCCGTGGGTGGTTGATGGAAATGGGAGTGTTATGTTTAAACTCAAGAGTTGCGTGTGTCTCATTAAGAAATCTGTAATCTGAAACACGTGTTTTCTTAAAGGACCTGCCATGCGCCCTGATCCTCCCTCAGTCCTCTTCCTCCTTCTTAGTCCTAAACTTTCCATGGATCTTAACGAAACATTTCTGCTTCCTTGTCAGTTCCTACTTCTTGGCGCGTTCGTATATTGGGGAGGACAGAGACACAACACCAAAACAGGAACGAAAGAAAAGTGGCACTTGCCATGTGACATTTAAGAGCCCTTAATTAATTCTGAAGAATTACAGTACAAGACAGAGTAAAGTTTGTTGTTTCCTTCTGGCTGGTATTTAGAAGGACGAGCCTGATGATCTCATTCAATGTTTCTAGGTGCAAAACTCTTTCTTGAAAGCAAAGCATTTATATTATAGATAAGACCATGTTTACTTTTAATTTCCATGGGCCTCAAATGGTGGGGGTTTTTTTTTTCTATTGGTAGCTGAGTAGGAAAGAGAGAAAAACAAAACAAAAACCATGGCTTGAGGCCATGGCTGTTCAGAGAGGCCGGCAAGGAACATATCACATAATAGTAGCGGCTAGCCGCTCTTCACGTATGGAAACATAATGTTGAATCCATACAAGTAAGGACCCACGTTATTTTACAAAAATGTTTTAATTACTTGGGCAATCACGGAGACTGCTGGAGTATCACCCCACTAAGCTCACCCAATCCCGGCCCCACAGAAACCTTCACAAGGGCCAAAAGGCGGTTTTAAAAAGAAAACATAACCAACAGCCTTTGGGTATTCAGCCAAGTATTTTTTTTAAAAAGCGCTACTGGGTCCTGCTGCCGAGGCTGCAGGGACTCCCTCGGCACTGCCCCCTGCTGGTGGACCCCGGCCCTGGGGAACCGCTCAGGCTCTGGGGCCAGGGCTGGAAGCTAAGGTTTGCCATTTACCAGGTGTGAGATGTGGAGCCAAGTCCTTTAACTTCGTGGAGGCTCGGTTTCTTCGGGTACAACCGGGGCCTAGGAGAGGAGCTCAGCAAGCGCGTGAGTACTAAATGCGTAACGTGGACAAAGTGCCTGGCACCTAAGGGTTCAGTAAGTTCTAGAATGGGCACACGTGCCACACTTCCGCTGCCGGAGAGCCCATCCGTGGGTCTTCCCTCATGCTTCCTGGAAACTATTTCTGCCGATATTCTCACGGCTCGCTTCCTCACTTCATTCGGGCTCCGTTCAAACGTCAGGGCCTAAGAGAGGACGCCCCCAGCCAATCTGTCACATGGTCCATCTATCCTTTATCCTCCTACCCTGACTTGTTTCTTCTTCCTCGATTCTTCCCAAAGGGACACTATGCCATGTAACTATTTTTTATTATTATTAGTATTATTTTTGCCATGTAATTATTTGGTTATTCACTGTCTTCCGTAAGAAAGCGTAACCTTCCCGAAGGTTCCAGCCCAGCACGGGTGTTAAAGATCTGCGGAACGAACAGGTCATTGATGAAAACAGTGCAGCTTAGGGTGCTTAAGGTCACGCCATTCGTAACAGCAGGGCAAGGACTTAAATTAACATTTGGTCTTTGAAAATAAAACCAGTTCTCCCTCCCATGCTGCCTGGCCATCTTGGCGGCAGCACATGTGTTGTGAGATCTGATGGGAGTTGCTAAAACAGCCAGGACTGGGGTGCCTGGGTGGTTCAGTCGGTTAAGCATCCGACTCGTGATTTTAGCTCGGGTCATGACCTCAGGGTCGTGAGATCGAACCCCGAGTCAGGCTCCATGCTGGGTGTGGAGCCTGCTTGAGATTGTCTCTCTCCTTCTGCCTCTGCCCCTCTCCCGGGGTCACTCTCTCTGAGAGACAAGAGAGAGAAAGAGAGAGAGAGAACACCAGCCAGGACGGCCAACTGCAAGGCCTTCAGGCGAACTGGCCACCTCTGGCAAAGAAAGGGTCCTTGTGCTGTTGTAGGCAAAGCTGAAAACGGGCCTCATGAGTCCTGGGTGAGGGGAAGAGGCAGATGGAGAGATGGGCAGCCACAGGTTCCTGAGAGGAGGTGCTCCCAGGATCCTTCCTTGGTGCGGACATGAAGAGTTCTACCCAACAATGTCTAACTACAGAAAAAAGAACAACCAACTTAATTTAGGCAATTTTCCTTTTATATTTTTCTATTGCTCCCATTCACAAATGTCTCCCAAATCCACTCATTTTCCCTTCCCTAGGAGTAAAATATCTGACAGGAACATCAAGGTTCGATAACAATCAGATTCCTGAATCCAACTACTCAGGTGAGCTGAGTCGTGGACTCCCGGCAGAACCTTCCAGCTGCTTCTAGAACCCCAGGGGGAAGCCAGGAATGCCCTTGCTCCTCAAACCCCACTCAGGATTCAACCTTTTGGGGAATCTCTTCAGACAAACTACCACTGGCTCCTCATGTAATCGTCAGACTAAGAGCACCTACATCTCTTAAAACTGTGGTCAAGGTGTTCGCGTCCGCTGTGTTATGGTTCCTGTGCTATACTGAAGGGGCCGCAAGGGAATGGTCTACCAACTTCTATGATTACATGAATTTTCCATATGCAGAAGTGTAGTGTCTGCAGCCAGGGTGAGAACAGTGGGTCGTTGGAAGTATTGTTGCTGAAGAGCGCCCTCTGCTGATCCTAACAGTGTGTGCTCGCTGATCCCCCAAACAGGGCCGGGCCTCCCTAACAGAGCCGCTGATAGCCAAGCCTGTCTTCTAGCCCGGGCATGGGGTCTCTGCTTCAAGACCGAGTGCAGCTGGCAGGTGGCCATCTGGACGTCAAGGGACCAGCTCTGTCGTGGAGCAGAGGGAAGGTTTTCCGCCCCCATGCTCCCTAGTTAAAAGCTGTCAAGGCAGACCCCAAAGAATGAAGGTTTGGGGCTCACAGGGCGCTTACCGAGATAGGTTTTAGGGATTTCCCTCTTGCTTAAATATTTTGCTAAGATTTCATTCGAATATTTAACTTAATTAAGCAGCTGACATTTTTAGATGGGAATATAAGAATATTCTTATTCTCTGATTCAATTCACTGTAAGGATTTAATTTGTCAAACTTCTCGCCAGTGTGTTTATTGTACTTGACGTTACTGGGCCACACTTCTCGGCTTTTCGACCTCAAGGAGCAATAAAAACAAGAATAAAAAACAAAAACCCTCCAAGCAAACAAAGAAAAAGTAGCAATAAAAACATTTTACAATAAGGGGGTGTGATAGAAGGATGTCAATTTTTATCTTTTGCCTTTTTTTTAATAAACTTTGGGGGTAATTTTAAATGTCTCTTTTTTCCCCCCTGTCTTTGCAGCTTGCACAGGGGAAACTGTCATCACAAACTCATAAACAGGAAGTTAGAAATCACCCAAAAGAAACACAAGGATCATCCCTTCGCGGCCTTCGGGGAGCCACCACTCTAGCAGGGGAAACACTAAAATACGCAGATAAGAGAATCTGATACTAAAATGAAGTATGGTGGGGGAAGGGCAGCGACTCCTGATCTCAGGGCTCTAAGTTCAAGCCCCACGTTGAGTACAGAGGTTACTTAAAAATAAAATCTGTTTAAAAAGAAAAAGACGTACAATCAGTCCCTGTGGAAACACCGAGAAAAAGACTAACTCTGATGAGAGCAAGAATCTGAAGGAAAGGGGGAGACATTCATGGAGGAGGCAAACCCCCCCAGCTGGTCTCTAAGAGACTGAACTACTGGGGAAAAGCCGGGGAGGGTCGGGCAAAAAAAGTACAGAGGAGGCAAAGAATTTGTATGTTGTAATAAAAGGCCAGAAACAATTAAAGCATGGTTTTGTTAGCTACGCTGTTATTACCAGATCACCAATGGTCCTGCGGCCGCCAAGAAGTGAAATGACTCCTTAGACACCCGGGCGGTGAGCCAGCCTCATCCGTTCCCTCCCTGAAGTTCAGAGAAGAGCATTACTTTGCACTTACAGGCAGGAAATTTGGATCCCTGGACCGCAAAAGCACTGGGTCCCACAGTAAGTAACAGAGACACTCTGAGGTGTTCCCAGCTGGGGATCCGCGTCTCAGGCGCAATCTTGTTTCTAATGGTATTAACTTGACAATGTTTTGAGATAGTATCAGGGAGCTCTGTTCTAGAAGGAGTGGTAGCGTGTGAGAGTGGACAAGTGCGGGCCTGGGATGGGCCTGCCCAATCCCGCCCTACATGGGCTGTGTGACCTTGACAAGTCACCACTTCTGAGCCTCTGTTTCCTCTCCTGTAAAATGGGGGGTGGCTAACGATTCCTACTTTTCAGGATTGTTGTGAAGCTTGGAGGCAACATGCGGAGGCCATGTGGCAGCTCATACTGCGTGGCAAATTTCCTTCGGGTTTGGTCCTATATGGTCGGGCAGTTCATTTTAAGAGCGTCTCTTGATGGAGAACACTGAAGCAGCTTTGCTAATAGGGTTGAAGACTTAACAAGGATTTTTCTTTTAATATTTATTTATTTTAGGGGAGAGGGGCAGAGGGAGAGGGGGTTCTAAGCAGACTCCGCACCGAGAGCAGAGCCTGACGTGGGGCTCGATCTCACGACCCTGAGCCGAAACCAGGAGTCGGACACTTAGCCAACTGCGCCCCCCAGGTGCCCACTGCAAGGAGCTTTTCATCACGTAATGATCTATGTTCGTTTACTCTGGACTTAATTTCAGTCTCACTTCAAAAGCGTTATTGGGTGACATAAAAGGATGTTTAATGACTGGTTTACAGTCGTTATTATGTCCCCTCTTCCAAAGTGTCAACATGGTCTCTCAGACATGAATGGTTTGTGTTTGTAACTGTAACAGGGTAGGGGAGGGGAAGATGGGGAAGCCCGCTGGGAACTTGTTTGGATTACTTTTGAAGACTATTTCAGTTAAGCACTACTTTCCCATGTGTGGCCTAGACCGAGGTGGGATTCTCCCCTGTGGGAACAGGCCTCTGGGCGGCAGAACGTTCGGCAGCATTCCAGGCCTCTCCTCACTAGATGGCAGCAGCTCCCTCCAATTGGTATAACCAGCCCCGTCTCCAGAAATTCCCACATTGGCCTCATGGAGGCAAAGTCACCCCCCCCCCCCCCCCCCCGTCAGAACCACTGAGGTAGACAGTCTCTAGTCCTGACTTTCAGACTTAAGACGGCGCCAATTTAGAACGACAGCATTGGGGGCGCCTGGGTGGCTCAGTGGGTTAAAGCCTCTGCCTTTGGCTCAGGTCATGATCTCAGGGTCCTGGGATCGAGCCCTGCATCAGGATCTCTGCTCAGCGGGGAGCCTGCTCCCTCCTCTCTCTCTGCCTCCTCTCTCTCTGCCTGCTTCTCTCTCTGCCTACTTGTGATCTCTGTCAAATAAATAAATAAAATCTAAAAAAGAAAAAGAAACAACAGCATTAACTGGGGAGAGTCGGGATAGAAAACATTGGCCCATCGTTTGTAACTGGAGGTCAAGCTCTACTGTGGAAGGCCTTCTCCAGTAAAGGGCCAACCTACAGCTCTAGATCCCACCCCACCCTACACATCCAATTTTTAAAAAATGTATCTCACAGAGCTTTTATTTTATTTATTTATTTTTAAAGTAAGCTCCATCTAGGCCCAACGTAGGGCTTGAACTCACACGACCCTGAGATTATGAGTCACGTGCTCTACTGAGCAAGCCAGGCACACCCCCCCTACACACATCGAATTTTTAAGTCTAACTACTTACTCACCATTTCTAGGATACCCCCATGCCATACCCTCTACCTTTTCCTCCACCAGAGTTTCCTCTCCTCATATCTAACTTATTCCTTAAGGCTGTACTAAATGAAACTCTCCCAGACCTTTCTGTGAGAAACGCTAGCTTCTCCCTCAGAATGTGAAACTTCATCAACGGGACCTCTCTGGCTCCTCCTTAATTGTTTTCTGACGGTCTTGCCAACTAGTAGTCCTCTGCTCCCCCCGTAGACTCGCCTTCACAGGCGCACGCAAGCGCACACACACAATGTTAATTTCCTAGTGGCCGGGGAAGAGTTCGAGGAGAAAGTTACACTTTCTAACTTGAGGCGCTCCTTTATATTTCGTGGGACCCCCTAATGGCACACAAATGTCTCCTAAAGGAAGGTGCCCCTGGGTCACCCTCCCCATTACACACTGGCGTACGCTATTAGCTTAACTGGTGGACTGGTTGATTTGACATGGAGAGGGCAGACCCAAGTTGGACGCCTCGGCAGGAGTTCCCAGAGGGCCAGTGGGCACCAGGAACTTCACCAGGCACGAAAGCACTGTTGATCCTCAAACATGGTGTGTGAAGAGGGAATTCTGAAAATAGCGTTATTTAAATAACCAATACACATGGCTCAAAACTGCAAAGGCACCACAAAAAAAAAAAAAAAGAGGTTTAGAGTGAAAATGAACTCTTTCCCTCCATCACTCAGTAACCTTCCCTGGAAGGCACAGGACCGGCTTCCTGGGTGTCCCCTCAGAGATAACTCAGGCATACCCAAGAATCAAGGTCTAAGTTGGCGATACCCCAAATGTCCATCAACACAGGACTGAATAAACAAAATGTGGCAGAGCCGTACGATGGATAATTATTCAGCCATAAAAAGGAATTAAGTTCTGACACATGTTACAACATGGAGGAGCCTTAAAAACATTTTGCCGGGGGAAGAAAACCAGACACAAGACGCCACATAGCATATGATTCCTTTTGTACGAAATGTTTGGAATAGGCAAACCCATGGAGACAGAGAGCATGGCTGCCAGAGGCTGGGGGAAGGGGAGATGGGGAGGGACTCTCCGTGAGTATCGGCTTTCTTTTGGGGTTCATGAAAACGTTCTGGGATCAGAGGTGACAGTTGCCCAATATCGTGAAAATACTAAAAACTGCTAAATATTTTCAAAAAGCCTTGTGACTATGTATCCGTATCTGTCATTAAGTGTTTTTTTCTCTAAGCGTCATCTTTTGGACTTGTAACATGAATTTTGGAATTTTATTTTCTTTGCATTAATGTAATATGTAGAAGTAATCACTTGTTAAAACAGCCCAGCTTTCCCATAATACAACTGATTAAAAAAACCATTTTTTAAAAATAAAGGTGGGGGCCCCTGGGTGGCACAGTTAGTCGGTTGAGCGTCTGACTCTTGATTTTGGCTCGGGTCATGATCTCAGGGTCGTGAGATCGAGCCCTGCGTCAGGCTCTGTGCTCAGCTCAAGAGTCTGCTTGAGACTCTCTCTTCCCTCTCCCCTTCCCCCACCCCCCCAAGCACACTCATGAGCGCACCCTCTCTGTCAAATAAATAAATCTTTAAAATAAAAAATTTTCAAAGAATAAAGGTATAGTTTTCTGCTTCTTATATAAATTCTACACTATGCCACAATAATTCTGGCACGTTCTAACGACCATGGAGATTATTCTGTATTAGAACATATCAAGCTGTGGCATTCTTAATGGCTGTGTAGTGTATCACGTATGTCATTTTATGGACTTGTGTGTTTAAACCATGAGTTCTCACCTGGGGGCCGTCGGGTAGCCCGCCCACCCTAAAGCAGGCAGTAGGCAGTATCTGGAAATATTTTTTGTTATCACCACTGGAAGTGGGGGGAGCTACTGGGATCTAGTGAGTACAGCCCAGGGAGGCTGCTCCATGCCCTACAAGGTACAGGACAGCCCCCACAGCACAGTTAGCCTCTCAAAACGTTACTAGCGCCCAGGTTGAGAAGCCTTGATTTAAACAGCCCATGATTAAGGAAAATAGAAATTATTTAGAATATTTGCTTTTATAAATGATGTTGAAGATGCCATCTTCCAGACACAGAACTTCCCTATATGTAATTTCCAGGTATATAACGATTCCCCTATTATTTTGGATACTTTGTTGCCCTTTTTCCCAACTTTTTAAAATTGGAATCAACATTTGGAGAGCAAGCCTTTGTTCTTACTTTGATTTTTTTTTTCCCCAGAAAATTATCTAGATTTCTAGAAGTAGGTTACTGGGTAAAAGGGGAGTAACTTTTTCCTCTGAGATATATGGGGCTCCCACTGCTCCCATGAAGGGGATATTTCCCCCATTCTCTCTGGTTATTGCTTTCATGCAGGGAAGTGGCTGACTTTTGCAGAATGATTTTATATCCAGCCCCTTAACTAAGAGGTTTTGGCTGATACTCTTAGATTTTACTTCCTTCCTATGATCTATTGAGCCCCAACCCCAAATCATGCCAAACACAGACAGAAGCTAAGACCTACATGCATACACTATAAGCACGGCTTCTGGACAAATCCTCTGCCCTCCATCCTCCTTCCATCACATCACCACCCAAAGCTGGATGTGGCCACTGTGGGATTTGTTTTTATTACCATATTTCCTAAAAATAAACACTCTTTCCTCCTCCTCTCCGACAGCCTTGACTCTGATGAGTAGCTTCGAAGCTTCCCGAGTCATATTAAATCATAATGGTGCTGGGAGACATTCTTGTGTTCTTTTTTCCCTCAAATTAACAGGGTTCTATCTAATAGCTCAGTGTTAGACACGACACGGGAAGTCCACTGAAAAGTCATCACGATATTGCGAACGTACCCTTCTTTCCCAGTTTTCCTAGAGTAAGCTTTTGTCTTTGCAAAAGGGGTTTGGATTTTAATCCAGCTTTTTGCCCGTCCCCTTCACAGCTTCGCTTCGACGATGGGATGGCTCCATTTGGGAGAGTAACCAGCGAGCTAGAAACCACGGGCCGTGCGGGAGATGGGAGGTCTGAACGCAGTCGTAAGCTTGAGGTGTGAATCACCAGCACCCTTCCCTGCCTCCCCAGGACCTCGTCCAGCCTTTGCATGCAAATGCTGCTGGCTGCCATCTGGCAAATAAGAGTGTGACTTTCCCAATGGCCACACCCTTGCCAACAGGACCGGTCTGTTCTCCTGAGCACAAGTCCAAAAGCCTGCTGAAGCTTGCAGGGAAAAACCTGAAAACACACCTTCTAAGCCCATCTAAGAACGTAAGCGACGACGTCATCCTTAAGGGTCCCTGAATTATGATGGTGTCGTTAATGTCCCTATGCGGGAGTAACCGATCACGCCGGCTTCCCCAGGACTGAGGGCTTCGCCTGGAGCATGGAACCTTCAGTGCTGGAACCAGAAAAGACCCAAGGTTGTAACTTAAAGGATGATTGTGAAAGACACAAAATGCCTTTCTTCTCAGAACAGGTGAAAAGTTCATCAACGGGACACTGAACTTCAAGTGCTAAACTTGGGCAGGGCATGGGTTTTTCAGATCATTCTGTTTTGGATTGTTCATAGCTGCCCTAAGCAAATCAAGATATGAAGACTGACCGGAAATGGGTAACTACAGAATTATTCCACCCTTTACCACTCAGGCCTTTTTGAAAACAGGGCTCCCCAGAGTCCTAACTGCCGGCAGGAAATACTGAACGCATTTTTCCCCTTGGTCTTGTGACCTTCAGCTGTGCCTCCTTTTCCAGGACATTCCTTCTTCCTCCATTGTCGGGCAAGTTTTTAACAGAAAAGATATAGTTATCCAAACCATTAAGTTAAAAAAAAGGATTACCTGCTAACTCAGTAAAATCAGGTCCTCGCTCTTATAGAATTATAGTATTTCTGGTTTCAAAGATCATCTAGATGGGCGCTTCTCCAATCCTACTGCGCATATCAATTGCTCGAGGATGTTGATGAAATGCAGATTATGCGTCCACAGAGCAGAGGGGGAGTCTGAGGTCCCAGTTTCACAGTTCACACTCGAGGTAATAAGAATTTTGTAGAAAAGTATTCTCATTTCTTTGATCACATATCACTATTTGAAAAAAATGTGAGCATGCACTCATAATGTAGATATCTATTTATATTTTATATTCACGTGTGAGCACAGCAGAATTGCACTTTTATTTTAAAAAATTAATGTCTGCCAGCACAGCACTGACTCATGTAAGCACCCAGCCTATTTGGAGGACCACTGATCCTGAAAACGCACCCATTACGTTAACATTCGGTGAATCCTTGTCATTTCTCCAGGCATAAGAAAATCACTGATTCAAGAACCTATTCTATATTTTACATATATATATATACGGTCTATATTATTAGAAAGTTCTTGGGGCACTCGGTGACTCAGTGAGCTAAGCATCTGCCTTCGACTCAGGTCATGTTCCCAGGGTCCTGGGATCGAGCCCCACATTGGGCTCCCTGATCAGCAGGAAGCCTGCTTCCCCCTCTCCCACTCTCCCTACTTATGTTTCCTCTCTAGCTGTGTCTCTGTCAAATAAATAAATAAAATCTTTTAAAAAAGAAGGAAATTTCTAATTTCAAAGAGATTTTTCTCTAGCTACAGGGAGTTTAAACAAGTACAATAGGGATGCCTGGGTGACTCAGTTAAGCACCTGCCTTCGGCTCTGGACATGATCCCGGGGTCCTGGGATCGAGCCCCCCCACCCCACATTGGGCTCCCTGCCCAGCAGGGAGTCTGCTTCTCCCTCTCACTCTCCCTCTGTGCTCGTTCGCTCTCTCCCTCTCGAAAATAAATAAAATTTTTTAAAAAAGAAGAAGAAAGGAAGTTCCTCCTTCTGTTGGTTTGTGTGTATGCTCTGTATCCAAAGGCTTACCTCTGGGGCCTGCAAAACCAGCCTAATCCCTCTTAACACTCTGGCAACTCCGATCACTGAGAAGGGCCTGATTCCTTAATATTCAAGAAGCTTCTATAAGACAGTAAGAATACCAGCAACCCGAAAGGAAAAAAAAAATAGGCCGAGAATATAAACACGTAAGGTAAACAAATATTTTAAACTGAAAAGATACAACCTCACTCAGATAAAAGAAATGCAAATTAAAACTATGGGGGCACCTGAGTGGCTCAGTTGGTTGAGCGTCTGCCTGCGTCTCAGGTCATGATCCCAGGGTCCTGGGATCGAGCCCCACATCGGGCTCTGTGCTCAGCGTGAAGCCTGCTTCTCCCTCTCCCACTCCCCCTGCTTGTGTTCCCTCTCTCACTGTCTCTGTCAAATAAATAAAATTAAAAAAAACAAATTAAAACTATGATGACGCATTCTTTTTCACTTATCAAGTGGCAAAGATAAAGAAAAGTTGGACAAATATACGATGTTGGTGATGCTGAGGAAAGACAGGCACCCTCCTACACTGCTGTGGTAATGTCGATGGTACAACCTTCATGGCAGGGACCTATTGAAGCCATTAGAGAGGAGTTTTTTGAATTCTGGGAAAATGTTAACGGTATAATGTTAAATGGAAAACAAAAAGGCAGAAAACATACAGCGCGACACCAGAAAAAAAGTACTGAAAGTAAATTTATCAAAACAATAATGACACCTGTTTCTGAGCAGCAGGACAACGTAAGTGATTCTAGCTCTGTGGTTTTTTTTTTTTTTAGATTTAATTTATTCCTTTGAGAGAGCATGAGAGAGAGAGAACATGAGTGGGGGGCGGGGGGCAGAGGCAGAGGGAGAAGCAGGCTCCCCACTGAGCAGGGAGCCCAAAGTGGGGCTCCATCCCAGGACCCTGAAATCATGACCTGAGCCAAAGGCAGATGCTTAACCCACTGAGCCACCCAGGCGCCCCCAGCTCCGTTCTTTACGCTAATCAGCCTTTTCAAACTTTATACGAAGCCTGTAGAAAATGAGTCAGGAGGAGTTGATGAGAGCCTATAAGTGCGCCCGGTTTTGAACTGCATACTTTTAACATTCACCTTAAGAGAAAGAGGAGCCCTTGGCTAACCTACATGCCTGGGAAAAAACACGTACAGGTGATTCTGGTTATTCCCAGTCGTTATGTTCTCTAAAGTTGCCACAATCATCAGATTCGTGAACACCGAACCAACCAATGCTCTGGAAAAATACAGGGTCTGGTCCCTTGGAGCCTCCAACCACATTTTCATCAACCAATCATATATAACCTTGTTTTATGTGTGTTTCTGTTTAAAGACACCTCATTTGTGTGTGTGTGTGTGCGTGTGCATACACATACATACAGTTGCTTCATTAACACTGAACTCAAAGCAAGCGGCCCTCTACCCTCTGAACAAAACTCTCTAACACACATCCTTTCTCCGAAAGGTACAAACTCTTCAAACACTAGACAGTACTCCAGCACTCTGCTTGGGGACTACTTTAAACAGCAAAATCACTCACAAAAAGCACAAGAATGTGAAGATGCGGTATTAAGTAGACCTCAAGGACACCTGTTAATAGTCCGCGAGCTGAACCCAGAGGGCAGCGGGGCCTCGGCCAGGACCACGCCCACTGACTCGCTCCGCGCTCGCCCGCGACAGCACCAACGCCGCAGGTACAGCGTCGGGGCTTACCCATAAATTTTAGTAAGTAGATGAATTCACGAACATAGACTCCACAGATAATGAGTAGTGACTGCAAGTAAGGAAAATTCTTACTCAAAAGTCAAGGGCCAAACAGCAGTAGGCTACAGCTGAACTCCTTCACAATTTAAAGTTGAGCACCTGAGGCGCCTGGGCGGCTCAGTGGGTTAAAGCCTCTGCCTTCGGCTCAGGTCATGATCTCAGGGTCCTGGGATCGAGCCCCGCATCGGGCTCTCTGCTCAGCGGGGAGCCTGCTTCCCTCCTCTCTCTCTCTCTGCCTGCCTCTCTGCCTACTTGTGATCTCTGTCTGTCAAATAAATAAATAAAATCTTTAAAAAAAAATAAAATAAAGTTGAGCACCTTACGATTTATAAATTACAATTTATAGAGGCAATTAAGTTTCCTTTCCATAATGCAAAAGAAAGCAATGTGTGCCATCATCATTCATTTGGCTTAATGTACTCATCGTCTTTAGCAAAAACTTTCTTATCCAATTAAATTCAGCCCATAGTCACTGAGTATCTCCACCCGCAGAACATGGAGAGGTGTGGGATTATCTCAGCTGAAGCAATTTACAGTCCTCCTGACCATGGGAGGGGAGGTTGAGGCCATTCCTAACCCCAGTACATGACAGACAGAATACGATCGAGGCCACCGTAGACATCTATTGTGCCCGAGACGAGTAAACATAGAAAGCTATGGGGACCCAACGAAGGAGAAAGTGCACCCTCTTGAGACTGTCTTATGAAACGTGATGGAGACAGTGACATCTGAAAAGAGCTTGAGGGACGAGTACAGTGGTAACTGGAGCTGTGGGAGGAAGGGGTGACGATGTCCTGAAACCAGAAGCAGAGGAGCATGGTGGGGAGATATGTTCTGGAAACTGAGTCAGAATCCAGCATGGGTGTAAGGTAAATGAAAGGCATGGTTTCCCTTACTGCTGGAAGGCAAGACAAAATGCCCCCAAAAAGCTAACAAAGAAGAGAACTTGAAGGCCAATGACTAAGTGAGGAAGGGAGACCGGTCCAACTACCTTGATCCTTCGCATTATTTCCAGAAGCTTCCTGGTTTACTCAATCTTTACAATGCAGTGATTAACTCTTGACTGGTCCATCTTTGACCTCCTTAACCAGACTGGGAACGGGAAGCAAGCAGGGGCCAAGCCTTCTTCCTTAGCCTCCCTCCCTCCCCAACACAAACACACACACACACAACCTACAAAAGGTTGCCTGACACCAATACCTTCATGTACCAGTCTTTAGTAAATATTTACTCGTTCAATAATTGGCTTGACAAACACACTGAGCCCTGGTCTGTTTCCTAATACAGGTTCTTCCCACGGAGCACATGGCTACAATTTCTTGTTAACTATCCCCACGTTTTCTCAGAATATAGGCGTATGTGGAGAATGAGACTCTTAAAGTGCCACAATCTTGCATTATACATTTTTATCTCCTTATCTAAAACTGAAAATAAGTGTTCACCCCATCTCTACAAATATTATAGTTAAATTTGTAAATGTATTGGTATGACCGTAAAAACCCTAATTTTTAGGCTATGTTCTATTTCAGCCTTTGATTCTATAATTCCTTTTAGAAGTAAATACTAATAGTGTTCTTGGATTGTCTTTGGAGTATAAATATTACGAGATTAAACATTTCTGAATACTCTTTTTCTTAAAAAGATTTTATTCATTTATTTGACAGAGAGATCACAAGTAGGCAGAGAGGCAGGCGGGGTGGGAGGAAGCAGGCTTCCCGCTGAGTGGAAAGCCTGATGCGGGGCTCGATCCCAGGACCCCGAGATCATGACCTGAGCCGAAGGCAGAGGCTTTAACACACTGAGCCACCCAGGCGCCCCACATTTCTGAATATTCTTGAAGAAAAACTAGGTTTTTTTACATAAAATTATTGAAATCACATCTTAAATTGTTTCTTCTCTCACAAAATATTTTAATTATATAAATATTTTAAGAAGCGCATTCTTTTTTTTTTAATTTTTTTTTGGGGGGGGGATGAGGGAGGGACAGAAGGAGAGAGGGAAGAGAATCCCAACTGGACTTCACGCCCAGTGCATGAGCCCCACACGGGGCTTGATCCCACAACCCCGAGATCATGACCTGAGCCGAAATCAAGAGGCCAACACCTTAATGACAGAGCCACCCAGGTGCCCCAGAAGCCAATTCTTGTTCTTTATTAACTGCCCAAATAAAAATGTCTCCAGTTGCACAAATTCAAAGAATATTAAAAACAGTAAAGATTTAAATTTTAATATACTTCATGTAAAGTACGTGGCTTGCCATAGTAGCTAGTCTATAGCTAAGAACTCACAAATTAATTTAATTATTATTCATGGTTTCTGACTTTGAGTTTTCTATTAGAAGTGATTACTATGGGCGCCTGGCTGGCTCAGTCAAAGACGATGCGACTCTTGATCTCAGGGTCGTGAGTTTGAGCCCCACGCTGGGTGTAGAGCTTACTTAAATCAGTAAATATTTAAAACAAGAAGCGACTATAAGATTTTGGGGTGCCTTGGTGGCACAGTTGGTTGAGCGTCTAACTCTTGGTTTTGACTTGGGTTGTGATCTCACGGTCATGAAATGGAGCCCCGAGACAGCTCTGTGCTCAGCTCAGAGTCTGGTTAAGATCTTCTCTCCCTCTCCCTCGGCCCTTCCTCCCCACGTGTGCACGCGTTCTTTCTCTCTCTCAAATAAATAAATCTTCAGCAAAAAAAGGAAATGATTACTAGATTTAATAACAGAGGCAAATTCAAAAATACTCACGTTTGGAGTCAACTTATTTTACTTACTGTCTCAAAACCTCGATGTGGGTGATCAGGAAATCCGCCTGGTCTACCTCCTTTAAATTCATCAAACAGTAAAAATGGATCCAGATTTTTTAACTGAAATAAAAATTAAATCCAGCAGATTAGACATGCCTTTTAAACCACACTAGTCGGGGCTATACTCATGGATAGATCTAGCAAAACTCACCAAAAATGACAGAGCTAATGATAAACTTCTGCAATGACAGTTATTTTCAGGCAAGAACTACTTACATACACACACACACACACACACACACACACACACACGGATTGACTAAGTTAAAGAGCTGATTTTATAAGAAGTACAAAGAGAGGAAAAACATTTCATGATCATCTAAGATCTAAAGGGTTAGCACAAACAAGATACTGTCTTTCCTAAACAGATGCAAAAAAAAAAAAAAAAAACCCCACCAGTGACTGCATTATCATAAATGCTATGGAGGAGGACAATTTAACACATATGTTAGACTACTCTATCCAGGCAAAGATACACATGAAATTATGATGGGAGATGGGCTGAGGATAGAGGCCAAATCTTAAAGGAGTTGGGGTTTTATCCTGAAGGTGACGGGTTTTAATCAGGTTAAGATCAGATTTAGAAAGATCACTCTAGCATTCAAGTGGAAGATGGCTGAGAGAAGGAAGACAGGAGACGAAGAATATTCAGAAGACACTTTCACTAGTCCAGGCAAAAACAAAGGTCCACTCAGGCAATGGCAGTAGAGATGGAGAATGAGAAACAGAGGAGCACTGGACGCCCCGCCCCCCAGGTTTCTAGCTACGGTGCCTGGGAAGATGGGAGAGACATCCAGAAGCCCAGGGAATCTAACAGAAGAAGCAGCCCTGAAATCGTTATTTTAGGTAGTCATTTTAGGTCACGCTGACTCTGAGATATCTACATAAACGTTATCTGTCAAAATAAAACTACGGATCATCAGTGTCTGGAATGTTGTACAAAAGGTCGAGAGAGGCAGAAACAGATCAGGCAGTCGTCAGCGTATCTTTACAGCTATCTTGGTTATTTCTGGCCAGTTGTTATTCTACAAAAGTTTTTATTAAACTTAAAAGCTTAGGGAAATAGAAATGTATTTCTAATTGGAATCGCTTTGAGTCTATGGACCAAGTGGGAAAGAGAGACCTTTTTTTTTTTTTTTTTTTGAGAGAGAGAGAGAGAGAGAGAGCGCACATGTATGAACACGGGGAGAAGGGCAGAGGGAGAGGGCGAGGGAGACACGATCTTAAGCAGGCTCAGCACCCAGTGTGGAGCCCCAAGGCAGGGCGCCATCCCACGACCCTGAGAACATGACCTGAGCTGAAATCAACAGCGGGATGCTTAAGTGACCGAGCCGCCCAGGTGTCCCTAGGGAAGGTTGATATTTATATAATACTGAGGTTTCCTATACATAAACAGAGTTATCTCCACCTATTTGGGGCTTTTAAAATGTCTTTCAATAGGGTTTGTAATTTTCTCCATAAAGACTTTGTATATATTTTTTTAAATTTTTGTAGCTAACATTTCTAAGGACATTGTAAATACGATTTTTAAATTGTGTTTTTGAATAGTATGCTACTAAGGATTAAAAATGTAAATAGAAAAGTGATTTTTGAACATTGTTAAGCTCTTATTAATTTTAATAATCTATCCATACTTTGGGTTTTCTTTCTAGACATTCAGATCACCAGCGTATTTATCAATAAGCTTTTGCCCAGGGGCACCTGGGTGGCTCAGTTGTTAAGTGTCTGCCTTCGGCTCAGGTCATAATCCCCGGGTTCTGGGATCAAGCTGCACACTGGGCTCCCTGCTCAGCCAGGAGTCTGCTTCTCCCCCCTTCCTCTGCCTGCTCGTGAGCTGTCTCTTTCTCTCTTAAATGAATAAACAAAAATCTTTTTTTCAAAAAAATAAGCTTTTGCCCAGTAGTTCACAAATTCCTTTGGTTGCATTAAAGGTGTGGCAGGCTGCTTTTCTCTGGGTTTTGCTAGGCTTGGCTGGCCTCCACATGGCTTGTCATTCTTCATCCCAAGCTGAAACAGTGTCCACTATCTAGGACATGCTGTTCTCATAACCAAGGACAGGAGCAAATGGAAACCAAGCCAACAGGGCACAATCACGTTAACGCGTCCCATTGGTGGCAGCATGTGACATGGGCAAGCCCAGGGCAGGAGGAGGGCACTTAAACCCTGCCTATGGGACTCACAGTTAATGTACCTAAAACTGGGGGGAGTGTGTAATCCCACGGGGGGTGGGCAGTAAATATTTGGGAATAATATCCCAACCAACACCCGTCAGCAAATAACGGGTTTTTCCCCTTCGTTGTCCAGCCTTACACGTTCTGTTTCTTTCTCTTGTCTTTTTGCAAGCTAGCATATCTACAATAATGCTGAGAAGTGACAGTAATAGATGTCCTTGTTTCCCCCGATTTTATACAGATTCGCCACCACACAGGTTGTTTAATGCAGGTTTTCTGCGGATTCTCTTCCTAAGAAGAAAGGATCCCCACTTCTTCTAGTTTACTAATTTTTTGAACATACACAGTTGTTGAATTTTTATTGAACCCTTTTTTTTTGTGTTATTGAGATACTTTTCCTCCCCTGTAATCTCTTAATGTTGGTAAATAACGTAACTAGATTAACCAACCTCAAACCAAATTTGCTACATTTTGGCAATCCAAACTTTGTGGCGATATATTATCTTTTTAATACATCGCTGTATCTGGGTGGTTAATATTTTATGATTCTTGCTACAATGTGTATAAAAGCAACGTGATTATCCTTTCACTTGCTGTCCTTGCCCGGTCTTGACTGCAAGGCAATGCCATTTCATGAAGTGATGCCCTTCCTTGGACAGTCTGCACAGTGCTAGAATTACCTGCATCTTAAATATTAACTATTGGGTGAAATTTATCTGTAAAATCATCTGGAGCTGCCGTCTTTGTCACAGGCTTTAAAATACTGACTCCAGGGGTGCCTGGATGGCTCAGTGGGTTAAAGCCTCTGCCTTCGGCTCAGGTCATGATCCCAGGGTCCTCAGCAGGGAGCCTGCCTCCCCCCCCCCTCTGCCTGCTGCTCTGCCTACTTGTGATCTCTCCCTCTGTCAAATAAATAATTAAAATATTAAAAAAAATACTGACTCCATTGCCCTAATGGCTATGAAACTATTCGGACTTTCTTCTTTCTTTCTCATTGTTTTCAGACTTTAAGCCTTTCTCCAGCTTCCCGGCAGGTGAGCTAATTACATTTTTTAAGTTGCGTGTTTATCTCAGGGAGTCTACTGGGTCATGCAGCTAGAAATTTCTAGAGAGTACTAGACCCTCTCTTTGTCCCTGTCTCTGGTTTCAACTCTCTGATTTTCACGTTCCATGGGAAAACACACACACACACACACACACCAGATAGTGTGCACACACATAAATTTAACAAGCTACCGCAAGCTTTTCACATAACCAAGTCTCAGTTCCTTCACTTTAAAATGTGGCCCATACCCATTAAAAAGCTGGGCCACTTTGCAGCCCATCTCAGTCCTGTGTTTCATGTAGTGAAATACTAAAAGGTAACTGAAAAGCAAAACATTTATTGAATCCTCCCCCCAAACACCCAAGAGGGTGCTTCAACCTCAAGGTCCATTTCAAACCACCCTCACTGCTGTCCAGCAAGTCCCCAATATTTCCATCTCCTCTCACTCAACTCCTCACCCCCTCACGCCCTCTCACCTTTGCACCCCTGGGAGACAGTGTGCTCCTTTCCTCCTCCTCCCCTCTCCCCTTCTGGATGGACCCTCTCCCCCGCCAGCTCTCTGCCCCTTCCAGGGAAAATCAGTCCTAGACCTTTCCAGCCTTACTACGTCACCCATAAATCCACTTGAGCTCAGTGAAAGCCCGTGAATGGAACCAGGCCTGGGAGGAAGAGGGTGAAAAGGCTCCTCTTGTATTATGTATTTTTCCTCTCACTGGATAATACACAGCTTGAAGCGCTGCAAACAATGAGTGCCCGGCAGCGGGGTCGATGCCTAGAGCGCCGTGGGTTTGAGACCAGTGGCCGGGGTGTGCACCGACCCGTCTCCGAGCCACACCGTCCCCACATGCACAAGAAAGGCTTCAGATGGCTTTTTAAGGTGGCTTTTTAGTTCCACGCTATTAGGATTCTCTGACATTAAAATATGGGTAAAGAGGAGATGAATATGTATTTCTTTTTGGTACCAGTTTGGTGTCCAAGAGATAGGGGAAGGGGCTGAAGAGGTAGAAACGTCCAGTCACAAAATAAGTAAGTCACGGGGACGGACAGGACAGCCGGCGCTGTCTGCTGACAGGTGGTGGCCAGGCTTGCGGCGGCCAGCGGTTCGTAACGTACGTAAATATCAAATCACTCTGCGGGACACCTGAAGCTAAGACACCAGCCATTATGCTGCAGCAGAGAAATAAAAATACCATCACACACACATACACACAAAAGAAAAAACTGTGTAAAAAAAAAAAAAAAGGAAAGAGTTTCCCATGAGCAAGTATGTCCTGCTATGAAATAAATGGTGGAAAGCAGAGGTTCCTTCTTTCCAGGCCCTCCCTCATCACCATCCGCCGCTCGCAGGACACGGGTCATCACCTGGCAAGGACTGTTTGCTCGACACCGATGGCACACTCGAAACTTCTGGTCGCCAATCCATGACACGGGGACGGGCCGAGGAAGACAAGGTAGCACAAGCAAAAGACTGCAGTAGCGGGGGCTGGTCGAGAAGAGCCAGAAGGATGTAGTGTTTGTGGCCAAGAGATGGGGCGTAAGTGTGAGTATCTGGCATCAGACTACTGTACTAGAGTGTGATTCACAGGGCTGGGTATTAGGACTTATTAAATTTCCTAACATTCTGGGGTTGCCTGGGTGGCTCAGCCGGGTAGGCGTTTGTCTTCAGCTCAGGTCATGATCCCAGGGTCCGGGGTGGAGCCCGGTGTCGGGCTCCCTGCTCAGTGGGGAGACTGCTTCTCCCCCCTACCTCTGCAGCTCCCTCTGCCACTCCCCCTGCTTGTGCGCACACGTGCTCTCTCACTCTCTCTCTCCGTCAAATAAAGTCTTTTAAAAGAATAAATCAAGTTCCTAATATTCAGTAAACATTTAACAAGTATTCAAGGGCATGTCAAGGGCATGCCTTGTGATTGGTAGGCAGGATCTGATTGATAGAACTCGGATTTTCTACGTTTTGACTTGGTCGCCAACTCATCCACACCTTTCTCGCTCTACATATCAAACCGATGAGCTTCTCAAAGCTTTTGAACCAAAGGAGAAGGTCCTTTCCCTCACACTGTTCCAAATCCTTTAACTGCCAAATTCAGGTGACAGCTTCAAAGCTATTTCCTTTGATGTCCTGAGAAGGCCCATCAAGACCTGTGGCCACCACCCGTCCAGTCTGTGACACTCCCTTAGTGAGGCTCCAGCTGCCTGGCGTTTTATTTAAATCAGGAAGCACTGGACCTAGCTACCAGGAACGTTAGTTCCTTGCAGATAGGGCCAACATTATGCTTTTTTATGCCGTTCCACTGCCTCGAGAATAATTCTGTGTGCACAGAAGGTACTAAAGACATCCCAAGTGGTCCTTGGGTTACATCCCAAGGCACCCTTGTAGCTGGGTGTGGTCACATGACTGACTCTGGCTAATGAGAGGTATGTAGAAATTGCTGGGTGAGCCTTTTAGGGAAATCCTTTATATATATATACATATATATATATATAAATATATATATATATATATTTTTTTTTAAAGATGGATAGTGGCACCCAGCACCCTTGTAGCTGGGTGTGGTCACATGACTGACTCTGGCTAATGAGAGGTATGTAGAAATTGCTGGGTGAGCCTTTTAGGGAAATCCTTTATATATATATACATATATATATATAAATATATATATGTGTATATATATATATATATATTTTAAAGATGGATAGTGGCACCTTGCTGTTTGCCCTCTTCGTCCTCTCTGCACCCAACGGTCGCTATTGCCCCAACAGCTGTCTCGGACCATAAGGCGATGCACTAAGAAGGAACTAAAAATGATGAACTAAGATAGAATGATCATGGGTCTCTGAAAAGTGGGGAGCCTTCAGGCCCACCCTAGACCTTGGGTTTTCTAAAGAGAAACACAAATCCTTACACAGGCAAACCATTGGTTTTAGTGGCCGCTTTGTGTTACACAGCTGAACCTAAACCTCACGGACAGAGGGGCAATAATGTCCTGGCAGTGGCCTGGGACCAGCTGAGATCCCGCCCTCCCAACACCCAACACCACGCCCGCCTGTGTCAAGGCAACATGGGTGCAGCAGAAGGGAAAGGATCATGGAGTCCCAGGATCGAGTCCTGCATCGGGCTCCCTGCTCAGTGGGGAGTCTGCTTCTCCCTCTCACTCTCCCCTCTCATGCTCGCTCTCCCTCATTCTCTCTCTCTCTCAAATAAATAAATAAAAATAAAATCTTAAAAAAAAAAACCACTGAAAACGCAGAAGGAAACTGGCAGCATGAAGTCCAGACTGAGATCTAGATTCAGCCTTGAATGGACTTGAGCTCTGACTCCATGCCCCTCTACCATGATTCAACATCCAGAGACCTCGATAATGGACAGCGCCATCTACACAGTCTGTATCAATCAGGACCAAGATTCTTCAAGGTTATTTGACAATATCAGGAGACTCATAATTTTTAAGTACATAATGGCATTATAGTTTAATTTCTTAAAGTTGCAATCTTTTAGAAACACAAACTGCAATATTTACAAGTAAAATGGAACAATTCACCTTTAAGATACTTTGAATGCAGGGGGGCCCGGGTGGCTCAGTGGGTTAAAGCCTCTGCCTTCGGCTCAGGTCATGGTCTCCGGGTCCTGGGATCGAGCCCCACATCGGGCTCTCTGCTCAGCAGGGAGCCTGCTTCCCTTCCTTTCTCTCTCTGCCTGCCTCTCTGCCTACTTGTGATCTCTGTCAAATAAATAAAATCTTTAAAAAAATAATAATAAAATACTTTGAATGCAGGAACAGATGGGGAATATAGAGGAAATGAGAATGTCCGTGAGTTGATCACTATGGTGATTGGGTACATGGGGACTCATTACACTCTTTTCTCTATTTTTCTAGGTTTGCAATTCTTCATGATTTAAAAAAAAAAATGTCTGAGACTGGTCCCAGGAAAGTCATGTTCCACTCATATCAAACTCATATCAAACACTGTGGTAAATTCTACACTAAATAGCTCTGGGCTCCAAAGGGTCGGCGATGTTTCTTTACAGACGAAGCCTTGGCGCAAAAAGTTTAAAACTTACCGCCCCGAAACCACATCAGTGCTTCCCTTCTCTGCGGATTGGAGGGTGAGGGTCTGCCCTTCTGCCATGCTGATGGGAGTGCGGAGCGCTGAAACAGTATGGTGACAACCTAAATGGTCAAAAGTAGGTCCATGACTAAGACAGGAACAGTATGCCGGACACGGGAACATGTCACAGCTACTTAAATGATGCTCGTGAAGGGGCCGCCTGGGTGGCTCAGTCAGTTAAGCATCGGACTCCTGATTTCAGCTCAGGTTGTGATCTCAGGGTCGTGAGACCGAGCCCCCAAGTCGGGCTCCGCACTGGGCGTGGGGCCTGCTTGACATTCTCTCTCCCCCCCTGCCCCTCCTGGCCTCACATGTGTGCGTGCACTCTTTCTTTCTCTCTCTCTCTCAAAAAAAAAAAAAAAATGCACATGAAGAATTTATAATTCCATGGGAAGTGCTTATGTTTACCCTGTTAAATGAAAAAATAAGGACAGAAAATTGTTTAGTTTATATAATCCCCGTGACGTAAAACATACAGCTATAATGGAGAAAAAAGGAAACATTCTCCGTCTTAATCATGATTAAAACGGGGTGACGGCATTAGGAATGATTCCAATCCACATATTTTTCCTTAGGGTAGAGGCATAAATGGGAGACCCTCTGAATCGTAGAATGTGGGGGTCTTTAAAGCACGGGTTTTCAGCCAGGGACTCTTAACTGGGTGCCACGGATAGAATTCAGGGCAGCTATAAATTCGGCTGGGAAAAAAAATTACATCTTGATTTTCACTAACCTCTAACTGAAAATTGTTTTATCATCTGGAATTTTTATTTTTGGTAGTAACATATACATAAGAAAATTTACCATTTTAACTTTTTTTTAAGTAAACACTTCAGTGTCATGAAGTACATTCACACTGGTAAGCAAGCGTCCCCAGCAGCCATCTCCAGGCTGGAATGTAATACTTTATTTTATTTTTTTTAAGATTTTTTTATTTATTTATTTGACAGACAGAGATTACAAGCAGGCAGAGAGGCAGGCAGAGAGAGAGGGGGAAGCAGGCTCCTCACTGAGCAGAGAGCCTGATGCGGGGCTCGATCCCAGGACCCTGAGATCATGACCCGAGCCAAAGGCAGAGGCTTTAACCCACTCAGCCACCCAGGCGCCCCCGGAATGTAATACTTTAACCATGAATGCAGTCAAAGCAGCACAGTAAATCACCAGCACCTGCGACCCTGTCACCACTAGAACCCAAAGCTGTTTCATATAACGTGACAGTTGCTACAGGTATGCTGAACTACTTTTTTAAAGATTTATTTATTTATTGGGGGGCGGGGCTCAACCTCAGGACCCTGAGATCATGACGTGAGCTGAAACCAAAAGTCATATGCTCAACTGACTGAGTCACCTAGGCGCCCCAGTATAGGGAACTATTACTATCCATGTCCCTCGCGGCTTTGAAATTAGGTAGTGATATGACCTGCCACTGAGTCTTCTTACTTAATGCAAATTACTAGATTACAAATTTGTTTTGTAATATTCTGCTCGCCATATTGACATATGTTTTCCTTCGTCATGCTATGTATTTTATTTCACACACTAAAAAAATATGATTCTGGGGCACCTGGGTGGCTCCGTGGGTTAAGCATCTGCCTTCAGCTCAGGTCACGAGCTCATATCCCTCTCCCTCTGCCGCTCCCCTGTTTGTGCTCTCTCACTCTCCCTCTCCATCAAATAAATAAAATCTTTAAAAATATATGTTACTCTGAGAAGAAATGTGTCGGTTTCATCAGACTACAAAAGGGGTTGACAGGACTAAAAATATTTAGAAAGCTTCAGCAGATGTGTCCTGACAGATGGAGTCATTAAAGAATTAGCTACCCTCGACACACAATAATGGCTTTACTAATGGGTGTCCAAATTCCTCATAATTGTTCTTTCAGTGATGTGGCCTAGCAGAATATGATAGCGCATCCATCTCCGTGTCCCCAACACCCACTGTCCATTTAGACCTTAGTATAATCTTGTTTGCGTGTAACCCTTTGGAAAACAATGTCTGATGGACCCCCAATGACATTCACGGGTGAAAACGAAAGAGCATGAGCATGCCAGAGCCGATTTTAGGCAGAAGAACAAACTGACCTCATTTTTAAAAAAGAATCCAGGGACACCCGGGTGGCTCAGTCGCTTAAGACGCTGCCTTTGGCTCAGGTCATGATCTCGGGGTCTTGGGATCGAGTCCCGCATCGGGCTCCTTGCTCGGCAGGGAGCCTGCTTCTCTCTCCGCCTCTGCCTGCTTATGTTCCCTCTCTCTCTCTCTCTCTCTGACAAATAAATAAATAACAAATAAAATCTTTAAAAAAAAGAAAAAAGAATCCATTTCCCTAATATACTTCTTCCTTTATTCAAAAATTTCTGGCGGGGGATGGGGGGAGATGATCAACATCACTAATCACCAGAGAGGGAAATGCAAATCCAAACCACAATGAGAGATCACCTGACACCTGTCAGAATGGCTAGCATCAGAGAGCCAAGAAATAACAAGTGTAGGGAAGGGTGTGGAGGAAAAGGAACCCTTGTGCCCTGTCAGTAGGAATGTAAATTGGCGCAGCCACTATGGAAAACAGTAGGAGGTTCCTCGAAAAATTAACAATAGGACTACCATATGATCCGGCGATCCCACTTCTCGGTGTTCACCCAAAGAAAACAAAAACACTAACTTCCAGAAAGTGATCTGCACCCCCACATTCATTGCAGCATTTTTCCACAATAGCCAAGACATGGAAACCACCCTAACACCCACTGAATGGAAAAAGAAAATATGATATATATGTGTGTATACACACACACACACACACACACACAGAGATATTACTTAGCCATAAAAAATGAGATCTTGTCATGTCTAACAACGTGGGTAGATCTTGAGGGCATTATGCTAAGTGAAATAGAGAAAGCCAAATACCATAGGAGCTCACTTACGTGTGGAATCAAAAAATAAATGAACCAAGCACACAGACACAGAGAACAGCTTCATGGTTGTTGCCAAAGGTGGGGGGGGCGGTGGGAGGTGGGCGAAATATGTTAAGGTGTTCAAAAAGTACACAGTTCCAGTTATAAGTTATGAGATAAGTAAGTCCTGGGGATGTCATGTACAGCATGGTGACTGCAATTAACATCACTGTTCTGCACACTTAGAAGTTGCTAAGAGAGTACATCTGAAAAATTCTCATCACAAGAAAAAAAAGTTGTCTAACTACGTATGGTGACAGATGTTAACTAGACCGATTGTGGTGACTGTTTTGCCATATATACAAATACCAAATCTCTGCGTTCTGTGTTGTTTACCTGAAACTTACAATGTCATAGGTTAGTTATACTGCAATCAAAAAATGTTTTTGGAATCTGGGATGGTGATGAGCGCTATTTTCCGTGGGCTATAACCACCACTTGATACCTTTGTGTACAAAGATGTTCTTTTCTGCAAGTCCCACGTCGTCTGTAATTTTCAAATTAAACTGCTCTTTCATGCTGAAAGAGGTCTAACTAACCTAAAATCATCTATGAGAGAAGCCTTCTCACACCCCCATCCCCACAGGAGGTCCACAGAGTTCGGTCTCTGTGGTTTGTCCACAAACCCAAATCCTTGGCAAGGCTAACCTGCCAAGGGGCAGGGAGACGGGACCCAAACCAAGCCAAGCAGATGCTCTCCCCTGGAAATTTGGAACCGGAACCTAATGTTACTTCTTGGTGCTTTGAATTGCGGGGGAGTCAACTTTGGGGTATAAGGTGGGCATGTTTGGTGATGTGCATGCTCAGGCTGGTGGCGCAACTCAGGGCAGGACGAGCAAATGCGGAGAGGGGTAGAGAGGCTTCAGCTGTACCTTCTGTGCCAGACCTCTGTGCCCAAGTTAGCGAAACCCCCTCAGAGTTCGCCCCTGTGGCCCCCCCCCATAAGGCAGCTCATGATTGCCCCAGGCCCTCTCTTCCCAAGGTAAGCCTCAGTGTCCCACCAGCGCCTTCTGCAGGAAAGCACGAAAACAGCTCCCCAAGCAGCTTACCTCGGGTCTGCCAATGCTTCTGCGGACCCTGGCTCCAACCCCTTCTGACTGCTCCTGGCTGAGCACGGACAGGATCACTTTCTTGGAGGATGCCATGCTGAAGTCTCAAAAGAGTGCTCCTTCGCTGAGGTGTAGAGGTTAGAGGGCCAAAGGCGGGGGTGGGGCGGGGGGCAACAAAAAAGAAAAATCATAAGGAGGGCATATCCGAAGGCCACAAAATAAAGGATATTAAATTCAGACCTGCCCAAAATATTAAGAGCTACAATATATTGGCTGCTTAGTCTGTAGAAGACCTGGGTTAGGAAATTTAAAACAATAATGCTGGTGAACATGTATGAGTACTAAGACATTAGTACCACTAATCATTTGCAATCTCATGCAATCCTACAGCCATCTTTTACAAGGTTTAGCAATAACAGCTCTGCTGGGCACTTACTAACCTCTAATGAGTGCTTTATCTGCTTGCCCCCCCCCTTTTTTTTTGAAGCAGTCTCCACACCCAGTGTGGGGCTGGAACTCGGGACCTCATGGTTAAGAGCTGCGTGCTGGACTGAATGGGCCAGCCAGGCGCCCCTTTATCTGCTTTATCTCATTGCAATTTCTCAACCTCCCCCACCCCTCATTGCTGCCCCAGGAGGTAGGTGCTACCCTGAGGCTGAAAGAGATTTACGTGGTGACTGTGGGAACACGGAGGAAATCCGTGAGGTCTGTGACTCTCACCAGAACACATTTAAGATCTTGTCACTAAAAGGATCTTCGAGGATCACCAAATTCAAAGATCCATTTATCCCTCAAGTTCAGGGCCAACTTGAGCGGCAAGAAATCTTTGAGCTTTGTCAGGAAGTGTTCACGAGCGCAGGAAACAGAAGGAGGAGGTGTTCTTGACACCAATCCTGTATTTGAAGACCAGTCTATACCCCGCCATAGTTATTCAAAAGAGTTTTCTCTCTGGGGGCCAGCAGTTCTACTGAATGGAGTATCCCAGAACAAACACAACACATCTCTCTGCCACTTCAAATGCTTGCGCAGCGTACCGCCAAATCTCTAAAACTCATTTTCAAGCGAAAAACAAGCCATTCCTTCAAAGCTTCCTACTCAAATCAGGAAAGACGCTTTAGCAAGAAGCATAGACCCGAGAGCCCCGGTTTGGATCCCGGCATCACCAGGCACCTGCTGTGTGCCCCGAGGCCACTTCCTAAGCCTCTCTGTGCTTCAGTTTTTCCATCAGTGAACTAGGGGTACTAAGACTGCTTACCTCAAAGGAGTGTGGTCAGCCCTCTAGGAATCCTAGCTGCTGTTAGGCAGAGCACTCCCTTCGGCAACGGCCGGCCCCGTCGGTCAAAATGAGTCCCCCGCCCCCCGGCCCGGGGCAAGCAATCAATCAATCAATACTTATTGGGTGCAGGACAGGCATTCAATCCTCAGAGCGGTACAGAACCGACATCACCTCCCCACAAGCAACCAGGTAGGGCTTTACCCCTACGCGCGCCACTTCTAGGTCCTTCCAAACTCCCGCCCCGTAAATTCTATGCAGGCGAACAACTGACGAGGTGCTTACCGGACCGCAGGGCTTTGCAGACAGGAAAGCCGCCTAGCACTTTTCGCCCAATGTCTGAGTCCTATTTAAGCATCTCCCGTCACCTCCCGGGAGCCTCCCCCGGAATCGCAGGCTTGCTGGGGAAGGCGGGGTCGGCCCCGCGAGCGCAGCACCCCCGCGAGCCTCCGGTCCCCCGCGGAGGCGGCGCGGGGCGCGGGGCGCGGGCACTTAGCGCAGGGCGGGGAGGGTGCCGGGCCGGCCGCCTCACCGTGACTCAGCGTTTCGCCGCCCGCCACCTCCGCGGGGCGGGCGGCGGGACTCTGCGGGTCTGGGGGTGGGGGGCGGGCGTGGGAAACGCTCCGTTATTTCCGGACCGCGGGGCTCCTCTCGCGCCGCGCGCCGCCCCTCCCCTGCCTGCTCTGCTGCCCCGCGACCTCTGCGCCCCTCCCGCCCGGGAGAGATGCTACCCACCCCCCTCCAGGGTATGGGGGGGGGGGCTCTCTGAGCCGGGCAGGCGCTCCGATCCGGACAACTGTGGGTTCCAATTGTGCCTCCATCACTTGTCACCTGCGCGAGGTGGGGCAGGTGGCGCAGCCTCTCTGTGCCCCCAGTGCTGCCACTGCGAAACGGGGACGGGGAGAAGAGAACCCACCTGGTAGGGTTGTAGGGAGAAGTCAATGAGCTGGGTATGCCCTCAGCGCTACACGATGGTGGGGGAGCCGCAGACCAAGACTTTTGTGCTCCTGCCTGAAAAAGAGACACGCTGTAGTGGGGAGACAGTTGGTTAAGAGCTTGGTTGTTGTGGGGTGCGGGCATTGGAGAGTTTTCCCAGAGCAGAGGGGAGTTGCGGGAGCCGGTGAGTGCACCGATCCAGTTCATTGCTGGAATGCTTAACCAGGGGTACAGGCAAGGCAGCCGGTTCCTGTCCTCTAAAGACCAGAAAGCTCATTGTGTGGTTTTGAGAAAGGCAAGACAGTGGTGCTTGTAAAACAGGGGCCAGGAAACTCCGTAGAGGGCGAGAAGGTAAATGTTTTGAACTTGGCGGGCTACTTACGTTCTCTAACACTGCTCCAGCTGGCCTTTGTAGCAACAAACCGGCCACGGACAGCACGTAAAATAAACGGGTGTGGCTGTTTCAATAAACTTTTAATTACGGTTACTGTTGGGGAGGACGGATTTCCTCTGCCCTCCAAGATCCTTCTAGCTGGACGAAGAATCAAACTGACATGAACGGGAGGAACAGGAGAAAATCAAATTAAATTTCCTAAATACGGGTAATCTGCACAGCCTGAAATTACAGAGGCTTATCTGGTGTCCTGCGCTCAGGGGAGGGGGCGGGGTGTGGGAAAACAAAGGGAAGGAAGACCATTTGCAGGAAGGTGAGAGAAGTCTGGAAAACAAAGTTTGCCCTGCTGTGCACCTAAGTTTGTTAACAAAAGAGAAACCTCTGTTAGTAGCTCTCTTCTTGGTACAGTTGCCAGCGAAGTAAAGCACTTTTCCTGAATCTGCTGGCTTTTGATCTCTTTTAACTCAAAATAATCTTCCTGCCGAAGTGGCCCATCTGGGGGAATGCCTGGGTGGCTCAGTCAGTTAAGCATCTGCCTTCAGCTCAGGTCATGATCCTGGGGTCCTGGACTTGAGGCCCACGTTGGGCTCTCTGCTCAGTGAGGAGTCAGTCTGCTTCTTCCTCTCCCTCTGCCTGGCTACCTGCGTGTTTTCTCTCTCTCAAATAAATAAATAAAATCTTTTCTTAAAAAGTGGCCTATCTTGAGGTGACCTGCCCTTGTCCCTGCAACACTGAAATTTGAATTTCATATAATTTTCACTTGTCATGAAATATTCTTTTGATTTTTTTAAAATTTCAACCACTTAAAAATGTAAAAATTGCTCTCAGCTCACAGACTGTAAAAACTAGGTAGTGTCCCCACTCTAAAAGAACAGGGTAGTAGGGGCGCCTGGGTGGCTCAGTTGGTTAAGCGTCTGCCTTCTGCTCAGTTCATGATCTCAGGGTCCTAGGATCCAGCCCCGCATCAGGCTCCCTGCTCGGTGGGGAGCCTGATTCTCTCTCTCCCTCTGCCTGCCACTCCGCCTACTTGTGCTCTATCTCTCTGTCAAATAAATAAATAAAATCTTAAAAAATAAATAAAATCTGCAACTTTCTCTCTCCTTCATCGGGCTTATCCCCATTCGTGTTTCAGCTCAGTTTCCACGTCACTCCCGCTGGGAAACCTTCCCCTCAGATCTGGGTGAGGTGTCCGACGTGGCCATCACTGTGAGACGGGGAAGCTGAAGGGGCTCCGTGGGGGGAAAAAAAAAAACAAACCTGCCTTTTTCCTCCTTCTCCTGCTTCTATTCTTGCTGGGACCGGCACCCCCCGCCTCAGGTCCTCCTTGCACGGGTCAAGGAGCTAACGATTTCTTTGGAGTCGTCCAGCACAACAGGTAACACCCACGGAGTGACGGCGGGTCACTGCGAACTTTTTCCAAGACCACCGACTCCAGACACCTTGACACCAAGACCCCTGGTCCCGGGGCATAAGTGACTTATGGAGGACACCAGAGCCCTGGTCCTTGTTCTGACCAGTTCCTGGATGCCTGAGAGGACAGGGACACCAGATCATCACCTTCATTTAAAACCCCAGACCCTGAGCAAAGACGAGACTCACTCTCCCTCCTTTCCGAGTCTCCCAGCCGCTCGGTCTTGATGTGCTCTCCCTCTCCGTCTTCGGTAAACTCTGCTCTCCCTTCCTCTCGGCTTGCGGGTGATTTCCATCCCGCATACAGCCGGGAGCCCGCCTTGGCTGGTCCTGCGGGACACCCTCTGGGTCCTCAGACCCAGGCCAGCCTGCATCAATCACAAGCACCCACTGTTGATCAAACTCACTGTTTATCATCTTGTGGAAGATTCTCTATTCCTATGACAGCTGTAACTGTATGTCCCATTCGACGTGTCTTCTGCACTGTGACTTTGATACTCCCTCCATCGCAGGTGGCCTCTACTTCTCTTCCTCCGGAGTCTTGGACCGCAAGTTCCAGGTGTGGCTCTGAGACGGCCTGGTGGCTCCTGCTTCCTGCCCCTGGGAGCAGTTGCCCGGTGAGAAGAGCCTCGGATCAGAGGCCAACTTTTGGGGGAAAAGACGGTGCCACGTCGATAAAACAGGAGCGCCCCAATGGCATCCTTCTGCACTTCCAGACCCCCAGAACCATGAGCAAAGAAAAACGGTTGTTTTAAGCCACTCAGCTTCTAGATCATTTGTTTTGTGATAATAGGCAACTGGAAAAGAAACTTGAATGCCAGAGGAGATAAGGTGGTTTTTCAAAGCTCTCTGGGCTAAAGAAGTGCTCTTAAAAATAATAACCCTTCACGAAAGCATTTAAATGTTATTACCAAGGTGACCAGCCAACTGCCGAGATAACTTATTAAACTTGACTTGAGAGATGAAGCATTGCATGCCACAGGCCATAGCAGTGACCTCTGGAGTTCAGGTGTCCTGAAGAGTTCCTCTGTTAAAAACAGCATTGACGGGGCGCCTGGGTGGCTCAGTGGGTTAAGCAGCTGCCTTCGGCTCAGGTCATGATCCCAGGGTCCTGGGATGGAGGCCCGCATCGGGCTCCTTGCTCGGCAGGGAGCCTGCTTCTCTCGCTGCCTCTGCCTGCCTCTCTGCCTGCTTGTGTGTACTCTCTCTCTCTGTGTGGCAAAACAAAACAAAACAAAAAAAACCAAAAAAACCCAGCATTTACAAGGAGAGCTTTGCATTAAAAGGAAGCAGAAGAGAACGGCTTCCCTGTACATCATTACCCACTCCTCTAGTAGATTTGCAATGCTCTTGGGGATGCTTTTGCTTTATCACTTTTTCAAAGGTTCCTCTGGGCCTCAGAACACCCTCCACCTCCAACACTGTACCAGGAGTGAGAGCTTCCCTTTTGTCTTGACTTTGAGAGGCCAGGCGTGGGTGTCCGCTAAGTCCGAGGGCCTGCCTGGTTTGGGCAAGGCAAGGAACTCTCTTTGCAGACCCCGTGGAGGAAAAGAACAGGGCTGGAAAAGCTAGAAGACCTAAATCGAGGACAAAGCAAGGTCAGAGAGGGGCCAGTGTTTATAGACGGAATATGGAGCATGGAACGTTTCCCTAGCGGGGCCCACCTTGGAAAGGAGCAGCGTCGTAGAGCTTGGCGCACTTTTCGCACTGTCATCCGTCATCCGGATGGAGATGTCCAATATGTGTGTGTGTGAATGAGTGTGTAGGTGGCTATACGAGTGTGTGGCTACATCATCACCTGCCCTCGGGGTCCTGGGAAGCATAAAGAAAACTCTGTGATGAAATGGCAATGATGAAAACCTTTCCTAAATGATTCTAAATGATACCCTTACGATCTTTAAAGACACCCACATTGTCGGCGCATTTTATTTGACCTTTTATCTCAAAATTGCATTTTCCTCTTTTGTCTGACTTACCGATTTTCTTCTCCAAGAGACATTTTGTAGGAATTACAGAGATGTCTTCTTTATTTCCTCATGTCCAATTTTTTTTTCCTTCTTCTACCACTCAGCTCAAAAATGCTTTCTTGTAGTTTGGTCAGGTTTTGGTAATTTGCTTCCCAGAGCACTATCGTGGTTCTTCATGAAATGACCAGTATCTTTGGGATATTCCAAATTAGGCATTCAGACCCATCGAACCCAGGGAAATAGACTGGCTCAAATCAGACACTGTTTTGTAAACACGCGTTTATGAAGGTCATTAATGGGCTGTTGGTTGAGGACATCCAAAGACATCCACCAGAGACGAGCAGCTGTTACTCCCACTTCTACCCTCATGAGAGCCATCCGCACAGCCCTGGGTCTCTTCTACCACCCAGCCTTCTGACCCCGAAGCTATGTGTGATCCACCCTTGTGTGAAACACACAACTGTGTTCCTGTCTTTCCCAGGGGTTTTTGGCAGCATTCCGGAAAAGAACAGCTTATGACCCCTCTTCTGAGCCACAGAAATTTTCTAGAATTCCCCACAAGCAAAATGATCTTGGCCCTGAAAGGCTGATTCATCTCTGCACCAAGGAAGGGGAGAAATGTAGGGGACGGATTCCCCTGATACTTATGTCAGTTACCCTGACAACCTTTCTCACTTTCCAGCTTTTATATGGTGGTGCCTTCTGGCTAAATGGAGGCTGCTTTCAAGGTCACAGCATTGGAGTTCAAACAAGAGGCTAATTTGAATTAACCTCTATCTAGTTAATGTTATGGATGCTGGTGTTCATGGAAGAGGTGGACCGTTGTCTGCAACTTACCCTGAATGCACCAGAAAATCACAATGGTGAGAACTGCGGTAGCGGTGGAGGTAGTAAGACCGATCAGGCGGACGGATAGATGGATAGACAGATGGATACACAGATACGTGACAAAGCCAATATAGCAAAATCCAATTGCAGAGTCTAGAGGGTGATATCGGGGTGCTCACGGTACAATTCTTTTAACTTTTCTGTATTTTGAAACTGCCCGTGATAAACCTTTGAGAAAGATCATTTGCCTCAAAGCGGGAATCATGGCTGGGAGGGTTCCATAAAGATACCCCCTTTGCCTACTTTCCTCGTTTCCAACTCTGGCAACCTGGCCCGCAGTCCAGCTCAGTGAATGTCTGTTGAATTCCAAGCTACACGTCACTTATACAGCTGGCAAGACTCTTCTAGAGTATGAGTTGGCAAATTTTCTTCTGCAAAGGCCAGAGAGTAAATATTTGAGACTTTGCAGGCACACGGTGGTGGCTGTGTTCCCATAAATCTGATTTACAAGAACAGGTGGTGGTCATGGTTCGCTGAGCCCCTCTTAGCCCCCACACCCTTACCTTCCACTAAAAATGAGAGTAAGGGGCACCTGGGTGGCTCAGTGGGTTAAAGCCTCTACCTTCTGCTCAGGTCATGATCCCAGGGTCTTGGGATCGAGCCCCGCATCGGGCTCTCTGCTCAGCGGGGAGCCGGCTTCTCCCCCCTCCCCCCGCCTGCCTCTTGCCTACTTGTGATCTGTCAAGTAAACAAATAAAAAATCTTTAAAAAAAAATGAGAGTAAAATCGACAGCGTGCCAACCGGCTCTGTAAAGATTTCACACGTATCAGGAAAGGTACTAACAAAAAGAAACAACAAAACTTTTCATGTCCACCTCCATCTCCTACTCACCCATCTCCTCTCATAAGGACCCAGCGTGACTGTTCTACCACTGAGCCCGAGGCTTAATAGGCAAGCGTTTCTAGGAGAGGCAACACATTAACGTCCCATCCCAATAAGCGTAAACTATTCACATTCGATCCCAGCCTCCAAGTAGATCATTTCAGCACTGGGGGAATAAATGCAGGAGGTGGTAGAGAAACACCCCCAGGGAAGAGATGCCCGTGGAAAAGGCTCAGGCCGTAGAGAGAGACGCTACTGGAGCCCTTGGGGCTCACTCTTTAGAAAGCGGAGGCAGACATTAAAGGTAATAAATAAATGAATCGCCCAGCAGGTTTTAAGGTGTTGAGCGCCGTGGAGAAAGACGAAGGAGAGCCGAGTAAGGGACACTGGCAGTGCTGGGTGGAGTGAGGCTGTAGGATGAAACAAGGTGGTCCGGGGAGGGCTCATTAGGAAGATGCCATCTGAAGCAGAGACCAGAAATGAGCCAACGAACCAGGCAGATGTCTGTGACAGTTTGCCAAGCCAAGGAAACCACCAATGCAAAGGCCCTGGGGCAGACAGTGCTAAGAATATTGTAGGAGGAGCAAGGAGGCCAGCATTCAGAGTGGCGATGTGAGGCAGAAGAATCACGAGATGATGTTAGAGACAGTACTGGTAGACCAGAAAGGGGGGGGGGGGCGAAGGAGAGTTCACACTGGAGGAGTGACAGGATCTGAGTTACATCGAAAGGAATTGCTCTGGCTAGCCAGTGGAGAACAGATCTCCAGGAGCAAAAGCAGAAGCAGGGAGAGCACTCGGGAGGCAGGAGCAACATTGCAGGTGAGAGATGATGGTGGCTGCCCAGCAAGTAGCCAAGAGGTGGTGAAAAGTGGCCACGTTCGGCATGTATTCTGAAGAGAGAGCTCACCAAATTGTGTGAAGGACTGGACGCTGGGTGTGAAGGAAGGGGAAAGTCAAGGATGATTCCACACCCTTTGGCCTGAAGCAGCTGGAAAAATCCTGTTGCTGTTATCTGAGAGGGGACGACTACAGGAGAAGGTAGTGTGGGGGGGTTAGTCAGGAGGTCGGCATCGGGAGGGTAAGGTAGACACATTGATTAGACTTTCCAAGCAGAGCTGGACAAGGTGACAGTCTGAATTCCAAGTCTGGAATTCAGGAGAGAGGAGCTGGCTGAAATTTGGAATCATGAGCATATGCGTGATGTTTTAAAGCCATGAGTCAAATGCATTTTTTAAAGTGAGAAAAAATAAAGGTCAGCCAGAAGCCAGAAGAAGCTCTCTCTCGCTCTTGCTCTCTCTCTCACACACAAAATGGATGCTATCGGGTTTCTTTCTTTCTTTTTTTTTTTTTTCTAAAGATTTTATTTATTTATTTGACAGACAGAGATCACAAGTCGGCAGAGAGGCAGGCAGAGAGAGAGGAGGAAGCAGGCTCCCTGCTCAGCAGAGAGCCCGATGCGGGGCTCGATCCCAGAACCCTGGGATCATGACCTGAGCCGAAGGCAGAGGCCCCAACCCACTGAGCCACCCAGGCGCCCCCTATCGGGTTTCTTTCTTATGCTAAAGACAAGCACTAGAACTCCCAAGTGAACAAGCTTGCTCACGTCATGAAGTCAAATTATTATTAGAGCACGTTCCTAAGGGGCTCACCAGGCGCAGGTGACAATGCAGACCATAATTTGAACAAATTAACTCATGTAATTGACATGGCACGTTGCTACAAGTTAGAATGAAACTTGAAGACCTGGAAAATACAGAGCCGAAGAAAGGTCCGGGAGAAGTGGCAGAGGAAGCGAAAGAATAGAGTAAGTCAATAAATCTGTGACATTTGACTCAGAGGAAACCACTCCTCCCAGCTGCCCTTGAGTGTTTTAAGGCCCAAGAAGGGATGGGAATCCTAAGATTGTGCCCAGGTGTTTCCAGGCTTCTACTGCTTCCTGTCCCCCCTCCTTGAAATTTACTAGTCATTCAAGAGTTGATCTTCTGCCATGCTACCATGTTTAAACAGCAGAGTAAATCCAAATCGCCCTGTGGGAAAGGAAGTTCATTAACAGGATGGAATTCATTTATTTGGCCAAGAGGCTGGGCCACAGGTACTCTGTTTCACCCTGGCTTTCTTGAATGGCTGCCTACCTTATTCCCAGAGAGCGAAGAGCTATTTGGGAACCATCAGGGGCTCATTTACTATCAGGGTGTAAGTTCCCCTCTTCGGAATTCTTCTGAGGGACTCTTTGCCCCTTCCCAAGTTCCAGTTTCAAACAGAAACACTGACAATACCTCTGTAAGCTATTTTTCCCACACTCCACTGTAATTAAGCCTTTCCTTGGAGTCCTACCTCCACTGGACATTAGGCCCCTGAAGATGTGGGCTGCCCTCATTCTGTTGACCACTGTCTCCGGTCCCTAACAGAATGCTTAGCACATGGTAGGTTCTCTAGAAGACTTGACTGAATGCCAAGAAAATAGAAGTGATGCTAATCCCACATCCACTCAAGTGAAGACCTCTTGGAAAGTCAACGGCTTCGCTCTCTTCTGCCAACCCAAGATTTCCTCACACCATAGATGTTTCCAAATAAGTTGAAGTAGCCAACCCCGGGTGACTTAATTCGGTGTGTCACGGCATACCAAAATGATGATTGAGGTTTTCAGCTGTGGATAGCAGAGCCTCAAAGAGATCATTAGTTTCACCACATGTGACCAGTCCATGTGCACCAGAGAAGAGAGGGTGGCACGAGGAAAGCCAAAAGTTGCGATACTGTCACAATGATGTCGAGTGACAATCACACTTTTTCACTGCAACCTTGGGGACTGCTACACGAGCCAAACCGATCTCTTTTCCACTTCTGGGTTTCTTAACAATTTCAGGTGTGGAAATGTGCTCCTTTTCGGTCATATTAACTGTCCTTGTCTGTCACATTTCCTGCAGCGTCCCCTCGTCCAGTGTTGAGTTGAAGTTTTCGTTGCTCATTCTCTGCGCTCTTTCGCGTTACCTCATGGTTTCCTGATTCGTGAGAGAAGTCAGCGTCAGAGGTGGGGTTTTGCCGAGCTATTTTCTTGTCCTTTCCAGCCCAGAGCTCTATAAACAAAGGCAGGGTTATCACATGTTCCTGAGGGCTGCCTGGGAAAAGCAGGAGCTGTGGTTATCAAAATTGGAACCTTGATGAAGTAGGCTTTTGTCTCCGTTTTTGTTGCATTCAATCAGATCAACAAGTGTTGGCTAAGTGTTGAGCGTGGTTTCCTGTGGGATTGTGTAAGGCCCTTGCAGGACAATAAACGTTTTGGGGGCACTGAGTAATGTAGCCATTTCTGACCTGGCAGCCGGGAAAATGTGAGACAATTTGCTGCCGCTGGAAGGAGGACAGCCGGGGCTTGTGTTCGTGCGAGAGCGGATTAACCGCACGGCGGTGGACCCCCGGCGGCGGATCGAGCCAAAATGGTGCGTTGCGGCCGCAGGTGGCCCCATCATGTCCTATCCTCCAGGCAAATAGGTTCAGAATTGTGTATACGAGATTGCTGGGGCTTCTCTGGGGACTTTGGGTGAGACCATCTAATTTGGGGGGCCTCTTGCGGTTTTACTGTCCATTCCTGCCCCAGCTCAAAAATGTCGTTCAGGGAAGCTGTCAGGCTGTGTGTGTCCCTTGGCGTCAGCTCCCGCGAGCTCTGTGCGTTTCCTCTGCTGCTTTTCTCCGTCCTCTTCTGCAGGCACGGCCTTTTGTGACTTTGCATATTGGCTTCCTAACTGTTTCCCAAAGGACGGCGAAATGTTAGTCCTACCCTCTTTTATTTACTTGTGTTTTTTATGGTGTTACTTTAACTGCAAATATTTGTTCTCAGGTTCCTGAAGGCTTCCAACGTCTGGGGCTTGGGGGGGGGGGATTTTAGATGGGGGTGGAAAGATGGGGGAGGCGAAGCTTTTAGTTACAGCCACAGCCAGAAAATGTTGAAAGTTCCTGTGCACCAGGATAATTTCACTGGATTTAAGAAGTAGCGCAAGTGGGGGCACCTGGGTGGCTCAGTGGGTTAAGCCTCTGCCTTCGGCTCAGGTCATGATCTCAGGGTCCTGGGATGGAGCCCCGCATCGGGCTCTCTGCTCTCAGGGAGCCTGCTTCCTCCTCTCTCTCTGCCTGCCTCTCTGCCTGCTTGTGATCCCTGTCTGTCAAATAAATAAATAAAATCTTTAAAAAAAAAAAAAAAAAAGAAGTAGCGCAAGTGGATTGTGGTCTAGGTCAGGACTTTCCAAACTCTCACGGGCACAGGAGGCTCCTGGGGATCTCGCTAAAATGCAGGTTCTGGTGCACCGGGCCTGGGGCGGGAACTAGGCAGCTGCATTTCTCCCAAGCTCCCAGGCCCGGCTGATACCGCCGGTCCGTGGACCACCCCTGCAGTCACATCCACGTATTGATTTGTAAGAAACCCAGTGGCCCAAAAACCCAGTCTGTAAGGGGCTGGTTCACCTTGAACCTAAGGTAAGTCGTCCCAGGATTGAAAGCTTGTAACAGACAGATACTTTTGTATCTGTAACAGCGCAGATACGTGCGGAGGAGAGAGCACACGGGAAGTGTTCCTGCCTCTGATGCTCTCCCATCCCTAGGGCCCGGGGAACAGGGATGAGGACAGAGATTTTATCATCAAAGATCATTTCATTCTCTTCAGTTTTTAACCTTTCCTATGGTCTTTTTTTTTTTTTTAACTTTACCTAGGAGTGATGGGGGAAGGAGTACAGAACTTGGGAGTATCCACAAGCGTGCCAGGCGGTGTACTGCCATTTTCTCTTGACTCCTCATAACTCTTCCACATGGTTACTGGTTTACTCCCTTTATGGATGGGGAAGTAACATGCCAGGTTGCACAGAGACGGAGCAGGGATTTGAACCCACGGGCTGGTTGCTTCTGCCCACACCAGCCGGTATCCCCTAAGCAGGGCTGCGTGTTACTAATTCAGCATAAGGGATCAGGACATGGCTTTATCACCTTTTGCCTTTTTCCTAACCCCCCATAAGGTGACTGAATTAGGACATACCCCATGGGATGGGGTGGCGGGAGGGTTGGCCTACCCCACAGAGTAAACGAAAGCATATTTTCCAGGTGCTTTTTAAAGCGCCTGGCATAAGGCAAGCCCTCCTTAAATATTAGCTAGGATTATTATTGCTACAATCACTCATATTCTGCAACATCCAGTGTTAATGTCCTCCCTTCTGTAATGTCTTTCTTGATTACCTTAAGAAAAAGAAACAACTTTCCTTCCTCGGGCCTTTCAGGGCAACGAGAACGTGGGCTCCGCTCCAGCATTCTAGTTGTTTCTTCCCCCCTTTTCTTTTTCAATCATGGTTCAGTGCCCACGGTGTGCCCAGAACTTTGACATAAGCTTTCTCAATCAAGCCCCGTAACGTTGAGAGAGCTGTGACTCATCTTCTTTTCCGGGCCTGAAAACTGAAGCTTAGCGCAAGGTAGGGGCCCAGTCAGGGTGACACTGTCCGTGAATGACAGCTCTGTAATGAAGTCCGGCATGCCGTGGGCTCAAAATTCTGAACTCCTTACTCTCCTAGCAACATTTCCTTGTAAATGCTACATAATGACAGGAATTCTAGGTCATGTTAACTTAGTGTTCACCTCTTACCTACGTTATGGGTTGCGGGATGGTTGCAGGCTTCCTTAGAGAAAATACTATATTGGTTTCTGCCAGTTTTTTTGTTTTGTTTTGTTTTATATTTTTGTTTTTACGTCCCCTGCACTTTAATCTCTTTCTAGTTTCACGTACTTATGGAAATAGGCAGCCTGGGCTATTTGGTAAGCAAATTGATGTGTCTATTCCGTGTAGTTGCTGGCTCTTCTATGGAAATACATTTCTGGCTAATATAATACTAACCAGCTTCAGGATCTCATTTCATTTTGAAACTGTTTTTTAACCTTCCCGACTGAACATATATTATCAAATATGGGCAGGCAGAGCCAAATTTGTTAGCCGTCATGCAGGCATTTGAGTCAACAGGGGTACCCGAGCCGGTCGACTTATTGCCCTAATACAGGGAGGAAATATTGCATTTCTAAAAACTAGTCATCATTGATAATCTCGTTCTATACCGAGGGAGACCACAGAGATGCCTCCATTTTCAAATCGAGGCTAATGTAGGAGAAGAGATCAATACAAGGAAGGCATAGAAGCAAATAGAAGTAGAAAGGCAGATCCCAACTAGAGCAGGAGCCAGGCGCTGTCCTAGAAGAAACTGATCTGGATGAGACCAAAGCGTGAGTCATCAAAACAGGATTCTTCAAGTTCGTTAGGAAGCTCCGGGGGCCAACTGAGGGAGTAGAACTTTGAAGGTCTCCAAAGACACGTGGCCCCATGTGTGTGTTACACAAGAACAACAGATTATCAGATACAGACCTATCTTCAGAGAGCTCATGTTTGTGAAAATAGACACCTATATATTTGGAAAAATCTAGAGGTATGGTCACCAAAATGTTAACAGTTTTTTTTTTTCTTTTGCTTGCTGGTAGTTCTTAATTTTGTAGAACAAACACACATCACGTCTGATTTTAGAAAGGAAAGCCAAAAAATTCACGAAAGGCAGAGCCTTGGAGTTAACAATTTTGTCGAAATTTGAGAAATTATATAGCATCTAATGCAATAACATGAATGAAGCTCGAGGACTTGGTACCTTCCTTTCTAGCCATTGTTCTTCCCTTCCATATACAGAAGCAACCTTGTGAATTTCATTTGTCAATTGCTTCTGTGATTCACCATATTAATCTTTTAGATAAAATTCCCTCCCCCAAATCTTTAATGTAATGAATGTAAAAGTTCTATAAACAGTAAAGTGTGTGTAAGGTCATGCGGTCCTGGGAAAGGCTGCTTACTACCTGAGACTTTGGGATTTCCTTTTTGAAAACAGTGCTTTTAATGTTACAAGTTCATTCAGTATCTGAAGAAGTTTCGAAAAGTAAACACTTTTTTTTTTCTTGAAAAGTAAAAATTTTGTGTTGAGCTAACCAGATCTATTTAACTAGCATTCCGCTTTAAGGAATCATGTTTTAGCTGGGGCTCTAAAAGACGTTTGACAAAAGTCTTCACAATTTTCTCTGTATGCTTTTTTAGTAAAACTGTAGAACACAGCAATGTAAAAGCCAAAATGTCTTAAAACTATGCCCAGTGTGGTAAGGCCCCCCCAAAAGGGGCATGTACCCCCCAAAAAAACTAGACCTTCCACAGTTTCACTAAGTCTTCAGGGAAATTCTCTTCCAGACATAGACTTTGGGTGTAGAAAATCGTCTTATCTTAACTTAATAGAGTTAACAGATCCCCATCTTTGAGTTCAGGGGCCAAGAAACCAGCGACCATGGCATAGAACACCCACTGTGCTCAAAAGAAACTCATTCTATTTTCCCACAGGAATTAGACTCCCCTTCCCCAATAAAACAATATTCAAAATAAAAAGTAACCAATGGATAAGATTTGTAACAGAGAAGATTTCCATTACTTCTGCCTCTAAATAAAAAGATGCCCTTGGAGAACATTTGAGGGATTCATAAATAACCACGTCTTCTGTATAAATAATGAACATAGGCTGATTTTCTTGATTCCCGTTTCTAGAGTGGTGTGATCTATGTCAGGAGAGCAGCTGGCTGGACCTGACCATGGTTTATTAGCTGTGTCTCCTTTCCCTCCCACTTCCCTGTCATAGTGGGCCCATTATGCTTGGGGCCAGGGAGAAGTGGCCTTTAGTGATTGGACAGGTGCATTCGGCAAACCCTCCCTCCATCGCACAGAGCGATGCCTATGTGGGTGCTTCCTGATGGAGAGTGATAAATAGGATGCAAATATTTTCTCTGTAATGCATGATCCTGGCATAGCCAGAGGGGATATGAGTGCCTCAGAGCAGCAAGGTTTTGCTTAGAGCTCGGGAGTTGGAAATTAAGGACCCACAAGCGCACCCCAGCTGATCGATCAAATGCAAGGTGAGTAAAGTTAGTGACATTCAGATTATCAGTACACAAAGAAAGACAGAAATATTGAACATCTCACTGTTGGTACACGTGTGATTCCACAAAGCAAAGAACATAAGAAAGTTCATCTTTTGTGGCCTACTACTTAACATTACTTTTTTTTTTAACATTACTTTTCATTAGCAGACCTGATTTCAGACGGAGGGTTGAAGAAACAGTCTTAGTAGAACCAGAAAACTAATGGATTTTTTTTTTCTAGAAATACCTTAAGCTTTAATGCTTTCCATGGCTTTGGAAGAAAAAGCAAGAATGTTTTTAGTTTGTAAGGTACCAATTTTGTTTAGTTCTTTGAGATCGATTTTGATGGCATTTTTAAATGTTTTGTTCTCAGAAATATTGAAAAGTAGACCCATCGCCTTTATGTTAAAGATCTGATCATGATCGGGAACTGTGGGTATTACTTACAATGATATTAGAGTCTCCCAGGGGTCTGGATGATCTCGTCAAACAGCCAGCCACAGTAATAGAGAGAAATTTGTTGATCAGTCACTTCAGATAATGGTGAGCTGCCTGGAGTTCAAATATTTCAAAGTTTGATCATATTCAGTTTGATTCAACAAATCCCTACAGAATCCTTAAGGAATAGGGAGCTCAAAGATGGTGAATTTATGATCCAGAGTGGGAGGTGAGTAAAACAGATAAAACGCTGTAAATAAATTAACATATTTATAAAAGCCAGGGCCAAGGCAGTAGGAATGAAGTTATGTGTTTTTAAGAGTCTGCTGAGTTAAAATTTCTTCTCTAATCCTAAACCTAATTTGTAAAAATTATATTATTTATATTATTCCTGAATGAGAAGCAGTTGACTAAACATTCTGAAGGCTAAAAGAGAATGTAGCGAGGTGAAAACACTCATTTTCATTATTTTATTTTACTTAGGACGACAATATGGATACAAAATCCATTCTAGAAGAACTTCTTCTCAAAAGGTCACAGCAAAAAAAGAAAATGTCGCCAAGTAATTACAAAGAGAGGCTTTTTGTTCTAACCAAAACAAATCTCTCCTACTACGAATATGACAAAATGGTGAGACCCTGCTTATTCCACTGTTTTCCTACTATTTATTTTTCTTGAGTGTCCACAAAGGGCTTAATTTTAATGAAACAATGTCAGGTTTCTTAACTCACACAGTGAAGATCAACTTGCCTTCGCTTATCATGTTGTCTTTTCTTAACCAAGATCTGATTAGTTCAAGATAAAGGGTTTTAAAATATTGGCTAACTTTACTAAGGCAAATTGTAACTTTAGAACACTGGTCCTCAACTTGAAATTTTTAAAGATGCCTTCTGGAGTTAAATGTTGATTTTCCACAGATTATGCACACCACGGGTGATGGAAATACGTTTCAAGGTTATTAAACAAAATTAAGTGCTGCTTAACCCTCACTTTATGCTTTTCTTTGTGTCCCGCTGTGTATCACATGAGGCATCTTTTATTTTGGTTTTTAATTCAGAAAAGAGGCAGCAGAAAAGGATCAATTGAGATTAAGAAAATCAGATGTGTGGAGAAAGTAAATCTTGAGGAGCAGACCCCCGCGGAGAGACAATACCCCTTTCAGGTAAGGGGAGGAACAACGTTCTATTACAAATTCCACATATGGGCAATAACGAAAGATGTTGCAAAATGACAAGGACGATGACCAGACTTGGAACATCCCCAGATGGGAGTCGGGCACTTTGCTGAAATTTGATCTACCGATCTGCTTTCCCTAGAGGGAGAGAAAGAAAGGGGAGCAAGTAAGCCACAGTGGCATGACTTGCCTTGGGGTCCGACAGTCTTTCATATGAAAGGTTGCTGAGCATTTCCAAGGGGCTCCAAGGTACCAGGCACACCAGAAGGAATCAAACGCCATCCTCATCCCCAAGGCATTTGCAGATCGTTATAATGCAGTGGGGGTGTGAGGGTGAGTTGAGATGAAGGGATGTGGAGGAGCCTTGGTTCCTCGGGGAAAGGAAAGCTTCACACCTCACTCTCCTATTGGAAGAAACCAGTGGGGTTTCTTGGAAGATGCTTCAAATTCATATCACAGAAGCATGGGAGGCTCAAAAGACCACGGGCTTCGGAGGCACCCAGAGCTCCTAACCTCACAGCTTGTACTGCCGTTGCCATAGGCAACGCACTCCACTCTCTATCCAAGTCTGTTTCTTCACTTGCCAAGTGGGCATAATCATCCATATTTCACAGAGCTGAGACAGGGTTAGATCTGAAATTGTCTAGGGAAGAGCCCAGAAATTAGCAGATATTTCATAAAGGGTCTGTACCATCTACCCACAAAAACTGAATGAATGAACTGGACAGAGAAGGATGTGGGGAAGACATTAAAATGTTCTGACATTTAAATAAGCGTCTTAAAGAACAGGCGATGATGTCTGCTGGGAATTCCTTGGGGAGGGACATGACCCAAGAGAATGAAGTAGCAGGGAGACCTCTTTTTACTCAATAAAAGCATGAACTATGTAATGCTCAGAATATATGCAAATTGCCAACGATGGCTTAGCAGAAGTAAAAGACATTTCATCCCTGAAGGTATTTTTAAGGATAGAGCAGGTAAATATTTTCCAATGGGCTGTGAAGAGAGTCAGGCACTGAGTCGGTAGAACATTCCTAAGACCCCTATAATATCTAACATTTTAGACTTTTATAATTCTCCATGGTCCTCAATGTTCCCTGATGTCAGACGCATCATTGCTGTGATTTTCCCAAGTGTAGAAGTGTCTGGGATAAAACAAATTGAGGGGTGGAGGATAAAAAATAACTAGATTGTTTTTTCATCTAATTCCAGAGTGAATGCATATTTTATAAGCAAACTCAACTTTTCTTTGGGATACCAGAAAATTTGCAGTTGCCCCGGAATGAACCATGGAGGCAATTGCATCTAAATGCGCCCAATCTTTCCCTTTTCAGATTGTCTACAAAGATGGGCTTCTCTATGTCTATGCCTCAAACGAAGAGAGCAGAAGTCAGTGGCTGAAAGCGTTACAAAAAGGTAATTTTAAAAAGTCCTAAAAGGAAGTTCTCTGTGGAGTTCTGATGAGGCTTGGTGGAGGAGACATAGGGCAGTGAAAGGACCCACGGCCAGGAGAGAATCAGCTGATTTTCCCATGAACCTCGGAGAACCTGCCAGGCTCATTTTGCATTCTCATGGTTCTGCGGACTGAGCCTGTGGCTCGGGTTCCCTTTCCTGCCCTTCCCCGGGGGCTGGCTGTTGTACCCACCCCACAGGCAGCTCGGAGGAAGCCAGACCTCCTGCTCCCCACCCACCGGGCTGCCCTTTCCCCCGGGGCAAAGTCTACCTTCTCTGAGGCTGTGTGGCTACCGTACTTTGGCTGTTTACAGAAAGTTCTATAGAAGGACTACGGACTTACCATCTGCCAACTGCTATGCCAAGTACTTCGTAAAGCCTTTCCTCGAGTAATCTTCTTGATGACTCCATGGCATGTAATCGTACTCTCCCTTTTCCAGACAAGTGAACTTAAAGAGACATGGCCAGGGTCACATACGTCATAATGGAGAACCCCCAATTCGACTACCCAACCCGGCTTTTTAACCGGTACGGTATCAATGCTAGGCAAAACTGGGGGATGCATTTTTTTTTTAAGATTTTATTTATTTGACAGAGAGGGAGAGAGACAGGGAGAGAGCGAACACAAACGGAGGAGTGGGAGAGGGGGAGGGAGAAGCAGGCTTCCAGCTGAGCAGGGACTCCGACTTGGGGCTCGATCCCAGGACCCTGAGACCATGACCTGAGCCGAAGGCAGAGGCTTTTACCCACTGAGCCACCCCGGCGCCCGTCCCAGTGATATTCTTGTTTGGCAGGCAGGTGGTAGTGTGAGGACAGCATATAACCTGAATGAATCACTCTACTGGTGGAATTTCAGATATCGAGCCCCGAGACCGGGTGAGGTTTTGTTTTCTTTGAGTCTCAGGTTCGGGTTCTTTCTCGGTTTTTCTTCACACATAGGGCTTCGTTTTCCCTCTGCTTGAAAGGGTTTAGCAACCTCTCCTGTAGGATAGTGAAGTGGTCCAGGGAGGTCCAGAAGCCTCCCTCTCCCTGCTCCCAGCTTGCTGAACTGAGAAGGGCATCCGTCTTAGCGACGGACACATCCTCCACGCCCTGCTTTGCTATGTCCCCTAATGAAACCATCTCGAGTCCCTGGATCTCAGGTTCCCAACCCTAGGAAATGGGAGGTCACGTCGCTTTTTTCCTCGAGGGATCATGAGCCACAAATGAATAAAACTCACATATATACTGAAGGGTCCGACACACAAACGTGAGTCCCGGTGGCTAGAGTGGGGCCTCCTACACGAGCCCTAAGATGCTGCTCTGGGGGGGCTTCCCGGGAGCGGTTGCGGCGTAGACCCGTCCGGTGTGCAGCTGTGAGGCATGCCTCAGGGTCCTTCTGCACCATGTATGGCAAGCCGGTTTGGGCGGCCCTGGAGAGCTCAGTAAAGGCGAACGGAGCATAAAGGAGAGTGGAGAGAGAGAAGCAAAAGGGAATCTCTTAGCCCCTGGTAAAACTTCAGAAAGACCTTATCACGAGGGCTGCTGCACGCAGAGAAAGCCGTGTGTATCCATTAACAATGCTTGGGGACGCAGGTAAAAAGACACCAAGCAGCTGTTGGAACAAAGGCACGTCTGTTCCTCTCACACCGTTCACAAGGCCGGAGGTAAACGGTCCCGGGCTGGGGCAGCAGCTCGAGCAAGTCAGTAGGGACCCAGGCTCCCGCTAGCTTTCTGCTCTGCTACCCTCAGAGGCTCTTGGGAAGGCTCTGAGCTTTTCCAGAAGCGTCCCCTGCAAACTCCTGCAGGTGTTTACTGGCCAGATCTGTGTCTCGTGGCCATCTCCATACGTAAGGGGGCCCGGAAGACAGTATCTGGTTTTCCAGCCTTTCTGCTGGACGATAGCAGGAGAGGAGGTGGGTGAGATGGGCTGGAAGGAAACAAGAGAAGAGGATGGCATCGGCCGGCCGGCCGGCCAACCAACCCGCCTCCCCAGGAAAACGAAGAAGTTTCCTCACATAAATCCTCTCCCCTGTGAAGTCTTTTTGTCCGCTAGTTAGCTTGGGCATGATAAACTCAGGTGGCATCGGAGACACGGCATTTTGCAGAAGGTGACCTATATCCAGGAGGTTTGGGCTGACTGAGTGGCGACTGGGGCGTGTCAGCCACCACGGTTCTGAATTCAGCTGAGCGGATGCGGAAAAAGCGGGGCCTTCTTGCCAAAGATGAAAACCGAAGGGGGTGCTACAGGGAAGCTGCCATCTGGTCACTGGATTATAATAGAAGAATCTTGGGGCTGAGTCTCAGATACGCTGCTTACTAGAGGTTCACGAACTTGAGCAAGTTAGACCACCTCTCCGCACCTCAGTTCCTCTTATTTTCATTATTAAATGGTGGGAGTGTTGCCATGGGAACTTCTGGACTTGACTGGAAAAGAAAGAGTTACCCAGGAAACAAAATCGATGTAGTAGGAAATAAGAGGAATCCTGGCGTGCGGGAAGCGGGAGCTTGGAGAGCTGGGAGGCAAGTCTCGTGCCCAAGGAATCGCAATGACCATTTGGTCAATGGTCAGTGGTGGTCAATGACCACCAGTTCCTAGTCAGAAACTAGTATTTTATCATTTTAACTCCTTTAGCTTTTTGGGACTTCTGCAATAATTTCCCTTTAGTTCCCATTAATATTTAGTGAAGGTTTTTTTTTTTTTTTTTAATACCAGGCTGAGCTGAGCTAACCTAAGGGAACGATAACACTGAAAGCCCACTGTTCGTTGAACACGTGCTCTGAGCCAAACACAGAGCTGGCTGCTTTACATACATTATGGTTTGGAAATGATCCGATGACCCAGTAAAGCACTTAGTATCTCCAAACACTTCCTTGAATCGGGGTTGGAAAGGAGGAACAGAACTCTCCTGGGATTAAAATAAGGAAGGCTTAAAATGAATATAAAATCAAGAGGAAAAGAATTGAAGTCACACATAGAATCAGCCCTCCCCACCTAGAGACTCTCCTTGAACTGTCCTCTACTAAGATCTTGTAGGTTGCTCTGCTGTGTTTTGAAAGAGGCTCATTTGGTGTAGAAACAGGGTTTTACTCCAGTATTAGAACTTCATTTCTTTGGGGACACCTGGGTAGCACAGTTGGTTGAGTGTCTGACTCTTGGTTTTGGCTCAGGTCGTGGTCTCAGAGTCATGGGATCGAGCTCTATATCAGGCTCCGTACTTGGCAGAGTCTGCTTGTGATTCTCTCTCCCTCTCCCTCTGCCCCACCCATGCCCTGCCTCTCAAAAGTGCCTGAATAAATCTTTAAAAAATAACAGCATATTTGAAAAAAAAAAAAGAATTTCATTTCTTTAGATTAAACATTGCCGTGTTCCCATTATTTTTTAAAATATGCACCTATTCCTAGAAAAGTAGCCACACAAACGATCCATTCCTTAGTGTAAACAAGTCAAAGTCACAAGAGACAAAGCAGAGATGAGGGACAGTTCCAGATCAAGGGAAACTATTGTTTCCAGACAGTTCCAGATCAAGAGAAACCATTGTGATTCTGGATTGGATCCCCAATCAGAAACAGTGAATGATTATAAAGGTTATGTTACTGGAATGGTTGGGAATATTTTGACTATAAAATACTCAACAGTAGTGTTGTATCAGTGTCAAAGTTCCTGAATTTGATAACTGTATCATGGTTATGTAACAGACTGACCCTACTAACAGAAGTTACATGCTGATATATTTATCGGTGATGTTATTTAGGTCATGATATCCGCAACTTACTTTCAAATGGTTAACAAAACATAGTAATAATTTTAAAATTTTTAATAGTAGTAGTATGTATGTATAGAGAGAAAGAGAAAAGCAAATATGGTAAATAGTTAAAAATTGGTGAGTCTGGGTGAAGGGTAACAGACATTCATTATACTATCCTTGAAACTCATCTGTGCTTTTAAAATATTTCAAAATGAGGAGCCGAGGGAAGCACATGTTCATTAGAACCTTCTCTTCTTGCTGAGATCTAGGCCTATGCTTCAGCCCCTTGAACCCCATGTGCCCTAACCCACTTGTTTCCTTTACAGATGTATTTCTAAAACCCTAGATCGCCAAGTTAATCTGCATATACACTTTCTAGTGTTGTTGTTGGTTGATTTTTTTTTTTTGGTAAGACTGATAGAAATTCTTATGTGTTGTTCTCACTCTATACCTGGGTAGACTTTTAAGCAAATTTTGGGCTTATGAACTTTGGAGTGAACGACTTATATCCTTGGGGAGCCGTTTGCTCTTACCCTGGTTGCTGGCAAAATAAGGTTTTCATTGTTCTGTGATAACAGCCCTTACTGAATGTGTTTCTTCTCTTGGGCCAACATTTGCTCATGCTGTATTTTCTTCCTGCCTGTTCCCCAGAGATAAGGGGCAACCCCCACTTGCTGATCAAGTACCACAGTGGGTTCTTCGTGGACGGAAAGTTCCTGTGCTGCCAACAGAGTTGCAAAGCAGCCCCAGGATGTACCCTCTGGGAAGCATGTAAGGTGACCCCCCCCAGTGGGTGGGACCCTGGGAGGATGGGACCCCGTGAGGCAGACCTGCCAAATTCCAGAACAGCTCACCAGCTTGGGGAAACAAGATGTGCCACATTGGTTAACATCATGTAAACCCAGCCTCAAAAAATGCTATCGGGCAGATGAAGTCTATTCTAGGGTCAACTGAGTCATGTTCATTGAAATGATAACAATATTAACATTTGCTATTCTTTCATTTCATGAGAAATTTTTTTTTAATTGGAATCATGAATCGAGCAAGGAGCTGTTTATTTCCTCCCATAATTCTTCCTGGTTTAAGATAAACTCCCAGTGGGTAGAATATGGTGAACATATCACCATGGTTCATAGCCTAAAAAAATAAACTAAGAAAACCAATGTTCTTTTTAACAATACGTCAAGGGATAAAATTTAAGTAACACTTTGAATCACTATAAATACCAAACTGATGGACGATCAAGTTTTAAAAGACATATTTAAAGGGCTTACCGTTCTGGGCATGTTTACTGATTTTGTAATAACACCACAGAAGGTAGTGAAGGATCTGCTTTAAGGGCAATCAGATTCTACCCAGAGTTATATTCCTAAGAAAATCTGCATGAGATTTTATCTGGGGACGAAAGGAAGGCCCACCAAGTGGCTTTGAAGGGCTAAGGGAGGGAAGGAATTAGGTTGTTTTCTGCTTATGCCCTATAGGGTCCCATCCCATCTCTAGGATATTTACATGCGGTGGTCTTTTTTTCTTTTTTAAGATTTAAAAAAAAAGATTTTATTTATTATTTAAATATTGTTTATTATGATATAAGCTTCATATAGTTCACGCTTTTATTGAGTAAAAAGAGGTCTCCCTGTTACTTCACTCCCTTGGGTCATGTCCCTCCCCAAGGAATTCCCAGCAGACATCATCGCCGGTTCTTTAAGATGCTTATTTAAATGTCAGGAGAGGGAAAAGGACAGGCAGACTCCACACTGAACGTGCAGCCCGAGATGGGGCTCAATCCCACAATCCTGAAACCCTGCGATCAGGACCTGAGCTGAAACTAGGGAGTCACACACTTAACTGACTGAGCCACCCAGGTACCCCATGAGGCAGCCTTATAAATTTTAGAAGTTTATCACTGTGTTATAGCAGTAAGTTGTGAATAAATTAAAAAGGAGGAGTTATTCTGGTAACAGTTTTACCAGCTTGAACAAAATATGCTTGGATCACAACTTTAATGACCTGAATAAGGTCAGCGGTATGATACCTCTTTATGAATTACAAAACACACGAGGGCATGACCTATTATTCAAATTTACTCCATTATAGTGTTGACACCTGACAGTCTCATTAATGGTATTACTAGTAATTTGACAACAAAAATCAATGAATAAATGTCCATGGTGTTTTCTATCTTAATTAGACTACACAACAAATATTTATTAATCTTAAATATATCACATTGCCCTTTATATTTAGGAATTATTGTGATTTGATGAACTATACAGAAATTACTGTATATGGATTCCTCCCTCCACTTAAGGGGCTGAGGAATAATGTTTCCTTAGAGCATTAATTCTTTCTCCCAATTATTCTGCCAGTGATCTGGTGCCATTACCCAGCAGGCCAGATTCTAGCTCTGACCCTAACTCCCTGGGAAGAAGCTCGGTCTGGATGGCATCTGCCATACGTTCTGGGTGCGACAGGCTCTTTGCCAGCCTCTGAGGAAAACTACAGAATTTGGAGCTGTGTGGGCCCGTGAGCAGCTATGATACTGTTTAGCTAGCCGAGTATAACTTACTCCTCTGCTGGATTACAGGGTGATCCAAGGGTACATTACTAGGAAGGAAATAGTTGCGAGCTCTTGCTTCCTTCTGTCTCCAAAACGCCCTGAACCATCCTTTTCCAGGGTACGTGCGCGGCCTACAAGTAAATTTACCATACCCCCCAGTTCACTGGGAGCCATCTCATTCTGCAGCTGGTGACCGGGCATAATTATTAAAAGCTTACCTATCCCTGTAAGAAATGTTCCAGGCTGGTTAGTAAATTATATGGCCGCTCTACTTGTAAGGCACCTAATGGCTTTACACCCATAGCCTAGGCATCTATCTACACGTGGAAGTGGAAAGAGAAACCAGCAATTGTCATAAGAAATGGAAAAAAGAAGAGGGTGGTTGGGTTATGGACATTGGGGAAGGTATGTGCTATGGTGAGTGCTCTGAAGTGTGTAAACCTGGCGATTCACATACCTGTACCCCTGGGGCTAATAATACATTATGTGTTAATAAAAAATTAAAAATTAAAAAAAAGAAATGGAAAAAAGTCGGAGACAAGTTTGTTCACTTATGAATCAGCTACCTGGGGATACCTGGGTGGCTCAGTCGGTTAAGCGTCTGCCTTAGGCTCAGGTCATGATCCTGGAGTCCCGGGATCCAGCCCCGGGTTGGGCTCTCTGCTCATCAAGAAGTCTGCTTCTCTCTCTGGCCACCCCCCCCCCCACTTCTTGTGCACTCTCCCTCTCTCTCTTTCTCAAATAAATAAATAAAATCTTAAAAAAAATAAATCAACTACTTATAAGCATCTCGTATGAGTCAATCAAAGAGGAATCAGACATGGATTCTTGACACCTGGCGTCATAGGTACTGCCCAACGAGATTAGATACCTGCATTTCAAACACAAGGTGGAAATGTGGTATAAATTAATAGTTTACAGGATTTAGAGGAACTTGAATGTTTTTATCCATTTGGGGAGGATATTGATAACCAAGGGGGGAGCAGTGGTGTTTGAGTTGGCTGTTACGCGGGAAAACAACAAAATCACTCCAAGTGCTGTGTCTAAATTCAAGTCATCTGAAGCATCGATCACATAAACTAGTTCATCCTTTTGATTCCTAACATCTGCTTTGTTTTGTTTAAAAGTTCCTTCTGATATTATTTGGTTTTGCTTTTCAGATGCTGATCTGCACGTTACAACCCATGAAGAGAAACACAGAGTTCCCATCTTCCCAGACAGAGTGGTAAGTTAATATTAAAAAATTTTTGCATAGTCAGGACATATTAAATAAACCACGAGTTGCCAGATTCAAGACTAGAAAATATGGCCTGCACTAGGACTGCTGAGCAAAGAGAGGACAGAAGTGAGCTATCACGGATAGCAACGGCAGCATCGAATGCCAAGTTCAAATAGCAAATCCTTTTACCATTTTATATTGTTGTACTTAATAACTGGACCTTTTCTAACCTGTAAGCACATAAATAGTCACCAAAAAATCGGTGCATGTGGGAGACGTCCTTACGATGGCATCACACAGGACAGGCAGGTGTTATTAGCTGTCATTCCTCCCCCAGCAGCTGCATGGCCAAGACCGCCTCATGTGGGTATCCTAATGAAGGATGGGACTTCATAGGGCACAAGCAGAAAATAACCTAATTCCTTCCCTCCGTTATCCCTTCAAAGCCACTTGGTGGGCTTTCTTCTCTGACCCTGAATGGAATCTTAGGGAGATTCCATAGTTTTCCAGCTGCTCTTGGATGAAACAAAATGTCCCAATTACTAGTAGTCATGAGAAGAACCTCTAAATTGTCCTATCCAATGTTATAAACATACGCCTCCAAACGTCATTCCAAGTTACAGCTTCTCCCCTTCACATAGCTCAGGTGTGCATCAGCTAGCTGGCTGCCTGCTTTGGGGAGAGAGCCATGGAGAAGCTGAGATTTCTGATTCTTTCATGGTTGGGGCCCAGGAAGAGGGGGTCTAATGAACAGTCATTTGCAGCAGATTGCGTCATGATTTTGGTAGGGGTGGCTTCTGGGTGAGACAGTTGTCTAATGCTGACTCTAGCTTATGGGAAACTTTGTGGGTTCCCCATGAGAGTGCAGATCCAAATGGAGTTTTATGATGGAGTGGTTGTCTTGACCCTTAGCTCTTGAGTTTCTAGTCTTCACATTTCTGCTGGGTCAATTCACCCATCTTGGGCCGAGTTCCTTTCAAGATGGCTCCCAGAACCCTCTCCCAAGGGTGGAGTTGGCCTACAGTACAACAGACAAAACTGACTGCTCTGGTTGGTACAACTGTATGTGAGTCACTCTCGCAATACAGGCTGCTGCTCTGTTTTTGCTCTGCTTTCCAGTTTGTAGCCATAGCCTCCTGCTTTTAGGCTTCCGAGGCAGATGTCAGCCTCCTCAAATGCCAGGGGACACATAAAATGGCCTCCCGGTGATGCTTTAGAAGCTCTCCCAGAAGTAAAGGAGTGTCTCTACCCATCCATTGGCTCTATGGTGTCTTGGGTACTTATTTTCAGCTGCATACAATCACACACACACACACACACACACACACACACACACACACACACACACACCTCTCTAAGTAAAAACCACATAATCTTTATGAACCAACATGAAGGACAAAAGGAAATCCATTAGAGGAGGTTAAATTGTATCTCCTAAATTTCATGTTCACCCAGAACCTCAGAATGTGACCTTATTTGGAAACAGGTTTTTGCAGATGTAATTAATTAAGGACTAAGGTGAGATCATACTTGCTAAGGATGTATCCTTATAAGAAGAGGAGAGGACACAGGGAGATACACAGAGAAGAAGGGCATTTAAAGACCTAGGCAGATCAGAAAACAAATAATCCAGTTAAGAAATGGGCAGATGACATGAATAGACGCTTTTTCAAAGAAGACATCCAGATGGCCAACAGACACATGAAAAGATGTTCAACATCACTCGTCATCAGGGAAACACAAATCAAAACCACCATTAGATATCACCTCACACCTGTCAGAATGGCTAAATTTAACAACATAAGAAACAACAGGGGTTGGCAAAGATGTAGAGGAAGAGTAACCCTCCTACACTGTTGGGGGGAATGCAAGCTGGTGCAGCCACTCTGGAAAACAGGATGGAGGTTCCCCAGAAAGTTGAAAACAGAACTACCCTGTGACCCAGCAATCGCACTACTAGGTATTTACCCAAAGGATACCAAAATACTGATTCAAAGGGATACACGCACCCCAACGTTTATAGCAGCATTACCAACAATATCCAAACTACGGAGAGAGCCAAAATGTCCCTCACTGATGAATGGATAAAGAAGAGGTGGTATAGCTACACAATGGAATATTATTCAGCCAACAAAAAGAACAGATGAACATATGGCAAGGATAGGGGGAAGGGAGAGAGGGAAACAGGCCGTAAGAGACTCTTAATGATAGAGAACTAAGGGGTTGATGGAGAGAGGTGGGCAGGGGGATGGGCTAGATGGGTGATGGGTACCAAGGAGAGCACCTTCTTGTGATGAGCACTGGGTATTGTATGGCAGTGATGGAACACTGAATTCTTCTCCCGAAGCCAATATTGCACTGTATGTTAACTAAACCTAAAATTTAAATACATAAATAAATAAACACACACCTAGGCAGGAGATTCGAGTTATGCTGCCACAAGTGAAAGAATGCTAGAACCACCGGAAGTTGGAAGTGGCCAACGAATATTCTCCCACAGAGCTTTCACAGGGAGCACAGTCATAGTGAAGCCCTGATTTTGGACTTGGGGCCTCCGGAACAGCGAGAGAACAAATCTCTGTTGTTTCAATCCAAGGAAACTAATGCAGTTGTTCAGGTTTGAGGGTTTTATTATCAGCAACATTGCTATTTTGGTTTGGCTCCATGCTCCGGTCCTGAAGTTTGAAAATTATGGCTTTATAAAACACCTAAGAGCAATGTCCAGAATAAGCAAATTTACAGGAACAAAGGGTTGACTAGCAGTTGCCCAGGGCCAGGATGGAACGGGTGACTATTCACAGTCACAAGGGCCTTACGCGAGTGACGGCAATGTGCTCCGTCTGGATTGTGGTGATGGTTTGTCCATCTGGACAATTTTACCAAAAGTCACTGAATTCTACACTGACGAAGGGTAATTTTCATGGTATGCAAATCATAGTCCAGTAAAATTTGTTTTAAACAAATCTAAGAGCAGAGGATAATTTAGGAGCCAGAAACCATTGCATCTAATCTCTGGCAAGGAATTCTTTGGGAAATGTGCTAAAAATTATCAGTCAGGCAAATCAGCGGCCAAGGATTTGTAAGTCTGTTTTGATTGTAAGCTGCCCTAAGGGATCAAGGATCAGCGAGAGTATCATGAAAAATGTGTTTCCCTTTGTTTTGTTTTTACCAGAACATTCTGTAGAGGACTTACTTTGCAGAGTGGAGGAAATTAAAAATCTACTTTCTAGCCCTTCTGTTCAGACTTCCGTTTAGGGAACTTTCTTGAGCATTTATCTCTGGATGGAACCACCACATAGCTCATAAATAGCAGTGTCCAGCACTGGGATGTCGATCCCTGCAAAGAAGTAAAAATACGAGTATGAAAAATTAAATGCAGGCCTTACATCTTTTTATGTGAATTTTTCATTGAGATATAACATGCACTTGGACAAGTATACGTGCCCGAAGTGTTCAGCTTGATGACTTTTCACAAACCGAACACATCTGTATAACTCTCACTCAAATCAAGGAACAGAACATCGCAGAACCCCAGGGGTACCATCGTGTTCCTTTCACTATATCCCACGGAGAGTACTCACTAGCCTGACTTATAACATCATAGATCACGTGCTTGGTTTTGACCTTTACGTAAGTGGGATCATAAAGCACATCATCGTTGTGTATTATCTGTCTTTCTGTGAGACTGACTGACTCTTTAGTGTGTGGTTGTAGTTTACTCTCACTGCTGTATAGGATTCCACTGTATGGAATATGCCCCTATGTTCATTTTATTGCTACTGTAACAAATTACCAAAATTGAGTGACTTAAAGCAACACAAATTTATTTTCTTGAAATTCTGAAGGTCAGAAGTCTAACATAAAATGGGTCCACACAGCTGCATTCCTTCTGGAGGCTTTAGAGGGGAAAAATCCATTGCCTTGCCTTTTCCAGCTTCTAGGGGCCACCTATGTTCTTTGCTTTCTGGCCCCCTCTTCTATCTTCAGGACCAGAAGGGCAGCACCTTATGTTTAATATCAAATAAGTTTATTATCGTCCCCTTTAAATGGACATTTAGGTCATTTCCGGGTTTTATCGAATGGAAATAATTGTGCTATGAACATTCTTGTATGTGTCATTTGATTTCACTGCTGGACGCGCGTATAGACTTTCTGGATCATAGGGTGGGTGCACAGTTGACCTCAGTAGATTTTGCAAACCGCTTTTCAATGTGCTTATACACTCCGTACTGCAACCAGCCCGGTATGAGAGTTCCGGTTGCTCCAGATCTTTGCCGATACTTAGTACTGCCCTTCTTGCCCTTGTCTTCCTTTCCTTTCCTTTCTTTTCCTTCCTTCCTTCTCTTCCTTCCTTCTCTTCTTTCTTTCCTTCCTTCCTTCCTTCCTAAGAGCTAATGTACTTGGCTTGTTAGTTCCCAGTGCCTGAATCGGTGCCTCACTATGATATGTTAAAATCTCTTCTCCTCCAAAGCTGAAGATTCCTCGAGCAGTTCCTGTTTTCAGAATGAATGAACCATCCTCAAGTACCACCATGGCCCAGTATGACAGTGACTCCAAGAAAAACTATGGCTCCCAGCTGACTGTCAACGTGCAGTGTACTCCAAGAGAAGATTGCCCTGACTGGTGGAAAGTAAGGAAACTGAAAAGGTAAACTTCAGATCCTAGTTGGGCTCCCCAGCGCGTAGGCTAGAATTACCCGCAGCCTTGGATGTCAGCCTCAAAGCTGTCCACGCGGGCCTTAGTTGAGAAGGGCTACCCTTTCCGAAAAGGCTCAGTGCTTGAGCCTGAAGTCTGGGCGAGCAGGTGCCCCGCTGGGACCGAACGGCATGGACCTCCCATCTGGATGATCTGATCTATGATCTGAACGGTACTTGCAACATTTTATTCCCTCCCTTTTCTCTACTCCTTTCCCCCAAATAACCCTACATGCCAGAACTTGGAACCTTTTTAATATACCCTTTACATGAGATAGTTCAGGGTGGGCTTACTTTTGTCCTGTGCTTACAAATGACAAGTAACCCTCCCAGCGAGGCCTCGGCTGCCTTCTCAGGATGGACACCTTCACCTCTCCTGACATAAGTCTTCTCACTTTTTTTTTTAATGAATTATTTTTATTAACATATAGTGTATTATTTGCCCCAGGGGTACAGGTCTGTGAATCGTCAGACTTATACACTTCACAGCACTCACCATAGCACATACCCTTAAGCCAAAAGTTGCTACCTAAAGCCAGACTGAAAATTACCTTGAAGGCTCCATACTTGATGTTCACTAAAGATTGGATTGAATCGCAAGTTGACAATAGAAAAAGGGTCAAGTGACTGTCCTTCCCTCTGGCCCCAGCCTTCCTCCCCATCATGTTCTTCACTGTCTGACATCCCCTCACCCAGTCATTAGCCTCCCGGCAGGGCATCGGGGTCTGTCTTTCCCAATAATGTAGAACATCTCTTGGCTCCCAGGCATCTCCTTTCTTTGTCTTCTCCCTCGTGCCCTTATTTTTTTTTTTTTATTCTTTCCATCCTCATCATTTTTACCCAAAGCAAATGCCTCACTGTACCAATGACACAGACACAGGGCCACACGGAACTTGAAAGAATGTAGGTGTATTCTTGCTGTTGCTTTCGGCATAACAAATTGCAGTGCTTTTCGTTTCAAAGTGGAGCTAGAGTCCAAGTGTATTAATCTATACCTGGCGCCTGAGGTGACATATCCCATTTATTTGCCCGCAATCCAGTCTTCTTGTGGAAGGAGACCATCGATAGACACAGATCCTAGGAGAGTGGGTGTCATGTCAGCTTTGTGCCAGGCCCCTTCCCTACCGGAAGCCCCAGGGATCCATTGAGGGAAATGTGTGGCGAAACTGATCAGTATTCAGATAAGTAGTCGGCACTATTAATTCATGGGGCGGGGGACAGGGGGTGTTGTACGGCCACCAACGCCTGGATGGCTAGATCCTATCTTTATTGAAATTGTTGACATTTTTTTTCATCACAGATTTTTTCATTAATTTTTATCTTTAAAAAGTTTCATCAACACGTTACTGAGTTTTTCTGACACCCCCTTAGGTTTTGCACCCCAGATTCAGTCCCGACCTTGGATTTTTCCCTAGAACTTGAGAAACCTGGTCATCTGAACAAAGAATCAATGAATCACTTCTTAGCCTGAGTAGTATTACATCAGTGAGTGAAAGATGATGATGGCTTAAAGGTCTTGTGGATTGAACTTTTAAAATGCCGTCATGAGTCTCAGCTTGCATAAGTAAATAATACTTTCTATCAACTGCCCTCACTTGAGCTGCTTTTTAATTTTTTCCATTAAAGCATTCAAATATTGCAGAATACACAGGCTACCTTCTCATAGGATATTTTCTATGCACACATTATCGTGTGTAGAGAATTAAAAAATCAGATTCTTCTGTGCCACTCTCTCTCTTCACTTCACATCTTGGGCATTTTTTTCCCATTTAAATACATGAAGTGACATTTAAGTTTTAATGTGAAAAAATATTGAATGGTGGTTACACATAACCTGCGTTTTGCCCTCTTAGTAATTTTTAAGTATGTTAAAAATTGAGTTGAGAGGTGTTAGGGACACTCACACTGTCGTGCAAGCTCCCCGATTATTTTGAGTGTCTGTATAGTTATACGGATCAGTTATATGGATAAACCTCAGAGATGCACCATGGAGGGACATTCTCTGTGTGTTCTTAAAAGCAACATAAAAGTGAAAATTGCTTAACCTTTTAAAATAAGAGTTTTCTTATGAAGAGATGAAGTAAAAAAAAACAAAAACAAAAACCTCAGAGATGCACCATGGATGGACATTCTCCGTGTGTTCTTAAAAGCAACATAAAAGTGAAAATTGCTTAACCTTTTAAAATAAGAGTTTTCTTATGAAGAGATGAAGTTAAAAAAAAAAAAAAAAAAAACCTCAGAGATGCACCATGGATGGACATTCTCCGTGTGTTCTTAAAAACGACATAAAAGCGAAAATTGCTTCACCTTTTAAAATAAGAGTTTTCTTATGAAGAGATGAAGTAAACAAAACAAAACAAAAACCGTGCTAGTGAGCGAGGTTCTTCGGGAGGCAGAGATGGCTCCTTCTCAGCGTTGAGGAAATGGAGCCAGAGAAGCATTTCCTTGTTAAGGAAGCTTGTTGCTACGAAGGGTGGTTTTGAAAAACAGCCTGAGATAGGAAGGCGAGCAGGAAATAGGTCCTACCTTCCAAGCAAAACAGCATTTTCAGACTTTTCATTGCAATTGTAACAGCCAAGAGGAAAATAACATGTTAAAATATCTGAGTGACCGAATGCCTGCATAGCGACAAGAAAATCAAGGCAAACCCCGTCCAGATGATCTATTCATCCGACTTTTCTAGTCACGGCTCTCTTTTGCTTAGGAAGCCCTGTCAAGCTACCTCTGGTTATTGGGGTCCCTGCAAGGACGAAAATGTGAAAAGGACTCATTAGCTTAAATTCCCAACCCAAGTGAAAGGTGACAGTCCCAATGTTCAAGGAAGCTCAAAGATATCTAACAAACCTATTTTTCTCTTTTGACATTTATAAGTAAACATGAATTTACAACATGTATCTTTTGTCGCAGCAGTGAAGATTTTGCATCTGGCCACCAAAGGGAAAGGACGGTTGCAAATCACAGCACCTCCAAGATGTCATGGTAAATCAAAGGCAGATCATTCCTTTACGTGTAGGATTTGCTTCCATTTGCAGGAAAACTAACCACATTTGCAATCATTTTTGCAACCAGACGTCACATTTAAGGTAAAGACGAACCAAAAAATTCACGCAGTTTGCCTCTCTGAACCCTTCAGTCGGTCCGACTCGATGATCCGTGGGTTACACTTCTCCTCACCTTGATATATGCTGTCCATCATTCATGATATGCACTAGTGTTAGCATGAGCAAAAGTATACCAGGCTGGGGCCGCGCTAGCAGGAGGAAAACCACCCAAAGCCAAGTAACTCTTCTCTAAGAATTGCTCTATACAAAACCCCAATTTCTTTTAAACCTCCTACTCCAGCTGCTTCTGAAGGCATTTGTCTATTTCATGAGCCCGCTCTTCCAAAAGAGTCAGGTAAATCCATGTTCCTGGCGGCCTCCTGGAGCAAAGAGCCATTTCCTCACTAAACTGGGCATGAACTCAACTTTTGAGTGGTTCTCTCTTCACTTGGCAGATACCTTCCCGAGTGCAAAGAGGGAATTTTATTTGTGGGGGTGAAAGCTGGGTGGGATTCGATGTTGCACTGCTAGATGGCGGGGGGACTTTCTGTTGTGCTCTGTTTTGGTTTGGGGCATTCATGTCCTTCCCTCTCTTCTTAAGGGGGTTCCCCGAGTCAAGTTCATCTGAAGGAGAGGAAAACCTGGATGACTATGAGTGAGTTTGAAAGTCCTCTGTGCTCCTCTAAACCTAACATAGATGTTTCTATTCCATTCTTCTCCAAAGGAATTAGAGCACATGCCTCAAACTTGCTCAGGAGGCCTATATTTACTTGGGTAAACTCATGTGAGGTTCTGGGCCACTTATCCGGATGATGGGTGAGAATGAGCTGGGTTGTTATTAAGGGAAATGATTTTCCTCAGTCTGGATTCTCTAAATTGCCTGTACATATTCACTGGATTTATCATATACCTGGTGTCCCCTTCACTTGACTTTGTTTTCGTAGATGCGGTATATGACATTTCTGCTGAGTATTTCTGCCCTGGAGGTCTCTGGCCAGGGTGATGTTTGAAGGCTCTTATTAGCACTTATTAGTTCCGTCTATGAAGTTGTTTATGATACGGTAACAAGGGAGCGTAACTGAAACTTGAATGTGACTGCATTTATGTTGAGAGAGTCCTATTCCTAGGGTGACCTTATCATTTAACATCCAAATTAGGACATTTTAGAAAGAGAAAAAGAGCACACCATTAAATATTATACTTGGACATCAGGCATGATCTGGACTGGTGAGGATACTGAGGCAGGTTGGCCTAAGGGGCACTTAAGGTCCTTTCCAAAATCTAAGACTGTATCCTTCTACAAATAGGGACAAATACGTCTCCGGGACCTTATTTAAAGTTGGCATTAAGGAGACGCAGGAGTGACAGGGAAGATTGTGTCTCCCGGACACCTGCTACCAAACGGTAGCCAACTCACTTGACCATCAGGATTATATGTCTTTGCGGTTCTGTTTTTCTATGACTGTGCTCACTGAGATATTGGCTCTAGGTACAGTGAGAGGTTTTATAAAGCACACGTCACTGCTTTGACTCTTCGTCTTACCTCTAACCCAGTGTAGGCCTTGGCTTTCGTGCCACATTAGGGAACACCTGCCGTAGGCCCCACACACCATGGCCTTCTCACCACCTTCTAGCTCCCACTGATCCCTACCTTCCTCCCCAACATCTACCCTCAGGAAAGCCTCTGATGGAATAATTCAAACGAGGACATAAATGACTGAGAAACACCCACACCCAAATTATCCAAAGATAACAGTACTTTGACAGATGAGAAAGATTTAAACCCAGGGGAGTGAACCCCTAATTGTGGATGCCAGTCTTTAGCGTTTCGATAAATTGGAAGTCTCTCTTTGATTTGGAAAGCCCAGACCTGACCATACGGACAGTCTCTACCTTCATCATTTCTAAATTCAAGAGGGGCGCGAGACGTGTGCCCTGGGGAAACACTCGGGAGAGACCTGCCCTCTTCCAAGTCAAAGAGATGCCAGAGTCAAAGAGATGCTGCAGGGTCCAGGGCTCAGCCTCTCACACTGTGCTCGGGGCCCCCACCTTCTTCCTCTGTCAGTGGTACTGAAGCATTCGTTTGGTGGGCAGAACTTCAGGAGGAATTCTACTATGTTCTATTGAAGGCTGACGCACCGAAGTTTAGATGGAAAATCATACCTTAGGACCAGGCTTAAGCTTCTGCTGCTCTGGCAATGACACGCTGAAATCTTTTTTTAAAACAAACAGAGCAGGCCTCAGCGAAGTTATGACACAAGCAAAGTGTGTGTGTGTGTGTGTGTGTGTGTGTGTGTGTGTGTGTTGTGGGGGGGGGGGGTAAGGCTTATTCACAATTCCGCTTTGCTTCTCTGGACCTCTATCCTTATACTCGATCACCTCTTTCTTCTATCTCCTATAGGCATGTTTCCTGGATCATATTCCCTGAGGAGTCTTTTGATGAGCTGTGATTAGCTTAAAATACTGACTCCGAAGAAAATGATCAGTTCCTACCTCAAGTATTAATTATAGCATATCTATAAGGGTAGAGTTAGAAGAGACTTTTAAACTGATCAAATTCAGCCCTCATCCTCATTTGGCAAATGGGCAATTCCAAGGTCAGAAAAGGCCAAGTGGCTTGTCCAGAGCCGTACAGCTACTTATTAGGAAGTTATGTCTGGGATCCAAACCTCCCAGCTGGCTGGTGGTCCTTCCATTCCACGGGCCTCCCCACCAGCTGACAAGCCCCGCCCCCCCACCCCCCCAATACATCCTCACCCTCGGGTTCTTCTTTCCTCCTCAGGTGTTATCCTCTAGCCAGAGGGTCCTTGTGAGGCGCCGAACCCCTGCTCCCCCCCACCTCACACCCTGTTCGTTTCCCTAGTGTGACATTCTGGCCAAAGCCAGAAGACAGCAGACAATGCTGATCTCACATGGGAAACAAATCTGGGGGCTGCTGGGCTCTACATAGTAAGATATGATGCTCTTGGCTCACTTAGTGAAGAAAGTAATATTTGAAGATCACGTCTGGCTCTTCCACGCCATCTGTCTCTCAGGTCACTGTGTTCCTGGCTTAACATAACCATAGAGGCTTATCATTGCTATCCTACAAATAAAAAAAAAATTTGTTAGAAAAGCATTTGCTTTGAAAGCGGGTGCTATAAAGGGTGCTTCTATCAGATCATGACAAGAAAAATACAGGGCTGAAAGATACGAACTTTCATCTTGTCATTGTGGCAAGCCCACTTTCCTACTGGAATATTCTTTCCTTGGTCTCATCTCTGGCTCTCGTCCGAATCAGGGACACACAGGACGCACAGACCGGCCCGAAGGAGCCCAGAGGCTCTTCAGTGACAGCCCGTGTGAAACAGACACCCGGGCACCAGCTCAGACTCGTACTTGCGTGGTGGAGACACGGGAACCTGTAGTTTTGAAAAGCCCCCGGGGTTGGGGGGAGCAGTCAGGTTGGGCAATCCCTGATCAAAGCCTCATTGCACGGAGTGGAAAGTGGAGTGATGAGGGATCCGGTTACAAATTATTAACTCGCAAATTCGCAATTCTTTCCTGTTGTAGCTGGTTTGCGGGTAACATCTCCAGGGCCCAGTCGGAGCAGTTACTGAGACAAACGGTAAGTCGTCCAGTCTCTAAAGGCTCTCTCTCGGGCCCAGAGGGTAGGGCCCTTGCTTCTCGTAGAAACCAGAGGGTTTCCAGGCAAGGGCTCATAGCCCCGGGGCTTACCAGGCCCTTCGCCTGTGGCCCCCTCCTCTGTTTTTCACGAGCTCCTGCTGGGTAATAAGCCACTTCCAGATTGAGCGGTTGAAACAAGATTCAGGAGTTCTCACCATTCTGGGCAGGAGGTGCCATGGTTCTGCTCCGTGTGGCTGACGCGGGCTTCCTCACAGCCTGGCGATCCCGAGGCAGGGGTAGACACGGACAAGCCCCGGGGTTCACTGCAAGCACGGATGCAATATCGGCTTGTGTCGCGCCTGCGAATGCCCTATTAGCCTGAGCGAGTCTGGTGGCCCAGCCCGGACTCGGTGTGGGAGGGGACTGCCCAGGGCAAGAATACGGAGACCTGATTGACAGCCTAGGTCATCTCTGTCCCTGCTCGGGAGCACCCGAACTGGAGTCCAGCAGGTGTAAGCGGGAGTACCTCTACCCGAGTCTGTCACGAAATTGGCACGGAAATAACAGAAGCAAACTCTTTCCACCTGCAAAACTGATGCTGTGTTATAGTTCAACCTAGAAAAACACACCAGGGGTTTCTTTGAGGGGGTACTAGTGGGAACGTGATGACGTTATCACCGAACGCGGTGTCTTGTCACGTTGTTGCACTCCTAGCTTACTGTCCGCTCTTCCTAGTCTGGGTCTGCTTGGCGTTAGCGCAAGTCATTAAGAAAGACAAGTTGAGCGTGGAACTTTGATAAATGCATCGTTGGTTTTCTTTTTTTTTTTTAATTTTATTTATTTATTTGAGAGAGAGAGATGACGAGTAGGCAGAGAGGCAGGCAGAGAGAGAGGGGGAAGCAGGCTCCCTGCCGAGCAGGGAGCCCGATGCGGGGCTCGATCCCAGGACCCTGAGATCACGACCCGGGCCGAAGGCAGAGGCTTAACCCACTGAGCCACCCAGGTGCCCCCATCATTGGTTTTCTAATACCTTCCAAGGTATTCTATCTGCGGTGATAGGTGGTTTTTAAGTGTTATTTCTGAAAGATTAAAATATCAGGCTTGCACAAATACAGACAAAATTATCAAAGAGGGTTAAAAACTAAGTGGAGAGGGAGAGTCCCAATGCACGGGGTAGGTCTCTCCAAGAACTGAGCGAGAAAAGGAGGAAAGCTGAACCGTGGGTCCCCTTCTGCGCCAGCTGTTGGGTGACCTGGGCTGTCATTGACATTTAAAGTTGATCGAAAAGATCCATTTCCCTACCACCTACCAGAATAATGAAAATGTTTTCCATTCCTTCCACTCTTTCCTTCCTTTCCAGGGAAAAGAAGGTGCATTTATGGTTAGAAATTCCCGCCAGGCGGGAATGTACACGGTGTCCTTATTTAGCAAGGCTATGAAGTAAGTATGACATGGATGTCTTTCTTTTATCTTTTGTGTATGTTCTTTGAATACGCTGGCCATTTAGTCACGTCTGGGGATAAGACACCATCTTTAAACTCTGGCGTTTTGGCTCAAAGGATTTGTCTTGAATGTGACCGTTCAGTAGTTGCCTGGCCCACCCAGCCCCGACTCTGAGAGCTCGTTCTCTGGGGGAGCCTATTGTGCCCATCCCAGGCAGCGGCAGAGTGCCCAGCGCACAGCACGCCTCACTAAACACTTGTTAAAGGAATCTTGGCCTGTTCCCCTTTGACTTGGCCCTAAGCCTAGAAAGAGAGAAAAAGCACAATGGAGTCTGCCCACCATTGGCCAGACCCACCTGCTGAGCCGAGAAACACACCCCAGGGTGTGGTTTTTCGTCAGCCTCTCCATTAGGAGCGGAGCTAGCAGAAAGTTGGATCAGTGTAACTGGGTTCCCCAGATAGCTTCTTTCTGGGGTGTTGTCCCCTTTTTGTGGCGAAGAGCTCTGGCTTGAAGCTGCACCTCAGGGTCCAACTCCTGACTTTACCATTTCAAGGCTTTAGGACCCTGAGCAAGTTTCTTAGCCTCTGTGCCTCGGCTTCCCCATTTGAAGATTTTATTTATTTATTTAATTTTGAGAAAGAGAGAGAGCTCTCACAAGTGGGGAGGTGAGGGCAGAAGGAGAAGCGGGCTCCCGGCTGAGCAAGGAGCCTGATGCGGGGCTCGATCCCAGGACCCTGAGATCATGACTCAAGCTGAAGGCAGTTGCCTAACCAACTGAGCCACCCAGGCGCCCTTGGCTTCCCCTCTGAAAAGGAAAAATAACAACGACTATTATGCTCTATAGATGAAGTGAGTTAATTCACATGGTGGACACAGCAGTGCTCGGCACAGGGTACGCGCTTAATACGCATATAGCAATCACCATGATATTGTCGTTATTGTGAAGGAGCGAGTCTAGATGTGCTACTCTTCCACCCCAACACCCATGCACATACGACACCCCCTGTCACCACCTGCAAGACACTGTCACTGACATCAGGATCCTCTGCCAGAGTTTTACAAGCCACTTTCCCATTGGCTGTTAGCTCTTTTGTCCCTTCTAATCACCCCATGAAGCAAATAGGAACGGTGTTTTCATGGGCACCATTCTACAGAGGACAGCTCCGAGGTTCCAATATTTCTCTTACTGGTTGGATGGCATGACCCTACCTTGGGCACCTATAGGGTTTTTGGTCATAATGAATGATTAAAAGGTTATTTTATTTAAGAATTTTTTTATGGAGTATCTACCTCCAATTTGAGAGACTAAGATGTGCCCTATGCAGCAACCCGGAATTTTCCAATACAGGAAGCTATGTCCCCGGTGCATCTCATGGACCAGTTTGCACACCTAGATGCCGGCCAAAGCCAACCCAGTAAGAACCAGAGGCAGAGATTTGTTTCATTGACTGTTAAGGCTCTGTGACCCTCTGGCCCTGCAGCTTCAGCCAAACCCGGTATCAGTCAAGGTCCTTGACACCAGGTTTATTTTTGAAGATGGCCTGGTAGGAAAAAACAGCAAATAGATAATGAGTCAAGTGAAAATAATCCACATTCATGACTACAGAAACCTTCTTTTATGAAACGCCATCAACGGGCTTGAATGAATTTCATGCTGAAACCAAGAACAAAGTAGCCATTTGCAACAAGAAGACGCCCCTTTCCCCGTTTATAGTTGCAGTTTTAACTAGGCTGGCATGACCGCGACGGATTTATCAACAGTTTCTTATGCGCCAAACCTAGTGCAAATTGCTAGGTACAGGATCGCATCCAATCTTTGTAACAAACAAATGAGGTTAGCTAGCAAGCAGAAGTTGTGGATCAAAGCCCAGTTCTCGACTGCTAGGCCATACTCTAAAACTGAAGACGGCGTATTATTCCTGATCAGCCCAAATCGATGTGCATCAATGCACCACTATCTTTCAAAATGAGCACAACGAGGAAAACGTGTCTTATGTGGAAAAGGTCCAAGTTTGTGTGAGGAATTAAAGGACATCCCCACCCACGTCATCTTGCATGCTCCACTCCCCAAAGAGCCTCTCCCCCATGCTCTAGGTGAAACACCCACAGCCTAATCACTTTTGTCTCCGGCATCTTAATCTTCATTATTATCCTTAAAGAGAACTGGTGTTCAGAATAATCATCATTATTTTAGACTGGCTAAGGGAGGAACCATGCAGAAAGTTGGAATTTTAATTGTACGTGCATTCTGTATGTGCACACAGGTGACACTGAGTTCAGAGGGGAACCCTCTTCCGCAATTACCAATCATCACAGATAATAGAAATATATCTGTATGTGCACACAGGTGACACGGAGTTCAGAGGGGAACCCTCTTCTGCAATTACCAATCATCACAGATAATAGAAATATATCAGATAGCAATTTCTATATAGAGAAAAAAATATCAGATAGCAAGACTGAGAATGCCTCTCTGACTTCCCTCTCCAAAACTGGCGGATGCCTCTAAATTATCATTTAACCATTGTTGAATCAAGCTTCAGTTGATAATTAAAAGCATTCTAGGGGCACCTGGATGGCTCAATCGGTTAAGCGTCCGACTCTTGATTTCAGCTCAGTGGTGATCTCAGGGTCCTGGGATGGAGCCCCATGTCAGGCTCTGCGCTCAGTGGGGAGTCTGCTTGAGAATTCACTTTCTCCTTCTCCCTCTGCCCTTCCCCTTGCTTCCTGCCTCTCCCAAGTAAAAAAATCTTAAAAAAAAAACAAACAAACCACTCTAACATTCTTTCTTCCTTACTAGTGATAAAAAAGGAACTGTCAAGCATTACCACGTGCATACAAATGCTGAGAACAAATTGTACCTGGCAGAAAACTACTGTTTTGATTCTATTCCACAGCTTATCCACTACCATCAACACAATTCAGCAGGTAATCTATTTCGGTTTTTCTTTTATGGGTCCTTGTTAATCAATATCAATTTTCTGCGATACTGCCAGTCCTCATAATATTCTTAATATTATTGGGAACCATGAAAATAAGAATAAACATGCTTTCAAGCTAGACACCTGCTGTGATTTTTAGCCTACGTTTCCTGGAACATTTCTGGCTCTCAGATGCCAGAAAAATGAAGTAGAGTAAGCTGAGCAACTTAGAAGTAGAGATTCTCTTTATAAAAATATTTGTTGTCTTTTTCTGGCCCTAGAGATGAGTTGATCACAAAATTCACACATTATAGAAATGTTTACCATTGGAGAGAGGACCTCCATGGACAAGTTGGTGTCTATTCTGATGGGATTTTTTTCTATGCTGATACTAACACTTATTTATTATATGTATTAATGATTTATATATGCATATGTATGCACATTATATTTTTATGGAGATGAGATCATTCCACACATACTACTTTTCAGCTTGCTGTCTATATTCAACATGTCTCAGTGGTCTTCCCAGGCAAATACATATAGCTTATGGTCTATTTAAGAGCTACATAGAATTCTATTGTAGATTTGCTCTGTAATTTATTCACCTAACCCTGTATTGATAGCGGTTGGATGACATACAGTATTTTCACATTATAACCGATGTTTCAGTGCACAGGCCTGTGCCCGTGGCTCTGTATGGGTGTTTTTATAGCCAAATTGCCTAGAGGTGGAATTTCTAAGATAACAGTTAAGAATATTTAAAGTGGAGACATTTTCAAATGCTGTTTAGAGATGTGCCCTCCCGCCAACGGCAATCTCCTTCATCCTCACCAACACTGGGTGCTATTACTCTTTTTGGATTTTGCCTAATCGACCGGTGAAAATGTATATAGAAATCCCTTCTAATGGAAGCGGGAACTCCCTGGTGTGGTGATCATTTCACATTACAGACGTGTCAAATCATCACGCTGCATACCTCTAAAGTTACGTATGTCCGTAGCATCTCAATACGTTTAGAAAAAAAGAAATGAGAAATTAAAAAAGGGAAATCTCCTCTAATGCCTCTTCTAGACAAGCGTCGCTTGTGAACAATGACTGGATGGATTTCCAACAGCAAGGAAACATAAGCCGTGGGCGCAGCAACAAATTTGTGTGAATCTGCCTGACCTGATTACATGCACATAGGGGAACTAGCCTTACTCCCTGGCTTTGATTTTGGTCCTCACTTCTGTTTTTCCTTTGTTCCAATTTTCTCAATTGTATATTTTAAACTCTAGCACCTCAAAAGTGCCCTCAAAAGGTATTGTATAGACAAGAATCTCTGAGTAGAATGATTCCATTCCAGAGAATGCCCAAGAAACTCCACAGGGTTTAGGAAGAAAACATTAAAATCTTTCTTTAGATTTTTCGCAAAATCTCCTAAAGTTTTCTATCATGAGTGTATTTTATGATTCACATAATGTATTAATACAGTAGCCATTGTATGCATGTACTTTGGAGAAGTGAGCTAATTTTTTTTTCTGATTAAAAGTTTGAGATTTGAAACATGGGAGACAACTCGTATAAAAAGTAAAGCAATATATAGAAAAAGGAAGAGAGGAAAAGGACCCATTTGACAGTTCCCGGGACTTGGAAAATATCAAACGTTTAGGCAAGAGGCATTTTTTAAATGAATTCTTTCCAACCACTATAAATACTGTGATAATTTTAATCAAGCTTTATCATAACTTGATGTAAACAACGAAAATGACTTGACCGCTTCATGCAACTTAGTAATAGGTTCTATTTTTTAAAATTGAATGGTTGGCTTTTTATTTTGTGCCCTTCTGTACAGTTTGGGTTTTTCTTTTAACCAGATGTATGTGCCGTGTGTATATGTATTTAAATATAGGGCTGTAAAAGAACAAAAATGGGACACTTGTTTAAATGAAAGATTCTGTTGAGCAACTAATTTGTTCAGATTCCATTTTTGCTTTACATTGAGCTCATTAGTCAAGCCAAGCACATCAATACAGCTACAGGGTGAATGGGGTCAGAATGGATCTCCTCTCTCCGTCATGACATCCTGAACTCGGTGTTTTTCTGGCTACACTGGAGAGCGCAGGGGTGTGACCCGGTGTGATGTCGTGTGATGTGACATGATGTGATGATATGGTGCTGATTCCATTGCAGGCATGATCACACGACTCCGCCACCCTGTGTCGACCAAGGCCAACAAGGTTCCCACCTCCGTGTCCTTGGGAAGTGGTATGGATGCACACCTGGGCTCTTAAACTCCATTTCCCACCATTTCTGGTTAAAAAGTGATATATCTATATTTACTTCAAAAAGAAAATATATATATTTACTTTTTAAATATATTTTTATATTATTATATTATTATTACTATTTTATTTATTTATTTATTTATTTATTTATAAAAAGAAGGAAGACCGGAAGGAGGTCCCTATTCAGAGTGTGCCTTGAGGGCTTTGGCAATAATGTTTGTCCATTTTCTTTAAAAAAAAAACAAAACAAAACTTTTCTGTCCTCCTGACCTAACTGTCATCTCCTCAGCCTTACCAAAAAGACTACCCAATTTGTCGTCTTACTAGACCCGATCGGCAGCCTCTAGAACACCATTGCCTGTCCTTTCTCCTACCGGGCTTCTGTGCCTGTTCAGGGAGCCTGTTTTCAACCGTGTGTATTTAGGATCAAGATAACAGTTTAGTCTGCTTTATAAGAAAACACTAGTGGTTTGTTTTTCTTTTTACCAAGCTGAGAGCATTGAGCACGTCCTGACACCAGGCGTTTCCAAGACGCCTGTGGGTGGCAGAGTGTTCTAAGCGTTTTGTCAAGAACTATGGCCGCCTCGAGAACAGTACTGTCAGTAAGATACATTTAAGTGATCAGCTTAAAATGAAAAGTCTCGCTGTTCTTCATGTTGTCAATATGGAACTCATTGGAGAACAAAGCTCTTGGGAAGCTGCTAGCCCCAAAGCCTTCTGTTCTCATTCTAAAGAGTGTCTGTCTTGCCTTATTAGGAATCTGGGAACTGAAAAGAGAAGAGCTAACCCTCCTGAAGGAGCTGGGAAGTGGTCAGTTTGGAGTGGTCCATCTGGGCAAGTGGAAGGGGCAGTATGACGTTGCCATTAAGATGATCAAGGAGGGCTCCATGTCAGAAGATGAATTCTTCCAGGAGGCCCAGACCATGATGTAAGTTTCTTCTAAGGAATGGCCCTTTGGTCCTCACCATGGGGGGAAGTTCATGCTAACGGGTCTTTCCCTAACATTTGCAAGGCCTAGAGCAAGCATCCGCGTATCACAGGTATACTTAGAAGTTATAAATCAAGCTGTTAAATAAAATCAGTTCTATGCCCCTACTTTGACCAGCATACCCCCGTAACAACAGGCCATCCAAGTTTAGAATTCTCAAGACTCTTTAGAGAAACCAGCCTCTGGCCCATGTCACGCCCCCCCTCCACCAACTAAGGCAATACTGGTGCCTTCAATACAGTCTGACAGAATCCCTTTCTCAGCCTGCTTCTTTCATCATCTGATAAATGAACACAGCCTTCCTAACGCACCTCAGCTCCAAGCACAGTTTGCGATGCAAGTAAGTGTCCTCTCTGAGCTGACTCATGCACATGCTCACTCTCTCTCTCTCTTCCCGCCCCCTCATGGTGAGTAAGACTTTGAAAGGTGACCAGCCACCCAGGTGTGCCTTCAATTTTTCTGATTAAGCACCAAAATTACTGTAATCTAGAGGCCCCCGCAGTGCTAGGTCAATTGGGACAGCTGGTCATCCTGTCTTTAGGGAACTAACTACTGTTTATATGGGAAAGAGTTCCTAGCAGGATTCTGATCAAAGACCGCTGAAATCACAAATCCTAGCCTGCTGCTGAATAAGAGCACTTTAAAAAAAAATGTTAAACACTTACATGGTATTTTCCGGCATTTCTCTGACTACTTTGTAAATGTTAATGCATTCAGTCCTCCCAAGAACCCTGGGAGGGATGTACAATTGCTATCTGTGTTTTATAGGAAACTGAAGCACAGAAATATTCAGTAATGGGCCCAAGGTCAGGAAGTTAGTAAAAGTGGTAGAGCAGAGACACAAACCCAGGCAGAACTTCCAGTCCATTTCCTTAGTCATTCTTTTGTGAAGACCAAAGTTACCAAGAGAGTCAGAACAATCACTTTGACCACAATGGTGGAATTGTCTGGAAGCAGAGATACCGTGTGAACACGAGCCTGGCTTCATGGGCATGCAACCTGCACCGTGTTGAGGGTCCCCACCCTGGGGAGGGCTCTGCACTTTACTGTTCTGATGTCACCATCTTGAAATTCTTTTTTTAAAGATTTATTTATTTACCTTGAGAGAGAGAGAGAATGGGGCAGGGGAGAGACAGACAGCGAGGAAGAGAGACTCTCCAGCAGACTCCCTGTTGAATGTGGAGCCTGATGCAGGGCTCGATCTCACAACCCTGAGTTCAGGACCTGAGCCGAAATCAGGAGTCAGATGCTCAACCGACTGAGCTACCCAGGTGCCCCGCCATTTTGAAATTTTTCCTACTTCTTAAATAAGGATTCCTGCATTTTCACTTCATACCAGTCCCTGCAAATTATGTAGCCTGTTTTGCCTTTGGCAACTATGCTGTCCCAAAACTGGGAAGGAGACCAGCAATGTCCTCCTTCTGTAGGACAGAAAAAAGCTGGCAGAAACTCCCTTGGGCTCACTGTGTAACCCGTGTCATGGTGTAATTTCAAAACATTTTTTTTGTTTGCTATTAGAGGACTGGTAATCACACAGAATCATAAAAGGTCATTAACAAATCACCTAGTCTTAAAGAAGGAAGTCAAACAGCAGCCTATGGGGAGAACGTTATAGCTCAGCTGTGATGGTCATATTGAGGCCTATCCTGTGGGCAGTAGCAGTTGCCATGGTGTTCCCACCACATGGCCCCTGGGCAGTGACTGAATTTACTCAAGGAACAGCTTTTTTGGGTGAGGGACCTTGTCCCAACACTAGCCTTCCCTCTGCAGGGAGCAATGCTGAGTTCCAGGCCATTCTCTAAAAGAGCTAAAAGAGGCCTAACAGAGCTCGTAGCTTTGAGCAACTTGATAAGGCATGTCGTTAAACTAAGAAGGAAGGAAAATCATGATTTAAATAGTTAAAACTATTGGGATGCCTGGGTGGCTCAGTGGGTTAAAGCCTCTGCCTTCGGCTCAGGTCATGGTCTCAGGGTCCTGGGATCGAGCCCCGCATCGGGCTCTCTGCTCAGCAGGGAGCCTGCTTCCCCCTCTCTCTGCCTGCCTCTCTGCCTACTTGTGATCTCTATCAAATAAATAAATAAAATCTTTAAAAATAAATAAATAAATAGTTATAACTATTTAACTATAACTATAAAAATAACTATTTTAATAAATGCTCATTAAAAAATTTGGAAATCAACACGTTAGCTTGAGATTTCCTTTACACATCTGAACATTAAAGAATCAGCCTGTAAATTGAACAATTACATGGACAAGCAGACAAACACCATAATAGCAGAGCGTCTGTCTGTCATGACCTACCCAAAAGCGCTATGTCAAGTGGTTACCACCTTTTAAATTTATTATTGAAAGATAATATGGGGCGCCTGGGTGGCTCAGTCAGTCAAGTGTTGGACTCATGATTTCAGCTTGGTCTGTGATCTCGGGATCATGGGAAAGAGTCCTGTAGGGTTCTGCACGGGGAAATCTGCTTGAGATTCTCTCTCTCCTTCTCACTCTGCTCCTCCCCCTACTTGATCTCTCTAAAATAAATACACCTTAAAAAAGAAAAGATAATGTAGCAATAATGTCAAATGATTTTTTTTTAAAAAAGAAAGAAAAATCATGGCTAATCTCACTTTCCTACCATGGCAACGATTTTCATTTTTCCTGCACCTCTCATATTCTGATACAATTGTTGTTTGAGAAGGAAGTGTTTGGACTTCAAAACTGAGTTTAAAGAGATCCTTTAAAATGGAAGTGATTGTCCTTAGTGTGTAGCTTCCTCAAAGATCAGCCACCGAATTCTCTAGATGCCAGGGGGCTCAACGGCATTTCTGAAGCAATAGACCCTTTGCTCCTCTGATTCTCTGTAGGACAGGCGAACCCAGCACCCACAACTGCCCAGCTGCTGTTGGGGTTGTCAATGTTTACTAGGAGGCAGCTTTTTTGTTTCCTTTTGCCTTCAAAGGCTGATGTTCCCAGAATAAAATTCGCAATTTTCCCCGCTCTTTCTCTGTTCAAGTAGAAGGGGTGGGGGGGAGATTAAAACCAGCACAAATCTGAGTGTGATTCTTGTTCAGGACATCTGGAAAATGGAGTATGCAAATTGAGTACTAATCTTTGAAAATCTGTGGTTTCCAGGAAACTCAGCCATCCCAAGCTGGTGAAATTCTACGGGGTGTGTTCAAAGAAATACCCTATATACATAGTGACTGAATATATCACCAACGGCTGCTTGCTTAATTACCTGAAGAGTCATGGCAAAGGACTTGAAACCTCCCAGCTCTTAGAGATGTGCTACGATGTGTGTGAAGGCATGGCCTTCTTGGAAAGCCACCAGTTCATACACAGGGACTTGGTAAGCAAAGCCACTGGCCCTTCAAAGCAAGCAAGGGGTCCACGGTCCCCCCGCTCCAGTGCTGGGGCCCTTGGGAAGGCTGACAAGGAAGGCATCTCCACTTGTACTTTGCTCCCTTGTGACTTGCCCAGTAAAATAAGATAAAATAGAACGGTACAGAAAGAGAAGAAGCCGTCATGATTTATGTAGCTGTGTTGGGGTATGGAGGAAAATAGATAAAAAGGAAAGACTTTGGTCATTTTAGTGTGTCTCACAACCATGAAATCCAAGTTGACCTTTGCTCCAGGAAGGGCTTAGCGCTAAAGCAGTCAATGAATACCATCATGGAGAAAAACAAAACCAGAAGGAAATGAAATTTATGTGTGTCTTTGGCTCAGGGTGGGAGCGGGGGGGGGGGGGGGTGCATTCTGCTTGGTACGCACTGCTGTCTACCGTCAGAGATTGTCTTCTGCCGAACAGGAAACATGCCATGTGTGCTAGGCCAGCATTTATGTCTTCGAAGCACCTTTTAATGCGTGGGACCCCAGTGGTGGAGAAGGAACCCCCAGAAATAACTTTTCCCTTCTTGCTGACGAGCTGAGGGTCTGTGTTTAATGTGTAATCCCCTTCATGCTGTTTGACAAGGGTGGCAGCTTGGGTGAAAATACTGATGGGAGCACAGTTTCCTTTTGAAAAATGGAGAATTGCAAAGGCAAAAAAGGCAACTTCTCAACATTTGGGGGTTTGATAGGCGATCTTAGATTTTGTGAGAACTCTGCCAGAGAGAAGGAAAATCTTGGATTCTGAGGTGGAGCGATTCTTGGCTGCTTTTATTACTTGGTAATTTTGTTTTTCCTCCAAAGGCGGCTCGGAACTGCTTGGTAGACAGTGATCTCTCTGTGAAAGTGTCTGACTTTGGCATGACAAGGTAAGCCAGCTCCAGCCCCAAAGGGGCAAACTATGAGAGAGAGATTTCCATTCACATCTAAATGCCCGCAGAACTGTGGGCCTTGCGGCGATGGAGAACGTGGTCTGGACTGGGGGTTTCGAAACCTGGATTCCCTCCCCGTAGTACCTCTGACCACCTAGGAAACATGGTTTGCCTCATTTCTTCACCTGGAAGATGGGCTGTTCTTCAGAAATTATCCAAAGTCCCTTTTCATTCGTTCAAAACTCTGATAAATTTTTTTTAAACATATAAACAATTCCAGGAAAGAATAATATTAATAGATATGTTATCTTTAAATAAATATTTATAAATTATATATAATTAGCTATATATAATTATATTAAAATATATAACATATGATTATATATAATTATATTAAAATACATAGGACATAATATATATTATAATTACATATAATTATTCATTATATTAAAATATATAACATATCTTATTTATAATAAGTTATATATAATTATATATGAAATTTATACATAAAATTAATATATAGAAATTTATATATAATATATAAACTATATATAGATTTATATAATTATAAATTATATATTAAATGTTAATATAAAACTGTAACATGTTATAGTCAGATTATTGGGATAAATGTTTTTTACATCTATATTTTTTAAGTCAATCAAGGCTCCCTTAGCCCTTTCTGTTTATCTCTTGATATTCATCCAAATAGGCATAGCATTAGCACCAGGAAAGTTTTTGTTGCCACGTCCTTAAATTTTCTGTATCACCAAGTCAGGCATGAGAGTTCACTTTGAGATTCTCTTAGCTGGCATTCTATCACCACTTTATGGTTTAGAGAGATTGTTTTACGCCGGCTGTTTAGAAGAGTCTTCCGTTTTCTTTATTCTGAATCTCCCTTCTGTGTAAGCCTCAGAGCCGGCGTTCGTGGTTTTACGTGGCAAACGAAGAGGCCCGCGTGGGCCTTTCCGTTCAGCACACATTTCCTGAGGACCCGCATGATGCCGAGGTCTTGGGGCAGACGCTGCGATGAGTGGGAGAGGCGCTGCCTTCGGAAGGGCCTGCTTCGCTCAGAGAGCAAGCGGACGTCGACGCTGAGGCCCGGTGCGGCCATCAAGTTGTGTCGGTTCAACATAAACACACATAATTCCGAGGAGGAATAGTGTGGTTTCAAAGAAGCCGGAAGAGTTGCCTAAGGCCGGCCCTTAGTCAATCAGTTCAGCATCCCTAGCCCTAAGACACCATGGGAGGATCTGGGGGTTTTCAGTTCATTTGTGTGTGTTGTTTTAGTAAGCTCTGGGCCCAGCGTGAGCCTCAAACTCACTGCCCCGCCGTCAAGAGTCACACGTCCTCCATCTGAGCTAGCTAGGCGCCCAGGAGGATCTGGTTTTTTAAGTGTTCTCCAAAACGCAGTATTGTGAAGCGCTCCTCTTCTGGGACACCTCAACCTCTGTCAAGATGTCCCTTGAGCGGCATCTTCCTCGCCATCGCCCCAACCACCGAACACCAAGCCTCCTGAGCCGACACTCCAGCTGTGCTACTCTCTGAATGTGAGAGAAAGAGCTGCTCGCGGCTTCACAGGGTGGGGAGAAGCTCCCAAGACAGGGAAACCGATCCCCACCTTGTTCTCAAAGTGGGAATATTGGCCGTTGTGCCAGCGTCCGGGGAATATACTGTCAAGTTCTTCGTAGCTTAGGAAAAGGGAGTCTTGCTCTGAATAAGGAATCCTGGAGGTCAGGCGCCAGGCCCTGCTGGTCACGAGGTCCTGTGGCGACGCCATTCAGAAAGCCTGTGACTTCGCTTGATCCTGATGACTTGAAGGAAGGTTTAAGCCATGAGCAGGACCCAGTACTAGGGTAGTTTCTGGGTGTCTTGTGGTGTCTAGAGGAGCTGAGGGGGTCGGGGGGGGTACGTATGGAAGGGGTTTTATGTAATCCTGTGAAAGTGTGATTATTGCTATTAATATTCCTATTCTACTTGTAAAATATTCATATGTTAAATAAATATTAATATATTATTCACATAATACAAATATTAATATTATTAATAGTTCAAAGAACGATTTTCAAAACCAGATTTTCTGACATTTTAAGCTACAGTAAATATCTCTAACACGTTTTTGGTGTGTAAAGTATATCCAGAATTTCAGTCTTCATAATTTTCCTTTTCCTTTTCTTTTAAAGATTTATTTTATTATTTATTTTAGAGAGCGAGCAAGAACAAGTGGGGGGGGGAGGTGCAGAGGGAGAAAATCCCAAGCAGACTCCCTGCTGAGCACAGAGCCAGACGTGGGGCTCAGAGTCCACAATCTGAGATCAGAACTTGAGCCAAAACCGAGGCTCAGCTACCCAGGAACCCCTCATTTTCCTTTTTTCTTAAGAGTCTTTATTTGCTTTTTTCTAGGCAAATACATGGGGTTCCCCTCTATTAGTTATAGAAATATAATATATGCTTATTGTAAGAAGTATACACAACAGCATATAAAGGAAAAGTAGAGTCTGCCCCCTACCCCTTCCCCTCCTTTTCAGCACTAGGAGTAACTACCGCTTACACATGTGATGGATGTCCTCTCACACTTCATTCCTGAGTACACCCCATCATATACACAAATCTGTGCATTTATCGTTTGTTTCCACAAAAATGGTGAAATAGGTGAAGGGGATTAAGAGTCCACTGACCTCGACGAGCTCTGAGTAACACATGGAAGTGTTGAATCACTAGACTGTACACCTAAAACTCATGTAACGCTGTACATTAACTATGCTGGACTTAAATTTTTCAAATAGAATTACACTCTAGATACCTACTTTTGCACATGCCTGTTTTCCATGGGCATTTTTTTTATTTTGGTAGATACCAAAATATCTTGTTTCATAAATGGCCACATACTGTTCTACTGCAGTAAGGGGCTATAGCATATTTAATTGTTCTTCAACATGGGGACATGGAGACTGCTTCTATTTTTATCGTTATTATATAGTGCATACTTCTTGAATATATCTTTTTATGGTCTCCATACCTCCAGAGGATATTGTCATTCATCGTTGTTTATAACAGCAGATTAGAAGCAACTTACAAGGTGAAACCAGACGCCGTTAATCCACAAGAGGGAATGCTATTCAGTCATTAAACATGCCGCAGAAGAAAACGTAACCACATGGGGAAAAAGCAAACCTCAGTATGGCAGAAACCCCATTTTGTGCATATTATATGTAGAACAAAAGATTGGAAAGTACAAGCCAAGATGTATCTTGAATGTTAGAATTACAAAGTATCTTCAGGGTGAGATTGAGTCATTTTATTTTGACATTTTTGTGTTTTTCTCTATTTCCCAAATGGTTTTGCATTCGGATTTTAGTATTTGCAAAGTTGATTATAATGTAAGGCTTACAAGTCGTATAAGCAGCCTTTGGCTGAGCTACACACTGAAAGGAGCGAAAGTTCTAGAAAGTTGAGGCATTCCCCTGAGACCGCGGGGCTCTATGTCCTTGATCAACCTGCCACAGCCTAGTGACTTGAGGTCTGTGTTGATGTTTTCCCCCACAGGTATGTTCTTGATGACCAGTACGTCAGCTCAGTAGGAACCAAGTTTCCGGTCAAGTGGTCAGCCCCAGAGGTGTTTCACTACTTCAAGTACAGCAGCAAGTCAGACGTGTGGGCGTTCGGTAAGCATGTGGCCACACGGGCCCCAGCCCTGTTTTGTAAGCTCGCTTCCACAACAGGAAACCACAAGGGCAGCAACATCCATTTTTAGCAAAAGCCCCGTGCACTTGCGAAAGGACCTGTACGGTCGGAGATAAGCGAGACACTGAAGATGATGGGGACCTTTGCTTGGGCCAGTGTCGGGATGTCTGCCCCTACTGTAGAAAATCCGCATCCTGCTAGCGCCTTTGTATCCAACCAGAGGAGATAAAATCTCCTCCACTGAAAACTGCGAACAGTTTTAAAGGAGTCATTGAGAACTAGAGCTGAGTTTGCGTGAAGTCCAAAACGTTAAACAGCTTGAGATGTAGTCATGGACTTTCAGCGAGAAAGCAGCCGTGACCGCCATTCCCTTCGGAAGGGACCAACCCTTTGGACGTGCCTGGTGCCAATCCCAAATTTGACTCAGTGCTGTCTTTAGCCCATACCAATATCAGCTCGGGTCCTCATTAAAATTCATCACCAGATCAAAGGTCAGCAAACCTTGGGCCAGGACCAAGTCTGGGGGACTGTTTCTGTACATGAATTTTTATTGGAACAAGCAATGCCCATTCGTTCCTGTATTGGGTCTGATTTTGTCCTGGAACAGCAGAATGGGGCAGGTGGCAGGGACACTGTACGACCCCAAAAGTTTAAAATACTTATTATGTGACCCTTCACAGGAAAGGTTTGCTGACCCCTATTTTATTAAAGGTCTATAGTGAAATTTAGTAAAGATCATTAGAAAACGGAAGCGATTCTTAAGTTGTGATTTGGTAGATTTTCTGATATCTTTCTACACTGTGAGGAAGATACACTGATATCTTTCTACACTATTAGTAAAGGTCATTACAAAACGGAAACGATTCTTAAGTTGTGATTTGGTAAATTTTCTGATATCTTTCTACACTATGTTTATAATCACCATCACATGGATCCAAGATAAATCATCCAAATTATCATAAAGTTATGGATATATTAAATGCACCTGAGATCTAGTTCACGTCTGTCTTGATCCATAAGCATAATTTGACTTTTTATATGACATCCAAAAGACTGCATGAGTAAAAGGAAAGTTAGTTAGCCATTTTTTTATATGACATACTTTTTTTTTTAAGATTCCATTCACTTATTTGACAGAGAGAGAGTGAACAAGCAGAGGGAAAGCCAGGCAGAGGGAGAGGGAGCCTGATGCGGGGCCCGATCCCAAGACTCTGGGATCATGACCTGAGCTGAAGGCAGATGCTTAACTGACCGAGCCACCCAGGCACCCCAACACACAGTTTTAAAATAAGTATTATTTTTGCAAAAGTAGTATCAAACACTTAAAAAAATCCAACATACACAGAAAAAGAAAAAAACCCACAAAGATAGCATTGTGGTGAATAAGTGATATCCTTCTGGGCTGATTAACTTGTCCAAATTAGTTTCAATCTCCTGGTGTTGATATGCCTTATGAAAGATGCTTTTAAAAATCAGTATCCTTACTCAAGAGTTACAGCTTGTTTTTGACCCAAAAATGACATTACCCTGCTTGGTGACTCATCCTAGAAGTTGGCTCCAGATATATTCTGGCTATTTCTACAAACTAAATCTGTTCTTAAGTAATATGTCCCCAATGAGGATACTCAGATTGGATCAGGGCCTCTGAAAGCAATTTTCAAAGAAGGGGCCCCACAGATATTTGAAGCAATGATACTGTTTTTGAGATAAGTGGATAACCTTCCAAAGACAGAACTGTGAAGGGAGCAGTATACTTTTGGATGGTTGTTTTAGAGGGTCGTTAAAAAAAATATATATATATACATATATATATATATATATATATAGGCACAGCAACTTACAATATTGCCTTATTGTAAATATTTTACATAAAATCTAAAAGTCAAAGAAATTTTGAAGTTTAGTACTTCAGTTACGGTTCTAGAATGATTTTCTTCCTTCTTACATATTTCTGGCTTGCCAAAGCTTTGAAGCTGGCTGACTGTTGAAATTCTCTGGTTTGGTCAGGGTGAAAGAACACTGGCCACCATTTAGAGAGCATTTAGTGTCCCAGTGCTCTTTGCGTGCTCAGCAACCGTATGATTTGCAAATATCTGCATATTATAGACAGGAAGTCTGCTCCGAGAAGGGCCAAGAAACTTGCCCAGCCTCTAAGAGGCAAAACTGAGCCTCAAAGGCCACATCTAACCAACCGAAGTGCCACCTTCAACCACCATGACCAGAACCCGGTTTTTAAAACCGGAGTCTGCAGTGACCTTGGATGGGCTTCAGGACACCATGAACATCCAGAAACCGAACACAAAAATGTTGTGCGTTCACTTTCCCACGAGAGAGCCACTGGTTTTTATCAGATTCTCAAAAGGACACCTGACTCCCAAAATATTAGGAAGGACCGAAGCAAGAAGGAGGAATTTTGTCAATGATTTGATCTGTACATTTCCACGGGAAGGTAATTTGACGGTGCATTGAAATTGTTGCACACAACTGCCAAGGCAGAGAACAAGAAACGGCGAGGACTTCAGTCGATCACGCCTCTGGGCTGGAGCCGGGGGTTGACTCTGTGGGTGGACGAGGCCCCAGTCGCCTCTCTGAAGCTACCCAGGAATCCTGACCCCAGGGAGCTCCTGCTGCTGCCACCTTCGCCACTGACCCGTTTACCGGCAGGAACAGGCACCCTGGGCTCCGGGAACATGGAGAAGGGTACCCTGGGCCCCAGAAGTGATGGTACAGTTCCACGCTCCATACCCTGTCATTTTTGCTAGGCCTCATTTCCCAGGGGCCCCTCGCTGTGACCCGTAGCCTTCCTGATGTGGTGTGTGAAGCTCGTTCAACAAACTCTGTACCTTCTGACATGGGCTCTCTTTCCTTTTTGTCTGCCTGTCCCCCTTCGTGTGGTGCAGGGATCCTGATGTGGGAAGTATTCAGCCTGGGGAAGCAGCCCTATGACTTGTATGACAACTCCGAGGTGGTTGTGAAGGTCTCCCAGGGCCACAGACTCTACCGGCCCCAACTGGCTCCCGACACCATCTACCAGATCATGTACAGCTGCTGGCACGAGGCAAGTGCACCGCGTGGGGGCGCTGGAAGGGGCATCAGGTGCAGCAAGGGTGGCTGCCCAGGACACCGCGGGGCGAGGCATTTATGAGGGAAAACACCTGCTACACAGCAGGTGCAATGGCCCTGAGCCCCTTCCCTCAAGCGTTCATAATTGAAAATCAGCAACATAGCAAAGTGGGTGCTGTTTAACAACGTATACCCAGCACTGTTCTAAGTACTTCATAAATATTAACTCATTTGGGGCGCCTGGGTGGCTCAGTGGGTTAAAGCCGCTGCCTTCGGCTCAGGTCATGATCCCAGCGTCCTGGGATCGAGCCCCGCATTGGGCTCTCTGCTCAGCAGGGAGCCTGCTTCCTCCCTTCTCTCTCTGCTTGCCTCTCTGCCTACTTGTGATCTGTCTGTCAAATAAATAAAAATTAAAAAAAATATATTAACTCATTTATTCATCAGGCTATACACTATCAAGTAGGAACTAGCATGAGCAAAACTAAGAGAAGAGGAAACAGAGACCCAGAGAGGTTAAGTGACTTGCCCAAGGTCACACAGCTAATACGAGTTAGGCTAGCCAGTGTCAGAGTCCCTGTTTTGTTTTGTTTTTTTTTTAAGATTTTATTTATTTATTTCACAGACAGAGATCACAAGTAGGCAGAGAGGCAGGCAGAGAGAGGCGGGAAAGCAGGCTCCCCGCTGAGCAGAGAGCCCAATGCGAGGCTCGATCCCAGGACCCTGGGATCATGACCTGAGCCGAAGGCAGAGGCTTTAACCCACTGAGCCACCCAGGTGCCCCTGGTCCCCCACTTTTAAAATGTTCTATTTGACAGCTTTCCGAGGAACATTGACAATTTTCATCAGATTCCAATTTATCTTTCTTGTACTTCTTTGCACAAAAGTGAGCGTGTGTGTGTGTGTGTGTGTGTGTTTCCCTGCCTTTCTTACGAAAAAAGGAGCGTACAAATCCCCTCCTTGGGAGTTGCCCCTCCATCTCACTGACACAGACCATTTTTCAAGCTTCTGGATTTCGGACAATTAAAGGACATATCTTTTCCCTTTGCTCGATCAGGTTTTTTGTTTCCCTCACCTCGATTTTAAAGACCGCTTTATGAATGAGATTAGTACTTTATCTGTGAGAGCTGTAAAGATTTTCTCCCAGTTTGTCACTTACCTCTTAGATTGAATTTATGGTAGTTTTTGCCATGCAGAAGATTTTTAAAAAATTACGGTCGACTCTATTAATATTGGCTTTTATTGCTTCTAGAAACTGAGTTAAAGTTTGATAGGTTTCCCCAGACCCTGATTATGATAACATTCACTCAGATTCTCCTCTAATACTTTTATGGCTTCAGTCTCTCACATGTAGATCTCTGATCTAATTTGTGTTTGTTATCGTATATGGTATGAAGTATGGATCCAAAGATCTCGTTTTTTAATTGACTACCTGCTTGCTGCAGCATCATTAGAAGACCATGTCATTCCCAGGGACAAGATACCATCTAATGGTGCCTAAATATCTAACATAGGAAATGTCCATATGTATTTGGGGTTACCTGGGGACTCTCTTCTGTTCTCTGCTCTTTATTCATGAGCTAGCCCTGAGACTTTATAGTATGTGTCAATCCTAAGTAGGCTCGCACTCCCTCATTACTCGCCTTTCTTAATACCTTTCCTAGCTATTTTTATATACATATTTTAAAATTGAGTTCAAATTTTTAATTTTTTAAATTTTAGTTCCAGTGTAGTTATATTCATTTCGGCTATTATTTCTGCATACTTTAAAAACCTGTGAACTAGAGAATCAATTTGTCCAGCTTGAAACAAACTTGTTCATCTTTTGGGGGAGGCTGTATTTAGTTTATATTTTAACTAGGGAAATTTTACATCTTTGTGATATTGATTTGTCCTCTTCAAGAACAAACAACATTTTTCTATGTGCGTAAGTCTACATTTGTATTTTTCAGCAGTGTTTAAAGTTGTCCTCATTTGAGGGGTTACATTTTTGTTTGTATTTTATTTTGATATCATTGCTATTCTAAATGGAATTTTCTCTTCCATTGTGTCTTTTGATTGGTTCTTGTACATGTACCTGAAGGTTATTGATTTTATATGTTAATTTTGCATACTGCTCTCCTGCTGAATTCCTTATCATTTGGGTTGATGCTATCATTCATTCTCTTGGTTTTTCCAGGCATACAACCACATCAAATAAAGATACTTTTACTGTTCCTTTTCCAATTCTTAGGGCTCTAGTTGTTTTGTCTTTAGTGGAAATGTCCATAGTGTTTCCACACTAAAAAAGTCACCAGCTTTAGGATTGAGGTATACGTATCTTCTATATTTTATTTTTAATCCTTTCCTAAACTAAACCATTGGTTTTTTCTTTTATTTAGCTTCCAGAAAAGCGTCCCACATTTCAGCAACTCCTAGCTTCCATTGAACCACTTCGGGAAAAAGACAAGCCATGAAGAAGAAATTAGGAGATCTGATGAGAGCTCATGTGAATGCTGGCCAACATTTTCATTACTTTTAAGGAAAGTAGCAAGGTGCAGACAATGTAATTTAGCTAGTTCTTCTTAATAGCATTCTGTGTGCTGTTTGCCTGTTGTAGTATCTCAAAATGAACAAGGTAAGAAACAAAAGATTTCCTTGAAATTTAGGTCAAATTAATAATTCTGTGTATGCTCCTTTTAATATTATTACACTTCCCAGCTTATAGCAGAAGCATATTTTCTGATTGTGGTAGACAGAGTGTGTACCATGTGTAAAGATCAGATAGAATTGAAATGTTCTTTGTTGGATATTTGTTCTTTTCCTTATATAGTCACTATCCTGATAATTAAATATGATATTAACAAATGCCAAAATGTGGACATTTGCTTTCATGTTTCAGTACTGTCAAACTTTAATGTGTATGCAAATCAAAAGGAGAGTTCATTAAAATAAACTCCCGGGGCACCTGGGTGGCTCAGTGGGTTAAGCATCTGCCTTTGGCTCAGGTCATGATCTCAGGGTCCTGGGATCGAGTCCCAAGTCGGGCTCCCTGCTCTGGGGGGAGGCCTGCTTCTGGCTCTCCCTCTGCCACTCCCCTTGCTCATGTGCACTTTCTCTCTCTCTAATAAAATCCCTAACACACACACACACACACACACACACACACACACACACGATTCCTTAGGAACTAAGGTAGAGCAAGTCTGAGCGCAGCCTGAGAATTTTTTTCTTTAAGAAGCTTCCAGATGTTCCTGTGCAGTCAGCCCTGCCCTAGGGGACCTCCTTTTACAGTGGGGCCTCATTAGGTGGTCCATATTCAATCCAAATGACTCAACTCTCATCTGACTTCCAGATTCAAACAGTGACTCTTTGGGTCATGTATGTATGCCATGCAAATATAAAACTAAAATTAAATAATATCATTCAAGAAGATACTAAATATATTTCCACGTAGAGCAAATTTTTAAAGATGCTAAGGTAAACTTGATGCCTTTTTTTTTAAACCTTGATCCTTATCAACTTGGATACAGTGTAACCACAGTCTTATTTCTAGAATTGATTGTTGCCTTCTAATCATTTTCTATCCTTGAGTTTGGGGCCCTGGGGCATCTGGCTAGTTTGGTGACTGACATTTCTGTTTCGGGTTCTATCTTGACACAAAGGGACAGAAGTACTATTTCAGGGGCGCCTGGGTGGCTCAGTGGGTTAAAGCCTCTGCCTTCGGCTCAGGTCATGATCTCAGGGTCCTGGGATCGAGCCCCGCATCGGGCTCTCTGCTCGGCGGGGAGCCTGCTTCCTCCTCTCTGCCTGCCTCTCTGCCTACTTGTGATCTCTGTCAAATAAATAAACAAAAATCTTAAGAAGAAAAAAAAAAAGAAGTACTATTTCAGTTTCTCGCTGTGAATACCAAAAGGTACTTCTGCTTTAGAACTATTCCCGGAACTCTCCTCCTCCACAGCCTGCTTCTGAGCCCCTAGGTTTTTCTCTCTTTTGAAGCACTTCACGGTCTCTCCTGTAACGTCAAGGAGGGAAAGAGAAGGGCTACGTGGAGGCACAACTGCACTGAAAACATGCTCTAAGTGCCGCCCCTCGTCTCCGGATGGAAGTGAACGACCTCCCTGAAGAGACCCTCATATTGCATCTCATCTCACCAGCTCCTTCCCCTCCCAGCTATTGCCAACGATCTCTCTTGGTTGTTTCTTAACACGTAAATGCGGATTCCTGTACTGTCAGAAGAACTGACTTTTGATAGTTTTCTATTTTTTTTTTTTACAGAGGTGCATAAATTTCAACTTACAGTGAAACGGACCTTTAAAAATCACCACTAGGCCGTGAATACATTCAGTGAGCATTTCTTGGGCCAGTGCGTGGCACAGGTTCCTTCCTACCGAGGGAAAAGAAGGAACAAGTAGCGCAACGCCTCCGCCCCGACAGGCCCTCGTGAAGTTTGTTTTCTGTTCTCCTGCTTATTTTTATGTATTTGGTTTTTTAAAAAACCATCCTCTTTGTAACAAAAGTCATATAGGCTTATTGCAAAAATTGAAACGGTACAGAATTGCCTGCTGTGGCAAGAGCCGGAGCCGCGCTCAGAAGCCGGGCTCCCGAAACCACGTCAAGGAAGGTTTGAAGGTACCAGTAGATGTTTATGAGAAAAGCAGCCCAGTGATGCTAGGAGGAGCCGAGGAGAGGAACAATAGTCAGACTATGTAAAACATGCACGGTTTTGAGAAAATGCTATTTAACCATGTGTAGGGGCGATATCTACCATTGACTATTACTGTTTTAAGCCAGGGGACTGCCTACACGCTCTTGGAAGTGAAGAAAAGGTCATCCTCCCCTTAGCTGATTCACCATGACCCCTCCATAAAATTTATTTCCTTTCTTTAAGATTTATTTATTTATCTGAGAGAGCACACACGTAAGGGGGAGGGGCAAAGAGAGAGGGAGAGAGGATCTCAAGCGGACTCCCCACTGAGTGTGGAGCCCGACGCGGGGCTCGATCCCACGCCCCTGAGATCATGACCTGAGCCCAAATGAAGAGTCGTATGTTTAACTGACTGAACCACCTAGTCGCCCGTCTCCGCAGAATGTATTAAGTACAAAGTTACTCTAACATTATGCTGGTCACCACAGAGAGTGAGTCGCTGGGTAAAGTTGGGATGTTTTCCTCAATTGTGATTCAGTCCTCAGGTATGTAGTGATGCTGTGTTCAGAGCCAGGCTGGATTCTGAGATCTACGAAAGGAGCGTCAGACTTGGTTCCTAACCTGGCGGCGTAAACAATCTTAACACAGCCCTCTCTAGACCGATCTTACAGCTGCTTTGCACGCTAAAGCAATTTAAGAAACTGGGACACATCCCACGACATTTGAGAGGTCAAGGGTCCCAGGCAGTCAGACGGCAACTTTGGCCGTGGAAGTGACAAGCAGACAGAACGCCCGGATGCCCCAGCCCCGACGTACACGTGAGACCGCAGCAGCGTGCATGTAGTGTTTATTGGGGGTCAGCTTTGCGCTCAGCACTACTCGGGCATCGTGGGTGAGTACAAGACTTAAGAGACTGGGAACCCACTTCCGAGGAGGACGTGCAGTGGAGGGCTCTGCATTTACGCGGAGCAGAACAGAAGTGAGTTTCCGTCAGGTGTGCTCTGGTGGAAGGTGGTTCCGGGAGGCCCCTGGGGCTGGTCTCACGTTGTCAGGGAGACGGTGATCAGGCACGGGTGGAAGGGAAAAGGCAACATCTGCGAGCGGCTCTCCGGATGCTTCTCTCTTCTTCCGACCTGTCATCCTGAAGAAGGCCTGACCCAGTCCAGTCACCGCTGTGGGCAAATCCCCATAGATTAGCTTACTGCGAAAGGGCGGGCCATCCTTTACACTTGACTTAGAGCGAAGCGGCCGGCATGTGCCACTCTCGCTCCCTGCAGTTCCGCCATTTCATGGACACTGTCCTTAAACGTGATCCATCCGGATTCCACACAAGGCCCCACTGGCTCGCACCGTATATCCCCCTTTTCGCTTTCCACTGCGGCCAGGCAACAGACATTTCCGCTTCCATTACCCCCGAACGGCCGGTGAGGCCAGAGACACAGAAGGGAAATCGTGAGGCAGAAATAAATACTGAAAGCCAGTGAAGATGCCCTCTCCTCAGGCTTGTCTTCTTGGGACAACTTTTCCTGAACAGAGCCATAGTTTTGATATTTAATGACAGCTTTATAATCTCCTATTGTCTGTACCATAAAATTAACAGTTGCATGCAAGAAAATCACCTCAAGAGGAAATCAAACAGATTTTCCTAAAATGAAGTCTGAACATCATCAACATTTTGGAATCCCGGATTATTTTCTCCTTTACTCAAGTCCACAGAGGCATAAGGATTTTCTTCACTTCTGGCTTGATCGTTCCTGTTGAATAAAGCGAAGTCACCTTTAGTGCAGCGCTGCCGGAGGGACACGGCCTCCCTTGGACCCCACTGGCCTGGGTGTCTCTGACCCCTCAGCACCGAATCGCTCGCTGGTGAATCCATCCCCTCCTGGTGGACTGGGAACCCCGAGAGAGCAGGATTCACTCCTTTTGCCCTACGACTAGTTGGCAGAATGGCTGGCAGGGCGTGGGAGACCGCTGAGGGTGTGGGTTCTGGGGTCAGAGAGGGTGTGCCTCTGTACCTCAGTATGTCTGTTTGGAAAATGATGGCGGTTCTGCCCAAGTCCAGGAGATGGTGCTGGCCGAGCCCTCACCGTACGGGCGGGCTGCCTCCGCCAATAGCAGCTTGGAGGACTCTTTTCATTTTTTTAAAAGATTTTTTAAAAATTTATTCATTTGAGAGAAATAGAGTCGGACAGAGAGAGCACAAGCAGGGGGAGAGGCAGAGGCAAAGGGAGAAGCAGACTCCCTGCTGAGCAGGGATCTGGACCTGGGGCTCCATCCCAGGACCTGGAGATCATGACCTGAGCCGAAGGCAGACACTTAACAAATGAGCCACCCAGGCACCACACTGGATGAGTCCTTTTAGAAACCAAGTGGTCATTAAGCCAAGTGCCTCCTTTGAAAGTGCCTCCCTGCTACACGGTCAGCTTCCCAAGTGTCCAGACTAGAGTGGGACAGCTTTGTAGCACAAGCACCGGCCCTGCAAACTGGCTGTGGGTCCCAGTCTGTTACTGATGAGCCATGCCGATTTGAGAGAGTGACTTGGTCTCTCTGAATCTCAGTTTGATATGTACGTGAAGATAATTAGATAATTGCATATTGACATCCTATGCTTGCCGAAAATATTAATGTCATCTAAGTACTGAGCAGGGTAGCCGGTCCGATTTTGCTGTGTGCCTTCTATTAACACAGCATGTGGCATGAAGGAAGTTCCCCCAAATAATTCATTTCATGAATTAACTTTGGAATAGTAGCTCATGTGCAAAGTAAGAATGCTTCGCAAACCATCATGTGCATACCAATCACCGGGGGATGGCCTTAGTGAAAATGCAGACCCTCCAACAACAGAAGGGTCTCTGAGAAACTGGTAATTGTCCTTGGCTTTGGGAAGGGAACTTGGAGGCAAAGGGTGGCAGGAAGATTTGGGGTATCCTTTCATAGTTTTAAAATTCTAACCATATGAATGTATTCTATTAAATGCCCAATCTTCTTAACTGAAGCTATTTTAGGGAACTATAAATCTCTATAGTGAAGAATTGAGCAAAATAGACAAGAGCGTGTCAAAATTCCATCACGAACACGTTTAAGCAACCTGCAGTGTGCTGAGTTTTGTTAGGAGCTATAAAATAGTATTAACCTTAATTACATAGGCCCATGGAAGCCAGTGATCTCTAAGGTCCGAAAAACCATCTAGTGGTAGAGCAGGATTATTAATCAGGTCTCTGGTGATTTAAATCCTCACTGAACTTGGATCTTCCACTCAAGAACAAATGAGAGGGTGTCGTGGCCCATGATCTAAGGGGATAACAGGGACCCTGGGCCACCTGAGGGGGAATGAAGATGACGGAAGAGTAGCAGTTTGAAGCAAATCGCAGAGCTCATTCTAGAACGATTTTACAGTGCCAACCACCACTGAGTCAGTCTCTGGGGTCACTTGTAGACCAAGGAGGACCAGGAGTGATGATAACTCCCTGAGCCTGCCTGCCCCCTGACCGTCCCCGAGTTTGCGGGGCGTCTCAGCAGTAGGGAGAGGACACTGTGGCCAGGATGGAGTTTACCCGGTCACGCTCGGAAGCCCAGGCTGAACACTGCACTCCGGCGCCTGCTAGGAATGCAAAGTGCTGGCGAAATCTGGGAAATTTCTAGGAAATGCATCAGAATATTTGGGTGCAAAACGGTCCCCAAAAGTAATTGGCTTATACACCTACCACTTGCTGCAAAATTTCCAGTTAGTTTTCCCTAAACCTTTCTGTGTTAAGATAGGTAAGTCTAGGAAAGGGCACTTACTTCCTTCGATTTCTGATCCCAGAGAAGATGAGCAGGAAAATGCCAACCACCACCACTCCCATCACGACCCCAAACACAATCAGCCATATGGTGACGGGTGGCTGGTAAGGGGGTTGCAGTGTTGTCTGAATCCCCAGAAACTCCAGGCTGTTGTCATCCAGGCGGAAAGCGTCATTGATACGGCCCCGGGACTCCCTATTCCCAAAAGCAAGACACTTAGGCAAAACAGAATTGTGCGTAATTATTTACTTCCTATGCCATGGCTCCTGAAGGGATTTGATAAGGTTTAGCTTAAGACTGCGCACCTCAAATAGCAATGAAATCAAAGTCAATAACCGGGTCCCACGAAAGATTCAAGATTTGACAACTCGGCCCCTTTTGTATCTTGTAGCCTAGATTACGTCTGGCAACGGCTTCCTTGGAAAATTGGGTTGCAAGCGTGGAAACACGCAACGGGCTGGAGTTTGTTGGTTCATGACTGCTGTGTTGTAAAGGCAAAGTCAGCGTATTTGGCAAGAATCTCCCTTCTGTCGGAGTAGGTCTACAATGACTTTATGTCAGATGACAGGAAAGGGCTGTTGGGTACATCTGTTCTACAAATCGACTGGGTCCTATACCCAAGTCCTGATGGTTGTAGTTTCCAAATAAAAGGTATTGACCTTTGGAGACAGGGGAGGACCACAGAAGAGGGGCCTTCGCCAATTTCTCCAGCACTGGGATGGGAAATGGCTAAATTTTAGAGAGCAAAAAAGGACGGACGTGATTTTGAAAACCCAAACTAAGAACATTGAGAATATTGAGTTGAAAGCCCTACCCTGGGGTGTAGTGCCGGTCAGGAGAGAGGGCGATCCGTCAGAGCAGAATTCACCATGTAACCTCATCCTGAAAGTGTCTCAAGTCATTCTGGAAACAGGCAATTTGCCATCCCCTGCTGCAGGCCTGGGCTCTTTCGTGACGATCTCAGCTGGCGCTTTTCCCCAAGGCAGAAACAAGCCCTTTGGGGGCCAGCGGTGAGGTCTCTGGTTGTAAGTGGGTTGCACACCCCAACCAAGCCAGACTTTCCAGGCTCACTCTGCGCGGCAGGTCCTGGATGTGCTTCCAGAGACGAACAGCAGCTCACGAGGGCCACCTAGTGGGCTCCCTCATAGCAGCAGGTATCTTAAGACTTTTAGTGACAAGGGAAAACATCTGCCTCGGTCTTTTCTTCACTCTTGCTGGTTGGGGAAACAGACGAGGCACCTTGGGCCAATCATTGCTTCTAGATGCTCGCTGCCCAGAGCGAGTCCCTCTCCTAGTGTGGAGGCCAAGCAACACCTAAGGGGTCCTATTCTTGCCTACACCGCTTCTGACTCCAGTTACTGAAATGATTCCTTCATCCAAGTCCCTACAGCAAATGCTGGCGACATGTGTCCACGTCCCTTCTCCATCTACCGTTCACCAGGTGTGCATGCCAGACTTCCTCCAGCCAGTACCTGCTGCCTTTACCCGAGAGCGTTCTTGGGCCACGAGGGGCTGGTCAGCCTACAGGTCAGAAATGCCGGGGAAGTCACGCCACCGGCCAGCAGTTCTCAACCAATGACCGGTGGGAGGCGGTGGATAAGTGCCTCCGCGGTGATGGGACAATTCAGGCGAATGATCTGCTCAGTCTCCCAGAATTCCCCGGCACGGTGGAGCTCTAGTTGCCCACCGTGGTCCCTTGCTCGATTACACGTCATTTATTATCTTCCTTCCACCCTCTGCCCCTGTGCACTTTTCTTCCTCAAAGCTTCTTGAGATCGCCTCCCAAATCAACTACAAATACCGTTTAAGGGCCTGCGGTACGGAGGAGCCCAAATCAAGACAAGTCCCTTGCTACAAGATCCTTCTGGAATTAAAACCCCAGTCTTTAGGCTGAAAAGGACTCAGAACGGTGCCCGGCACACACAGCATACTAAACCACGAGCGCTTGTTGTGGTTGCATTCGGTACCCCCGCCCCCCGAGAGCTTGTCTGAAAGTAAAATCACCTGATAGCTTCTTCAACGTCAGCTCTAGGAATGATGTCAGACATATTTCCAGGTGAAGTGACAAAGAAGTTGAAGGAGATTCTGGGTTTCAAATTGCTCACCCTCACGTCTTCCTCCCTACAGAGAAGCAAAAGAAACATCTTTCCTTGTGGCATGGAGGACACAGCAAAGAGAATGGAGGCTCCCCCTGCCAGTGAAAAGAAGGTTGGGGGGAGAATCACAGGGTGAAGGTGAGAGACACGGGACGGGGCAAACAACGGAAGGATGTGATTGTCCCCACATTCTTAACACTTCCCAAAGCACATGAACTTAAGGACATACATCAGGATAACACACTATTGGTACCATCTGTTCTGCCCCCAGATGAACCCCATTTTCTTTCAATGATACAAAAATTTCAAATTGAAAGCCGCCGGAGAACTGGCGAAGAACCACGGGTGCCCCAGGACCGTGATACATACCATGGCGAGCAGCAAGGGCTCAGTACCGGGAACAGAGGCGGTGAGTTCGGCTCCCCCAGCCCTCCTCCACGCTGCAAACCCCCTCACATTACACCCACAGCCGGGGGGAAGGAGTGGGCTTTACCTACAGTGTGACAAGACTGGCCTCTCCCCGCTACCACAGGGATCCTGACAAAACGTAAGGCAGATCCTGGGGCTCCCAGCCCTTCTCATTCAGAAGAAAGCAAACGTCCTTGGAATAGTTTGCAAGGCCCACGTGAAAGTTCTCCTCTTCCCACCCCCACAGCCCACTGCCGTCCTGATCACACCTCCCACTTGTCTTCTGTGAGCTCACTTCTCCAGCCGCTCTGGTCTCCTTGTTGTTCCTTCAACAGGTGGAGGATATTTATTCATTAGGATCTTTCCACCTGCTACCTACCGTCCCCGTTGACTACTTTGCTGGTGCTCTCCTTGCTTCAGATGTTTGCTCAAGGATTCGTGAGGCCTTTTCTGACCATTGCAGCTAAGGCTGAACTCTAGACACACCAGCATTCCCAAGCCCCCCGCCCCGCCCCATCTGCGGTTCTCTTTTCCCCCTTGAACTTGTCACCGTCTCATTGTACTATATTTCACTTAACATATTTTGCTGATTGTAACTAACGCACGCATGAAACATACATTAGAACACAAGTTCAATGAAGGCAGAGATGTCTGCCTTTTGCTCTCAGTGCTGATGGTGGAGGAACCATTTAGTGGAGGGAAAGGGAAGAGGAAAGAGGAGGGGGAGGAGAAGGGGAAAGAGAACAGAAAGTGACAGTCCTCCCTAAAGAGAATGGCCCAAATTCCAGGATATCAGAGAAGTTCCAAAGTCATTGGGTTTTTCTTAATTTTACTTGCATCAGAGTTTAAGCACAATATCTCCTCAGACCCAAGAGAAAGAGAAGTAGTGGTTGGAGTAACTCACACAAAAGGGATCATTTGTTTTTTGGAGTTTAAAAAATACTCTCTCATGGCATATGCAATAGACGACCGGAAGAAGTACATTTCGTTGTCATTCCATTCGTACTGCAAATTCAAAAGAAAAACACTGCTCAGTAGGGATCATGGGATACATTCAAAACCTGATATTCCAGAAGCATTACTTTTACGTTTTCTTTTTTTTTTTTAAGATTTTATTTATTTGTTTGACAGAAATCACAAGCAGGCAGAGGCAGGCAGAGAGAGGAGGAAGCAGGCTCCCCGCCGAGCAGAGAGCCCGAACCGGGGCCCGATCCCAGGACCCTGGGATCATGACCTGAGCCGAAGGCAGAGGCTTTAACCCACTGAGCCACCCAGGTGCCCCACTTTTACGTTTTCTAATACTCCAGAGAATCCTGTGCGGGCACCAGCATCACCTGGAGGGCTGGTTAAACCACTGAATAGTGGGCCCTCCCCTCTTGAGTTTCTAATTTGGAAGGTCTAGGATGAGACCCGAGGACGTGCATGTCTAACAAGCCCTCAGGTGGTGCTAATGCACCTGCACTTTAAGGATCATGTTCATGGATCCTTTTCAGTTTGAGAGGAGATGAAATAAACATCTTGAGGGCAGGTTTATGGATGGGAGTCGTGTGAGTCATGGGTTTTGCTTAAAATGTCCATGTATTGTACACCTGGGGCTAATATAACACTGCATGTTATAGTTGAAAGAAAAAAATAAGTTTAAAAAAGAAAACAAATGTCCACGTATTGAAGACAAAGATGCGGAGCTTTTACTGTGTCTATGGTAAGTTCTCAGATATGCGCAAGTGTAAAAGAAAAGGAGACTTGAATTCCGAAGGAAAAAATAACTGTCCACGAGGTAATTTGTTCTTGTTTATCGGTGTTAAACACACAGCTGGCATATTTGCATAGTTTGTGAACCTTTGCTAAAAAAAGAAAAAAGGCATTCACTCTTTTCCTCCACCAGCCGGCAGTAGAGATCGATGAAAGGCACAATTTTGCCTCTCTCCTTTCCCTTTTAGAAAAAACAATGACAAGGTTTCACAGCGGTGTTACATCAACCTCAGCTTGATACCACTCAGGTTTGGCAAAAAAGCTGCTTTAAGAGTACTAATAATGTTATTAATATTGGTACTATGAATGTTCTGGTTATTATTTCCATATTTAAAAAAAGGCAAAGGTTAAGTTCACAAAACGATGCCAAAGATCAGGTTGGACTTGGCCATGCAACAGCTGGATGTGGGCCGATATTCTGCCCCAGATGCCCGAGGGGCGGGGGAATGCTAAAGCATGGGTCGGCCCCAGCAAAGCAGCCTCCTGCTCCGCCAAGGGGCCTCAGAGCAGCTCACCACCAACCCCTCTGAAGACCATTTACTAATCCCTCACTGCAGAGAAAGAACCTGGGGACAAATGTCAAGAAAACAATATAACTGAAAAGGAACTAAAATGTGTTAGACCAAGGAAGAGCTAATATAAAGACGCTAAGAAAAATAATCCCACAGACATTCAATGATGGTAGAGAACTGGAAATCGGAACTCTTCAAGTTCGGGAAGGGTTGCACCTTCATTTTTATTATTTCTTTCTTAAAGGTTCATTTTTCACTCCTACTGCATTATCTACGCTCAGCTGTCTTACTCAGCTAGGCAAATGATGCTGTGACTACCGTGGAGCTGTAGGTAATATTTAACTGGGCAGAAAATGGAAGGGGGTCGAAATGTAATCTTGGGCTCTATCCGCTGCAAATCACAATTTTCTATTGCACCCTGGGCCACTCTATTCAATGATCCCAGGCTGTCCTCTCATACCGCACGGCCTCCTGTGCCCCTCATCTGCCTGGGGCTGTCCTGTCCTGTCCTCTCCCCAAAGCCACCACCTCTTCAGCCTGGCTAGCCCGAGACAGGTGTCCAGCAGAGCGACAGCCGCTGCAAGGAGTTCACACGCAGGTGTGAGGAATCTGGTTTGCTGTGAAACATTCGGTTATCCTCAAATGCAGAGTCATCAGTAGTTCTCAGCTTTGGCTGTAATTAGAATCACCTGGGGAGCTTTTTTTTAAGTTGTTTTTTTTTTTTTTTAATTTATTTGAGAGCAAGAGAGTGAGAGAGAGCAGGAGAGGGGAGAAGGTCAGAGAGAGAAGCAGACGCCCCATGGAGCTGGGAGCCCGATGCGGGACTCAATCCCGCAACTCCAGACCTGAGCCGAAGGCAGTCGCCTAACAAACTGAGCCCGGGGAGCTTTTAAAACTCCTGATGCCCAACTTTCGATGTTATACCTCAGAACAGTTAAGTCAGACTCTCTGGGAGTGGTACTCAAGCTGAGATATTTTTTCAACATCCCCTACGACTCCAGGGTGCAGCCAGGTTTGAAAAACTCAGAGCTTCCCAGTCTGGTGTGTACACGCCAGCCGGGGGCTGGTGAACATGCAGATCTGGACTGAGCAGGTCCAGGGCTGGGGCCTAAGATTCTGTATTTTTAACAAGCTTCCAGGATATGGATGACTGACTAAAATAAAACAAAGCAAAACTATCTACACTACTTGTTAAAAGTCTCTCAAAATATAACCTTGTCCTCTTCCTCAAGTACAAGTAATGGTGATAAGAGTGAATTATGAGGTTGGATACTTGGGGCGCCTGGGGGCCTCAGTCCATTAAGCTTCTGACTTCAGCTCAGGTCATGATCCCGGGGTCCTGGGATGGAGCCCCACATCTGGGCTCCCTCCTCAGCGAGGAGCCCACTTCTCCCTCCGCCTCTGCAACTCCCCCGGCTTGTGCTCTCTTGCTCTCTCTCCAATACATAAAATTTTTAAAAATGTATTTTAAAAAAGGGTGGACACTTGATATTTAAGATTGGATGTTTTTTCATTGATTTTCATAGCACCTTAAAAGTAACAAGGAAAAAGTAGACATCACCGAACCAATAAGGAATGTGTTACTAAAAAAAAAAAAAAATCCCAAGAGGCAGAATCTGGAGCTTGTAGTTTTTAAGAGAAACATGTGGCCTGTCTTCTTTTAGAACACACTGGAATGGGCTTATTTGTCCCACTTAAGGGAGTGCATTAAGTAGTAAAAGATGGGGGCGCCTGGATGGCTCAGTAGGTTAAGCATCCGGCTCAGGTCATGATCTCAGGGTCATGAGATCGAGTCCCAGTGGCAGACTCCACGCTCAGCAGAGCGTCTGCTTCTCTCCTTCCCCCTCTCCCTCTGTCCCTCGGCATGTGCTTTCTCTCAAATAAATAAATAAATAAAACTTATTAAAAAACTTCTTTAAAAAAAAGATACACTGTCCAGAATACTCACTGCTTTTTCTCCAAGAGCTGATTTTAGGCTTATCCTCACTTTAATGCTTTGGTCAGCATCTGATTAGAGAGAAATCAGAGACTGTTGGTCACAGATGACAGATCAAACATGGGCCTTTACTTCCTTCCCCTTTCAAGATCCCACCAAAGTGATAGTAAAGGAATTTTTTAACAGGTATAAATACTTTTGGAAAATGAGAAGTAATGGTGGCGGGGGTGGTGGTGGTGGTAAGTGCTCTCTCAAGGGCCAGGAAGCCACAGCCTAAAGTGAATGCAGAGGTAGTACAGACCCCAAAAGTCCCAGAGAGTCCTGGAGCAGCTTGGGATTCAAGTACAACAGGGCGTGGGAAGAAGATATCAGACTGAAAACAATGGGAATGAAAATCAAGATATGGTTAAAGCCACTGTGGGACACCATTGACCCTCCTACCCCACATGCTCTTGTTTAGAAAGTCACTTGGAGGCTCTGCTGCAGCAAAACAAGAGGTGAGGTGATCCAAGAAAGAAAGTCTGGAATCCAGGAAGCAACGGATTCAACCCAGGAAACCAGCAAAAGGATGGATGGCTCAGGATGAAAACTGTGGTCAGACTGAGACAGAGGAACGCAGGACTCTAAGAGGGAAGTCTTCAGGAAAAAATGAGACTGAAAAGAACAGATATGTTGGAATACCTGGAAAAGATAAATGCAACATGGATAGCAAATTAGACATTAAAAAAACAAGGCAGTAGAAACTCCAGGACAAACAAAGAGCCACATAGGAAAGGCTTTAAAACAGTATATTACTTGGCTCTATAGGCATTATGAAACAAATTCTGATAATTTCTTATAAAAATATTAAAACTTTATTGAGATGAGAAAGGAAAGTGGAAGAGGAGGCAGGAGTGCATGCCTAAAACTGACCAATAAAGAAATTATATAAACATAATGTTCAGAAATATGAAAGTGACTGCCAGAAAGAAGAGGTAATAGCATTAAAACTGATTTAAAAGCATTTGTCTTTGAAGAGCGGGATTCGAATGCAGTGGGTTGGGGAGTTTTATACTCTTTTATTTTAAATATGGGGCTGATAAAGCAGACTTGAAAGAGAGAGAGAAAATGTGTGTGTGTGTGTGTGTGTGTAGTTTTCATCATGCCTGATACATAGTAGGTGCTCAACAAATGTGCTTCCTCCCCCAATAAAATGGCAGCTGCCACCATAGCACAGTCAGAAGCAGGGTCTACATGGAGGGAAAACATACTCGGGTGTGTCATAGCCCCATGAGATGGGCCAGAGGGGACTAGGGGAAGCAGAAAGGGAGTCATTTGAAATGTGTCAACTCAGTGTACTCACATGGACTCCAGTCAGTGTTCCAACCCACAAAAGAATTCTTGTTTTGCTCTTTCAGCCAGGTAAACAAGGGCTCGAAGTAGTTGAGCAGTGGTCTTACATCCATAGTCTTTGCTCCTACAACACGTTCCAATGCGAAGGTCCAGGGTTTTGATCTTCCAAGGCTCAGCATTTCGCTACATGCAAAAAGGGGAGGGTGGGTTTAGGGCCTTTTGAGGAATTCCAGATGTACACATATTTCCACTATGATCTATGGTTTCTCCTTTTTGGCTTAGCTAAGCTTGCTCCTGGCTGATAAGAAAATCAGGCGGGTTAATGGATGTATTCATCCTTCAATCTCTTTCCTTCTAATGACTAGAGAGGGAGCCCTGTAGTTATGACATGGAGAGGAGATAGACTGTCCAGCCATCACATGGTCTAGGTTCCTGTGTGACCATAAAATAAACATTTAATTTGTGGATGAGGACATTCTGAGTTCAAAATTTTTTTCTTTTATTTTTTTAAAGATTTTATTTATTTATTTAACAGACAGAGATCACAAGTAGGCAGAGAGGCAGGCAGAGAGAGAGGAGGAAGCAGGCTTCCCGCTGAGCAGAGAGCCCGATGCGGGGCTCGATCCCAGGACCCTGAGATCATGACCTGAGCCGAAGGCAGAGGCTTTAACCCACTGAGCTACCCAGGTGCCCCAAAATTTTTTGTTTCAGAATAAGGAAATCAAATTCAAATCTAGGCATGGAAATATTGGTAATATTGGGTAGCAGGAGAGGTTCAGTATTTTGAAATGTTTCTTTTTTTTTTTTCTTTTTTTGTTTTTTAAAGATTCACCTATTTAACTGAGAGAGAGAGAACGAGTGGGAGGAGAGGCAGAGGGAAAGAGAATCTTCAAGCAGATTCTCTGCTGAACATGGAGCCCGATGCGGGTCGTGACCCCACCACCACAAGATCACAACCCGAGACAAAACTAAGAGTTGGACGCTTGACCACTGTGCCACCCAGGTGCCCCTTGAAGTATTTCTTACAGCAGCTTCTGCCCAGCTTCACGGGAATTGGAGATGTCACATTTGTATAGGGGACCTTCATGTTTAGCTATTTGACAAAGGGCTTCTTGAAACTGGAATTGGTAAATGGTCCTTGTGTAATATCTGTAAAGCAGACGAACAAGAGAGCAGTGCCGTGTTTAGTTACTGTGCTAGACTCATAGACTGGGGCATAAGTTTAAATTCTGAGGCTCTAGTCCCAAAGAGATATTAGTCCAACCTCTTTCTCCAGAAAGACCCAAAAATGAATCCTGCAGACACATCATAGCCTACTTGTATTTATGTATCAGCTGATTAAAAAGGTGGTATCACTTTGTTAAATGTTAGTTCCCATTTGTATTGTGTTTTACGTATTTATGGCCCATCATATAAATAATGCCGAGTGATCCTTATGGCAGGCCCACGATGTTATTCCCATCTTCCAACTAAAGAAACTGAGGTTCAGCAAGTTCAAAATGTGGGGCTAACGGGTGAAGAACATAGGTTTTTGGACTTCCAATTAAAAATACTGTATTACCATCACTCTGAACACTGCCAGTAACAGGAAGACAAACAAAGATCATTTTATTTCCCCTAGGGATGCTAAAAATTCCTTCATGGTGGAGAAAAGATCTCACGTAAGTTTTGCTGGACCCAATAAATCGTGTTGAGTTAAACTGAGTTAAAACTGATGATCTGTTTTGAGGTTCTGGGGGAAGGAGGGTAGAAAGAGGAATTTCAGTCCTTACTTCATAGACCCCTATTTCTTTGCCATTAGCACAGCTGTCCACAACCCTGGAAGTTAAACAGTGAGAAGAAACCTGTCAGTTACCTGATGAATGAGTAATCGTTAGCAACGTGGAACAGAGCGGCAGGATCACAGTATGTCTCATCATGGGGCAAGGGTTCCACCACCCCGACTATATCTCGCCTTCGGGGGAAAAAAGCAGATATGTTAGCCATGGGGCCCTTATCAGGGGAAGGTAAGGTGAGATGAAGTTAGTGTGGTTTTTGTCAGCCTGTGGCATTTATAATGGAATTAGTTGTCACGTGAAATAGAAACAGTGTAAAAAATTACAGAATAGAGCCCTTATATGGTTATCTCTTCCTTTTTTAATTCATCCAGAATATATCACTGGAAAACAGCCGTATCTTCAAAACACTAATTTAATAAAGTGCATCGCATGGCCAAAAATGTACAGTGAAAATCTGAATAATCCCTCTTCGGTGCCACATTTCACATGTTCCTGGCAGACAGAATTTTGTAACATTGACATCTTGTTCTTCAAAGCTAGCTGGAGTGCCCCCTCCGCTGTGAGGTCTGCTCCTGACCCCACGCACCTGCCAGCACAATGAACCCCTTCAGCTCCCTTAGCCTTCTCTAGCCATGCTCCTTTGGCATTTCTCTCCCTGTTTTACAATTATTCATACACAGCTTCTTCTTGGCCCTGGAGATTGGAACTCCTAGAGGGCGGGGCTGTCTCAGTTGCCTTTACGGTTCCAGTGTCAATCGTGATGCCTGATGCTAAGCAAAGACTCCATGTATGTTTAGTGAACTAATGGACTGATTGATGCATAGCGAATTATTTTAAGGGTCTGGTACCATTTACCTTTCAAAATAAACCTTTAAAGGGATCAAAAACGAATTCGACCAGAAAAAAAACTAGGGAAACCAAGTATTTGGCATTATTTAAACTTAAAACATTTGTCCTTTCTGACTGTGGGGTCATTAGAGAGAAATTCAGTAATACTCAAATGCCAGAAATGGTTATTTTTGCTGCTCCTTCCTCCCAAGTAGAATTTATGTCAACAGAGAATCTTGGCAGAACAGTGGCACTGACTTAAATTCATGGACATGGGGCTAAATGTTATATAGGTAGATCTTCACCACAAAAGGGAAAAATAAGAAAAACAAGCAAAATTGACAAGAGTCTAACGGAGGGAGGGGAGAAGACTCTTCCTTCTCCTTCCCTCCCTCCCTCCTTTCCTTTCTTCCTTCCTTCCTGTCTTTTTTTGTAATTCTTTCATCCCAAACCCATTTATTTCATACCTATGTGTCCCAGGCATGAAGAACGTAGTGCTGAAACTATTGAAAGGGATCACGGTCTGTTGCCCAAAAGTGCCAGCCCCTCACTAGCCTGGAATTCTCTCTGTTTCCCTCTACAAACACCTGGTTACCTGTCACCTCTTTCTCAGAGCTCAATCTGGAGGCCTCTCCACATGTGACCCACCAGATATGGCTTTGGATCTTGCGTTGGATGCTTGTGGATCCCCATACACCCCCATCACAACAGAACACGTTGCCATGGTTTCATCTTCCACATCCCTCCACAGACTGAAAGTTCTTTGAAGTCAAGGAAAACATCTGAAATGGCCAGCATTGGATCTCCAGTGCTTTGCCTAAGATACTACAGTTTTATGGGTGACCCAGCACTTAAGAAGATAGACCATGAGAAGTTGTGTCATCAGATCCTGCTTGGGGGGAGGGAGAGCCAAGGAAATGTTATCTGAGGAGAAAGCATCCAAATGGAGACTTAAAAAATAAAAAGGAGGCAGGGTGTGCATGCGCGTGTGTTCGAGCACGTGCGTGCGTGCATGTGCGTGCGTGTGTGTGTGTGTGTGTGTGCGCACGCATGCGTGCCTTCAGGCCAGGAAAATGCCTTTAGATAAGTGGCAAACTCATGAGACAAAACATTTTGCTGATTGCATATTCATTGACTTACTTCATCTCCCACCATTTCTGCATCCACTGCTCTTTGGGAATTTCACCCTTAAAGACCATCCATCTCCACTTTTCTAACATGTAAGTAAACGGTAGAGTTCCAACAATTGTAAGTGCTTGTTTGAGTAGGAAGTTTATGTCTGTTTCTGAAAGTAAAATGGAAAAGGATAAATATTAACATGAGGATGACAGTGGGTGTTTTGCGTTGATTTCCCAATCTCAAGATATCATTTCTCAAGATATGCCTACAGTGAGATTACACAAGAAATAGTGACAATGGACATGATAATATGTATCTACTCACTTTCTCAGCTAGGGGACTTGGAGGAGGGTAAAGACTTGGAAAGAACAGGTAAAAGGAATCTGCAAATAACTGCTAATCCTCATTTTTTCATTAGTGTCAATTGCCCTCCTTAAATACCTCTTTTCAGAGCTAATTAGGGCTAGTTCGTCTGCTGTCATACTATTTATTCTTGTGAACTCCATGAAGGCAGTGACTGTTAGTGTCTCATTCGAGACTGTATACCTAGCCTGGTAGCTCCTACATGATACCCTCTCTGAGTCTTTGTTAAAAAACAAATAGTAAACAGATGTGACCAAAACCTAGTAAACCAGGAAGGAAAAACCCAAACAAAAAAAGAGCCTCCCCAGAAGAAACTATCCACTGGATAATCAGAAGTACAGTACACCTTAAATGTACTGGCATCTACTTCACTTCAGTTTAAAATGCTTTAACACATTATGTGATCTCATCTATCCCTTATTTAGTGATGTAAAAAAAAAAAAAAAGCAGTAGAGCTCACCCTTAGTATACAAATGAAGCTCCATGAACTGTAAGCAGGGGGGATACTATCTACTTGGCACATCACTGTAACACCAGTGTTGAGAAAAATGCCTTGCACGTATTATATGCTCAGTAAATATTTTTGGAAGAAGAAATGAGGCAAGGTAAAGGGAAGGAGGGAGGAAGAGAAGGAATGAAGGGATTCGCTCAACCTCATTCACAAATCGGGGCAGAGCCAAGTAAGGAAGCAAGTTTTTTCAAACCAGTGGTTTAACCATGTTTAGTACTATTCTAGTGATTCAATCCTCTTTGCCTGCTGTCAGGACATATTTTAAAAATGATAAAAACAAATAATTGTCTGTTAATTGACTTAAGAATTATATTTTAAAATTGGGCAACAGGTGTGGTTGCCGTGAACTCCCTTTCATTTGTTGCTCCCTTCATGGGAGGATGCTGTTTCTCGTCTATTACCCACTGGGTCTATGCTTACAGCAACTTTTTCAGACATGATGATGGCTTTACACTGACCTACTCCCAGGCCTTCATGAGATCACCAAAGTCTGGAGCCAGAAATCAAGGCACAGTGAATTGCCCCCACAAGGATGGAACTCATGACCTTGACCTCACTGACCAAATGTTCCAGCCAGTGGAACTGATGTTTTGAACCAAACAACTAAATGAGGGGAGGGAAATATACAGAAGAGAACATATTTGGCTCTAAGTATCCTCCTTTTACAAGGAAAAATCGGAAGTCATGGCATCTTCGCTGAAGAATCTGGATCTCACGAATATTCGTCATGTGTCATCAAGTCCCAGCCGTCCAAAGAGAAACAGGCTGCCTTGGAAAAGATGTCAAAGGATAGCATGGATCTGAGGGGACGTCACAGGGGCGAATTCACGCGTCAGCTGGCTGAAGAAAACGTTTCAGTCCCGTCCAATCTTGATATTCCAGCACCCATTCTTTAAGAACTCTCAAATTTCAAGTCACACTTTGCTTTGTATAATATGCGAAAAGCTTTAGATTAGGGCTCTGGTTCGGGTTCCACTATGCTGCTTTGTGACCTCGGGCTAGTTACTTTTCCTCTCCTGTCTTCAGTTTGCTGCCTCAGCAAAATGGTTTTTAGAATGTTTCATCTCTCACATTTTGGGAAGTTTTTACCTAGAAACCAGGGGGATCTAGTCAGAACTCTAATACTAATTAGCTGCGTGACCATGGATAAGCCATTTCAGTTCTGTGGGCCTGTTTTAGCATCTTTTTTTTCCCCATTAGATGTTTCTTAGAGTTCTAAGACCATTCATTCAGTCAGCTCTCTTATGCCTTTTTCTTTTTTTTTTTTATTAAAGATTTGATTTATTTGAGAAAGAAAGAAAGAAAAAAAGAAAGAAAGAAAGAAGAGCGAGCACAAGCATGGAGACAGGCTCCCTGCTGAGCAGAGAGCCCGATGTAGGGCTTGATCCCGGACCCTGGGATCGCGACCCAAGCTGAAGGCAGACACTTAACTAACTGAGCCACCCAGGTGCCCCCTGTTGTGATATATTCTTTAAAAAATGTTTTTTACCAGTGGCAATTCCCAGTTACCCATAAATATCACATGCTTTATGTGGCAAAAATTAAATATATCCCACACATGGTAATAAATGCTTTTGCCCACAACCAACTAAGACTCCCCAAGACAAGCAATGAAGAAAAATGTCCATACCATTGTCTTCAGAAAAATCAGGTGGCAGGAGACCAATGTTTTTCAAATGGTTGGGTGTAGCTGCAGAAAGTGACATGATTTCCCCCACAGCTTCATGGAAGCCTTCATTAGCTCCATTTCTCAGCAGGAAGGGTTGTGCGGCATATGCCATGTCATACTGGATGTGTCCCATCTCGTGATGGGCTGTCAGGAAGTCATCCATCGTCACCTTTGTGCACATCTTGATCCTGCACAAAAACAGGCAAGATGGAAAACGAAGCTCAATGAATTTAATTTAATCATCACAGTAAGCGCAGTATAGGATTTCGGTAGCACAGATCATCGTTCCAAGATCTGTTCCCCGATGAATCTTGAGGGCTTACCTTTTATGTCCTAGAAACAGTACAAGGTACTCAAAATAAAGTGATGGGCGGGGCTGAATGCTATTGCTCGCAAACTAATAGAAAGATAAGCAGAGTCTTCTACTAGAAAAACCCTCGGGCAAGTACTCTGTCAGTGATCAGTAGACATGGCCTTGGGCTTAACAGTAAGTGAATGTAGGCACAGTCTCCTAGACGCACAGAGAAGGGCATACCTGAGAATGCAATGGTCCAGGCAACCCGGACCTTGATCAACATGTAGAAGTTTGCCAGGTAGATGGCAGGGAGGGGCAAGACGTTGACAGACGTTGACATTCCTGGAAGTGCTCCATGAGAAAGGCTTGAGAAAAGGGTGTAGCATTCAGGACACTGCAGGCAATTTGGTAGAGCCAAGATATGAGAAGTAGGAGGAGAAGGGGCTTGATATGTGGGAGTCATTAGCATGTAAGTCAGGGAGTAGAGGTGATGGCCCATGAAGCAGGTATAGAATGGCAAGGAAAGAGGGCCAAAAACAGAGCCCTAAGAGGTCCCAGTACAGATGGAGTGGAGAAAGATGATTCAGAGAAGATGGAGAGGGAGAGAGAAAGAGAGAGAGAGAGAGAGGTCAAAGAAGTCCAGAAGAGCACGACAATGCAGAAGCCAATGAAAAAAATGGCATTTCGAAGAAAACCTGTAAACACTGTCTAAGGCCGCAGTGGCCCAATGCGATAAGGACTGCACTTGGCAATGAGACTATGGTCCTGTTCAACTTGGCCAGAGCAGTTCCATTCCAGTGAATGCAGCCGGTGTATTTCAGTTGGTTCCCAAATTAATTTTCCTACCCCTCTGACCATGCCATCCCCCTGATAAATACCCTGTAAGTGTCCCCCAGTGCTCAAGAAGAAACTCAGTCTCCTTAATACAGCCCAGTAAGACCTGCTTTTCTAAGCCGGTTTTTCTCCATTCTTTTTTGAAACAATTCCAGGAAGGGCTGCTGTGTGTTCAGTGTCTACAGTACCCGAGATCCTGGGCTAGGAAACTTACGTACACTCCCTCATTTTTCAGCCTCACTCTAGTACTGGTGTCAGCAAAGTGTTTTGATAAATAAGGCTTTCTTGGAACATTTATTTACGTACGGTCCATGGCTGCTTTGATGCCACAAGGGCAGAACTGAGTCGTTGCAGCAGACAACGTTGCAGCAAAGCCTGAACTATCTACTATCTGACCCTTTCCAGAACAGGACTGTCAAGCCCCACTCTAGTGGGCGCTGCTGGGGGCCTACCCAGGCCAGCTCTCCCAGGCAGATCCACACATGCCCCATTCTGACTGAGTCATAGCGGTTAAAAGCCAACAGCTTCTTCCTTGTGCACTGCCTCTGGCTAAGTGAGAGGTGCCTCAACCAGGAGGTTACGTCCTCCCACTCTCTGGGGCAGTCGGCAGCTAGTGACTGACTAATGTCGGGGTACAAAAGGCCAGTCCTCTTTTCTCAAGGTGTGACCGACTATGGTGCAAATTGGGGTCCAGAGAGCCCCGTGGGATCAGGCTGAGGCCAAGTCTCCAGCAGAGGCCGCATCCTTACTTAACTCTTTCCCTGCCCACCCTGCTTCCCTCACTCCCTTTTGCCTGATGTCTGTCCCTCAATGAAGCGTTTGTACCAGAATCTTCTCCTCAAGCTGGGGAACCCAACCTAAGACACTCACAAACCTGCTACCTGGGAATTACTACTCCCCTTTGTAGATAAGGAAAATGAAACCCAAGAAGGTTAAATACCTTGTCCAGGCTGCCTAGTCATTAAGTGACACCCCTGGGATTCAAAAGCCTGTGCTCATTCTGCCATTTCACAGAACCTTCTTCACATGGCCTTTATTCTAGCCCAACTTGCTGGTTCTGGTACACAGTACCAGGTCCTGCCTCTCTGCATTGGATCCTGCTTTTCTCCCAGCCCAGTGACCTCATCCCAGTTCTGTCTATTCAAACCCTTCTCATCTTTCAAGCCTAATTCAAATGTCACCTGAAAAGCCCTGTCTGAGCCTACATCTTATTCCAAGTGTAGTCCGTTCTCTTCCAATTTTATAGAGTGTTCTCTGTGGTTCTCTTCTAACACGTACCACTTTCTCTCTTTTATCCCAGCTTACTTATTCACCTGTCCTGTCTCATTCACAAGAGGGAAACACGGAGGGGAGGAACGATGCCTGATTCACACACCCATCTTCCATAAATCTTAGCACCAAATCTTTCTCACGGGGACACCACCCTTCCCGTGACCAGATAAATCTAATGGGTGCATATTGTTTCAAATAAGGCAGACTGTCTAAAGTTCAAGTTAGGGCCTGCTGACAATCCCCTTTTCTTGGAAAAGCTCTGATGTGCTCTCATGGACTCCTAAGCCCTCGTTTAAGGAGAGTTCACACATCTCTTCTGTGGTCAGAGAAGCAGAGAAGAAATCCAAATCCGTCCTCGTCCTTGCCTCCATTGTCTCCCAGTTTAGTATCAGCTGTGTAAGGGTCACCCCCACTACCTGAAGTCATGCTTCCCTAGGTCCCAAGCTGTGGGGTGGCAGACCACTTTCCGGTTGTCGCCTGGCTCCATTAGCATGGAGTTTTCCCAGAACCCTTCGGTCATGTTGGGAAGGCCAACAGATACAAAGAATTTCTCAGCCTCCTCAAAAATCCTCCTTGCATCCCAGCTCTGAAAGAAAAAAAAAAAAAAAGAACAGCATTTCCTTCTAGCATTAAAATAACAGCATTCTTTCTGTTGGCTATGTACAGAGGCAGAACCTTTCTGGAAGGCACTTTGGCGACATGTACAGACATGTCAAGTTTTCAAAGCGTTCATACTCTTTGTCTCAGTAATCCTGTCTCTAGGGAACTAACCTAGGAAATTCTCAGAAGTTAAGTCAAAGAATTACATTTTAAATGGGTTTTTTGTTTATTATTTTTAAATATTGAAACATATTTGACATATCACACTGCATAAATTTAAGGTGCACAACAAGTAAAATGATTTTTTTTCATTCAAAACATATTTATTTACCTATTTGTGAATACTGACAGCATAAAGACTGCTTACTCAAAACAGGCTGAATTAAGTCACCAATTACATTTTGTAAGCAATTATATGTTTAGCTCGATCCCCAATGGTCATTTGTTAATAAAGTACAAAACTACCCATCATAATGCACAGTTTATAGAATCCTTAAGAGAGTTTCTTTAGTTTGGATGTTTAAAATAAAGTCAACAGTCAACTGTCTCCAGTCTTTCTACACAAATCGATTACTAGCCACTCTAAACATACAATGTATTTTTACTCTAAACACAAGTGGAGTAAACAGTGCACGAAAATGCAACCCTACAAATCATTGTACAACCTCTTAACAAAGGTTGTTCCGTGCCACATCACTATAAATGTTTTTCTTGGCTTTCAATATTTTTTTTTAAATTAAATTTTTTATTTATTTTCAGTGTAACATTATTCATTGTTTTTTCACCACACCCAGTGCTCCATGCAATCTGTGCCCTCCCTAATACCCACCACCTGGTTCCCCCACCCTCCCACCCCGCCCCTTCAAAACCCTCAGGTTGTTTTTCAGAGTCCATAGTCTCTCATGGTTCACCTCCCCTTCCAATTTCCCTCAACTCCCTTCTCCTCTCCATCTACCCTTGTCCTCTATAATATTTGTTATGCTCCACCAATAAGTGAAACCATATGATACTTGACTTTCTCTGTTTGACTTATTTCACTCAGCATAATCTCTTCCAGTCCTGTCCATGTTGCTACAAAAGTTGGGTATGTAAAATGATTTTTAATAGAGAAAAAAGTGGAAACCACGACCAGAATGGTTATATACATAAAGATGTCTTTGTGGAATGGAAAATCTAAATAAATTCAATTCATAAAGACTTTTTATTGATGTTTTTTATAATTTGATATTAAGTGAAAAGTAGAATATATAAGCCACTTATATAATGTGATATTAATGAGGAAACACACAAAAAATTAACAGTAGACTCTGAGATTATGTGTGATGTTTTTGTCTTAATCCTTTATATTTCAAGTAAACGCAAACAACAATGACTTTCTCTTTCCCAAAAAACTATTCAACTCAAGCCAACAATCCTTGACCAAGCTCCTTTAAGGAAGGAGGCCCTGGTGTTAGGCTTAGTGGGAGACACAAACAATAAGGGCAGACAAGTCACGGACTTTTGGAGCCCAAAAGGCCTGCGTGTGACCCAGTAGCCAATTAAATAGCTGGGCCTTGGCTTCATAGTCCATAAGGGAATCTCGAGTTTCAGAATGTTCTGGAACTGGAGAGGGGCAGCAGTCGGTGTCTGGCATCCAGCAAACTCTTCTGGGAGCTGATCAGGACTTCTTTGGAAATAAGGCCCTTGCGAGGCAAACTAACTTTGTACAACTGGGAGATAATTCATCAATCACTTCTCGTGACCCAGAGAACTTCCTCTGTTCTCAAAGACCAGGCAAGTCTGGTTTTTCTCCTCTATTGCCTCAGGGATATGAAACAGGATGTGAAACTGGGGATTTTTTTTTTTATTATTGCCCTTTAAAGGCAATATTGGTATTTGTAGGTATGGCATTCTCAAGCAGAAGGAATGTCTGGATACCAAAACAGCGTAGACCAGTAGGCACCATTAACATCTGTTAAATGCGAATGGAAAAATCCTGGAAATATTAGGAGTTCTGAAGTCAAACCTTAGTCGCCACTGATTGTCTTTGTGACTTTGGGCAAGACATTTACCCAGGCCTCAGTTTCCTCACCTACAACCCGGATCCATCCCCATCCCTGTCTGGACAGTCTCAGAAGTGTGTCATGAAAATGACCTTAGGAGAGTGGGTGCGTGTACCGACCCTGGAGACAGGTTGTGAAACCTGACCTCGCCCAGCTGTGGGAGTTTGGAGGCCCTTGTAGCTTCATGTTTTTATTCTGCTCTGGCCTTTTCCCAGGAGCATGTTATATATGTGAAGATGTTCACGGCATGGCTGCTTGCAGGTTTAAAACCGTTACCAAAGAAAAATCTAACGATGTGTAAATAGGAAAGGAAATCATGGTGCAACTCTCTGAAGACATTTTATACAGCCAAGAGATGTACGCCAATATGTTGTATCTGAAAAATGTAGACTATTAGCTGAAGAAAGAAAAATACATAATTATAACATGATTTCCCCATGGTAGGGTAAATTCAAACAATTATGCAAGGATGGTAGCAAAAAAGTAATTTAAAAATTGTTTTAAAGACTCCTACAATATTTTTAACAATAATGATTTTTTAAATATGCAAAAATCTTCTAATGATATTTTTTTTCTGTTCATAGAGACTACAGACTGATTACTTAGTGGCAACTAACTCTGGAAAGAGTAATGCCAACCAGTCGATAATTCCATACCTTACTGCTTAATGGAAAACCCAGGTCATCTCCATTTTTTAATATCACTCAGCAAGATCAACACCGTCCTTTTCAAGGTACTTGATGTCACTGACATTGTAAATTACTTTTCCATGAAAAGACAGTTACATAAAAAATACATTTATTATTTTTTAAAGATTTTATTTATTTGAGAGAGAGAGGGTGCATGTGCACCAGCGTGGGGAGGTCCAGAGGGTAAGGGAGTGGGAAGGGGAAAGAATCTCAGACTCCGTGCCGATCAAGGATCTGGGGCTCGATCTCACGACCCCGAGATCATGACCTGAGTTGAAACCAAGAGTCAGGTGCTTAACCGACTAAGTCACCCAGGCCCTCCCGAGAAATACATTTAAATTAACTTGACACTTTTTTATACACGTGATGTTATATGCAAAAGATAAGGAGAGAAAAATGGCAGAAAAAGAAATGAAGTTGAGGATTTAGATTTGGTTTTTAAGGCCTCTTCCTACCTGGTTCACCATTGCATCAGTGACATCTATGTTTGGTTTCTGTCCAAAGGGGACCATCAAAAGGTACAGGTTTGTCCAAAATCGACCCCACATATCGCCTATTTAAAAAAAAATTTTGTTAATACATAACAAAGGCAGAAGTAATTTCTGATTTTACACAGACCTGATTTTATGCAGTGCATAAATTAGGATCAGTAAATAGGTCATACAGTATTCTAGATTTAATCTAGTTTCTTTTCATTACCTCTTTTTCTGTTCTCTTATTTATAATTTTCAACACTCCCTTCTAACTATCTCCTCTAAAAGTTTAAAATGGCAGGAGACTATCCCTGTTTCTCCCATTTTGAATTACAATTCAAAGGCACTATTTATTAACTGTATGGAACATCATAGCTACTATAGACTAGAAACAGATTTATATAATCCACCATCCATGAAACAAAATATTGAAAATTATACTATTAGTAATTCCTAATATTGGACTCAAGAGATCATATGGGATCATCATCGAGGAAACTCTACTAACTAGTAACAAAGTTTCACCTTTATCAATATACTATAGTGATACACTTAATTGAGTAATTTTTCAAACATCTCAAACAAATGTGAAATTGGATTCCAAGGCCAGAGACCCTAAAAGGCAAGATGGATCTAGAAAAAGTCAATCTAATAACAAGACCAGAGTGTTAGCACCAAAGGAATGGTACAACATAACTACATGAAAAATATTCCAATAAACTCATGTTTTAAACATTAAAATTCAGTAGAGATAAGTATAAGGGCCTATGCTCAAATTTCATTTATTTATTTTTAAAGATTTTATTTATTTATTTGACAGAGAAAGACACAGCAAGAGAGGGAACACAAGCAGGGGGGGTGAGAGAGGAAGAAGCAGGCTCCCCGCTGAGCAGGGAGCCCGACTCAGGGCTCAATCCCAGGACCTTGGGATCATGATCTGAGTTGAAGGCAGTTGCTTAACAACTAAGCCACCCAGGCACCACTATTTTTAAAGATTTTATTTATTTATTTGAGAGAGAGAGAGAGCACAAGCAGGGGAGAGGGGCAGAGGGAGAAGAAGCAGCAGACTCACTACTGAGCAGGGAGCCCAATGTGGGACTCGATCCTAGGACCCTGGGATCATTATATGAGCCGAAGGCAGACACTTAACTGACTGAGCCATCCAGGTGCCCCTCTACTTAAGTTTTAAAGAAAGATGTATCCACTATAAAAATACGTGATAAGTGACTTTGAGCTGAAACATAGTCTACGTGTAAAAGCCCAAAAGGGGCCCAGCAGTGTGACATGGCTTCCAAAACACAAATGTGATCTTAAGGTAAATAAATAGAATTAAGAAAAAGCAAAAAAAAAAAAAAAGAAACTATTTATGAAGACCTCTGTTGTACCTGTAATAAATATATAGAAAAAGCAAAAAAAAAAAAAAAAGAATTATAGTCTCTAGAACAAAGGAAGGCATGGTACCATTTTTACTCCATATTGGCCAAACCTCAGCTGGAGCAATTGTTCAGTTCTGAGCATGATATGTGAAGAGAGACATCAACAAGGCCTAGCTTGTCCAAAGGAGAACAATTAGAAAATTGAGATTTCAAAGAATGGCTAAAAATCTGTGTAGGATATTTCACTGAAAAGAAGCAAAGAGTGTATACATGATGGTAACAATAATACCCTCTAAAATATATTGATTACATACTCTTGGGCCAGGTACTATGCTGTGCCTTATACGATGGTTTTTTAAAAGATCCAGAAGGCCATCTTATAGAAGCAGAATGGACATATTCCAAGGAAACTCATATCATGGAACTAGATATAATGAATGCAAGGCATTAGAGGGGTGTTGATTCAGTCCCACGTAAGGCAGAACTTGCTTATAATTGGTGCCACGTAGCACTAGATTAGTCTACCTTGGAAGGAAGAAAGAGCCACGTCACACCAGATAGGGTTAAGCAGAAATTGAATTATGGAAGAATGCCTACCAAAGACATTGTAGAGAGTATTTATATATTGCCTTAAAGTAAAAGTCTCCACAGGCCCTTTGTCTATATTCTCTTCTGCTGCGAGAGAGCTTTGGCTCTTGAACAGAATTAGTCACCAGCAACTTAGCTTGGTAGGAATGCTATATATGCATGACATGAACTTTTCAAACACATATATCTTATTTGGCTTCAGTTAGGGAGTGACAGAGGGGAAGGAAGGATGGCCACTCTCTAGAAGGGAATTAGGAGATTCAATACAGGGCCTCAGGTCTTTCATGGTCTACAGAGGCTCTGTGGCGGAATAGAAAGTTCTTGGAAGATTGAGTCTCCTCTTAAGCTGGGCATTTTTCTTCATGGCAAAGACTTCATTCGTAACCCATACAGTTCCAAAGCACATACTTTGCAGTGAAAGTAATTGGTGCAGTTTAGAATAAACTTATGAAATGTTCACTCAAACTATACCGTAATTCTAGAAAGCCTTTCTCTCCTCCCTGACCACCCCCAGCCTACCAAGCTTTATTCCTCTGATAATATAATACTAAAATGCCAAACTCCACCTCAAAAGCTTAGCCAATCAACTTAAATTATAAAACTTACTTTCCCCATTTCCACTCTCATTTGAACTTGGAGTTCTTTCTCTAGTTATCTTAAATAAACCCTTATCCTTTGGACTGTGGCCAACATAATAACTCTTTATGTATAAAATGAAATAATGCATTAGAGAATAATTTTAAATGCCTTTTATGTTGAAGAAAATCTTTGCAAAATGATATTTCGATAATGTTACCAATTACATTCACAAAATTTTCTGAAAGTTTTATGTTGGGCCTCATTAAAAAAAAAAAAAAAAACTTTATTGGTAGAAATTGCAGAGAACAAAAAAAAAGAAAAAGAAATAGCAGAGAACAAAAAGTACACAAAGAGTTCCTGGAGTTTCTCACCAAGCAAATGGGCTGGGAGGCATCCAGTTGGGCTGATACGGGAAGGGTAGGTGTCCATCAACTTTGCCCTCACATAAGCATGAAGATGTTCATACAGTGGTTTAATCTGAAAAGCCCAGGAAGAAAATTTAAGACCAAGAATAGTCTACTCCAATTTCCAATCACCAAAACTAAAGATAGAAGCCTCTTCAGACAAGTAGAATTTCCCTAAATTCTAATTTCTTGTCCTCTCAAATACACTGGAGAGTTTGAAAGGATCTCTTCTTCCCAGATATTAATGATGACTAGCTTCACGGCATCGAGCAATTAACACACCTGGGAGGAATACAGGTCCTCAAATGAAAGCGGGTGCAAAAAATATTCCTTTTTAAGATGTTACCTACTTCCTTTGTTTTTAAATTGAAGTACATTTAAATCTGATAAAATTCACCCATTTTTAAATGTACAGTTTCATGAGTTTTAGTAAATGTATACTGTTGGGCAGCCTTCACTAGTACGCACTTTTAGAATATTTCCATTATCCCCAAAACTTTTCTTGTCCCCATTTGCAGTCAATTCTAGTCCCACCCCCAGCCCCAGGTCATCACTGAACTGATTTCTGTCACCATAGTTTTGTCTATCCTGGAAATTTCATATAAATGAAATCATAAAGTCTGTGACATTTTGTGTCTGGCTTCTTTCACGCACCATGATTTGTAGGTTCATCCATGTTACTGCATGTATCAGTAGCTCCTTCTTTTTATTACTGAGTAGTGTTTCATTGTATGAATACATCCGAGTTTGCTTCATTTAGTATCTCATGGATACAGCTCAACAGCTAAAGGGCAACTAGGTTGTTCCCAGTTTGGGACTATTACGAGTGATGCTTCTATGACATTCACGTGTGAGTCTTTGTATGGATCTTTATGTTCATTTCTCTCATAGAGACACCTCAGAGTGGAATACTTTAGTCATATGGTAAGTGCATGTTTAAAATCTTTTCAAGCTCTAATATTCCATAACTCTGAAGCCTGGGAATGGCCGATGAGCGTGTTAAGAAGAAGCCAGAATGCCTTTGGTCATTGTCCCTTCTTCCCGCGCTCTGCCCTACGTCTGTCTCTGTGTATGGTTCCTTGGATACCTGTGTGAAGGTGTGTTCCACATCTTCAATCAGCTGGTTGCGGCTGTAGTTATAGCCGTCTGCCCACTCCTCTTCATAGTCTCCTCTCCAATAATCCCCATAGTCCTCATAATCTGTTTTTTTAAAAAAAAGAAGGAAGAGAACATAAGGGAAAGAAAGAGATGAAGCACTGTATACATGGATTAACCTTGCTGGGAGGTTAAAAAAAATCCAAAGATCTGTCCTATTTTTACTGCCTCTCTAAGTAATAACTCAAAGGGATGGAACGAGTAACACTAGCTGGTGTCTGTCAAGCACTTGCTCTCTGCTAGAAATTTGAAGGCTTTACCTCATCTAATAAGTACAAAAGCCCTACCATATTGACATCATGGAAGTCATGCAGATTAGCAGGCTGTTCTTAGATGGGGGAATCATTTGTCCAGGATCACCCAACTCATAAGAGGCAAAGGCATGTTACGAGTCCCATAACCCTCAGTCTCTACCCTCTCCGTATTTGAGTTTGTATTTTTGGCTTTAAAACATGTGACTGGATTTGTGTTTTTAAATTCGCCTTTTGTTCAGGGACTTGTATTTTCACATCTAACTCAACTCATCTTAGACCTTGCCACAGTGAGCCTGTGTGTGTTTGTAAATTACGCGTCTGCATGGAGCATCTCTCTGGGCTTCACGTAGCATCTCAGCATCGGGAGACACAAGCTTGTGTTGGGATATTAGCCAATAACGTTTGCAAATGTGTTCTGATAATTTTTACTTTTACATGCATATTGACAATGGATGATCAGAAGGAAGAGAGAAAGAACTCTTTGGATGGAAGGATGTGGTGATGAGCTACTGTCTCCAGCTTGCCCATCGCTTGATGGTATCAGTTTAAGTGGCAGTGGGAGACATTTAGAAACGACAGATTAAAAAAAAAAAATGCTTCTTTACTCAACCCCAGGGGGCAGTGAATCACCAAAGCATGAAGTTACTCATAACGCCATAGCTTCAGCTCATTATTCAGGCAGGAGAATAAGTTAGGAGATATGGAAATTCTGCCCCATGTTAAGAGTTTTAGGACTATACACGATCTGAGTTATAATTACAACTGCAGAACAGAATGGAGTTCCAGCCTAAATTAATCCGATTTTTGTTTTCTTTCCGGGACACCACCCTAAGTTAAACACACAAATGGCTTTCGAGAATGAACTGTGGCCAGATAGGATTTTAGGGGAGCGACATTGTCTCTGTCTCCCATCCTATCTGAGAAATAGAATCCCTAATCAATCTCCAGGCTATCTCCGGTTCCTGATACTTTCCTGGGCAACTGACCTGTTTGATGCCCTGTAGTTCAGTCTCATTTCTGAGTTCTCTAAATTGTAGAATGTCAGCACACCTTACTCCCTAGTAGTTTCTTCTTTGAGACACATAACCCGAATTTGTTCAGCAGATGAACATTAATTTAGGGACACGTCTTCTACCAAAGGGAAGCCTTGGTAACTTATGAGAAATAGCCCACAGCCCCAGAGCGGGCTGCAGGACCTCTACAGGCTGGCGGACTTACTGTTGGCTCTTGCCATCTCATTTTTCAGGGCCACATACTCTTCATATAATGGCCTCAGCTGCTTGCCGACCTCAGACCTCCAGCCTTCCCAGGCCCAGAGCCTCTCATTGTAGTCTTTGCTGTTTTCCATTATGTCATCCAAACCTGTCATTGCAAAGCACCCAATAGGAAATAAACATGAATTTATAATATTTTTATTTGCAATTATATGAGCTTTAAAGAATTAAAAGTAAGGCTAGCAGACATCGAAGGCATAAGGTTATTCAAGGAAATCTCACAATATATCAATTGCTTCGTCCTTGTTATAGTTTCAAAATATTTCTGCAGAGAAAATAAACCTTTGAAATCACTTAGCTGCAAACTTAATTAAACTCCTTGGAATGTGACAGAATTTACCATGAAGTTTGGTTAAAAGTTAAAAGTTAATCTATGTGTTAAAATACCTGTTTGGAATCTTACCTAATCTTTGCATTATCCATTTGAAAGGCACCATGTTATCAGCCAGTGTCACTCTCAGTTTTAAAACTTAGAGTAAAAAGGGGTGCCTGGCTCAGTCAGTTAAGCATTAAACGTCCACCTCTTGATTTCGGCTCAGGTCATAATTTCGGGGTCATGGGCTCGAGCCCCATGCAGGGCTCTGAGCTGAACACGGAGTCTGCTTGAGACTGTCCCTGTCCCCCAACCCTCATGCACAGGTATATCCTCTCTCTATCTCTCTCCCTCAAATAAGCAAACAAACAAATAAATTTTAAAAATTTAAAACTTAGAGGAAAGAAGTAAAATTTCATAATCCTTGCTCAAAATTAATAACTTACCTGGTTCAAGTAATAAACACTCCTGTGGATTATTTGGTTTACAAGCTTTTCCAGTACTGTAGATAGTGCTCATGGTATTTAGGATTGTGTTCAGCTGCAAATTAAATATAATAAACAATGTTTAAACTGATAAATGTGCTAAGGCAAATATGTCCTTTAGACCATGTGATTTTTTATGCCTCAAAATACAGCAGCTCACATCGTCGCCAAGTATTCTCCTTCATGTGGGGTAGGAATATCTCTGTTAAATTCCCCCACCAACTAACATGGAAGCTTAGATAGAAACACATAATAAATACACGTGGAGTGACTGAAATAAACAGATTTACCGGAGTTCCGGGGACGCTGCTCAGGTACACATGGGCAGACATGGGCATTTGTTTCATTCAGCAATCTTTGAGTACACATTTACTGAACATCTACTGTGGCCTACACTCGTATAACTGACACGAACACGTCACTGGTCCTCAAGGACCCCACAGTCATGGGACAGTGAGGCAGCCATGAAATCCATAATGACATAACCAAGTGACAAGTGGTGTAACTGTCATGAAAATGATGTGGCAGTCTGGTGGGGAGTGGATAAATGGATAACTTGGAGATTAAGGGACGGCTTCAGAGATGAGGGGACATCAGCGCAGTGTCTTGGAAGAGAAGTAGGAATTGGTCCAGTAGGAAAAGGAGATAGAAGGCAGAGCCTAAAAGATGGATGGAGGTTGGGAAAGAGCAGGCATTTTCCAGAAGTGATGACACCTTAAAGGAAACTGGCTGACTGATGGAAACGGGGGATGTATGGATGGAGAGGTTAGCGGGGGCCAGGTCGTGAGGGATCATCTGTGCTACACTAAAGAGTTTGAGCTTTACCCTGTAGGTAAGGGAGAGTAAAGGTAATAGGGTTAAGCAGTGCTACTCAAAGTATGGTCTGTGGACCAGAGCAAGACAGTAAATGGTTTGTTTCTATTCTGTGATAAGTACAGGAATCAAGAGAATAAATTTTTTTAAAGAGAATAAATGTTTATAAACTTTTAAGAACCATTTGATATTTCCATGACACCTAGGCATGAGAGCAATGAAGTTAACCAAGTATTGATCTGCAATGGATTGGTAATAAAAGAAGAAAGGGAGTAAGAGAGGGAGAAAAGAGAAGGGGAGGGGAGGGGAGGGGAGGGAAGGAATTGGTTCTCTTCCACATTTGATTTCAGAAGCTCTGGACGAAAGGCTCTGTTTCCCTTCTCCTATTTCCCTCTTCCATTATTCTTTCACTCTGCTACAAGAATCATTATTCTAAAACATGAAATAGATCCCATGCTTAAAACTTCAACAAGGTCCCATAGTCCAAAGGAATCAATCCAAATTCCTTACCATGACTCCTTACGGTCTCTTGGTCTACCTGCTTTTTCAATCTCCCCTCTTTCCTCTCCATTGAACTCATGCATCCTTGAGTCTCCTGTCTTCCCAAACACTCCAAGCTTTTACAGGCATTTCAGTGGTTTTCAACTTTGGCTGCACATTAGAATTACCTGGGATCTTATAAAAATACAGGATCTAGGTTCTATCTAGCTGTCTAGACTGTAAAATACTAACAAGCAAGGTTTCATGTGGTGTCTTTATGAAAAACATGGGGAAGCATGGAGTAGATAAGATAAAGTGGATTAATAACAAGTTGGATAATTGAATCCAAAGAATGTGGAATAACAAATATCGACTTGTAGGAAGATATGTGCCATATGGTTTTATCTTTGTCCTTATCATGAATTTTTTTCTTTTTATAGACAGAGCTTATGACAGAGTTCCAGAGGACAAGCAACTGAGAAAGAAGACTTTGATATTAAAAAGTCAAATATTTTAGATAAAAATGTTTTAGTAGGTTAGATCAGGGGTCTGTAAACTATGATCTGCAGACCAAATACCGTCTGCTGCCTGCTTTTGTAAAGTTTTATCAGAACACAGCCACACTCATTTGTTTATGTATTAGCTATGCTGATTTCCTGCTGCAACAGCAGAGTTGACTCATTGTGACAGACAATATATGGCCCACAAAACCCAAGATATTTACTATCTTTCCTTCTACAGAAAAAAAAATTTGCTGGCTCCCAGGCTAGAGAGATGGGATGAGAGATGTTATTTAAACAGGGCAAATATAGGCTTCCTTACATTTGAACAAACTACCTATTTAAAAATAGAATCTTGAAAGCTATTATTTTAGAACAACATCAGAAGAAGAGATCTGGAGAACTTCATCGACAGTGATGCTGATATGAGCCAACATGGAATCTGTCAAAAAACCCAACCCAAACTATAAAAACCTAGTATTGTCCTAGACTATCTTAACAGATGTAGGGCACAGGGTGAAGAATGTTATATTCCTGCTCACCTTCATGCAGACTGGAACCAACTCAGAGTGTGGTGTTTAGTTCAAGGTTACTGACAAAATGAAGACAGCAGCTAGGACTGGTTAGGAAACTTGAAACCATTGTATAGAAGGAAATTGACAGAGTGAATTTAATCTAGTTAGCCTAGATTTAAAGAAAAAAAAGGACTCAACTAGTTTAAAAAAAAAAATAGCTGGGGCACCTGGGTAGCTCAGTCGGTTGAGCGTCTGTCTGCCTTTGGCTCAGGTCATGATCCCAGTGTCCTGGGATCAAGTCCCACATCGGTCCCCTTGCTCAGTGGGGAGCCTGCTTCTCCCTCTGCCTGTGCTCCCCCTGCTTGTGCTCTCTCTCTCTCTCTCAAAGAAATAAAATCTTTTTTTAAAAATAGGTACCTTCATTTATTTAAAAACTATTTTAGGAAAGAGCAATTTAGATCCAGGAGACAGAACAAAGTGGAGGTAAAGCACTTAATGCTCGATGGAGGGAGTATCTCCCTCAATGAGGGGGACTCACATATGGAATGGATGTCTTAGAAAGAGACAAATCACCCACCCCTAAAGCAGTTTGGTTGAGGTTCTTGGCCACTTTTTAAAGACGTTACAGAGAAGAGTCAAGAATGAAAGGGGAAGTGTCCATCAACAGATGAATGGATAAAGAAGATGTGGTATATATACACAATGGAATACTATGCAGCCATCAAAAGACATGAAATCTTGCCATTTGCGACGACGTGGATGGAACTAGAGGGTATCATGCTTAGCGAAATAAGTCAATCGGAGAAAGACAACTATCATATGATCTCTTTGATATGAGGAAGTGGAGATGCAAGGTGGGGGAGGGGTTGGGGGGAGGTAGGAAAAGAAAAAATGAAAAGATGGAATTGGGAGGGAGACAAACCATAAAAGACTCAATCTCAAGAAACAGACTGAGGGTTGCTGGGGGGAGGGGGGACGGGAGAGGGTGGTGGGGAAATGGACATTGGGGAGGGTATGTGCTATGATGAGTGCTGTGAAATGTGTAAACCTGGCGATTCACAGACCTGTACCCCTGGGGATAAAAATACATTATATGTTTATTAAAATAAAAAAATTAAAAAAAAAGAATGAAAGGGGAAGGAATTGAACCACTTACAGGACTCCTTCAGCTTGGCATTATTAACATTTCGGACCACTTAATTTTTTGTCATTGGGAGTTCTCTTGTGCATTGCAGAATGGTTAGCAGCATCCCTGGCCTCTACCCACTAGATGCTAATAGCTGGCCCCCTCCCCCAGTTATACAACCAAAAATGTCTCCACATATCATCAAATGTCCCTGGGGGTCCAAATCACCCCTGGCTGAGCACGACTGACATAGACTAAGCATATCCTTCAGGCTGCCTGGTCCTCAGGAACGTGACTTCTGTATACAGCATGCGTATACAACACCGTGCCCAGACAACCAGTTTAACTCTGTGTCCTAACATAATTATTACCCGTGACTTCTTCCACTTGCAAAAGGATTCCAGTTTGGATGACAAATTTTGTGGTCACCCTACCTAGGCACAGAGCTCTTTCTAATGCCAGCATCACTGTCTTTGCAGATAAAGGAAGAAGCCATGGGGATATTAATGTTTAATGTTTCCCAAATATTTCAGCTCTTGGGGTCAGTGCTAGAATGTTCACATACTCGTTCGCGCTTGTCTGCTGAGAGCACTGATGACCCACTCTGCTGAAGGGCCCGCAACTGACGCTTGTTTATAGGATCCTGTATTTCTTCTAGTGGGTAGGTTTTGGCCTGCTGGGACTGTTCTTCATAAAAGGCAGACCACTTGGCCCCAGCAATATTCTGAAATGACAAAAAATAAAGTTGAAGTCAGAATGGCACTGCTTGAACAGAGAGAACAGAAGATACTGTCCAAAAAACATCTGGTGGAAAATCTAATATTTCCTCAGTGGTTTAGTTCTCTACTTTGCTGAAGGTCAAGGCTTAGGTCATGAGTGACCAAGCCATTCTTGGTCACTCTCTCTTTCTGGCCCAGTGCCTAGTTTTCCCAAGGGTCCTAAACCCTGAACTGGAAATGAATTCTCACAGATAATTTACACTGTGGGTCCCTGGAATTTATGGCCTTAGCACTGTGACATGGGTCCCTGGAATTTATGCCTTAGCATTGTGAGTTAATCAAGGATTTAAGGATGAATGCTCCAAAGGGGGGGCCCAGTAAAGTTCAGAGCAAACTTAATGGGAACACAGCCCCTCGTGACAATGGGAACCACAAGAAATGAGAAACAGTTTGCAGTGAGCTCCATGGTGCCATGACTTACCAGAGAGTCTGATCTTAACTTAACATTCCCCAAAGAAGGTTGCCCAGAATATGGCCATTTGGTAGCCACAGTGATTTTCTAACACAAAAGAAACCAACAAGCAGGTGATGATGCCAGAACTCACTTCCCCCCCAACTTGAACATCGGTATAGGCAAGTGGACTTCTCCAGACTCTTCTAGTATAATCTTTTCTCAATGTATAAACTCATTTTCATTTACCAAAGATGAAAATGAGCAATTACTTTGTACGTTGTATTTCTCTAGACTACATAAAAGAGGTAGCATATAAGACAAGTCAGATCTCCATTCTTGAAGTGACATACCTCTAACTAGCTGTGTGACTTTAGGCAAATTACTTACCTTCTCTGAGCCAGTTACCTTATCTGTAAAATGAGAGTAATAGCAGGACTTACCTCAAAGAGTTGATGTAAGGATGAGAAGAATTAAATAATAAAATGTTTATCACAGTATCTAACACAAACTAAACATTTTAAGAGTTAGCCATTTTATAACTTATAGAAAAAAGTACTTTGTCCTTAAGTTACTACAGTTTTATCAGAAAGATAAGGTATGCAGCATGAATGTTTCATTAATGAAATATAACAGCGTATGATCATGTATTAACTTGCAGTGGCCAAGCAGTTTCTGCTATAGGAAAAGAAAGACTCATGTAGGCAACTAGATTTGGCCAAGCACTCATGGAGAAGACCCTAAAGTAGGTAGGATTTGGGTGGATGTAGAGTACTTTGCAGAATAATTTACTTCATTTGATCTTCCTACTCGCATGAGATAGAAAGTCATTCTGTCTCCATTATTCATAAGTACATAAAGAGGCTGAGAGCGGTAAATAGTGGTTATGGCCATCAGCTGACAGCATCTGGATCCTGGCTCCTGCGGTACACAACCTCTGAGGTGGATCCCATGGTCCTCACCTCTCAGTGGTACACAGTGGTGTGACTTCCTTCCCCTTAAAGGTGAGCAGGAGCTATGATTTGCTTCTAACCAGTAGCATGCATCCAAGGTGACATCATGTACCTATCTATGTTATATAAGATTCTAATTTTTATCTTGCTAAAACTCTGTCTCCCTTGCTGACTCTGACGTAGCAAGATGCCATGTTGTGAACAACCCCGTGGAACGGGCCATGTGTGGCGGAACTGAGGATGGCCTCTGCCTGATATCCTGTAAGAAACTAAGGACCTCAGTTCCGCAGCACCCAAGGATCTGAAGGCTTACCACTAACCACATTAGCTTGGAAGTGGATTCATCCCCAGTCAGACCTCAGCTGAGACCACGGCACTAGCCAGGACCTTGATGACAACCTTAGGAGACTCAGAAATGGAAGATGCAGGTAAGCGATGCCTGGACTCCTGACCCACAGAAGGTGTGGGATGAAAAATGTGTGTTATTTTAAGCTGCTAAGCTTGTGGTAATTTTTAACAAAATAAATAATTAGTTCCAATCCCAAAGGCAGGACTTCGGGCACAACTGCATTTTCCAGGCCAAAGAATTTGACTATTATCCTTTGAATACTAGGGAATCACTTAGGGGCTCCAAGCAGGCACAGGACATGATGGGAATGGTGTGTGGACACGACAACAATGGAATCAGACAAGAGATGAAAATAATGGCAGTAAAAATGGAAAATGATTTCTCTCTTTATTGAGTACATATAACCCCTCAGGAACTACTTCTCAATTAATCTTCACAAGCAATCTTGTGAGGTAGTTGTGACAGTCTCCATTCATAAATGAGGAAACTGAGGCACAGGGTCCAGTAGGTCACACAGCTAGTGATTCGAAAGGACCAGCGTGCCATCCCAGATAGGTTTACCTCCAAAGCGAACACTTTTCACCATTGACTCATTGACTGTAGATGGTATTCAACGCATTGTGTTCTCTGTAACACATGAGTGGGAAGTAGCGAGCTATGGAAAGAAGAGTTTGGTCTATGGCACGGACTCATCTGTCAATTCACAACTTACCTCTAAATCCCTATCCTTCTTCACCCAGTCCCAGGGTGATTCACTGTCAAGCAAAAGTTCTGGTAAAACTTTGAAACCAAATTATAGCAATAATTTTGTTCTCAGTCTCCTCTGGAAACAATTCACAATCCCCAAAAGGGCCCAGTCTTAGACGTTTTTTCATTATACAACATAGAGTTACTTTGAAGACACCAGTTTTATTTTATTTATCACTACCATAAAAGTGTTATACTTTAAATCCCCCCCCCTAAAATTACATAATGTTGCCTTGAATTCCAACCCCCTGGGACATACTGTTCCATCCCAAGCTACTCTTTTTTCCAGAGCTCTCGGGACCTGAACTAGTTTTTTGTTCATTTTTTGCCTCAATATTCCTGCAGCATGCTAGTACTGGAATTCAATTTCCACACCTGTTAAGTAACTCAGGGGTAAAACCTGAGTCTGATCAAATCTATAGATCAGGGCTCTGCCCACCATCTGATTTTGTAAATAAAGTTTAATTGCAACATAATCGCACTCACTGACGTATTGTCTATGGTTGTTTTCGCGTTACAATGGCAGAGTTGAACAAAGGTCATAGGACCCACAAAGCCTGAGATACTTACTATCTGACCTTTTACAGAAAAATTGCTCTGCCCTCTGCCCTAGATCTATACATTTACAGGAAATGCAGGCGACAAAAGAGCATGTTAAGCAACATTTAGGGGGCACAATCAGCAAGTCCAGAAAGTGTGAGTTTGTACAGCACCCAAAGTTTAATTCTTAGGCAAATAAATTGCAAAAAAGAAAAAAAAGTGAGGGAGGGACTCTGTAGATTAAAAGAGAGCTAAAGTACATCCTTCAAAATGATTGGAAGGAGAGGCCCTTGTTAGATCTTGATTCAAACAAAACAGCTGAAATTGAAAAAGAAATAAAATGAGACAGTAGGGTGCATTTGAATGATGACCAGATAATTGACGATACTGAGGAGTTATTGTTAAGTTTTCAGCATGGTACTGTTATTAAGGTTGTTTTAAAAAATACTTTGAGAGCTACAAGATGAAATACACACATAAAACTATATCATGTTTTGGATTTCCTTCAAAATAATCCAGTAAGTGTGGGGTTGGGTAGAAAAAAAAAAAAAGACTGGCCAAAGTGTTAATAATTTGTAAACTGGGCAATGGGTATGAGGAGATTCAATGTACTCATCTCTCTTCTTTCATTCATGCTTGAAAATTTTTACGATAAAAAATAAAGAAAAATCCTAAGACGGAATACTATTTGGCAACCAAAAGGGATGAAGTAATGCTACATGCTGCACCATGCACAGTGAAAGAAGCCAGTCACAAGAGACCATGTGTTGTACGATTCTGTTTATATGAAATGTTCAAAATAGGCAAACCTATGGAGACAGAAAGTAGCCTGGTGGTTGCTTAGGGCTAGGAGCTGGGAGGAAGAGTGATAACTGACAGGCATGTGGTTTCTTTCTGGAGTGATGAAAATGTTCTAAAATTAGATGGTGGCGAAGGTTGTACAATTCTGTAAATATACTAAAAAGCACGAATCACACACTTTGAATTGAAGTTTATGGTGCATAAATTATATCTCAGTAAAGCTGTCATTAAAAGCTCTCTATCGTAAAAGCAAAGAAAAGAAACCTCACCTTATCGCCCAGGTCCTATAACTAGATCTGAAACTTAAGGAAGTTGCGCCAAACCAAACGAGTTAGCCAAAATTACCCCCACGCTCTTTTAGCCAGGTGCCTGGCGTGCACCAGGCAGCAGCAGCCAGCAGCAACCGCTCCTGACCACCGGACCGCCCTCCCTCGGCGTCGCCGGGGGTCACCTGCTTCCTTTTTGCATTCTAATAATTTCACTTTCCTTTCAAGGGTCCATGCTTTCTGCAGCTTGGCCACACTTCATGATTTATGCCCTTTCCTCTCTGGCCTTGGCTCTCATCAGCCACTGCAATTCAAAAGTAATAACCTTCAATGATCAGAGAAGCTATCAACAACCATCGCTCTATCTCCTTCCGTAACGTGCCTTCTCAGCAGAGGGCGCTCAGCAGAACTGTTACCTGTCTCTTCGGCAGCTAGAACTCCCTCCCATGCTCAGAACAATAGGACTGGGCTGTTCTCCCAGGCTCACAAGCGTCGAGCACCACTCTGGGGGCTCCGGGTATGAATTCGGGATTCACGGCCACCCTCCAAGGCAGACAGGAGCGGGATGCTCTTCTACACAAGTCACAGGTGAGCTCCTGAAGGTGCAGAGACATTAACTGACCCGCTGAAGCTCACCCAGCTGGAAAGTGCCAGGGCCGGGATCTGAACCTCGGCAGTCTGGCTCCAGAGTCCTCAGGCATGAAGCCGGTACACCTTCCCCAGCACCTACAGGACCATCCAGCTGAGAATGAAAGCCTATACACGGTGCACTTTAGGCACCTCCAAGAGAGATCAAATAAAAAGCGAGGGAAAGGCAACAATAAAGAGAGGGAGAGAGGTAAGACCAAAATAGGAGACAAGAAACAAATGACCTCCTATGACAACACAGGGCTGTCAAAATCTCCAGGATTTCCTTGAGCGTTAGAAAAATGGCAAACCTTCTCTTGGGGAATTTCAAATGAGGTGGTATGTCTCAGTATGACCTGTCCCGTGAGTGGCAGTAATGTAAACATGCAACCTACTCAGCATTTGAAAAAATATCTGAACTACATTTTTGAAGGAATGTATTGCCGTACAAGTGATACAACATCTTTTCTAAAATAATGTTGCTCAATTTCCAGCCCCAATGTGTACGGACAACTGCTTTGCAATCGGTGAGAGAAGAAATTCCTAAATCCTCGCACTTGTCAAAGCATCTTGCTTTGTCAGAGCGTTCTGAGATTTGTCAAAACTGGCTTGATTATGGTTTTTCTGCAAGGGCTCTGGATGGATTCTGTGACCTTTGGAAGTCCCTTAGAGCTCCGTGACAATGAAGGAAGGAATTCCCAAATCCAGTCTCCAGACCCATGGTTACTTTAATTACTAGCTAGCTTTTTCACTAAGCCTCGAATTGCATTTTCCAGTTAATATATTATTTTAGAGAGTCTTCAGATATTCCTGTTGACATTGTAGGCTTGGGAAAATTATTAACTCAATAACTTATGGCATTTCCGTGAAATGCTTTGAAACCCTGATTATGATGAGAATTATGGTGGTAACTTTATAAAGCATGTTCACTTGTTTCTAAGAATCTGGACTGAGACCAGTGAATTATTTTGTAACAGCTTCCAAATGAGCCCTGGGGTCAATTAAGTTTAGTCATCTGGGACTCCAGAATCAGAAATACTGAGGCGAACATCCAATCTCACAACTCAGAGCATTTCTTGGCTTTCCCTTTTCAGTAGCACAGGCAGTAATCTAACCTTTAAGAAGCAACAAATACCCCTACGTAGCCACGAAAACTCACCATCTTTTGGATATTCTCTTCGGTAATATTGGTGTTATAATTCCAAGAAGCAAGTGAATTTTGATAAGACAGCTCTTCGGCTTCATGGTTAAACTTCTCCAAAAATGTCTTGGCCAGATCCTCAGTGGTGGACTGAGCAGCAGTTAGAGCAGCGAGGCTGAGAAGGAGCCAGGAAGAGCCTAACATCCTTCCCTATGCACCAAGATCCCATCCACTGAACAACTTTCCCTAGAGTAAAACCTCTTCATGAGTTTTTCTCTCTCATCAGCCTTTGAACTTGGGTTGGGCACTGAGCAGGAAAGATGGGAAAAAAAAAAAAGAAGAAGAAGAAGAAGTAGTAGTAGTAGTAATAGAAGAAGAAACAGTAAACAGTCTGCTGAACCACTATAAATTTCACCCTGGAGAGGACAGATATGTAAACAGATTTTAGAATGATTTTATAAAGTAAATCAAATAAACAAATGTTATTCATTAATCCTAGAGAATTATAGTTCTCCTAGTATTTTATGGCCAGATCAGAACTTGCACATTTGGTTAATATGTTCCTAAAAAAGCTGTTAAAGATACACTAAAGGTGTTATAATTTTACAGGGACCAAAGAAGTCTAGATTTAGGAATCGCGGTGGTAGTAGTGGTACTGACATGTTTTCCAGACAGGATTTCATTGACAGTCAGTTACCTCTCCTTTTTTTTTTTTTTAATTTCAAGCTCATATTCCCAGACAGTGTCTCTCTACTTGGGTAACGTTTTCCCTTCATAAATAAACTGCTTTGCCCTTGTCTTTACGGAATTCTTTTTTTTTTCTGATAAATTTTACCTTCCAAGGCCATTTTTTTAAAGTATAAGACTACCCTCCACTCCACTCCACAGGTTAACTCACCTGATCTGGCTTGGGTGAGCTTAAGAAGGCTCCCTTTCTGCTTCCCGGATGACCATGTTGAACAGTGGTTCTACGGCCGACTTCACCATGTGCCTCCTTCCCTTTCACTTACCTGTTCTAAACTCAGTTGATGTCCCAGGGAAATTAAAATGACTCTGCATGGTATGAAATTCAAAGAGTGTCCATGTCACACTCTGGGCATCCAAAACCATGGGATCATGGCAACACAGAATTTGAAGAGACTTCGGTGATTACCCTGTAGAGTCCCAGGAGCTGGATCAGTGTCCTCGTTCCCAGGGTGCAGGTGTATCAGAGATAAAAGAGACGAGCCACTTTAAATGGCAGCACTCGGGCCAGCTTGGCGGTGATTATGAAACCTTCACACAGGGGAAATATTTCTTCACCTAGAAAAACAAGTCTTCCAGGTCCAGGTGCAGTAACCAAGCCTTTAAAAAAAAAAAAAAAAGGTTTCACGACTTTCCCTTATTCCACAGTTGTTAAATTAGTGCTATTATAGAACAGGAAAAAATAATTCTAAGTAACTGTTCAAGGCGCTTTGCATTATAATATCTCATTTAAGCGTCACCGCAAACCTAGAGGTAAATTTTTTTTAAAAAAGAGATTTATTTATTTCAGAGAGTGAGAGAGAGCACAAGCAGGAGAAGCAGAGGGAGAGGGAGAGAGAGAATCTCAAGCAGACTCTGTGCTGAGCACGGAGCCCAATGCGGGGCTCGATTTCACGACCCTGAGATCATGACCTGAGCCAAAACCAAGAGTTAGACACTTAACCGACGGCACCACCCAGGTGCTCCCCGAGGTAAATCTTTTTTTTTTTTAATTGCTATTATACAGATTATGAAATCGAGGCTCAGAGAACTTAAATTGCCAAACCTCATTCAGCTAGTCAGTGGTAGAGCCAGGAACGCCATTTGATTCTAGAGTACAGACCTTTCCATTGTGGCCAGGAGTCTAAGAACAATAATGGCGGCAGCAGAGGGACAGGTGCCTTCAGTGAAGATGACAGATTTACTCTTGCCACATCCAATGTGAATCAAACCTGTGATCCTTCTAAGAAATAAGGTAATTGACAAATTTAAGCAATTACGATAAAGAGTGTTAACAGAAAGCTGGCTGGAGGGTGGGGGGCGGGAATCAGAGAATTTTCTGAGTTTCAGTAAAGCACAGCACTTCCCACATTTAAGGAAGCTGGGATCTACTCGCTTCTCACAGGCATTAGGAGAAAAATCAGTCAAGAGAAAGAGGAGCAGCAGGTGAGGCTGTGAACAAAGAGTTGGAATGTTACTTTAATAAAAGCCGAAACAAAACTCTACTCAGGTCACTTCCTGAATGAAGCTCTTGGGTTTAGAAAAAAAAAAAATGGAAGTAGTCCAATTTTAATTCACTGAGGCAGAAAATAAGATTAACGTGATCAAATTGAAATGGAGAAAGCAGGATGTGAAATCTGAGAGCTAAAAATAGATGGACAAGGAGCCTGAGATAACAGCGAGGCAGGAAAATTCTGGAAGCCAAGAAACTTGGAAAAGTCAGAAACAGAGGAACTGTCACAATAATTCTGTAGAACTAGCTCATCATGCAAGCAGAGACTGGATTGTTGGAATTTTTGTTCACTCTCCACTGAGAAGAAGCTGCCATTCTGACAGCTCCCCAGAAGTGTTCTGTCCAAGCTCATGCTGAGAATGGAAGGATTCCACTAAAGACCCAGGGGATGGGACCCCGAAACACAGTTGGCTCAAAGGAATGGACTGTCTTTGAGAAATAACAGAGACCCAGAAAAAAATTAGAAAACTGGAGAGGCAGGAAACCTGTTCTGCTTTTCCAAAGGGTTGGAGGGTGAATTTCATAAGTGGTACAGGGAAGACTTTGATCTTGACACCCGATAAATCTATAAAATATAATTTTTAGGATATGGTTTGCATCTGGGAAATAGATAGCTCTCTGGCCCTAAATACATATCTAGAGATTCACTAGGAACAAGTCACATGCTAACTGCCTCACTTCTTTTCTGATAAAAGAATACAAGAGTAAAACAAACAAAGATACAGTGTACCTTCACTTCAGTAAGGGATTTAAGAGAATGTAAAGTTATACAAGGAGATTTAAATGTCCCTGAAACATCTGCTGGTGGGAAGGCAAACCGGTACAGCCACTCTGGAAAACGCTATGGAGGGTCCTCAGAAAGTTAAAAATACAACTACCCTACAACCCAGCAATTGCACTACTAGGTATTTACCGAAAGGATACAAAAGTACTGATTCAAAGGGGCACATGCACCCTGGTGGTTTATAGCAGCATTATCTGCAATAGCCAAATTATGGAAAGGGCCCAGATGTTCGTCAGTTGATGAATGAATAAAGATGTGGTATATATACAATAGAATCTTAACCACAAAAAAGAATGAAATCTTAACCGTTTGCAACACCCTGGATGGAGCTAGAGAGTGTTATGCTAAGCACCATAAGTCAGTCAGAGAAAGACAGATACCCAATGATTTCACTCACATGTAGAATTTAAGAAATGAAACAAACGAACGTGGGTAAAAAAGAGAGAGAGAGAAAGAGAGAGAGAGAGAAGCAAACCATAAAACAGACTCTTAACTATAGAAAACAAACTGAGGGTTGCTGGAGGGGAGGTGGGCAGGGAATGGGCCAAATGGGTGATGGCTATTAAGGTTGGTGCTTGTTGGGATGAGCACTGGATGTTGTAAGTAATATTAATAATATTATTAACAAGAACCTTGATTTGACAATTCTTTATTGGCTACCTACTGTGTGCTAGCACCTTCCTACTTATTGGATATACACTAATAAGACAGGAAGAGCTCTTGTGGATATCATCTGATATGAGGTGGGGTAGAGGAAAGAAACAAATAGCCCATGACGATCGATGCTATGACTTTACAATAAGCAGGAAAGGAGGGCGGTGAGGGATGGCGTGGGGATGAAAGGGGGGCCTCTGAGCAAAGACCCAAAGGAAGGGATGAAAGCCAAGTGGATATCTGGGAAAACTGTTCCAGGCAGAGGAAGCAGCGAGTGCAAAGGGTATAGGAAGTTCTGAAGAACATCAGAGGCCTTCGTGTCTGGACCCTAGTGCGTAAGGAAAGTGGCAGGGGGTGAAGATGGAAAGGAAGCTGGGGGCCACGCCAGGAGGGCTGGACAAATGACTGTAGAACTTTGGCTTTTACTCTGAGTAACGTGGGGGGAACTCGGAGGGCCTCCAGCAGAGAAGTGATTCACTCTCATTGCTGATTAGAGAGCAGACACCGAGGTGGGTAAGGGCTTGGTGGGGGGGCAGGGGGGGCAGGAAGACCAGTCAGATTGCTACCACTGCAGTCCAGACAAGCGGGGTGAATAAAAAAAAAAAAAACTTAAGACGAGCTGTAACTCCAGTTTGGCTGCCCACCAAAAGGAAAATTCCCCTCCCACTATCTTAGACTTTGTTGACAGAAGTATTAGATGCAAAATAACTTAGAGTATGAAGCTCGTGTCAGAGGAACACAAGTGTAGAGAGACACAGGAGAGTATCCAGAAGAAAAGAAACACGAGAGTGGATGGTCTAAAATAATGTAATTTGAAGCACAGTTCGGACCTGGAGGTAGAGACGGGGTGGATAGCTCTCCCCCATTACGGGCCTGCCATTTAGAAGAAGTCAGGTAGTGTAATAGACTCACTCTGCCCCTTGCTGGCTGTGTGACTTGAAGCAGGAAATAGTACCCCTGCACCTTGTTTCCCGAATTCAAAGCTGATGATAATAGTACACCCATCTCATAGCATAGTGTGACTATTATATGAATTAGTACCTGAGTACACAGATCAGAATACTGGGAACCTAGTAATAAAAGCCACCCAAAATGAGAGGAGCTGGGTAATAATTCGGCCACTTTGAGAAGTAAGAGAAACAAGAGAAGTGTCCATAGTACAGTTTTTGTCTATAGGAAAACTGTCACATTCTCAGAATGAGTGGGCCCACAGAAGCAAAACGAAAATGTACTGATGTGATTGTACCAGTTGTGCGTTTTTAAACCATTGAACACAGAAATTTTTTTTCTAAAATATATTCCATCCTAATTAGGATGTTGCCTGAGCAATTTTTTTTTTTTTGGATGACTCAGTGTCATCATCTTGAATATTGTTTACTGACGAGGCTATAACGTGACAATGTCTTTAGGGCTTTACATTAATGGCTCCGAAGAGCTTTACTGCTCTTAACTCTGCTGTCACTGCAGGTTCTGAATCAGCTGTCACTCCTTGAAGAATCTACTTCTGTCACCCTGCCCACTACAAAGCCCCTCCCCGTTTGAACTGCTGTCTCCTAAAACCTAAATGGAAACCAGATAACCACTGAGTTAGTCAGAAAGCCCCTTCTCTACAGGCTCAGAGCTGAGGGTGTGTTTGCACTGAGAGGGAGCAAAGTGCGTAGACTTTGAGATCGTATTTCCCTTACTGCTCTACTTTTCATATACTTCCAACTGAGTCATCAGTGGCGAGGTTGCCAACTAGCTATGGTGAAAACGTCTTTGAGCTCCCCAAGTCGAGAAGAAAACTTTGGTTAACTTCAAAGAGAAAAGGATGTTTCATGAAGTTTCCTGTCTTGATAGAGTAATGTTCTCAACAGAAATAAGGAAGGGCATCTCGAACATAAAAAGCATAGACAAATTTAAAACTCCACATGGCCAAAAATTATTTGCATTTGGGGCAATTGGTTTTGACCACATACTTATCATACGAAGTGGATTTATAAGTACTTTACAGAAAATAAATAACAAGTTGACTTTTTAGCCCAAAGGGAAAGCGAAAGCTCTTTCCTGTTTACATCTCTAGCTGCCCAGCACTCTCTTTTCCCTACAGATAGAGCAGAGATAATCTCCGTTAACGAAAATGACAAATATTTTCAGTGGACAGAGTTCAAACTTGTGAGGACAAGCTGTGGATTCCAGGAGGATTGTACTAATTATTACTGGTCTGAATTTATAATTGTATGGTGTTTGCCTTCTCACCCAAATTTATTTCTACACCCAGACCGTACGAAATAGCAGGCAACACTAGAGCCGTTGGTATACATTTACTTCTAGGGCCTTAGAAGCAAAACTTGAGCCTTTATCCTGAGTGAAATGGGAATCCATGGTAGAGTTTGAACAGAGCAGTAACATGATCTCCCATTTGAAGAGAGTCATTGGCTGCTGTGCGGAGACAAGAATCCATAGGGGAAAAACCATAGACGGAGACCAGTGAGGAGGTCATTCCAAGAATCCACGTGAGATAAGACAGTGGCTTGGCGGTAGCAGCAGAGCTCATGAGAAGGGTAGCTGGATTTTGAACACATTTGGAAAGTAGAGCCAACAGGATTTGCTAACCAACTGGGTGTAGGCCGAGAAAGAAAGACAGAGTCAAGGATCACTCCAGGGTTGTTGGATTGACCGACTGGGAGAGCAAGATGGACATCAATCTACATGGGGAAGGTTGCAGGTAAAACAGTTGGGAAGGAAGACTAGGAGTCCAGTCAAGTTTGTGATATCTCACAGAAATTCAAGTAACGATGCTGAGAAGGCAGATATACAAATCTGTGGTTTGACGGAGAGGCCAGAGGTGAAGATATGAATAGGAGAGTTATCCAGAGATGTTGCTCAAATATGTCTTTTCAGTTAAGACCAAGAGGCAAAGATCTTACTTCAGAATCCCAGTAATGCTGGAAAGCATTACTTAGTTCAGACCTGAGGAAGAAAATAGGTGGATAAATAGGGAAAAAAGTTACTCGAAACAACCCCCGCCCCCCCCCCCCAAAGAGCCATCTGTGGACTGAACAGAGAAATGATAAAAAGGAGTTTCAGTCTTTGGTTTAAAATCTAATTTGTCTGGTATAAGGATTGCTACCCCAGCTTTCTTTTGATGTCCATTAACAATGATAAGTGGCTCTCCACCCCCTCACTTTCAATCTGGAGGTGTCTTTGGGTCTGAAATGAGTCTCTTGTAGACAGCATCTTGATAAGTCTTTTTTTTTAATCCAGTCTGATACTCTGTGTCGATTGATTGGAACATTTAGTCCATTTACATTCAGAGTAATTATTGAAAGATACGAATTTACTGCCATTGTATTATCTATAAAGTCACTGTTTCTATATATTGTCTCTGTTCCTTTCTGGTCTTTGTTATGTTTGTGCTCTCTCTCTGCTCAAAGGATCACTCACATGGAACTTAAGAAAAAAACAGAGGATCATAGGGGAAAGGAGAGAAGAATAAAACAAGACAAAATGAGAAAGGGAGACAAACCACAAGAGACTCTTAACTCAGGGCACCTGGGTGGCTCAGTGGGTTAAAGCCTCTGCCTTCAGCTCAGGTCATGATCCCGGGGTCCTGGGATCGAGCCCTGCATCAGGCTCTCTGCTCAGGAGGGAGCCTGCTTCCTCCCCTCTCTCTGCCTGTCTCTCTGCCTACTTGTGATCTCTGTCTGTCAAATAAATAAATAAAATATTTTTTTAAAAAAAGAGAGAGAGACTCTTAACTCTAGGGAACAAACTGAGGGTTTCTGGAGGGGTAGGGGGGTGGGGTAATTGGGGGATGGGCATGAAGGAGGGCACGTGATATAATGAGCACAGGGTGCTACATGCAACTGAGGAGTCACTAAACTCTACCTCTGAAACTAATAATACACTATATGTTAATAAACTGAATTTCATTTTTTTTTAAAGGGAGTTTCAAGAACTTGGCCAGAACATCACATTTCTCCACTGGTTTAGAAAAGTAGACACATCTCAGGAGCACAAGGTGGTGAGGTGAAGGAAGGTACAGGTTCAGAGAAGGCAGCTGACATGAGAGATACACAAAGTCAAGTAGCTTATACCCAGCCAGGTCAAGCCTGAAACATTGACGGACATTCAAAGCACAGAAGACTCCTCTTGGAGCCAGTTCCTGCCTCTCAGCTAGAGTCTGAGGGTGACTGAAGACACTTACACTTTGCTTAATAGTTCCTAACTGTCTCTAAATATCTTAGAATAAACTTTCATCCCATTTGGGCTCTACCTCAGTCTCCAGATTGAGTATTAAAGCCACGTTTTCTAATCCAACAAGCAATGTCCAATAGTCGTTGTCTTGTTGAGGACTTTCAGGCTCATTTTGGAGATAACGCTCCCCTCCCTCCACATCTTCTAAGGGATTTGATTGGTCTGGGCCATTAGGAGGGATAGTTACAGACTCCATCCCTAGGAGAATAGGAAAATCGGCTTAGACTAATCAAGATTTGCATCCGATTCATGTTGGAGAATGGTAGACATCCAGCTAAGGTTGGCTCTGCCTTTAGGAAGTGGGAGGGAATGTCTTTCATATAGGTAACACACATAAGTGCTTGTACCACCCACCGCAGAAGGAGCTACTTGTGGGGACATTTTCCATAGAGATTTCATTCCAGCCATGAGTTTGGGTTCTTAATGCATTTTAGCAACAGAAGACAGAACTTGCAAAACATTCCTGAATGATGCCTTGATCCGGATGGAGTTTCCATCTTAGTTACTAATGTCATGCTGCTGCCCCTACCCACTGACTACATATGACATAACCAGGGGAGAGTGGACAAGAGGAGGAGAAAGTCCTAATAGGAGAGGAAAGATATCCATCCAAAACACTACCCCAATTTTTGCAGGGATATAGGACCTCCCCTCAACAGTGTTAACAACTATTGGCTCAATAAGTGAGAGGAATGAAAGAATGAAAATCACATAGAACATATAATTTCTGGCTCATACACCTTGTGTTTTGGGGAAATTTACTTGGACAAAGATGATGCGAATAAACTCTGATTTGTAAAATTATAAAACATTTCATGATTTCAGAGAAACAGTACAGAGTGGCCCCAAGGAGTCATCGGTTAGGTGTTCTGCTGGACCTGAGCCTCTGAATCATAGAGACTAACACTACTAATTAACAATAATGATATCTAACCTCTGCTAAATGCTTATTGTGTGCCACTCAGAGTTTAACTGCTTTACATATGCTCCCTCATTTAATCCTCACAACGTGCCAAGAGGTAAACGATTGCATCGTCCTCGTTTCCTAGATGAGGAAACTGAGGCACAGAATCAAGATCACAAAGCTCAAAAGCAATCAAACGGGGACTTGAGCTTCAGCAGTCTGGCTTCAAGATCGGACTCTCTGGGGTCAGAAAGCACGTTTTGAAAGAATTCTTATCACAGGCATGGAAAAGAGGGACCGTCAAGGTACGAAGAAGCACAGAAGGTGTGGCCAGTCTTTGCCAGTGATATAAAGCAGTGGGTCTCAACCAGGGCGATTCTGCCTCCCAGGAGACAAGTGGCAATGTCTGAAGATATGTTGGGAGGCCGCTAAACATTGTACAATGTACAGGACAGCTCCCCACAAACAAGAACTGTTTGGCCCCAAATGTCAAGTGCTGAGGTTCAAGGACCCTGATCTAGATAATACTATGAACATGATGCTCTCAAGGACTAACGTGTGTACGTGATTGCACCTCCCCAAATCTCAATCAGGGCCAAGCAGAATGAATAGCAAGTAGCAAAGCTGCCAAGGCATTCAGGCAAGTGTCTGATCCTGTTTACGTGTACGCATGCGTGTGTATGCACTGGTCTCAGCAGCAACTATGAGAAAGCGAGAAAAAATAAAGTGTAAAATACCAATCCGATCAATTAGCTCTGTTTTGAATATCACAGGGGAGAGAACTGATACAAAATATTTACTGTGTGTGCAAGGCACCAATGCATATCAGCTTGCTGACGCTTGCTGTGGGATTTGGCAAAGCTTCAGAGGAAATGGCAAGACTCCATACCATAATTAGGGTTCTTGTTTTGTTTTGCTTTTTGGTTTTTTTTAAAGATTTTATTTATTTATTTGACAGAGAGAGAGATCACAAGTAGGCAGAGAGACAGGCAGAGAGAGAGGAGGAAGCAGGCTCCCCGCCGAGCAGAGAGCCCGATGCGGGACTCGATCCCAGGACCCTGGGATCATGACCTGAGCCGAAGGCAGAGGCTTTAACCCACTGAGCCACCCAGGCGCGCCTCATAATTAGGATTCTTAAAAACAGATGAAAAGGATGTAGTACTTCTGCCTCACAATTTGTTGACGTCAACACGTAGGACATATTGTCTAGATAACTCCCTCTCTACCAAGAAAAGAACAGGACAGAATGGGCTGAAGGAACACGTCAAAAGCTCATGTTTACTCCTAAGGGAGAATCGCTCGACAGTTGTAAACAGTGATACAGACTACGGAAGGGTGTTGTGTAATCTGCATCTCTGGAGGGTTTCGTGGGCTGAGGGTTTAAACGTGGCCTTGACTGAGTGGGAGGACAGGGATGACCAGAGCTCCAGTCAAATGCCGCTCTGGGAAAAAGGAAAAAAGAATGCGAAGGAATAAAGAATGCCTACAGGACTTAGAGAACATCACTGGAGTCCCAGAAGGAGAAGAGAGGGAGAAAGCTTATTTAAAGAAGTAATGGCTGAGAGAGAGAGTTCCTGAAGCTGACAGGTCACTCCAATATTTTAGTCTAAAATGATCTTCTCCAAGACACATTATAATAAAATGGTCTAAAATCATAGACAAAGGGGAATTTTTAAAATAGCAAGAGAAAAAAAAAAGCCTCTCATACAAGGGAGACCCCATAAGGCTAAAAGTGTATTTCTCACCAGAAAGCTCTGCAGCTCAGGAGAGAATGAGATGGCGTATTTGAAGTGCTGAGAGAAAATTGGTTTACTCAGCGAAGCTGTCCTTCAGAAATGAAGGTGACATACAGCTTTCCCTAAAAAACAAAATCTGAGGGAGCTCATCGCCACTAGACCTGCCTTATAGAAAATGTTAAGAGGAGTTCTTCAAGCCAAAACTTAAGGACTCTGATTAGTCGCATGAAAATATACAGCATACTGATAAAAGCAAATATATAGTTAGACACAGAATACTCTAATACTGCCACATGGTGGGGTGTTAGCCACTTTACTATAAAGGTTAAAGGACAAAAATATTAAAAATAGCTATGGGGGGACGCTCAGTCGGTTAAACATCTGCCTTCGGCTCAGGTCAAGATCCCAGTGTCCTCGGATCAAGCCCCAGGTCTAATTGGGCTCTCTCCTTAGCAGGGAGCCTGCTTCTCCCTCTGCCTCTCCTTCCCTACTCTCATGCTGTGTGTGTCAAATAAATAAATAAAATCTTAAAGAATTAAAAATAAAAATAGCTATAGCTACAATAATTTGTTAATGGATACCTAATACAACAAGATGCAAATTCAGACATCAAAAACATAAAAGGGGGACAGGAAAAGGATAGAGGTTTTTTTTTTTAGAAGATTTCATTTGTTTACTTACTTGACAGAGAGAGACACAGCAAGAGAGGGAACGCAAGCACTGGGAGTGAGAGAGGGAGAGGCAGGCTCCCTGCCGATCAGGGAGCCCCGATGCAGGGCCGGATCCCAGGACCCTGAGATGACGACCTGAGCCGAAGGCAGACGCTTAATGACTGAGCCACCCAGGTGCCCCAATGATAGAGTTTTTATACGCAATTGAAGTTAAGTTGTTATCAGCCTATAAGATGTTTTATGTAATCCTCACAGTAACCAAAAAGCAAATACTTAACAGCAGATTCACAAAAGATAAAGAGGAGGAAATGAAAGCGTATCACTGTGAAAAATGATCAGTTCTTAGAGAAAGAAAGCAAGAGAGAAAGAAAGAAAAAGGGGACTATGAAATAGCCAGAAAACAAGTAACAGGGTGGCATTAGAAAGTCCTTACCTCCTGATAATTACTCCAAATGTAAATAGATTGAATTCTCTAATGAAAAGATGTACAGTGGCTAAAAACCAAGACCCAACTATCTGCTGCCTACAAGACACTCACCTCTGCTTTAAGGACAAACATAGGCTCAAAGTGAAGGGATGGAAAAGATAATTCATGCAAGTGAAAACCAAGAGAGCCGGAGTAGCTATACTTATATGAGACAACATAGGTTTTATTTTTTTTAATATTTTATTTATTTATTTGACAGAGATCACAAGTAGGCAGAGAGGCAGGCAGAGAGAGAGGAAGGGAAGCAGGCTCCCCACCAAGCAGAGAGCCCGATGCGGGACTCGATCCCAGGACCCTGAGATCATGACCTGAGCCGAAGGCAGAGGCTTAAACCACTGACCCACCCAGGCACCCTGAGACAACATAGATTTTTAAATCAGAAATGGTAAAAAGAGGGGCGCCTGGGTGGCTCAGTCAGTTAAGCCTCTGCCTTCAGCTCAGGTCACGGTCCCAGGGTCCTGGGATGGAGCCCCACATCGGGCTCCTTATCCAGCGGGGAGCCTGCTTCTCCCTCTGCCTGCTACTCCCCCTGCTTGTGCTCTCTCTCTCTCTCTGTCAAATAAATAAATAAAATCTTTTTTTTTTTTAGTGGTAAAATGAGATAAAGAAGGTGGCTATATAATGGGGAACAGACCAATTCACCAAGAAGATACGACAACTGTAAAGCAAATACAGATCTGAAGGGAGAAACAGGCAACACTATAATAAAGTAAGGGGTTTTAATACTCCCCAGTTTTGACAATGGATAGATCATCTGGACAGAAAATCAACAAGGAAGCATTGGACTTGAACCATACTTTAGGTCAAATGGACCTAACAGACATACACAGAACATTCCATCCAAGAAAAGCAGAATACAGATTCTTCTCAAGTGCACATGGAACATTCTCCATGACAGATGATATGATAGGTCACAAAATTAGCCTTTGCAAATTTTAGAAGATTGAAATTATACCAACTATCTTTTCCAACCACAATGGTATGAAACTAGAAATCAATAACAGAAGGAAAACTGGAAAATTCACAAATATGTGGAAATTAAACAATATACTTGCAGGGTCACCCTGGGTGGCTCAGTCAGTTAAGTGTCTGCCTTCAGCTTGGGTCATGATCCCAGGGTCCTGGGATCAAGCCCCACCTCTTCGGGCTCCCTGCTCAGTGGGGAGTCTGCTTCTCCTGTCCCTGTGCTGCTCCCTGCTTGTGGTTCTGTCTCTCATGCTCACTCTTTCTCTCAAATACATAAATAAAATCTTTAAAAAAAAAAAAACCCAATACACTGCTAAAGAACTAACAAGTCAAAAGAGAAATTTAAAAAATATCTTGAAACAAATGAAAATGGAAACATAACATACCAATATCTTTTTAAAGACATTTTTCCAAAGAAGACACACAAACGGCCAATAGGTACAATAGGTACAAGGTGTTCAACATCACTCCTCATCAGAGAAATACAAATTATCACCTTACACCTGTTAGAATGGCTGTGATAAAAAAAAAAAAGACAAGAGATAACACGTGTTGGTGAGGATGTAGAGAAAAGAGAACTTCAGTGTTGGTGGGAATGTAAGTTGGTGCAGTCCCCCTGAAAATCAGTATGAAGTTTCCTCCAAAAATTAAAAAATATAACTATCATATGATCCAGCAATGCCATTTCTGGGTACATATCCAGAGAAAATGAAAACAGGATCTCAAAGAGATACCAGCACGCCCACGTTCATTGCAACATTATTCACAATAGCCAGGATATCGAAACAACCTATGAGTTTGTCCCTGGATAAATGGATAGGAAAAGATGTGGTATAAGTTCTGGGAATGTAATGTGCAGTATGGTTACTATAGTTAACAAAACGGTATTATATATTTGAAAGTTGCTAAGAGTAGATTTTATCAATTCTTACCACAAAAAGAAAACCTGTAACTATGTGAAGTGATGGGTATGGTAACTAACCTTAGCGTGGTAATCATTTTTGCAATGTATACATAGTCCAAATTATTACACTGTATACCTTAAACTTACACAGTTATATGTCAATTATGTCGCCATAAAGTTGGAAAACAAACAAAACCAAATGCTGCTCTAGGAATGAGCCCCAACCATAGCCCAACTGAGGCCTCTTTCCTCACCCCCGCTCCAACCACCCCAACTCCCACTCACTGTGTAAGGACCGGGGTTTAATAGGCGTCCTAGTCCCTCTTCCATTACTCTCTAACAGCCTGATCCAATGGGTTCTCTGCTTGGCAGGGAGCATGCTTCTCCCTCTCCTGCTCCCCCTACTTGTGATCTCTCTCTCTCTGTCCAATCAATAAATAAAATCTTTAAAAAATAGAATGTAATAAAATTTCCAGTTTTGAAAGCATCTAATCTGTGTAAGGTTCGGATTTCTCTCTATGCCACTGCCCATGGTACTGTATTTGGCTTGGATGAAGAATAATCCTGGCAACCACCCGGCATGTTATTCAGTAATGGGGTTTCAGGCACCCCCGTCCCAGTTCTTGTCCTCCATTGAATACACAACTTGGCACTTCCAAGTTATTCCCGGAAGAGGAGCTGATGACAGAGTACATTTTAAATGAACATAAATAAAAAGTAGAACAACATAATTAAAATAGGGAAACAAAAAGAATCAGTTGCTATAAAGCCTCCAACAATAGATGAACATTTAAAAATGTTACAAATTCATTTAGCCTCCATGTCTTCTTTTGTTAGGTAGGATTAGAAATACTTGCTATTGGGTGAATAAGGGAAAGCACTAAAAATTAGTTAACAAAATGAATCCTGTGAATAAAACTTTTATATTCTTTATAAAAAGTGATATTGAAAAACCTCAAGTTGTGTTCGCTAAGAAAAGCAAGATTTACTTAGGGAAAATATTTCACTGCATGGATAAATATTCATTGCCACATTGACCAAATCTTAGAAGTAAGATAACCCAGCTATCTGGAAGACACACAGATCTGGCAGGGAGGTGGTGAAAGGGAATACACAGATATGTGAGGCATCTATCAGGATTCTCAACGCAAAGAGAGAACGAACTATGAAACTCTGAGAAAAACTGCCGAGGACACTGGTTTCTAGCCCCACAACACCTTGATTCCCCCAAAGGGCTCCAGTATTATCTTTGGTGAGGTTTTGTTAATAGCATTTTATTTGCCGATGTACTGGAATGGGGTATGTCAAAGCACTAGAGTTGAAACTGTAACCCGAGAGGATTTCTGCAATCATTGTACTACTGAAATGAACCTTGGTATTCCCCTTTATAGCTAAGCAGATGATAATCGAGCAAGCAAATACTATAATATAACATGAGCCTCGATCAGCCTCGGAATGATGGCAGATTCTAACACTGGCAAACCGCTGTCACCTTTGAGCAAGCAGATTTTAGTTCTTACGTTCATTGATTTAAATTCTCTTTAGTTCTTCAAAGACCATCTTAGATTACCTGGAATTGTGCTACAGAAAACCTAAAAAGTTTATCATGTGAATGAATTGTTCTACTGCTGGCCTGTGGCCCTGTTCTCCCAAGGACCTTTGAGTCCTTGCTTTTAACAGCCCCATGTAATGAAAAAATTGGATGAGTGACTCATAGCCATATACCTGGCAGACAAATCACAGGCACCAATCCTCAATGTAAAAGAGTCTAAGTATCATTAGAATTTGACCAGATGCACAAAGTTCTACCATATTGACTAGTTAATTCAACAAAACAGCTTGTTCATCCGGTGAGATTTAATTTTTTTTTGACTGAATTGATTGGGAGGATAGTTGATTCAATAAATGTCAACTAGTTCAATGACAGTCATAGAATAAAAGAATAAAAAAAAGAATAATCATTTAAAAACAGGATCGGGGCGCCTGGGTGGCTCAGTGGGTTAAGCCTCTGCCTTCGGCTCAGGTCATGATCTCAGGGTCCTGGGATCGAGCCCCGCATCAGGCTCTCTGCTCAGTGGGGAGCCTGCTTCCCGGCTCCCCTCCCACCCCCAGCCTGCCTCTCTGCCTACTTGTGATCTCTGTCTGTCAAATAAATAAATAAAATCTTTAAAAAAAATAAAATAAAAAATAAAAACAGGATCATTACCTCATTGAGTTGAAGTTGATATTGGGACAATTAGCTGAGTTACACGAGTTTTTCTCTGTCTCTCTCCTCTCTTCAGGGATTGTACAAGATTATATCCTCTGGGGGGAAATGAAGATGTTATTGGGGCTAGAAGTAACGTGTACTGGGAAGTTTTTTCTTTGCAATTACAGTTGACCCCTGAAGAATGTGGGGGTGAGAGGCACCAACCCGCTGGGCAGTAGGAAATCTAGGTATAACTTTTGACTCCCCCAAAACTTAATTACTAATAGCCTACTCTTAACTGGAAGCCTTACCAATAAGATAATCAATACATACTTTGTATGTTATATGTATTATATATTGCATCCTTACAATAAACTGAACTAGAAAATGAAAATGTTACTAAGAAAATCATAAGGGAAAATACATTAATAGTACTATACTGTAAAAAATCCACATATAAATATAATGGACAATTCATCTATATTCCTACCAGCTGTCTCCCTACCAAATCTATGTGTGGTTGTGTGTTTCCAGATAGGTAGGTTATCTATTTCTGAGATTCAGTTATTATAGATATAAATGTATATTTATATAGTAAAATATTTCCCTTAAACAAACACTTTTATTCCTCTTTATGGCTTCAAGTTGAGTAGTCTCAATATCAATCTTAAGAAATAAAAAATTTCATTCACAGAGCACATTTTCTTTACTAATTTTGCTATTCTTTTTATTAAATTCTCTTCTATCAATAACCTTTTGGGAAGATAGGGAAAGTATTAGTTCCTTTTTAAAACTACTCTCTTTAGGGTACCTGGGTGGCTCAGTGGGTTAAAACTTCTGCCTTCAATTCAGGTCATGATCCCAGGGTCCTGGGATCGAGCCCCACATTGGGCTCTCTGCACAGTGGGGAGCCTGCTTCTCCCCCTCTCTCTCTCTGCCTGCCTCTCTGCCTACTTGTGATCTCTAATAAATAAATAAATTTTTTTAAAAATTACTCTCTTTACATTAAATGGAGACAACTTATTTCATGGGATTGCCTTCTCACCACTCTTATGAATCCCTGCATACCTGGGACCACACAATTAGTTAATGGTGGTGTGAGGATTGGAACCCAGATCGCACAGGAAATACTGTGCCTATACCATGTATTAATCTACTCCCGTTGGGATCTGGGGCAGCATCTCATCACCAAACACTTGACTATTTCTGCATTCAATATTATTAAAAACAATAAATAAAGATCATGAAGAGCATTGTATCTGTTCAACTCAGAGTTGCTGCCAAATGGTTTTCAGAGGGTTTTGGATTTGGGAGTTGGAATGGTCAAAGAGAGAGGAGGAGGAGTAAGACAATAAGACCATATCACAGAAAAGTCAAGAACAAAGAGTGTGTCAAAGAGGAGGGCAGGGTGCCCTATACTGTAAAATGATTCCAAGAAATTCAGGAGGGTGAGGACAAGGAAGCTGTGACTTTAACAACCAGAAATTCACTAGTGACTTTGAGGAAGCAGTTTCCTCCAGGTTATGGGAATGGATGCCAGAATGCAAAGAGTTGGGAAGCAAGTGGACGGTAGTGATGCCAAGATGGTGAATATAGACCTAATTTTAAAAAAGATTTTATTTATTTATTTATTTGACAGAGATCACAAGCAGGCAGAGAGGAAGGCAGAGAGAGAGAAGAGGAAGCAGGCTCCCCACTGAGCAGAAAGCCCGACGTGGGGCAGGGGCCTTAACCCACTGAGCCACCCAGGCACCCCTATAGACCTAATTTTTAATGAGCCAGGATCAATGTCCTTTAAAGGTCTCCAGAGTATCTATGAATTCCTTGTACTAGACTAGTTCCATGTGCTTTCTTATTCTTCCATTAAAACCTGGTTTTCTGGGGCACCTGGGTGGCTCAGTGGGTTAAAGCCTCTGCCTTCCGCTCAGGTCATGATCCCAGGGTCCTGGGATCGAGCCCCACATCGGGCTCTCTGCTCAGCGGGGAGCCTGCTTCCTCCTCTCTCTCTCTCTCTCTCTCTCTCTGTCTGCCTCTCTGCCTACTTGTGATCTCTGTCAAATAAATAAATAAAATCTTTTTTAAAAAACACCTGTTTTTCTTCAAGCACTGACAAAATATGGTCAAAGCTAGTTCTTATTAAATCTTCTGTTTTCATTAAATTACTGGCATTATAAGTTTGTCTTCTAATATTTTATATCATAAATGTGTAATACTTATGCTATATTATGGGTTAATATGTTCCTGTGAGCTGGCCTGAGGGCTGTCTTACCACATATGACACATACTTACATGGGGATCATCTTTCCTAAAGTCAAAGGAACTGGCTAGCAAAGTAATAGCTTGAGCCATAGGAAATTGCCATTTTTGTAAATCAAAAATGATTGCATAGAAGAAATTTTATCTGATTCAACCTTGTAAATTTTCAAATGCAACTATCATAGAAACTGAACGTTGCCACAATAATTCATAGTTCACTAATTATGATGGGCTATGAATTAAGGGTTTAGGACGACAAATGGGAATATCCAGGGAGTGGTTAAGACATTAGTCTTAGGGGCGCCTGGGTGGCTCAGTGGGTTAAGCCTCTGCCTTTGGCTCAGGTCATGGTCTCATGGCTCAGGTCATGGTCTCAGGGCCCTGGGATCGAGCCCCACATCAGGCTCTCTGCTCAGCAGGGAGACTCCCTCCCCTCTCTCTGCCTGCCTCTCTGCCTACTTGTGACCTCTCTCTCCCTGTCAAATAAATAAATAAAATCTTTTTTAAAAGGACATTAGTCTTAACTGAACTTTTGCTAAATTTTGCATATAAGGGACACTTGTTCACTGTACCAAGACACCTGACAGTGGCACTTCTAGCTTGCCTGTCCATGGTGGCTAGTGTTCCCCTTTGTTCTATGCCATGCCCAGGAGCTCATGATCCACTTTTTCCAATGGTCTTCATTATGACCTAGCCCTGTTGTTCTGGGAACCTACTTTCAGATTGGGTCAAAAGACATCCGACACTTGGGAAAAAAAAAAACTAGGATCACTCTCTCTGGGTCTGAATAAATGTTTCCCTTCATCCAACACCCCACACCCATATTATTATTATATAATCACTAATTTTCAAGAAATGTAAGTGACATCAAAGAGTAACTCTGGAAAAATTGTATCTAGGGACACAGTTTTCATTTCATTACTGGCAAAATTCTCCCCTACTGCCCAGTACACTGGCACCAACCATTTGTAGCCTGCTATTGCCCCCACTGTGCTATAATAAAAAAGAGACTAACACTATGCTATGTTGGTTCTTATTCTGTATGAATAACTGATATAAAATTCTTTCTCAAACAATGCTATAAAAATGAAGAGCAAGGGCACCTGGGTGGCTCAGTGGCTTAAAGCCTCTGCCTTCGGCTCAGGTCATGATCTCAGGGTCCTGGGATCGAGCCCCACATCGGGCTCTCTGCTCAGCAGGGAGCCTGCTTCCTCCTCTCTCTCTGCCTGCCTCTCTGCCTACTTGTGATCTTTCCTCTGTCAAATAAATAAATAAAATTATTTTTAAAAAATGAAGAGCAAAATAAATCAATAAATAACAACCAGAAACCATTCATTCATTCATTCAATCCCAAATTCCCTAAAATAGAATGGTATTCTTTTTTTTTTTTTAAGATTTTATTTACTTGACAGAGATCACAAGTAGGCAGAGAGGCAGGCAGAGAGAGAGAGGGAAGCAGGCTCCCTGCTGAGCAGAGAGCCTGATGCGGGGCTTGATCCCACGATCCTGAGATCATGACCTGAGCCGAAGGCAGAGGCTTTAACCCACTGAGCCACCCAGGTGCCCCAATAGAATGGTATTCTTAGTAATAGGCTTAATCTTGCAATAAATAATGAATGGGTCCCTTCTAAAATATTCTTCTTTTGTTTACATTTCCTGAACTAGCATGGTATTTTACATAAAATGGACATCGATAAGTTCTTGAGGCAGAAAGGAAGGAGCGAAGGAAAGATAGCAGGAAAGAAGGGGGAAAATCTTCCATGCATTTGCTTATGTAATCAAGTTAACTAGACATGCAATATTTTTTAAGAAGAAAAAAAGATGTCAAGTGGGAAATAAAATATTATCTTACAGGGTCCCATGAATTTGAAAAGAGGACTGGGAATTTGGACTCTTGAGGGATTTTTTACTCTTTTTGGTTCTTAACCTGTGTTCTCTCCCATCATTCCTTATCCAGGAATGATAAATGTGCATATTTCACTTGGTGATGTTCATATCTGGAATCTGATCATGGATCTTTTGAAATGCAGGAACTCACCGCATTCATTTTTTAAAAATTATTTATTTGAGAGAGAAAGAGAGAGCATGAGCTGGGGTGGGGCAGAGGGAGAGAGAGGATCCCAAGCAGACTCCACGCTGAGCAGAGCATAACAAGGAGCTTGATCCCAGGACTCCGAGATCATGACCCAAACTGAAACCAAGAGTTGGCCACTCAACTGACTGAGACACTCAGGCACCCCTGCATTCTTTAATGTAGTAATGTTTGGGGGTGCCTGGGTAGATCAGTCGGTTGTGTCTGACTCTTGGTTTCAGCATGGGTCATGGGATCGAGCTCCGCCTCGGGCTCCACGCTCAGTGGGGAGTCTGTTTGTCCCTCTCCCTCTGCTCCTCCCCCAACTCATAGTCTCTCTCTCTCTCTCAAATCAATCAATCTTTAAAAAATAATATAGTGATGCTTGTAGTAGTTAGTCCTTGTGGAAAACATGGAAGGTGAAATTACACCAAAAAAAAAAAAAACCCCACAAAAGTTACACACATTTACATTTCTTCTATGAAACAAATCCAGATATAACCATACCATCTAATTTTTTCTTAAGTGACTTGTTTTTCAGACATTTCTGTTTTTTCAGTTTCATCACAGTTTTTATTAAGGACTTGGAGAGTGGAATGACAGCTATATTTCCACTTACTTTACACCATTTTATTTCCAGTACATATCACCTCACAATGTGCTCCCTTGTGACACATTATGGGATCATTAAATTAAAAATGAAAGGTGTGGTTGATGACTGACTGCTCTCTAATTACCCAGAGTGTTTGTCAAAGGCAGTAGGCAGAAGGCATAAAACCCCACTTTGCTGTTATATTGACTGTCAAATTTATAGCACATTTCTGCTAGCACAGAAAACTTCCCCAATAAGGGTACCTACCGGAGTAGACCTTTGCAAGTGGAACCAGTGCCCTCAGCATTAGGATAAACAGCGAAGAAAATGATCTAGTGATCAAATTGGTTCATCCCATGTTTTCAAAATAAGCCTATCTGGGATCAGTGTTTCTCCACCTGTTGTCTCCCCATTATTGGGACTTTTTAGACATCTTTTCCTAATAGCTCATCCAGAAAATGTTGATACCATAGATACACTTTTTATCTGTTTATGTATAGTGGTCCTTTGGAGGAGTATAAGCCATTGTGACATCTAAACTTTTTTTCTCCCCAGTAAGAACAATTTCCACCGTCTTGAGAATGCATGTCCTGGATTATGCTTGCTAGTACACACTAAATTCTGATGATATCTCACCGATTCTATATGCAAAACTACCCTATTCCAGAGTACACAACTCAAGAAAACGTAAGCTAGAAAATTGTTCTTTAGCAAATCATCTATTGTCAATAGAGAGAATAAATCTCCTTCCTCTCCTAAAAATGAGGAAGCCCTACTAATATTAAAGAACACATGGTTCCCAAGTTAAAATGGTGTCCAAATCAAAAATCTCATACCCACAATTTCAAACTCTTCCACGTACAGGGAGAGGGACAGCCTTTGCTCTCAGAAAGGATAAGACTACGAGCTTGCAACAGCTACCATCTCATTTACTTATTTATCAGCACACATTTATTGAGCTCTATAGACTTTCAGCTCTGTGAGGGCAGGGATTGTGTTTGATTTTGCTCACCCTTGTAGAATAAAGGACAGAAAGAAGGGAGAGAGGAAGGAAGAAGACAAGGTACTATGCTTAGTGACTTGAACACTGCCTCCAAGAATATTCTATTTAGTGTGAAGATACAGAGATGTAAAAACAAATGTAGTAAAATATTACAATTTTCATTAAAAAGATACCTAGCTATGGTGAGGTTACAAAGTAGTGGTTAATTCTACCCTGTTAGAGGTCGAGGGAAATGAAGTAGGTTATGAGAATGTTCAGGAAGACAGTGTACTAGGAATCCTCTTGCCTGTATGGTCTCTTTCCTCCATAAAAACACATTTAAATATAACGTAACTCTGGCACAGCAAGATGAGTACAATTATCTGGGCAGTCTAAGAACACATAGCTGGGAGGTCCAGCAAAGACCTCCAGGAGGGGCAAGATGTGTAAGTGAAAGAAAGGCTAAGGACAAACTGAAAAAGTGGCTCAGAGACAGGGAACAGCGTAGAGAGGACAGCTTGTTCGAAGGCCTGCACGTGACAGAAAGGTGGAGGTCAAAATGCAGTTCCTGCCTATGTTTAAAAGGTCTGGCTTTGGGGCGCCTGGGTGGCTCAGTGGGTTAAAGCCTCTGCCTTCGGCTCAGGTCATGATCCCAAGGTCCTGGGATCGAACCCCACATCGGGCTCTCTGCTCAGCAGGGAGCCTGCTTCCTCCCTTCTCTCTCTGCCTGCCTCTCTGCCTACTTGTGATCTCTGTCAAATAAATAAATAAAATCTTTAAAAAAAAAAAAGTCTGGCTTTATCCTAAAGATAATAAAACACCATTTAAAAGCATCTATGTTATTATGGGCACCCGGGTGGCTCACTTGGTTAAGTGACTGCTCAGGTCATGATCCCGGGGTCCTGGGATCGAGTTCCACATCAGGCTCCCCCGCTCTGTGGGGAGGCTGCTTCTCCCTCTCCCTGCCATTCCTCCTGCTTGTGCTCTCTTTCTCAAATAAGCAAATAAATAAACTCTTAAAAAACAAAAAAGCATCTATGCTAGGAACCAACAGGAACAAGTTTATATTTTGGATATTTATTTAGGCTACATTACAGCCAATGGACTGGAGAGGGTACGGTGGATATTCTGGGGGTCTGCCAGGTCCCCTCTTCAAGTTCCATGCACCCATCCCCAGCTTCTGGGAACACGGGCTTTTGAAGGCTCACAGCTGATTCCTTTGATGGGAGTTGCCCTCAGCGACAGGGGAAATAACTTTGCCAAGAGCAGACACTCCCCAGAAAGCACCCCCTGGCCCTGACCGGCTCATGTGGAGATACAAAGGCTCAGCCACCTTATCTCAGTCAAGGACAACCTCAGCTCCTAAGCTTCTTGAAGGACTGGCTGAAGCCTCTGTTGTAATCATGTTGCGGGTCCCATCTCCCTCCGCCTAATCCTACTCTATTAGTTTCCTATAGCAGCATAACACCTTCCTGCAAACTCGGTGGCTTAAAAAACACACATTTATCATCTCACAGTGTCCACGGGTCAGGAGTCTGGGCGCATCTCAACTGGGTCCTCTCCTCAGGCTGCAATCAAAGTGCTGACCAGACTGTATTCTCATCCGGAGACAGTCTGACCGGGGAAAAACCCACTTCCGAGCTCACTTTAGTTGTTGACAGAGTTCATTTCCCTGTGGTTGAAGGACTGAGGACCTCAGCTTCTGGCTGGCTGTTGTTCAGAGGCTGTCTTCAGTGCTGAGAGGCCACCAACAATTCCTAGAGGCTGCTCACAGTCTCTTCCACGTAGGCTTTTCCGACGCGGCCATTTACTTAATCAAGCCAGTAAGCAGAGTCTCTAGAACAAGTCTGCTGGGAAACAGACTCAGATGTAATACAACGTAATTGCAGGAGTAACATCTCTTCATCTTTGCTGTATTCCACGCAGAAGCAAGTCCCAGGTGCCATCCTCACTCCCGGAGAGGGGTTACGTAAAGGCGTGAACACCGGGAGATGGCAGACATCTTGGAATCTATTTGCCACACCCGCCTTCCTCACTTCTTACAAGTGTATCTCCTCAGAGCACGCCCCAGTGAACCTTCTGCCTGCAACTACCTATCTTGGGGTCTGTGTCTGGGGAGCAACACTGGGGCAGGAAAGGGAGTTAGAAACTGTTGCTGTAACATCAACTATGGGTGAAAGCAGTAGGAGACTGAGCAGCAAAGTTTCTTTCTATTCATAAATGTATAATTTATTATTACAGATTAGAATAGCCATGGCCTATCTGGAAATAAAATGAAGTCTACGAACTACAAGATGTCTTCAAGCAAGGATACACACAACAAAAATAATTCAATTCTAGGGTTGCAGAACAGATTACATAAAACTAACAAAAATTAGGCTTCCTAATTTCCACAGTATGATAATATATATAAATCTCAGACCACAATCAGTCACATAATTAAAAAGAGATGATTAGCACTTTATTAAATTCACAGAGGTTGTAGTTTTACAAATTGCAGAAATAGTCAACCAACAGGGCTGACTTATTAGAGAATGATAGAGAATAAGTAAGTATTGGTACGGTCATAGGATGAAATTCCACCTTGGATACTGACACTCCCATTGTCATCATTCATATCCCAATCATATTTTATTCTTGCTTAGTTAGTCATATACAGAGTGATATAAACAATATTCAAAAAGGATCCATCTTCAAAGACTTTTACACCATATTATGGGTATTCTCCACTGGAAAAATCTCTCTCCGTAGGTCTTCAAATGGGGGGGGGGAGGAATATATATATATATACACATATATATACATCTGTATATATATGTAGTGGCCTGACCTTATTTCCAGAAATGTTCAACACTAATGCACCTTTAAACCAATAAGTAAAGGCACCATGTGACTATACTTATACATTGTGTTGTCAGAGAAATATTTTAGAATATTTTGAGTAGTCAACAGCTTAGGATTCCAGTGGTCTTCATGGGTATAAATGACGGCCTTTTACTTTCATGCACATGCAGAATTTCTTAGAAAAGAAGAATGGTGAAATCAAATAGATGATCTGTCCTTGATAATTTATAATGCTCAGCAGTGGCACAGAACAAGTGTTGAGTTTCCTGGGGAAGCAAAACAGGAGCCCTTCAGAGAGGCGTGAGCCGCTCATCCTCTGTCATGAAGGCATCGTTAATGTGCCCTCCCTTTGTGTCCAAAGGATCGCAGGGGATGCCGTTCTCAATTGTGATCATGTTTTCACACTTGTCTTCAGTGTCATCCACTTCAGATGGTCCTTTGCTCTTCCTAAATGCACATAAAAAGAATGATTGGGGTCTAGAAGCAGAAAGCCTGGTCTTCTGCACAAACATAGAGAGCAAGAGACGGAAGAGGAAACTTAGAATGACGAAATAATTGATGAGATTCCATATTTTCCAAATAAATTGTAAAGATGATAAAGACCTAATGGGTGAAAAGCTGCTATAAGATAAGAAGTCTGCATGGATGATACATGTACATATTGATCCGAACAAGTGGTTTCATTTGGAATACTAAAATAAATATATATGAATATGTATGTGAGTGAATATATACATGTATATGAATGAAAGTATTTGTATACACACACACACACACACACACACATACACATTCACTTACACATACTGCATGAAGGAATGTAAAGAAAACGTATGGCAAATTGGCACGTCAAAATATTTAGCTCTAGGAGAACTTAACTAAAATTGAATTTTAAAAAAGCATGAAATTTCTCTCACACGATTTGACAAATAGTCTGCAAATGTTGAGTGAAAATCAAATTGGAATGAGGTTATCAGGAAGCAAACTCACATTCCTTTGTAGAAAAGAAACAAGCATTATAAACTGCAGGTATCAGCTTGGCTCTACTTACTACAAAATAGTTGTCTTCATTTGTAAGTTGGGTTTTTGGAACTCAGAACACATTTTACTAATTACATTACAACTCATAGCTAAAACGGCAGGTCACTCAAAAAACAAAAAACAAAACCAAAAAACCTCTATATGACAGTATAAATCTTTGAGTTCCTCATTCTCAGATTCTTTGTAGACTCTGCTATCCCCACCCTTAATAAAAGGAGTGTGAAAGGCAGCAGCTTTGAATTCAAAGGGTCTTCCTGTCTTTTGTGAAAGACCAAGTCACTGAGTCAATTATGCTTAATAAGAGATTAAGGTTGTGGCATCATGGAGGCATGATTTTGGGCATAATGCTCCCAGACTTGCTAGAGATTCTTTTGTCCCAGGAACCTGTGGAGACTTCGGAGAGGCAGACCTGAATGGATCACACCGCTGGAATGGTGGGCACTGCTGTGGTGACCAGGATGGACTCCCACCACTATGGAAGTCCCTTAGAACCTTGGTGAGTCTCTGGTGAGTGAACAGGTGGTAAAAATGCCCCAGAGATGACTGAGGTAGAGTTTCCTATTAGTCCTGCATGAGAGTCCATTTTAATGTGCTTTAAAGAATATGGTGGGAGGAAGGGAGAGGAAAGAAAGACCTCTTATTTACACAGGAATGACAGCTATTATAGACAGAGTAACAGAAACAGAAAATCACCACTATAATAATAATTGATTCTAATGAGGCTCATCAATGGATACTCAACCATTGAATAAGAGGTGATTTGGGAACAGGGTATTCAACTGACAATCTATAACCATCAATCATATCACTTCCATTCACAGTACCCAACATTCATTGAGTAACTATGTTTTGAGTGACTACTGTGTGTTCAAACAGACACAGTCCTTGTCCTAAAGTGAAAAGAAAGGACTTAACAACAGGGGAAAGCTCCAAATTTCACTCATCCTCCCTCCCGTTTTTTATGGATTATAAAAAGAAGTGATGATTCAGAAGGGATGAAGCCCCAGTAACAAATGTGTATTTATAAATTATCATCAAAAAATGTCTAGTTCGTGCAATTTCCCCCACACTCACTCCTCACTGGGCTTGGAGGGAATAAGAATTCTCCATAACAATAAACAGATTTTGAACAGTCAACTCTTACTCTAAAATTTGCGTATGTAAGTATGAAATTCACATCACAAAAATCTTAGTGGGTGGAGCATTCTAAAGGAGGCGGCAATGCAATGGGCGTCTTCGAAATAGACATGGCCAGCGTCTACTTGTCAGTTTCCTCAGTTAGGAAAGTGCTTTTATTGAGTTAGATGAAAAATCATAGGGAGCTGGACACTTGCGGATCACCACAAGGAATCTCGCCTTCCACTCCCCGCCATAAAGGAGAACTAATCCATTAGGCCTCCCAAAGGAATGGGGAAGAACTAAAAAGAAAGATGTGAACAGACAAGGACAAGTTCATCTTCTTGAGAAGAAGGATTTCTCAACCAAAAAGATTCTGGGCAAAAGGGCTGTGGAAATGTATCTAATGGAGCTGTGCCAGTGGCGAATGCGGTACACATTGTGCTTCTGTGACCTTGGATCCAGTCGTTCAGAGCCTTGGCCTTGCCGGACTTCACAAACTGCAGCGTCAGGACCGCGCTGGCTGGACACGATAAGCAGCTCACCGGTTATCTAACAGTAATGCAGGGCTTTGTCACGTTTCATAGTACATACAGTAATAAACTGGTTCACTGCCTCTGCATTGCTCTTACTAACAATAATAAAACTTAACTATGTTTCTGGATCATTCTGATTTAATGTTCTGCTAAAAACATGAATTCCTTTTCCTGAAAAATAAAATCGAGTGCTGACTCCCACTGTTCTTGCAGCGTACGGTGGTTCAGGAAGAAGACTGTTTTAAAAAAGTAACTAAAATACCTGAAACTAGTTCTTAAAAACCTTGAGGGTAGATACTTCTCATAAATCTAGAGAGAAGAGGGGCAAATGAAGGAACAAAAAAAATACCAGGTGACCCTTGGAGCTGAGGGGTGTCGAGGAGCAGGGTTAGGGTTAGGGTTTGCTCATGATAAAGTAGTGGTGGGACGCCTGGGTGGCTCAGTCATTAGGCGTCTGCCTTCGGCTCAGGCCGTGATCCCGGGGATCCTGGGATCGAGCCCCGTATCGGGCTCCCTTCAGGGAGCCTGCTTCTCCCTCTCTGTTGCTCTCCCTGCTTGTTCCCCCCCCCCTCCAGTAAATAAATAAATAAATAAATAAATAAATAAATAAATAAAATCTTAAAAAAAAAAATTAAGTAGTGGTGGCTGAAAGCACAAAGAATATTTCTGTCTCCCTTCCATCAAGATAGGACTAAAGAGCCAAGGCCCAAGAATAGCCAGAAAAACAACAAAGGATAGACAAATATGATTTTGAAACAGAACAGAATTAATTATTGGGGAATTAGAACCATCCTCAGAATCAGTATGGATGATTCCTGGGGAAAACGTCAATGTTACTGGAATGATTTCAGTGGGCATTGCAGTCCAGTCAGACTGATGGGCTTTGGGATCCAGACTAGCTGGTTTTAAAGACGGTTACTATGAACCTTCTGACCATGTGACCATAGGCAGGTTGCTTCACGTCTGCCCTGTGGTGGTGATAATAATAATTAGTATCTATTTCGTGACAGAAACCAGACTAAGTGCTTTGTGTATATCACCTCATTTAATTCCTATTGCAGTATTATAAAGATTTTATTATTATCCCTGTTTTTAAGACATTATTTATTTATTTGAGAGAGAGAGCACGGAGGGAGAGTGAGGAGGAGAAGCAGACTCCCCGCTGAGCAGAGAGCCCGATGCAAGGCTTGATTCCGAGACCCTGAGATCATGACCTGAGCTGAAGGCAGACACTTAACCAACTGAGCCACCCACGTGCCCCTTATTATGCCTGTTTTTCAAATGAAGGAGCTAAGACTCAACTATGTAAAGCAGCTTATCTTTGAGAATGGAACAAGACTGGTGAAACCAGTACACCTAGAACTCTACTTAAGCTCCCCAGGCTTCACTCAAAACACGCATTTGATTCCTACTGAGTATGTACATTTAAGAACAGCAAAGGAAAACTATTATTAGCTCTAACATTTCTGATTTTACTTACACATCTATTTTTAAGACTACTGACTTAATTAAAACTTTTTAAGAATGTGAAATTTCAGCATTGAAAATGTTGGCTGAGCCCCATCCTCTTGTGTGAAAAGCAGTATCTGTAGAAATCTAGATGCATTTCTGTTTACTACTACCCTTATGGGAATAGAAATATAACCAGATATAAGCCAAGTGAATTGGGAGCATTAGCTAGGGTTATGTCCTGAGTCCTTAATCTGGCGTTGTTACCAAGTACAAGACTATAATCTCCCTGTAGGCAAGGACCATCCACATTATCTGTGTATGTATCGTCCCTGATAAATACTAGAGCTCCCATCACAGAATGGATGGTCAATAAGGGAATAAGATATTTTTTACCTCTTTGGGCCTTGGCTTCTGGAAAGATGAATTTAGAGCACTTTCCAGTATACAAAGCACTTGTGTGTATTCTCTAACTTTGTCTTCTCATCATCATAACTATGTAAGAAAGTATTATTATCCTCATTTTCCATATGTGACCTGCTTAAGATCACTCAACTAGTAAGCACCAGGGCCTGAGACTGGAACCCAAAACCAAGAGTACCCATCCAGTGCTTCTTCTACTAAAACACACGTCACATCAACTGCATCACCATTGTCATGGTCGCATCACCACTGCCATCACAACCATTGCCGTCATCATCATTCTCATCATCACAAAGCTGACCAGAGAACTAAAACATCTACTTGCGGGCTGGCACTGGACACAGATCTAGTACAGACATCACTGTGGGGTAGATGTAGTTCATCCTGGGCACGTGCCCACCTACCGAGCTGCCTAATTGTTCTGCAAAAGTAAAATAAATAAATAAATAAATAAATAAAATAAAATAAAATAATTTTCCAACTTTTTCTTTTCCTTCAACAAGTCTCTCATTTCCACAAACTGCTATTCTCAACTAGATGGTAAGAGAAAAGCAACTTCCTCAAATGATGTCACAAGGAGGTGGCATTTGTAATGGTGTGCTGAAGCTGGCTGCTGTGGGCTTGTGACAGGTGACTGTTAAATCTTCAGAAATTTCATAGTTGATAGGAAATCAACAAATGCTACAAACTAGGATTTTTTAAAAAAATTTTTAAAAGGTTTTATTTATTTACTTGATAGAGGGAGAGAGAGATCACAAGCAGGCAGAGAGGCAGGCGGGGGGTGGGGGGGGGGCGGGAAGCAGGCTTCCTGCTGAGCAGAGAGCCCGATGTGGGGCTCCATCCCAGGACCCTGAGATCATGACGTGAGCCGAAGGCAGAGGCTTAACCCACTGAGCCATCCAGGTGCCCCCAAACTGGGCTATTTTTTAGACAGCTGGTTAACCAGTTCACCACTATTGTAGTAAACAGCAACCCTAATAAGATCACTTGCTTTTTAAAATAGGGATTTGTGGGATGCCTGGGTGGCTCAGTGGGTTAGAGCCTCTGCCTTCGGCTCAGGTCATAATCTCAGGGTCCTGGGATCAAGCCCCACATCAGGCTCTCTGCTCAGCAGGAAGCCTGCTACCCACCCACCCCCGCCACCCCCCCCCCGCCTGCCTCTCTGCCTGCTTGTGATCTCTCCCTCTCTCTGTCAAATAAATAAATAAAACCTTTAAAAAAAATAAAATAAAATAGGGATTTGTTAACTAATAAAATCCCAAACAATGAGCCACTGAACTGGAAAACTTTTTATAGCATCCTGGTAATTTCTGGATGAAAATGAGATCCTTTTTTCAGTATCCCTTAGTCACAGAAATGGGTTAAGCTGATCTTGGATAATAATACTGTTTATTTAGTGCATGCTATATTCTAGGTACTTTATACACATTTATCTCAACCAATCCCCACAGAAGCCCTGTGAGATAGTATCTTCTTACTACAGATGGAGAAATAGTCCCACAGAAATTGGATGAGTCGACCAAGGTCATTTGGCTAAAGGGCATAGGTGGTGTTTGAGTTCACCTAGTTTGGTTTCCAATGACTGCATACTTCACAGTGATCAGCGAGCGATGAGTAATCAATGTAATGCGGCTACTGACAAAGGTAAGAATTGTTAAAGGTTTCCTTGAGAAATGTCCTGAACAGTAGGTTTAAATATGCATATGTCATCGATGACAGTGGCATTCTTCCCCACGGAAGCAAAATGGTTAACTGAGACAACCCTCTCCCAGCCTTCTAAATGTAAGATTTTCTATCATGCAAACTATGTTCATTAGTATCTAATGTATGGATTGAACTGTTGAACAAATCTTTGTTTCCTTAGGACTAAAAGCACTGGGGCCAACTTCTGCCTTTTCCATGATTAGAAAGGGCTTTCATCACCATCACCAGGGCTCTCCCCACTCCGGACCACACCCTCTCCACACCTTCCAAGCAGTACTTTGCCCATGAGAAACCCACCATAGATCGTATCTAACTTACAACACAACGAATCAATTGATCTTCAGAAGGTTGTCATAACTGTCCTGACTCTATTTGCCAATTAGTGATGCTCTCCAGATTTCTGCAAGAGATGTGTCTATCTGTTTTCCTAGTCTGAACACAAAATGAATTTGCAAAGGCAAGGTTGTGACAACAGCCTCACTTCTCCCAGGCAACAGATTATGATGCTACACACCCAATTATTATATTACCGCAGGACCTGCTCAGCAGGAAAGAGATAGCATGAGCTGGAAGGCCAGCAAATGGCAGGATAATAAAATAACAGAAACAGCTAACACTTACTGAGCGCTCACCGTGGGCCAGGCACCACTCTAAGCACACCACTGCATTAACTCTTTTTATCCCACCAAGTTCATTATTTCCGGTATACCTTGCTGTCACTCCAGAAAAGTCATCTCTGCACAAGTCACAAAGAAAAATTTAACCAACCCAATGCTAGCACCGCAAACCATACTCGCCTGCGCTTGGGTTCCCTGACTCGTTGCCTGTGCCTCCTGATATGCAGAGTTAATGGATTACATACAACAGCAGAATCTAGGATATAAATACTTTGGATCTAAGCAGTATGTCTTATCGTCCATCCTTCTAACTCCTATAGTATTCTGTGCTAGTGAGAAAACTGGGAACCAAGGAGATGAAGTGAATTTACAGAGGTTACGATCGTTAGAAATCCTAGAATCACAGTATTATAGGATTATATGGAACTTAGACATATTAAACATAAGTAGTCAAATATTCCAACGGGATCTTTCTTAATATTCAAAAAAAAAAAAGACTGAAAACAAAACAAACTGACAACTTGTACCACGGCTCTCAGCATTGTATGCCATGCCAAGATGAAGAAAATCAAGCAAGTACAACTTGATTTTAATCTTTGAGTTTTAAGATGGGGACTAGACATAAATCTCATTTATTCCAGAGCATTTCACTTATCATTTGTGAAAAAAAGTTACAAAGGCCAACATCTGAAATGATTCCCTTCTGCTAGTAACGAGGGTGAGGCATAGGGAAAGTAGTAAACCTCCAGAGAAACATTTAGCTGAACCCACACTTGGCCAAACTCAGCCCCCATGTCTGTGTGGGGATCAACCCTTTTGAAAGCCAATGCATGTCCCTGTGATTCCCACTTACCAAAATTCTTCTTCCTTGGAATCAGATGAGAATGTTTTCGAAAAATCAAACTGTCTAATGAAGAGTAAGTCCCCTCTCCACTTCCCCTCTGCATCAGAGGGACTTGTAAACAAAATTTTCTCCTTTCATCATGCCGAGACATCCTCTCCTCCTCTCCTCCTGTTCTCCTACCTTCGTAACTTTCCCAGTGGTCTGAAATTCTCCCTCAAAGTAATGGCAATAATTTAGACAGCAAAGTCTGTAGGTGCCCCGGAATCCAGGTAAAGGAACTCAGGGAGTAGCAATCTCCAAACTGGAAGCTCTCAAACTAAGTGAATTAGAATAACCCAGATATTCATTAAAATGCATCCCCTTTGCAGATTATAATTTAGAAGATGTGCTGTAGGGCAAACCTTCATTTTAAACAAGCGGTCCAGGTGATTCTGATGCAAGGGGTTGATTCGAAGTTCACCTCGAGGCACTAGAGGGACAAGCAAATGTTGAAAGGAGGGAAGCAGAGAAGCGCAAGAGCATCCAGGACAAGATGGGGGCTGTAGGCACTGGGCCAAGAAAAGGCAAGCCAAGCTGGGGAGGCATGGAAAGAACCGTGGAACTGCTGGCATTTGCAGGTAGAGGACTGTTAAAGATTAACTCTCCCTACCCAAAAGTCTACTTAGGTTTGTATATCCAACTTACAAAAGCATATACAGATACTAAAATCAATTCTTGATATGAAATATTCGTACGGTGTAGGAGAAAGAAAAAGATAGTAATGGAAGGAGTCATAGTTAATAAGGGACACTGGACTCTAGAAAAGTCTCTAAACACAAGAGCCTAAGTGATATTTTGATAATCACCAATATTTTCAAAGTTTCCGATTTAAGGCAGGATCTTCAGCTTGGAGAAAATCCCCTCCTCATTTTTCCAGGTCATAAAGAAATAGGAAAATCCTCCCTAAGTCACTCTGTTTAAGTATCTTACCTTCTACGTTGCCGGATTCCTGATAAAATCAACAGCATGACTGCCACTATGACGATGCAAAATATCACACTGAATATAATAATCCAGATGGGCACGGATGGGTCAGTGGGTGGTGCAAGAGTGGAAGGAATTTTTAAAAATTCCAGGGTCTGGTCATTCAAAAAGAAGGCATTGTTGATCCGGTTCCTATTCATTCTACAATATAATGATGATTAAAAACAAACAAGAGAGAAAAAAAGTTAGAAACAGAAGGTATAGTCCTATCTCTTCATGATTATAATTATCTCTAGAAACAGAGCATCCCTGTGGCAAGAGACGTCAGGTTGACTGGACAGTCTGACGGGGGGCAGTCATGCTGTGGTACTCTTTTCATAGCAGTGCTGGCTGCTACAGAAAGGCTTGCCTACTGCCCTCCATTGTTGGGAATGTCCTAGAAGTAACCAGAAGCTCTGAGCTTGAAGCTCTGCCCACCAGGTTTTATTTCCGGAAAGGCAGCCTCTAGACTAAGATGACACAACTCAATTTAAGGTGACTTACACAAATACCAACAGCTGGAAGAGGGAAAGTTGTGTGTAAAAAATGTGGGTGAAAAACACAGGAAGAAAAGAAAATCAGGAATAAAAAAGAACCATGAAGCCAGGAGCAGCTGCAAATCCATCAGTTTGATTTTTTTTTCATTAATTCAACAAATATTTGCTGAAAACGTACCAAGTACCAGATACGGTGGTAAGTGCTGGAGATACAAAGTGAAATGAAAATACCAAGGTGCTGACAGTCTAGACCAGTCGAGAAGGATGGCACATCAGTCCCTCCACAATCACAGCGCGGTGCAAAATGTTCCATGAGAGACGTTAAGTATGGCCACCATGGGAGATGGTGGGTGGGCCCAGTACCTCATATCGAGAAGTTAGGGCTGCTTTCCTGAGAAAGCAACATTGAGCTATGTTTTGAGCGACCCACAGGAATTCTTGAGGCCAGAGTGTGTAGTTAAGCACAGGAATGGAGACAATGGTATAATAGTTTTGTTCAGGACTACAAGTTTCATATGAATAAAGTCATTGGTGCTTGAGAAGCCCAAAAATCCAGAAAAAATATCAAGGTAAATGAATTACTCTTCCTGGGGAAAATCTGCATTTTTGGTGGTGGCAGTGGTTAGGGAGGGGTTGAGAGCAAAGACTTATTTGACTGAAACCAAATAAGTGAATTTCTAACTGGAATTTGCAAACTAGATGAGGAGATTTCTTGGGATATTCTCTGGCCTTTACTGAATTCACACTAGACAACTGACTTCATCTACCTCTGGAGCAACAATGGAAAATACATATATGATGTGAGCTTCATGTGTGACTTCAAATACTCTACAAGGTGCATTTTAAGAGAACGTAAAAAGAAAGGGGTGAAATTATTTTAATTTTTTTAAGTAGGCTCCATACCCAACATGGGGCTTGAACTCGTATCCCCGAGATCAAGAGTCACATGATCTACTGACCAAGCCAGCCAGGTACCCTGAAACTATTTTAATAATTTTTTTGCCCACAACACATCCAGAAAAATATAATTTCAACCTGGCGTCAATCTTGAGTTGGCTCACATTGTATTTTGTACTCAATCTTTGAAATGTGTTGTGTACTTTACACTTAGGGTGTATCTAATCTTGGACTAGCTACATTTCAAGTACTCAGCAGTCACATATGGGGGATGACTACCATCCTGGACAGTGCAGGTCTTGAACCTGACAGTAACGGCTTGAGAATCTCTGCAGATCAGCACGAGGCTATCAGGAAAGACCTCCTTTAGCAAATAAAAATCTATGTAGAGACATGATTACTCACAAATGTGAAAAAGAAACCCAGCCAGATAATCTATAGCAGCAGATAATTCCAATGTTATTTTTTATCGTAATACCTGCTAGTTCCATCCATGTTGTTGCAAATGGCAAGATTTCATTCTTTTTGATAGCTGAGTAATATTCCTGTGTTTGTGTGGGGGTCATCTGCTGATGAACGTCTGGGCTCTTTCCATATTTTGGGTATTGTCAAATTATGGAAAAGTTTCCTTTTTCCAGAACCTATCACTGATAATCTGGGAACACAAACGTCTCTGTAAAATAATGAACCCCACTACTAAGGTATGACTCAGAGTAAAATGAGAAATTGCTCTATATTCTTATCCTAGCTACCTGGTTAGTGAACACTTTGCTGTTCTTTTGCCTCTCGGGCTGATTAGAAGTTATACATAACTAATGAATCACTGAACACTACCTCAAAAACTAATGATGTACTATACAGTGGCTAACCGAATATAATAAAAAAGAGTAAATAACTAGATAGATACATAGATAGATAGATAGATAGATAGATAGATAGAAAGAGACAGACGTTCTGGGGCGCCTGAGTGGCTCAGTTGGTTAAGCGTCTGCCTTCAGCTCAGGTCATGATCCCAGGGTCCTGGGATTGAGCCCTGCAGTGGGCTCCCTGCTCAGCAGGGAGTCTGCTTCTCCCTCTGTCCCTCACCTCTCTTTCTCTCTCTCTCAAACAAATAAATAAAATCCTTAAAAAAAACCAATTACTCAGAAGTGATGGGTGTTGACATGAAATGCCACACATGTGCAGGAACACACTTCACGAAGCAGAGAGGGTTGTGCAAATATGAAGCAGAACTAGCACCATTGTGCCCACCTCCACCAGATTCTTCAGCCTTGAAATTCCTATTACCTGCCCTCTAGCTGCCATCCCCTCGCTTTTCATGCTATCCTTCTTTCTTGGTATTGTTCCCTTTATTTTCATACAATCCTGATGAGACCTGTCCCTGACATAATTTCTCATTCTTCCAGCCTTCCCCACCCCCTAAGCAGCTTCTCCTGCAAGGACCTTTGACAGAGGCACTCTGTCGTGGACGTACTCATCTGCGCCCTCCACCTTCACCCCCAACACTCACTCTTCTCCCTCACATTAACGGGAGCCTGCTCTCACCGCAGTGCCTTCATTTCCTTGTAGTCCTCCTAGATCATGGAGAGGGCATGAATAAAATACAGTGAAAGACAGTGTTCCTAATTCTCGTGCCCTAAGTGGTAGGTCTTTACAGTATTTTTTAGTGGTGTAAGTACAGGAACAATGTAGTTCAAACCTTCCTGTTAAAGCAGATTAAATCATATCCCACTAGTATAGATCCTCAAGGCCTTTGCTTCGGCAAGGGAAATGGATGATTGCTCACACAAAAACCTTTGGCATTGATTACAGATTCATTATCATAAATGTTAATATTTTACAGACAGTAAATGAGTTCTGCTAGGTATTTCTTCATGGTAAAGAGAATAATGTGTAATTCGGTAACTTGTAAGTCTGTTGTAAGGGGAGTTACTTTGTTTCCTTCTTTCTTTTTCCAGAAATAGTTTATTTTCTGAACTTACTGTTCCAATATACCTTTGCCCAACAGTAGCCATTTTAGGGATGGAAAGTTTACATACATAAAGTACACATTGATTAAAGTAAAAACAAACTGCATCCTTCTTTGAAGTCAAGAATACACTTCACTTTTGAAAGATCATTATGATTACAAGGAGGGGTGGAGAAGAACTGGGGGGAAGCTGTGTAAAATCGGAAGTGGGTAAAAAATACTACTGGGTATCTGGTGAATACACCTTTCTGGACAATTTATACCTTCTATTTGTCTTTGAGTTATTTCGCAAATCTGTAAGTGGTAGAAAACTGACATAATGTAAATGATTCTTGCCCAGAGATAATCAAGTGAACTGTGTCTGGTGGAATATGATTGATCATTACCTGATGGACAGAATGGTGCACCTTTTTGTAAATGGACATCACCATTCCTTGATTGCCAAAGATGCACGGTTCCTTGAAGTCTCCTTTGGGTTTTTTTGTTTATTTGTTTTTTAAAGATTTTATTTATTTGTCAGAGAGAACACAAGCTGGGTGAGCAGTAGGCAGAGGGAGAGGCAAGCAGAGGGAGAAGCAGGCTCCCCGCTGACCAAGGAGCCCAATGTGGGACTCGATCCCAGGACCCTGAGATCATGATCTGAGCCGAAGGCAGACGCTTAATGGACTGAGCCACTCAGGTGTCCCTTGAAGTCTCCTTTGAACTGCTTTTACCATTTTACTGGTTCCCTCATTAATAAATGAGACAATAAAATCTTTAGTGGCATTTACTTTTAATTCGTATGACAGTCACACTCTTACCTTGTTTTTTTAAAAAAAAAAAAATCTTTTAAAGGCAAAGACTGTACATTAACTAAAGAAGCTAAGTCCTTAGAGACCCAAAAAATGAGACCATTTTTATTGTTTAAATAAAAGTCAAAGGTATGACTTGTCCTTTGAAACACTTTATATTTATTAATTCATTTAACCTTCTCAACAACTCTGAGGGAGAGGTATCATAACTACTCCCGTTTTATAGATTATAGGAGGAAAACAAAATGAGGGGAAGTAACTTGTCTGTAATCCAGAGACAAAACCTATGAATTTGGGCTCCAGAATCCATGTGGTAAACCATCACACAACAGCACCACACCAGGTTTTCTTGCCGAAAGAAGACAGCCCTAAACATTAATAGCTGATGTTTAAACCAGGGCTTCTCAGCCACAGCACAATTGGCATTTGGGGTTGAATAATTCTTTGTTCTGAGGGGCCATCCTGTGCATAGCAGGATGTTCGGCATCACCCCTAACTTCTGTCTACTCAACACCCCACGCCCCCCACCTCAATTGTGACAACAAAGATGTCTCCAGACATTGCCAAATGTCTCCTTGGAGGCAAAACTGTCCCTGGATAAGAAACACTGATCCAAACTAATGATTAATACAAGCTAACAAAATTAAATCTTTCACATATGAATACATAAATCATTGTGAAGCACAGAGAGAATTCTTCAAAATTTATGAAAACAGTCAAATCAATCAACAAGCTGATATACCAGTAGAAGACATATTCAGCGGTGATTACCTTATGGCTGACTGTATCTCAACAGCAGGAAGGGTGTGATTTTTTGAAGGATCTGTAACCACAAACCAGAATGACACCCGCTGGGTTACATTGCAAAGTAGGACATGGGAAATTCTGCAGATGATGGAGAAAAAAAATACATTATAAGCAAATAATGACCGATTCCATTAGAACATCCACTCCGGCATAATTACCATCTTAAAAGGTGTCTTAGCTATGAAGTCATTTGTACTGTTTTAAGAAATGCCTTATTAAGAAGAAAATAACACAGGAAATCTCCTTTGTTTCAAAATCAGATACTTAGGAATCACTCCTTAAATGACAATCTACCAAAATGAGAAAATAACCAAAGTACACAGTCAAGAGTGTTAAGGATCTCATTCTCCGTCACCTGTTAGCTGACAAACATCCCTGCTTCCCCAACACTGAGCCTCTTCCAAAACCACAGATGCCTCTGGTGTTGCCTCATCCAGCTGTTCTTAGTCTCATTCAGACTGACACATCTCAGATCCAGACAAATCAGTTGCCACTCCCTGGTCCCATATTGCTTGCTGTGCTGGCCACACCGCCGTCCCTCTCCCACTCCAGTACTGGAGCGGACACACTAGGAGACCTCCAAGCTGAGGTGCTATCATCAATTTACCAGCAGTCTTTACACACTGTTTCTGTAATTATTTGCATTCCAACTGTCAATGAGAATGTGCCACACCACTCTGAGTACATACATTGCCAGGACATATGACAGGAAAGAAATGACATTAGTATTCAGATGGGAAACAATTATATATGAATGTATGAAAGATATAAACGTTGAAAATTACAGGAGAGTCCACATAACTCAATGTTGCCAGGGCTAAAACATAAATAATGAACGCATTCACCATTTTCTTAGGAGCAAAACTGCAAAAAGTGACATTAGCAACCGTTCTGGAAAATGGAAGCACACATCACCTTTACTAATAAATGTAAATTCCTCTTCCTTTAAAAGAGCATTCAAGTGCCATTTTTACAATAACGAAGAAGAGTGCCATTCTGTCGGTTTTCTGTAGTTTTCAGGACCCGATCGAAATGACTACATTTTCTCCCCTCAAGTGTCAGGTACAAACGCCGAAGCAGCCCTCGCGGCCCCTGTGCCTACAGCCACGCGCCAGGGACACGCAGTGCGATCTGAAGGGTCCCCTGTCCTCAGCGGCAGGCGCGCCCGGGGCATTTTCCGCGTCCGCGGGGCCCGGGCCCGACTAGCGCAGGACCCCTGTCCAGAAGGTTCGCCGCGTGAGACCCTGCGTGAGACCCCACGTGCCGCCCTTGCGTCACGATCTCAACGGTCGCCCCAGCCCTGCGTGTTTCGCGTCCGCAGACACTCGGAGCCCTCGCGGACGCCGTATCTCGCCCTCCGAGGCTCCAACGCCGCCACACCGCGAACATGGGCGGCTACCTGAGCAGACACCTGGGCAGATACCTGGGCAGAGCCAAGGCCGCGCTGCCACGCCCCGCTTGGGGGCACCGGTCCCTGCGGGCCGGGCCCGCCCGCCGCCCGCGGGGCCCGATTCTGAGCCAAGTCATCTCCATGCACCGGGAGCGCTGGATGAGGAGCCGCCGCCGCCGCTGCCTCCCGCTGCCGCCCCACCTGGACCACCCCCGAGTCCAGAGGGCCAGAGTCTCCAAGGCCCGGAGGAGCTTCCACCGCAAATCCCCCCTGCACACCTCCCGGGGGCTGGATTTCTCGAGCAGTCGCGAGAGTTTCGTGAAGCACTGCCTCTGGAAGGCCCAGAACGTCCTGAACGTCTGGAACATGGTGACCGTCAACATCACGCCTGAGGGCGGCGGGAGCTCCAGCAGGCGCCCGGCCACCCAGGAGCGGCCGCGCTCCTGCGCCAAGGAGATCCGGCTGACGGCTCGCAGCCCGGGCCAGAGAGGGAGGAAGAGGAGCTGCAGAGCTCTCCGCTTCGAGAGCCCCCCGGCCAAGAGAAGGAGGCAGAGCCCAGGGGCCAGGCCATCCGCCTTCAGGCCTGTGTGGAAAGACGGCCTGGTCCCTTCCTTCGTGCCCAGGCCCGGGCCTCTGAGAAGGGGCCTCTTATCCTGGCATCCCGGCGACGGAGAGGACACCCAGCCCGGGCCCGACCGGCTGCCAGGTCACCAGCAGGCCACGGGAGAGTCACCGGGCCTCGCCTTGAGAGCAGATGAGCATGTCCCAGGGCCCGGGCCCTCCTGCAGCCTGGGGTCCCCCTTGTATCCTGAGCCACCTCCTGAGACTCAAACCGGCCGTCCTTTGACCCCGCTGAGCCCCGCTCTACCCCCGCACGAGTGACCGTCCCTGGCGGCCAGCCCTCACCGCCCGGCAGGCAGCTCCGCCCAGGCCCCAGACCCACCTCCCTCGAGCCCACTGGGCTGCGATCCAAACCTCCCCAAACCTCCGGCTTCCTCCTGCCCTCCTACCCCTGCCCGCTTTCTCCCTGGAGACGCACTTAGCCGGAAGGCCTGCTTCTGCCCCTTTCCCAGTTTCCTGAGTGAAAACAGCGTTCCTGTGTTAGTAACAATAATAAAGTTTCGTTATACAGAGTGTCGTTTTTCTCTCAAAGGGACATATACGAGGATTTCGCCTACACCGAGAATTCTGTCTTGGCACTGTTAACATTTGGGGCCAGGGAATTCTTTCCTGGTCCTTGGGTGCTGTCCTCTGCATCGTAGGGTTTTAGCACAACCCCTGGCCTCTATCTTCTAGGGGCCGGCAGCACACCCACGTTGGGAAAATACTAAAATATTTCCGAACATTGCCATATATTCCAGAAGGGGGGGGTGGGAGGGTGGTAGGGGGTGCGGGGGTGGGAGGGTGGTAGAGGATGGTGGGGGGGTTGGGAAGGTGGTAGGAGGTGGTGGGGGGAGCACTTGAAAAAAAAAAAAAAAAGCCCCACTGGTGGAAAAACTGAGGGACAGTGACCTCTGCTGGCAGAAACAGTCAAGCTTGGTCTTTTTTAAAAATAAGCTACTTGTTGGCGAAACTGAAAATGCTAAATACTCGGAAGCGCTGGGAAAGATGCTGAGAACTGGAGCGCCAGGTGGCGCTGAGTGCGAATGTGTAGCAGCGCTTGGAAGTGCCGCCCGGAGCGGAGCGTGACCATGAGAAACTCTCCTACACGGTGTGTACACACACGCCACACACACATACGCCACACGCCACACACACACACCCCCACAAACAACCCACACACAACACACACATACCCCCCACGTACAAACACATGCACAGCACACACACATACACCACACACATACCCATACACACGACCCACACACACATACACCACACACATACCCCCTCACACAAGAACATCCCCCACACACATACACCACACACCCCCAAACGAACCCACACACACATACACCACACACCACACACATACCCTCCCACACACACAACACATGCACCATACCCACACATACCACATACACACTCCCACACACATCCCCTACACACACCACATATCCCACACACCCACCATACACACACCCTCCCACACACATACACTCACAGACACCAACCACATACCCATCACACAGACACCCACACATACACCACATATACCCACAAAACATACACCCACAACACACACACCCACAACACACATACCCCAAACACACACACACCACCCATACCACACACACACCATACACACCCCCCACACACACACCTACACCCGCACACACACCAGCACTAACACCACACCCACACACACCGCACATAACCCCACACACATACCCCACCCAAATACCACATACACACTCCCATACACACTCCCTACACACATCAAACACACTACACACAACCACACACCCCCACCCACATACACACCCCACACACCCACCACCGACCACACACAACCCCCACACCCACACACACACCCCCACTAACACACCACACACACCACAACCCACACACACACACAGAGCAGTGAGGATGTTCTTCCCAGCACTCCGTCAGAACAGAGAAGCCAAACAACCTAAATGCTCACTCACAGGGGGACGGCTAACGTAAACACTCTGTGCGCTAGCGAGGAAATACTGTTCCACAAACCGAAGGAAGGACACAGCCCAAGGATTCTCCGCTCTTGGGCTACTGGGCCACGCAGTTCTCTGCATCGCGGGATGCTGAGCGGCACACCTGGCCCCCGTCGCCCAGACGGCAGCACGACCACCTCCAGCGGTGACAGTCGCACGCATCTCCAGACATTGCCAAATATCCCCAGAGGGACCGACATCACCCCCAGTTGGAAAGCACTGAACTAGAGCTCCGTGTTTTTGACGACAGGTTACATCTCAAAACGAAACTGCTGAATGAAAAAGCCGGGGAGTGGTATAGTATGTGTGGCTCACGCCGTTTACAGAATTTAAACAAATGCCAAGTAACGTTGCTGGGAAAATGGGGAAGTCAGGAACCGTGTTAAGAGGTCTTCTGGACACTTTCCCTACCTCGTTCTTTCCATCTAAAGCCTCTTTAAATACTGTTCAAACATGAATTTCACAGCATCCACCTTTAGAGAGTCAGAATAAACAAAGCAAAGTCTCTTCTCCCGTGCAGCTTGCGTTCCAAGGGGGCGCAGACAGAAGATAAACAAGTAAATGGACAACACTAGCAGGTATAGAGAAGCTCCAAAAAGAAAAATAAAGAAGGAATAGGGACACATACGAGTCCACCAACACAACCGTGACCCTACGTACTTTCCCGTGTCTGCATCACCATGGAACTACACCATCCTTTACTATGAACTCAAGTTCTTTACCTGGGGTTTCCGTTGGGGCAATGCCTACTTTCACGTAGCACCTCAGCGAAGCGACTGAAAATGTTTTATCTACCTAGACGTGAAGATTACTAGAAGATTCAAATTGTTCCTGAAAATATTAAAACCAACATTTTCAATGTTGACAGTTACTGTTAGGTACAAAGTTACTACTGTTAGATACAAAATGTCTTGGACTGAACTGCTAGAAGTCAAGTTTGTGTTTTGAGGTTTACTACCTGCCATTTGCTGGACTTGAGACGAGGCATTTCACTCTACAGCAGTTGCTAGAAAGGGCTTGAGATCTTACTGTGTCCACGAGGGTACCGGTATATAGAGGTCGGTCTGATGGAATTACTGGAATTCATTGCAATAATCATTTTGTCCAACTCTTTTACAAAGTACTAATATTTATACGTATTCAAACGGCTTCTCAAGCAAAGCCCTGAAGAGGTAAAAATGTCCACTCCGTTTCCTCAAGTGTAGAAAGCCCTGGTTTTACACTAATCCTCTGCGATTTGGCTCTACTGCCATTTCTCCTCAATGGCACCAGACAGGGCCAGCTGCATCCAAGGGGAGGTAAGAATCAGGCTCTTGTTTCTGGAAATCAAAGGACTAAAGAGGAGCTGGGCTGCTGTTTTACAAGCACAAGACCATTAATCCCCTCACCGTGGACAAAACAGCACGTTGTTCCTTTTCAGATCACAAGACTTATTCTTGAATAATTGGGCACAGGAAGAAATCCATTCCATGCCCTACACCGTGAAATTCAGAAAGAAAAGGCCATGCCCGAGTCAGACTTCTCCCTCTCGTGCTAAAAGTGACAAATTACCCTTAAAGCCAACACTTGACAAACTCGGCAGGTACATTTCCCAACTTACTTGGGAAGTAGACTCGAGTGTCCCCTTCGGTTACATTTCCCTAGAAACTACCTTCAACATTTACAAATTTCTCTGAAACTATTTTACTAAATCTGGCCTAATCCTTATCGTAACAACTTAAAAACACCTAGCTGCCATCTTCAAATTCACAAGAAATCTTCACATAACCTGACCTAATGAGACCAGAACTTTCTGTCCTTGCCAGTTTTCCATACATCTTCCATTCTGCTTTTAAGAAAACCGGGGGGGGGGGGGGGGTCCGAGGTGGGTCAGTCAGTTAAGCGACCATCTCTTGATTTCAGTTCATGTCATGATCTCAGGGAGCCGCACATCGGGCTCCTCGCTTGGCCCAGAGTCTGCTCGAGATTTTATCCTCCTCCTCCTGTCCCTCCTCACGCTTGCTCTGTCTCTCTCGGAAATAGATAAGTTGGTCTTAGAACAAAAACAAACAGAATAAGGAACATCCAGGAAGTAGGGAGCAAAGCACTCGATACCAGGATGTCAGTAGGACCTGGAAAGCATTTAGTCCCGGTCCTCCGCCTTCCTATCACGTCTCCCAGGCCCCGCTCCCTCTGCGGCCGCTGTGCCCAGCGAGACCTGGTTTTACGCACCGTCTCGGGGTCAGGGCCGAGCCCGCAGGGGGAGGCAGCACAAGGTCCTCCGTTCTGTGGGGGCAGCCACAGCCACGCCGGTGCACGGGCTGCCTCGGCGGACCGCAGCGCACGGAGAGGCTTCTGTCCGCACACGCTGCCCCTGGCTGCTCTGTCAGCTCTTTCTCCGTCGGACTTTGACAGCGTCTCAGGCGATCCATGCAGCTTTCCCGCCGCTTCTGCTTATGAAAGAGCTCGGGGCGGTCGAATCCCCGTCTTCCCGCCTCGGACTCACAGCCGCTCTCCCTCCCGCAGCCCCACTGCCCTCCTGTCCCTGCGCCACCCCCCCCCAGCCCCACGCGTCTCCCCATCTGTCCCCCCACCCACGTCATTCTCGCTCCTGTAGGGACGGAAAGGAGCACGGAGAGGGCTGGGGGCATCTACCGAAGGGAACAGCAGGGTTCTTTTCCCTTCGCCAGGGCCCCTTGTGGATGCCCCAGGCTGCTCCGCCGTCGGGGGTCCTCTCCTCTGCTGTGATGGACGCCCTCAGGTTCCCCACTCAGGGGGCCTCGGGGCCCCCGCTGCGCTCTGGCCAACGTCCTCCAGCCCACCCGGTGCTGGGCCTCCGGTGGGCCCGTCCAGCCTCACCGCCCTGCTCTCCTGGCCCCGCAGGGGGTCCTCCCGGCTCCCTCCAGCAGCCTCCGCTGGCTCCCAGGGATACAGCGGGAGGCAGGCCGCTCGCAGAGCCGTCCTCTCGCCCCGTCCCTGGAGCCTGGGTCAGCCTTCCCGCTTGGGACTTCTGCAGCCACAAGGCAGGCCCTGTGTCTGCTCCCCGGCACACCCTCAGGGACGGGGTTCCCCGGTGTGCATGGCGAAGGAATGACATGCCGGTGTCTCATCTACAGACAAGGCGATGCTCTGAGCAGTTCGCTGCCTGCCTTGAGGCAGACGGGGCCCGAGCAAAAGTGTCACTCAGAGCACATAATCGCTCGTGGGGCGCGGGCAGCAACTCATCGGAACGGGCCCAGCTGTCGGCACCCCTCCAGGCCGCACGTGCCTATGCGCTGGCACCTGTTCCCGCCCGGCCCTGTCCTCCGGGGAAGGGCCAGGAAATGCCACAGCGCTCTCTGCCTGCCCACACCCCCCCTGCCTCCCCGGCCCTCTGGCTTTCTCTCCCCCTGCCTGCTGGCTGCGGGGGACTGGACCCGTCCGCTGCCTGTCAGTCCTGTGCGCACGCAGCCAGGACCCATCTCTCCAGCAGGAACACCTCCTGCGTTGTCAGTCGTCGTTGCAGTGGATCAAGGCTCTGCCAGCCACGGGTCGCCAAGTACGCAAAAGCGTCCTCGGGAGCTCTTGAGCTTGCGCCCCTGCGGGACGTCAGGCTTGATGTACGAGACGGTAGTGAGGACTGGGTAAAGGGGTATGAAAACTAGCGTTTTCATTCTTCTGAATCTGTTTTGGTTATTCGCAGTGCATTACTTTTTACATCTTCCATTCTGTCCGTCTCCGTAACTTCTAGTTTTCTGCAATGTTCATAAAATAAGCCACGAGGAGAAAGAAGGAAATAGTGATGTTCCAGATCGGGATCCCTGAAGCCATCCCGGAAACGGCTACTTGCCTCCGGGTCAGTCCGCCAGGGCTGCTCTAACAAACGCCCCAGACTGGGCGGCTTCAAAAACGGAGATTTATTGTCTCTCGGTCCGGAGGCTACACGCCCAGGATCACGGGGTGCTCAGGGCCCCTTTCTTCTGAGGCTTCTTTCTTTGGCTTGCGGATGGCTGGCCTCTCCTGTCTTACCCGGGCTCCCTTCTGTGCACACCTGAGTCCTCATCTCTTCTTGTAGGGACGCCATTCCTACTGGCCAAAGCCCACCTCTGTGACCTCGTCGTACATTCATCACCTCTTCAAGGACCCTATCTCCAAATACAATCCCATTCTGAGCTACTAGGGCTGCGGACTCGATCATAAGCATTTTGAGGGGATGCAGTTCGTCCCAGAGCCGCTACCCCCCAGCATTTATTTTGTCCCGCCCTGGCACCAGCAGGCCTTTCTAAGGCAGAAGCGTTAAAACCTGAGCCGGCTGCCAAGCCACAGGCGTCTTCTGTCCACCCACCCGCTGGGGAGAGGCGGCCGCTCTGCAAAGTTTTTCTCAATGCCGTCTTGCATTCTGGGGGGCCCTTTCCCACAGGGGAAGCCTGTTCATGTAAGGATGCAGCCTTCTTCATGGCAGCGCGTGGAGAATGGGATCAGCAAGTGAACTGCATTTTAAACACACCCTGATTCATCAGGCAGCCCTCATCACTCCGCCCCCCGACAGCAGTATGGCTGGCACTCATACTGCCTGTGGCCTTACAGAAACATCTGTTGACCCTTGATGGAGTTTTGCACTTTTTGACTTTCAATGGGCATTGGTAATGACGCCTTCTCCATATCATGTACAAGTGAAACACATCTGCCAAGTAAACAACATCAGATATTCACAAACGTACACAATGCTCCAAGTTAAAACAAAAATGCAAACGTGAATTCCTCAAAATTCCTTTAAAATGTTACATGTTTAAATTAACTTTTCCTAAGAATGGAAACATCTGATTTAACATAGTCATTAACAAGGTTCAATGCAGGCACCCAGAGGAAGAAACAGTATGACCAACAGAGCAATGTGTAAACCTGGGGACGAGAAGAGTAGAAGGTAAAGAGACTATCTGGGGGTGGGGCTGCGTTGTAAGATGACGAGGGGGATTTTTTTTCTTAAATTTTTCCTTTTCAATTTTTTGCAAAGCAATCACCTAATTTTTTTAAAGATTTTATTTATTTATTTGACAGAGACACAGTGAGAGAGGTAACAGAAGCAGAGGAAGTGGGAGAGGGAGAAGCAGGCTTCCCGCCGAGCAGGGAGCCCGATGCAGGGCTCAATCCCAGGACTCCGGGATCATCACCTGAGCCGAAGGCAGACGCTTAATGACTGAGCCCCCCAGGTGCCCCGAATCACCTAATTTTTATAAGAAAAGTTGTAATGTAGTTGTAGAAAGAATGTGCAGTTTAAAAGGCATATGACAAGCACAAATAGATTTTTTTCTAAAACTCTATAAAACAGGAACAGAATTCACTTTGGACACAATTTTGTTTTACTATGTAACTCCTTCTTTTAATTTTTTGAATCATGTGAATACATTACCTATTTTTAAATATATACGTGTGTGTACACACATCTATCATATGCTTATTTCGCCTCCCCAAATGCCACTCTTTTGTTTCATTCTTTATATTCACAGCCCACGCATCATATTGTGGGTTTGAGGGAGGTCGATAAATAGTGATCCTCTTTGTCAGATTCTGAATCCTTACAGAATTAAGACAAAAGAATGAAGCACGGGCGCCTGGGTGGCTCAGTGGGTTAAGCCTCTGCCTTCGGCTCAGGTCATGATCTCAGGGTCCTGGGATGGAGCCCCGCATCGGGCTCTCTGCTCTGCCTGCCTCTCTGCCTACTTGTGATCTCTCTGTCAAATAAATAAATAAAATCTTTAAAAAAAAAAAAAAAGAATGAAGCAGATAGGATACTAAAAAGGCCAGGGTGGAAGACATAACATTAGTCAGCAGGTGAGTTTTCTTCCTAATCACAAAACTCCTGAAAGGAGGTAATTCATCAACAGCATCCGGGTAGAGCTGAGCTGGAGCATTTATTGCACATGCCGGAGTAATATGCATGATATTGAACAGCTATATGCTATGGCGCCGACCAACGGAAACAGTCCTCCTCTGTACGTAGCACACCCAGCCTTACAGCTGCATGGGCCTGCCCCTGCGCGGACTGATTCTGCACTTAGTGTAGGGAGTAGCACAGAATAACGCCTGCTGTCTGCGGGCACAGAAGGGAACCCAGGGAGAGCTTCTCCTTCCAGCTCACCAATCATCAGCCATTTCTCCTCTCAAGGGGAAGGAGGGAGGGAATAGACAGAAACCAGAAGTGGTACCAGAATCACAAACAGAGATAGAAGGAAACATGCCAAACAGAGACCATGCCTCTGGAAGAACAGAAAAAAAATGTGAAACTGTGAAAAGTTTGTACTAAAGCTTCTAAGAAAATAACCAAGGTACTATGATAGATGCCAACAGTGGGATGAACCTATACACGTGTATTTCCAAGATGAGTGCTGTGGACTGATGTGTTCCCCCTTCCCCAAATTCCTATGTTGAAGCCCTAACCCCACCCCACCCTGAGCTCCCGGAACTGTATGTGGAGAGAGGGCCAACAAAGAGATGATTACAGTTAAATGTCATCATAACGGTGGAGTCCTCATGGGATTAGTGTCCTCATTCGAAGAGACACTGGAGAGCTCACTCTCTCTTCCCTCCATGCTCCCCCAACAAAGAAGAGGTCATGTGAGAACACAGTTCTAGTGGTGTCTGCGAGGCAAGAGAAAAAGCCTCAGAAAGAAATCTACCTTGCCTGAGCACCGGGATCTTGGCCTTGGAGCCTCCGGAACTGTGAGGAATAGGTGTCTGTTACTTAAGTCACCCGGCGTGTGGCATTGTGTTACCTCAGCAGTCCTAGCAAACTAATACAATGAGAGCAGAATTCTTTTTTCCTTTCCTTTCCCTTCATCCCTTCATCCCTTCCTTCCTTCCTTCTACCTATCTATAGGAGAAGCTACATGTATACAACAGGAACGTAGAACAAGCTTATGACACATGACCACATCTACAAATTTTTATCATCACAGTGCCTCCTGAACAAAGAGCATTGTTGGAACATAGTATAGACTGCAAGGTGAACCAGATTACAAACGTTTTTTTAATGTTACAATGTGGATCCTTTCCAAAAATTAGGTTAATTATTTTCAAGACAGAATTTTGAATTAATGCATGTCTCAAATATCACTGCAAATAACCAATTAAGATTTTTTACTATTTACTTACTCTGTTGTTTCTCTGTTGGGAACCTTCCTCATGGAGAAAGCGACCATTGCTTTGAAAAGATATTCCTCATTTGTATCCCAGGCATACTAAAAGAGAAGTAAAACAGAAAATGTAAAAGGCTTAGGATAAAAAATTGGTCCTGTTGGAATCTAACTGTGACCACAGTGCCGGTGTTAATCAGTGCCTGTCCCTCTTTCTCATCTTTCTCACACACTAAAGACCAGAACCCAAGATAAATCATGTCATGATAATGTTCAGGATGAGCTTTCTTGGACATTCTGTCACTCCAAGTGTGGTGCACTTCCCATCGCATTATCTTCTTCAAAATCTGCAGTGTTAGTAGCCAGTCAACAAATAGTGCATTTGGACATCATATTCTGGACATATACAGTCGGTTCCCTTCCTCCCTTACTCTCTTTCCTCATAGATGGATTACCTCTCTCAGTTGCCTTTCCTTTACTAACATAGGTAGAATTTTTCTTTCCATTTTCTTTTTTTTCTTTCTTAAGGATTTTATTTATTTACTTGACAGAGAGAGAGATCACAAGAAGGCAGAGAGTCAGGCAGAGAGAGAGGGGGAAGCAGGCTCTCTGCTCAGCAGGGATGCTGAGGCAGATGTGGGGCTTGATCCCAGGACCCTGAGATCATGACCTGAGCCGAAGGCAGCGGCTTAATCCACTGAGCCACCCAGGCGCCCCTTCTTTCCATTTTCTTAGCTGGAAACTTGAGTGTGTGCATATTATGGATTGAATTGTGCCCCCCCCCAATTTATATGTTGAAGTCCTAACCCCTAATACCTTACAATGTAACAGTATTTGGAAACAGTGTCTTTACGGAGGTGATTAAGTTTAAATGAGGTCATTAGGGTAGACCCTAATCCAATATGGACTGGTGTCCTTCCAAGAAGAGGAAACTTGGACACAGCCACATAAAGAGGGAAGACAAAGTGAAGATACAGAGAGAAGACAGTCATCTACAAGCCAAAGCGAGAAGCCTGGAATAGATCGTTCCTCTGCACACCTCAGAAGGAACCAACCCTGCTGAGACTCTGAGCTTGGACTGCCGGCCGCCAGAACGAAGATAAAATACACTTCTATTGTTTAAGCTCCCCAAGTCATGGTACTTTATGACAGCAGCCCTGGCAAACTAATGTGGCTGACCACATATTTCAGGTGAGGAATCACGTGGAACTGGAGAAAGTCACACAACAGGATTGTTTAACTCTAAGTTCATGATGACCTACTCCCCAGTTGCCCGGGAATCCCTCAGGTCTCCATCATTTTCTCTCTCTCATGGCTCACGACGGCTATTTCAAACCTCTTTCAGCTCCCCACCTCCACCAAACTCAAACCTCATACTCACTAGATGCTTCTTCTTCTTCTTCTTCTTTTCTTTTTTTTTTTTAGAGTTATTTATTTGAGAGAGAGAGAGAACATGAGCAGGGGGAGAGGCAGAAGGAGAGGGAGAAGCAGGCTCCCCACTGAGCAGGGAGGATGATGCTGTGTGGGGCTCCATCCCAGGACCCTAGCATCATGACCTGAGCCAAAAGTAGAGGCTTAACTGCCTGAGCCACCCAGGCGCCCCTCACTAGATGCTCTTGTCTCATAATTTAGAGATACATCCTCAAGTCATCAATTTAAACTCCCCCATCCTCCTGACGCCAAACAAAAAACTCCCTCTGTAGACATACATGCTGCCCACGTGCTCCCCCGGAAGGCCGATGTGGCGTTTCTCCTCCTGTCCATGGCTATCCCATCCACCTGTATTAGGAACACTTCCCTCCCGCCCGTCTCAGGATCTAAGGGGACCAGTTTCCCCTCTCCTCTGTACATGAGACCCTGGCTTTTAGCCCTGCTCAAGCCTCCCCATTAAAACGGCACCAAAACCAAATCACTGACCTCAATCCTTCTCCCTCTATCTACTGCTGTCTGTCTCCTGCCCTTCACAGCCAAGAGCCTCAAAAGAGTTGTCATACTTACGTCTTTACCTGTTTGCCACCCACTTCTTCTCAGCTCCCTCCGTTATCTGCTTTCCAGTTCCACCACTCCACAAAGATGGCTCTCTCTACAGTTACCGGTGACCTCCACATGACTCAACATAACGAGTGGCTTTCAGTCCCACCTTGCTTGACGTGTCAACAGCATCTGATGCTCTTGAACACTTCCTTCGACCTGAAGCACTCTCTTCCCCTTTGTGATATGCATTCTGGTTTTCCTCCTGTCCCTTTGTCCCCTGTGTAGGTTTGCACTCTCCTATAAGGGCTTCAGGTCTCAGAGAACCTCAAAACTCTATGCTAGAGCTTCCCCTCTTGTCACTCTGTACTTTCTCCTTCACACTGTCATCTACTCCAGGCTTCCATTATCACCGTAATGTGAATGACCCAGCACCGTATCTCAAGCCCACCCTGTCCTTGCTTATTCAGTAATACCTCAGGCTCAACAAGTCCAAAATTAAAGCCATGATTTTCTTGTCTGCACTTGCTTCCCTGACTCATAAGTAGGTCATCATCCATTCAGCTGCATAATTAGAAACTAAAGCATCATCCTTGGGCACCTGGGTGGCTCAGGTGGTTAAGCCACTGCCTTCAGCTCAGGTCATGATTGTAGAGTCTTGGGATCGAGTCCCATATCAGGCTTCCCTTGCTCTGCAGGGAGCCTGCTTCTCCCTCTCCCTCTGCCTCTAGCCCTGCTTATGCCGCGCTCTCTCTCCCTCTCTGTCAAATAAATAAGTAAAATCTTTTAAAAAGTAAATAAATAAAGCATCACCCTTGACTCCTCCTTCCCCCTTTCTCCTTTCTACTCTTGTCCCCTCCAATCTGCCTTCCACACTGTGACCAGAGTGTTTTCCAAGCACTAATTCTGTAACATCTCTTTCAGAAAACTCATGTTTGCTTTAAAGATAATCTCAAAACTGCCTAACACAGTCCACATACTCTTCAGCCTGATCTCCGCTTTCTGCCCAAACTCAGCACATGCCATGCTCTACCGCCCTGCTCCAGGGCAGAGACCTCAGCCTTCCTTCCGTCTCATACTCTCACTAAGTTCCTTCCTGTAACAAGCCTTTGCATGTCCTGTTCCCTCTGCTCTGTGTTCTTTTATCCTCTGGCTCACCTCCACTAAGACTTTAGACTTCACAGCAAATGCCAAGTACTAAGGCCCCGACAAGGCCAAAGCCCCCAGGTACTTCTCCTTCCTGTAATACTCGTCAAGATCGCACATTTCCATTTCGTTTACCGAATGTTTCATGGACAACCAATCTTCCCGATACCATAAGCTCCACGAAAGCTGGGACAAGCCTGATTTATCTGCCATTGCATCCCCGGCATCCAGCATGGTGCCCACCCTTGGAGGACCCTGGGATACACAACCACAAAGAGTAGATTCTACAGTCAGACAGCCTGTTCAAGTCTCACCTCTTCGTCATTTGCTGACCTGAGCTCCTGAGCAAGCTGCTTAATTTCTTTGTACCTCGGTTTTCTCCTCTACTCCATGAGAGTGGGCATGCCGGTACTACCTTCCTCAAAGGGCTGTTGTGGGGGCTGCGGGAACGGATGTAAGTCAAGTGCTCAGAAGGATCTCTGCTGGAAAGTAAACTAAGTTCTCAGTAAATGCTGGGCACTGTAATGATCCTTACTCATTGAATGAATAAAATAACCCGTTGGTGGATTGGCCTGCAAACAGAATCCGTACCTCTAAGCTTCCTTAGCACTCTTCCATTGCTACTACCCCAAGGCATCTTACTATCGCCTTCTACTGGGGAAAGTCTTCACAGACCACACGGGGATACCCAAACTCGAATCGCACAAATCATCTCATTAATTCCACAGGCCGTATTGTTCTTAGAGCTACGTTAGCCTTACGAGTATTTTTTAACTTCCATTTCATAAACACGTATTTCACGTTGTTACTCCGACATTGGAGCTGGAGGAACTTCACGGTAGAACTAGAAACTTTTCGTGCTATGAAAAATCTGATGTGGGAACAATGCCACCTTTTCGCAGACTAGAAAACGGAGGCTGACAAAATCCTAATGACCGCGATGGTGTGCAGAGCCGGCCCAGACCTGAGTGCGGGACTCGCCCCCCCTCCCCACCCCCCACCCCCCCACCCCGCACTGTGCTTGGCTGAGATGCTCCAGTTTGCTACACTGTTGTGTGTCATACAAAGCTTCACAGATTTTCTAGCACACACCGCAGATTAAAGACTTGAGGCAAAATCATTTTTTAACAATTTCCATTTTACTATGTTTTAACTTTAAGACCATATCTGATTTGAGGTCTTTAGGATCAAACTATGAGTTTAAGATATGAGGCAGAGGCTCATTACTAGAGAAAGTAGTGTTATTAAAAAATGAGCATGCGGGTTCTTCACTTACTGCTTTATCTCCCAGAGCTGTTCTGATACTCAGTCTTACTTTAAAAGCGTTTTCTGCATCTGCCAGAAAGAAAAAAGAGCAGCATGTGATGATAAAAATCTGCCAAAACATCAAGTCCAAACATTTAATCAACTCAAATCAACTGAACACAGAACTTCAGTTAAACTGCCCCCAAAACTGAAAGTTTAACTACAAGCACCTTAGCCCGTTCAAATTTTTCCTTCAAACTCATAAAACAGTCACAGTCTCAACTTTCAAGCCACAACACGTCTGCGGATTTAGGAAAATAAAGAGGTCATTCAGTCGAAGACTTGTCAATCATTTAGAAAACGGTTACCCTATTTTTAAGTTTCAAGACCACATACCTGGTTGACACAGTTCAGCATGAATAGCAGTCACCAGAAAAAAGAGCAGGCACAACATTCTTTCAGGGCGCAAAACACAAGGCAAACCCAGGGAAAAAAATCCACCCTCCACTTAAAGCTGCCTTAGCCATTCTGTGACCCGGATTAGAATATCAGAGAAATGAGCGAGCCGCCACCTAGAAGGTTTAATGATTAAACCCCATTATTTGGGTTAATACTTACAGAGAAGCAGCCCATCTCCTGTCAGTTATTTACGAAAATCTGTGTGGAAAACAGATTAGTTGTCCTTTGTGAACTCTACCTCCAGCGGCTGCTTCCTCTGCTGATTCGAGTCGGAATCCCACCCCACCACACCCCCCACCCCGCCCCTTCTGTTGTCGCCTGGCTGAGCGGGCCACGGAAAGAACCGAGCCCTCTCTGAATGGTTTCCTGGGCCTCACCTTTCCACCTTTCCAGGGCTAAAACAGCCGGTCCTTGATAAGCTCCCTTCATGTGGAAAACAAACATCACCCCTTTGTATCTCTGGGGAACAAAAGACACCCTTCCAAGAATGGCCTCACCTGACTCTCACCTCCCCAGGTAAACATCCGGGGAGAGCTCCCACCTCAAAGGGGGTCATTCTGGTCAGCCCTAAGTTCTGGCGGGTGTGTAGGTTCAGAGTGAATGGTACAGAGCGGAGCTGTCCAGTGGAACATTCTGCGAGGACGGAAACGTTCTGCGCCTGCACTATCCAACACGGTCGCCGCCACACGTAGGTGGCCACTGACCACCGGGAATGGGGCTGGGCTGCGGAGAAACTCAACTTTCTATTAATTCAATTTCTGTAGAAACTTGTGACTAGCAACCGTGTTGGTCAGCGCGCCAGAGAACAGTCATTAAGAGTTTCCCGCCATGAACTAGGTTTGCTGGCCTCCCTCATCCTCGACACGGCACCTCCCGATCGCCGTTGCTGGAATCATCTCACACTCGAGGGACTGAGGATCTGGTGTTGGAGGCAGCGGTGGCCGTGGAGGAGGGAGTGGGTGTCACCGGAACCCTGCCTGCGCCGCACTGACCTGCCCTGGGCCTTCACTGGTCAGCCTTGGTCAAAACCGAAAAGGCAACAGGGGCGCCCGGGGGGTTCTGTCAGTTAAGCGTCTGCCTTGGGCTCAAGTCATGATCTCAGGGGCCTGGGATGGAGGCCCGAACCCGGCTCTCTGCTCGGCGGGGAGTCTGCTTCTCCCTCTCCCTCTGTGCTCTCTCTCTCTCTCTTAAATAAATAAGTAAAATCATAAAAAACAAACAAACAAACAGACCTGAAATTGCAACAAAGCCTCAGAGATGCTCTCAGGGTTACCATAATGAGTGGAAGAGAGTCTCCCCTGCCGGGCATTGTGGGGATGTCAACAGAAGGCCCCCAGGCAGCTTGATGTCAGCGCCTTCCTCTCTACCCCGCTGCTGCTTCGTGAAGTCAGTCCCCAGAGTCCACGGCATTGCCTGAAAACCATGAAAGGAAAAGTAAGACTGGGTGACCCTGATGTTAAATACAAAATGTGGATTTTCAAAGCCACCACGAGAGAGAGATCGACGGCAACACTCCCGCAGCACTCCGAGAGTCCTGTCATTTCCCCGTCGTGGGCAGGGTGATGTTTTACCACAGACGACCCATTTCTGCTTGGTGACTCCACCTGAGGAAGCTCCCATCCTCTCCCATCCTCTCCCTCACCTTGGTCGCAAGGGCACAGAGTCAGGAAAGGTTGGATTAGAGGGAGAGGCCGCCAAAAGTTAGGCCTGTCATTCTAGCAATTTCACTGTTAGGTGAAATGGAAGTTTCCTAGAAGGGAGAGCTCACATAACTTAGTCCTGAAAACAAAGTCAGACTAGATGAAGTTATCTGGGGAAATGTTAGACTAGTTTAAGTCAACGTGGGAAGGAAAAGCCAGTAGATGGAGATTATAACAAAGCTAATTATTTGCATCAGGGAACAAAGCTGTTAGAGACGAATCTGATTCAACCTTCCTTGAGCCTTAAACTTCCCCAAAGTATCAAACATTTCTCTTTTGCTCTTAATCACATATGTGACTAGGACTTCAGACAGTAAAATGCTGAATTACAGTTAAGTCATTCTTTGAAAAGCAAGGAAAGTTTCTTCCCTTTTGAATTATGATTTCTCTCTTTTTCAAAATAAAATTCACCATTTATTAAACAATTTCTTTTTTTAATTTAAATTTTTATTTTTTATAGACATATAATGCATTATTAGCTCCAGGGGTACAGGTCTGTGAATCGCCAGGTTTACACACTTCACAGAACTCACCATAGCACATACCCTCCCCAATGTCCATAACCCCACCACCTTCTCCCTAACCCCCCTCCCCCCGGCCCCCCTCTGTTTTGTGACATTAAGAGTCTCTTATGGTTTGTCTCCCTCCCGATCCCATCTTGTTTCATTTATTCTTTTCCTGCCCCCCAAACCCCCCACGTTGCATCTCTACTTCCTCATATCAGGGAGATCCTATGATAGTTGTCTTTCTCCGATTGACTTATTTCGCTAAGCATAATACCTTCCAGTTCCATCCACGTCATTGCAAATGGCAAGATTTCATTTCTTTTGATGGCTGCATAGTATTCCATTGTGTATATATACCACATCTTCTTTATCCATTCATCTGTTGATGGACATCTAGGTTCTTTCCATAGTTTAGCTATTGTGGACATTGCTGCTATAAATATTCGGGTACATGTGCTCCTTCGGATCACTACATATTAAACAATTTCTATGTGCCAGGCACTCTAGTAGTGCTTAATATAAACATGAGTTTTAAAAAATTATCCTTACTAAAACAGAATTGACATACAACATTATGCGAATTTCAGGTGTACCAAAGAGTGACTCAACATTTATATACATCACAAAATGCTCACCACAGTAAGTGTAGTTGCCATCTGTCCATCTGTCACCCTACACTTATTACAATTTTACTGACTACATTCCCTATGCTGTACTTCACTTTCACTATTCTATACTTTAGCGACGTGTGTTGTCTCATTTGAAAAATGACAGAGGGAAAAAAAAGGCAGGAAAAAAAGAGCAACAGAAGTTCTGTATAGAAAATACAGAAAAGCTAAAAGAAAAATACAAAATACCCGTAACATCACCCGCATGAATGACCAATGCTACTATATTTTGAGAGTGAAAACATACCTGCCTTAGCCTTGGATCTTCTTGTGTGAAGCTCTTGTTTTGTCTCATTATAGCAGCACTATCAGAATCGTAAGATGGAATAACATGGACCCTTGTTCTGTTCCTTATTCTAACGTGAGTGCTGCTCTTCGGCTGGATCTGGAGGGCCACTTTTAAATGTGATGTGTAGTGAGATAAAAAGTCTCCTTTTACTAAAAATTCTTTTTATCCAAAAATCATGTTGAATTTCATCAGCTGCTCTTCCAACATCTATTAATATGATCCTAGAGATCTTACCATTTGGTGCGTTTTACTAATAAATTCCTTTACATTGATGCAACCCTTAGATAAGCTCAGTTTGAAGATTTTTAACATACTCCTGGACTTAATTGCTGTGTTTTTCCTTAGGTTTTTAAACCTATTTTTGTAGAAGAATATCATTTAGGTTCCTTTACAAGCGCTGATTCCGGAAGTTTATTTTTTTCTAGCCCTTACACTATCATCTTGAAAATGGTGTACAAAGATTTCTAATATCCTCTATGTTTACAAATACTTTAAAACGCCAAAGAAACTTGCAGAAGAAATGCAGAGTTGAAGAATCTGGTTCATACACATTTTAGGGGAAGAGCTCTTCGAAAACTTTCATTTCTTACACTGTCATTTACTGCAAGGTTCATGTTTCACTGAGTCCATTCTGGCTGTTTATAATTTCTAAGAAAGTCCTTATTTCATCAAGATTTTCCGGTATTCTCATGGACTTTATACAGTATTTCCCATCAAATATCTACATTCATTGCTATATTCCCTTTGCATGTTCTAGTATACATATTAATTTTTTCTCATTTTCCATTATTCTTGCCAGAGATTTGTCTAGTTTTGTTGCCACTTAATCAAAGAACAAGATTTCAAATTTAATTTTCAAGTCTTTTTTTGTGCTTTCTGAGTCATCGATCTTATTTTTTTTTTATTGAGTCCTTACTCCTGTTGTCATCATGCTGGTTTTCTTGTTCTTCTTATAACTCTTGGGTTGACAAATAGGCTTATGCATTTTTAGTCTTTCTCGGTTAATAATGAATATCTGTGGCTATGAATTTTCCTTGGAGTATTGTTCTGGCCACATGACATAAGTATAGATGTACGGTGAGCTCATATTTATTTTCTAAAGAGTCCGTAATTATAGTTTCAATTTTCCTATATCCCAGTGTTTGCTTAGAAAAGTATTTGATGGTAGTAAAATTGGTAGCAGCCCAAAAGACAATCATGAAAAATATCAACTCTTATAGTCCTGTCAGGTGAATAGAAAAGGTACAGTGGTAAAATAAGACACTGTCAATAGCTCAATTTAAAACATGAAAATTCTTACAAGGTATAGGTCACTTAGAACATGCTAAAACTTATTAAAGTTGTTCTTGCCTCTTAACATACTGGGTTTTTTTCTCCCACTTATAAAAATCTTGCACAAACTTGCTCTTTATTTTCACACAGAATTTGAACCTCCAGAGAATTAAATTAAACTAAATTAAATTAAACCTCCAGAGAATTCATACCAAACTTGCTTCATACAAAGCTCATCTCTGCAATTTCACATACAGGAGGTCCAGAATTTGCCAGTAACAGCGGTAACGATGACAAATAAAGCAGTTTCAATCATTCTGAATACGTTACTATTTACTCCCAACGTTCAGAGTTTAGAGAACAAAGATAAAAAGTTGAGATTACTGTTGCCATGAGCAATACAGAAGGCACCGAGTCTCCTGACACAGGAAAAAGAAATTGATTTCTCCATGTTTTTTCCTGCTCTACAACACTATTGAAAAGCAGTTTCTCAGTACATAACTATTGATCTATCGTTCTGGAGGGTAAATTAAATATGAGATCACGCAAAAAAACCACGTATGTCATTCTTTTGATGCATGCAAGGTGCTTTTTAAAGTTCATCAGAGTGCAAGCGGGCCTCATCCCACCTCTGTCCTTTGTGCGTGCTTCTTTCCACACTGCTTTCTTAAGTTCAATAGAGTAAATTTTCATTTTTTACCTTTAAACTTCTTAGCCATGCTCCAGATCTACCTCAATGATCATCTCCTTTGAGAAAGCTTTGTTTTGGGACGCCTGGGGGGTTAAGCATCTGCCTTCAGCTCGGGTCCTGATGGTCCTGGGACTGGGATCAAGCCCCACATCCAGCTCCTTGATCAAGCGGGGAACCTGCTGCTCCCCCCTGCTTGTGCTGACAAATAAATAAATAAAATCTTTTAAAAAGAGACACAGAGAGAAAGCTGTCTTTTGTTTTTGTTATAGGTTTTTGTTATTATTTGTTTGACACTTGTCCAGTCCACTAACTTTTTATTCTCTTCTTCTCCTGGGTTCCCACAGCATCTGTCCCCATTTGAGCGTGCATCTATTGCCAACATGATTTACTTTTGTGTCCTACAAATTTTAAGTTTCTGGAGAACAAGGACTATATTTGGTTTAATTTTGCATTTCTCGTGGCCCATGAGTATTTGATAACTTAATAGAACTGAATTTACTTATTCGAATCATAAACTGACATTTGAAGAAGCTCAAGAATGCAGATATAAATCATGAGGTACACTGCAATTTTTTTTACATTCCTAGTCAGAGAAAAACAACTTCTAGTATCTGCTAAACAAGGAACGCTGGGCTTTGGGATATGTTTGTCTCCACTTCCACACCTCTGCCCTTTTTAAGATGAAAAGAAATCTGAAGCCACAGTATTTGGAAGGTTCATCAAATTTTGTAGGTTAATCAACAGCCATAACCATTACGAGCTTAGTCTTTTTATCCACAGTGTAACATTTTTCTAGTTCAGAGAAAGTTAATCACTACTGCTTAGAAATAAAGATTAATTTAGACAAGCTGAGTTGAGTGTAATTCTGCCAACTTTGTTTTTTTAATTAACATATATTATTTGTCTCAGGGGTACAGGTCTGTGATTCATCAGTCTTACACAACTCACAGCACTCATCATAGCACATACCCTCCCCAATGTCCATCACCCAGCCACCTCATCCCTCCCACCCTCCTCCCCTCCAGCAACCCTCAGTTTGTTTCCTGAGATTAAGAGTCTCTTACAGTTTCTCTCCCTCTCTGGCTTCATCTTGTTTCATTTTTTCCTCTCATCCCCTATGATCCTCTGCCTTGTTTCTCAGACTCCTCCTCTCAGTGAGATCATATGATAATTATCCTTCTATGACTGTCTTATTTCCCTTAGCATAATACCCTCTAGTTCCTTCCACGTGGTTGCAAATGGCAAGATTTCGGGGGGGGATTGATGGCTGCATAATATTCCACCATATATATATCAATCACATCTTCTTTCTCCATTCATCTGTTGATGGACATCTAGGTTCTTTCCATAGTTTGGCTATTGTGGACATTGCTGCTATAAACATTCTGGTGCACGTGCCTCTTCGGATCACTACATTTGTATCTTTATGGTACTTCATATTCTTAAATTAAGAATTTTAAGGACAGTTTCTTTTTTTTAATTTTATTTATGTTTTTAATTTCTTTTCAGTGTTCCAGAGTTCATTGTGTATGCACCACACCCAGTGCTCCATATGTTTCTTAAATGGAATGCTTGTGTGCCTCATCTCCTGCATGAAGACCAATGCATTAAAATGAGTCTCAGGTAGTAAAAGCAAGCTCTAACCGATATTTCTTCCTCTAACTCTTTCCAATATTGTTTGGGTGTTATATTAAGAGTATTCTCATGGTTTAGGCAAGTTATAATTTTTTTCCAAAATTATTACGGCCGCGCTCTACGGAGCAGTATTTTTCACCTTCTATTTGGCAAACAGTTAGTGTCACCCAGTCACATTTAGCCCCGACTACAGGTACTTTTTTTTGCCAACCCATATAAAAAGATGGAAGGGCCACTGGGCCTTGTACCTTTCAGGTCAGATGCTCTCATTTTCATAACGGAATCTTCAACTACCCTCATACTAATGGATATACAAAGCATATGAATTAATCAACATATCAAAGTTTCTGCCCTTAAGTTCTGACCAGCAACAATGATCCTGACCCTTCTACTGTCTGGAAATCGTCAGCAGCTTGCAGTAAGAGCTGTTGTTGGTGAGAACTGCTGTTTGTAAAGACATGCACGCAATACCTTTATCACTGCAAATCAGAGATGCCCTATAGGTTGTTGCAGCCATGCATCCATCCTGCACCCATGACAAACATTGTTAATCGACTACAGAACTTTTTCCTTTTGAGTGTGGACTCAACCATAAAGCTTCCCAATAGTTATTCAGTCAGTTGACAAGTTGAAACTTACTTGCCATCATGGGGAATGACGATCTAAATGCTGCCCTGAACGGGGGCGCCTAGGTGGCTCAGATGGTTGAGTGCCTGCCTTCTGCTCCGGTCGGATCTCATTGAGCCCCACGGCGGGCTCCCTGCTCAGAAGGGAGTCTGTTTCTCTCTCCCCCTCTGCTACTCCTCCGGCTTGTGCTCTTGCTCTCTGTCATATAATTGAAAACAATAATAAAATAAGTGCTGTCCTGAATAAAGCCATACCACTGAGTGCCTGTAATTTCAAATGAACAGAAAAGTTTGGGTGGCTTATAGGACTGATTCAATACTTTGTGATTGCAGGCAACAGCATACATTGAGGAGATCTATATAAAAGTCCTTTTGGCACTTGTCTCCTACTTAATTCCCAGGGTCATCAAGCAGAGGAGTCAAGATTTCCCTTTGGGCTAAAAATCAAGAAAACCTGCTTTTCAAAAACAAACAAACAAATAAAAACTAAACAAACGGATGGAACTGAAGGGCATTATGCTAAGTGAAATAAATCAGACAAAGACAAATAACATAAGATCTCACATATGAAATCTAAAAAACAAACAAAAACAAAAAACTGAACTCACACAGGTAACAGATTGTTGGTTGCCAAAGGCAGGGAATGGGGGAAGGGCAAAATGGGTGAAAATGGTCAAAAGGTACAAACTTCCAGTTATAAAATCAGTCAGTCATTGGCTGTAATGTACCGAATGGTAACCATAACTAATAATACTGTATTCCATATTTGAAATTTCCTAAGAGTAAATCTTAAAAAGTTCTCATCACAGGAAAAAAATTACAGCTAAGTATGGGGTCGGATAGTTATTGTGACCATTTCACAATATACACAAATACTAAATCATTATGTTGTATACTTGAAACTAACATAATGTTATGTCAGTTATACCTCAACTAAAAAAAGAGACCAGCACTTAACAAGCCCTTTTCTACCTATTCCAACCCCCTTACCACATCTTAATTTTCTCTTCAATTCCTGTATCATCCAAACCCAGCTTGGAAAACTTCACACTGTAAGTCCCTTGAGACATGTCTTGGCACTGGAACTTAGTACTCCAAAAACACAATTTAAATGAATACATAATTGAAAGGCTAACGGTAAGTGCCCTTCCCTCAGAAGTGCCCCATTCAGAGATTTCTGGACAGGGGAAAAAAAAAAAAAGGCGGTAACCCCTCCACTTTTTTCTTGTGGACGCAGGATTGTAAAATGGAGGGAGTAAACCTCTTTACTTTAATCCCAAAGCAGGGGGTCTACCGAGGTCTAAGTGTTGTGCTGTCCCGACAGGCGCTAGATAGCAAGAAGGCACTATGCGCTTAGAAAAAGTCTTCTGAAGATGCCAGGAGGTAGCAGAATGGGCTTATTACTCCGTGCATCTGCCTAGCATTTAAGGTTGGCTTAAGGGCTGGTAAGAACACAGTTCCATTCAGTGCCCAGTTATGTTTCCTACCCGGTTGGAGCTGGGAGGAAATATGAAGAAAGACTATTTTCAGACGAGGATTAGGGATCCAAAGACTTCTTTCACTTTACAAATGCCACTGACGTCTAGATCTGAAGCATAGGCTGCTTTCTCCGGAAACACAAGAGCCCCGCCCGCTCCTGAACAGCTTCTCCCGACCGAGTTCCGCCAGCAGAGGGAGGGCAGGATGCATGGACTGGTGAGAGCGGACCCAAAAGTGGGAGTCCTGAGAACCCGGGGAGCGGCCATGACCCAACGCCAGAAAACGCGCAAACCGGCACGAGCGTGGCCAATGTGGATCGTAGGGTCGTGCCGTGCGGCGCTGGGATTGGCCATGACGTAGGACCGTGGAAAGCAAAAAAGGAACGCGACACGGCGTGGGGGGCGGGGCATGGACACCGTGGGAAGGAGCGTAGGCTACGTTCTAGGTGGGAAGGGCGTGGCCTAGGCATGGCCCAGGGGCGTCACCTGAGAAAGCTGGACGTAGTGCGTGAAGGGCGTGGCGTGGCCGCTACGAAGGCGCGACAAAGCCGGTCGAGTCCGCGGAAAAGGTGAGCTCAGGCAAAGGACGGGGGAATTACCAAGTGGAAAGGAGGGATGTGGGCACAAGGGAGGGAACGTGGTGTCAGAGGAACGAGCGTGATTCAGGGGATAACAGGCACGTGAAAAAGATCTGTGAAAAGGCGGGGCCATGGAATAGCATACGGGACACAAACCACGTAACAGGAAGAAGGGCCGTGGTGTAGGCGGAGCGCGAGGACGTGACACATCCGTGAGGGCGTGACAAAGATGGTCCAGCTCGAAGGAGGGGCGACCCAGGCGGAAGGCAGAGGCGGGGCCAAGTTAGTGCGCAGGCGCGTGGTCGCGGCTGTCGGCCTGGAGCGACGGCATCAGAAGTGTAGCCAGGGCAGAGAACCAGTGCAGACCCAGGCTCTGGGTGGATGGAGAGAGTTCGGGCTCCGACGCGGTGAGCGAGCCCAAGGTGGGAGTTACACTGCTTTGTCGGAGACTTGGGCTGGGGCGAAGGGAACGTGACGTGGTTAAGCGAGATGACGTACCCTGCGTAGAAGGCGTGGCGAGACGTAATGGGACGTAGCCAAAATGGCCGCGCGCATGAGTCTCTCCCCGGTGCAGAGTGGAAGGGTCCGCGTTCAGGGAAACGTTCGGGTAAGGTCGGGCGGCGACTGGAGCATGAGGAGTAGCGGGTGCGCGTAGCCCACGTGGAGCTGGGACAAGCTGTAGGTTCCGCGAGGATGGCCGCAGTCCCGACCGTGCTTCTCTGTAGAACAGAGGAGGAGGCAGGGAATCGCTTTTTCCCTTTTCTAACTCTGTTATTTCACTTTGAGGGTCACGAGACAGCTACATTTCTTTAGGGTTTTGCCCACGTAACGATAGAATAGCTGTCTCAGAGACATTAGGAGGTGGGGAAATTGCAGTTCCAGAAACCGAGGCGTAGCAGGCTGAGATTCACATCTGCATTGTTGTTCTCTCCCGCTCCCCGACCATGCCAAAAGCTATGGACAGATTCATAACCACCCCCAGAGAGCAGGGGATCAGCAGCATAGCTCTGATACATGAGCAGCAAAACTCATGTACCTGGGTTTTCTCTACTCAGTTGTCTCCTTTTTCATTTGTGCTCTACCTCAGATTTGGAGGGAGAGAACCCACAAAACATGAGCGTTGTTGGTGGCTCTGATTCTTTGTGGGATGAGTTAAAAGCTACTGTTTGGAAGCTGCTGGAAGCTCGTTATTATCGCTGCAGTTCCTTCTCGTTTATTTTTGCTGAGAAAGCTTGAAAAGTACTGGATGATGAGAAAGATGTGTACACCTAAATTTGGGTGGAATTAGTTTTCTGTCAGTTCCTGAAAGTCACATTACTTTCTGTTTTTCTTTCGTCCCTTACTGTGAATCTGGCCATCTCTTCTCTCCTGAAAAGTCTTCTGGAATTTGGAGAGAAGTGTGGTATCACTGGTGAGAGGAGCTGCCCCACACCCTACCCATAACCTGCCCCTCCACGTCCCTGAAAACTGTCATTGTTCTCAGCTTGCTTTGGAGTTTACAGTGAACCAAATTTCACCACATCTACCTTCTTTTCTGGGTCTTGGTAAAGAGCTGCACTATTCTTGAATATTTTGAAAACAAAAATGTCTCTAGCCTCATGGCCTTTGCTGAGCACCATAGCTACCCTGGAAACTCTGCTAGACTTTTCCTCTCGCTGTCCCCTTGTACCTCAAATCCATAGGATTAGCAGGAAGACTCTCCTCTTTCCCTTCCCACCTGCTCCTTCTGCCAGCTTGTTTCTCTCTTCAGGCATTCATCCTCATTCTACCACCAGCATCATCCAGCCATAAAATCACGGGGTCTTCTTCAACAACTACTTCCCTTCTCCCTCTTCCAGCTGAGTGCCAAATCCTATGTTTTTTACCAAAATGGCAATCTCTTGAATACAAAGAACGTCGGTGCATCACTGCTGTCACTCTCCAGTTCAGTGCTTCATACTGTCTCACTTGGGTTTCTGGAATTTCATTTCACACTCTCGTGCCCAAATCTGACCTGCGGATGTCCCACCGAAAACCTGGTCTGCACAGCGCGGTCCTCATCTCAGTTCACGGCAACTCCATCCTTCCAGTTGAGTAGGCCAAGAATCTTCTAGCCGTCCTTCACTCCTTTCTTTCACGTCTTACAGGCAGTCTCTCCAAGATACAGCCAACGCCAAACCACTTCTCACCACTTCTACCATGACATGTTTTGTTCCAAGCCCCTGGATTATCCTGAAGGATCTCCCTGCTGCTTTCTTGCTTCCTATCCCAGTTGATTTCCAGTAGGGCAGCCTGAGTGATCTTTCAGAAATATAAATCAGATGGTGTCCCTCCTGTGCTGCCAAAACTCCATTGTGTCCCGATTTCGCTTAGAGCAGTGGTTTCCAGTCAGAGGTGATTCCCCTTTCCCGGGGACATCTGTGGCTTCTGGAGACATTTTTGGTTGTCCCAGTTGGAGGGAGGGTGCCATTGGTGTCTAATGGGTAGAGGCCAGGGATGCTGCTAAACATCCTACAATGTATAGGACAGCCCCCAGACAGAGTTATCTGGTCAAATGGCAATATGTCATGGTTGAGAAACCCTGAGTTGAAGGAAAAAACCTTTACAGTGGCCTAGAAATCTACATGATCTGGCATCTATGATCTCTCCACCTTCTCTCCTACTACCGTCCTCCTTGTGCACTCGATTTTGCCATCCTGGCCTCCTTACTATCCCCTTGTATGTGCCAGACACGCTCCCACCTCAGGGTCTTTGCACAGGCAATTCCCTCTTCCTGGAGTACCCTTCCTCCTGACAGCCCTATTACTAATTCGCTCATTTCCTTCAGTCTTTTGCTCTAATCTCACCTCCGTAAGGCCTCCTTTGAGCAACTTACTTTAAATGTAATGCCCCTTTCCCGGTGGCACTCCAAATTCACCTAATCCTCCTCTATTTTTCACTGAGTATATTATAATGTAATTGTCAGTACAGCTGACTTACATATTACACTGCTTTTTATTGTCTGTCTCCCCCAGTAGAATGTAAGTTCCACGAGGGTAGGGACTTTGTTTTATCCTCCCCAATGATCCTAGAACAATGTCTGGCATTTAATAGATGTTTGATTCATCATTCCTGATGAATGAAAGGATAAAAGAATGATGGACTGAGTGAAGGATGGTTGAAGGAATGTCCTTGTCACTGATCTTCCTGGCTCCATTCTACGCACTCCATTCCCTCCTGTGCTGTGCACATGGGGTCATCAGAAACCATCCTGTGTATGTGGAATAATACCTGAAGGTCTTCCAGTCTTTTGGGAATCGGTAGTCTTCAAATCAATCTCAAATCCCCACCTGGCTCCACACTTCAGTTGTGTCACATGCACCTGTTGGGCAGATTGACATAGAATTAACCATCCCAAGTAGAGAGGCCTGGCACACATTCTCCCTCACAGCCCCCACAAAGAACCTACCGTACTGGCACCTTGATCTCAGACTTCCAGCCTCCGGGACTGTGAGACAATAAATTGACGTTGTTTAAGCCACCCAACGTGTGGTTCTTTATTACAAACTGATACACTGACCCTAAGACCCCACGTAGGGATTTAGGCCTGGAGGCGAGGCACTTATATGGGATTCATGAACTTCCCACTGGTCCCTTTTAATGTGGTGACCGTGTATTGCGGACTGAATGTTTCTGCTCTCCCTACCCCCATCCATAGGTTGAAGCCCTAACACCCAATGGGATGGTATTAGGAGATGGAGCCTTTGTGAAGTAATTAGGGTTTGATTAGGTGATGAGGTTGCCGCTGCATGATAGGATTAGTGTCCTTATAAGAAAAGGAAGAGTCCAGAACTTGCTGTCTGTCCATCACCTGAAGGCATAGTGAGAGCGTAGCTGTGTACAAGCTATGAAGTGAATTCTCACCAGGAACCAATTGGCTGGAACATTGGTCTTCGGTTTCCAACCCTTAAAGCTGGAAAATAAGTCTGTTGTTGAAGCCACTCAGTTTGTGGTATTTTGGTCCAGCAGCCCAAACACACCGTGCATTTTCACTCCCTGCCTTGAGTGTGTTCACCAGCAAAGTGATGCATACAACAGAGTGCATGGCACCGGGCTGAGAGGCCACAGTTCACTTGCAGTACTTGTCCCGACACTTGGCGTGTTGCTGCTTATAAAGGGCTACTCCTGGAGCCCTCATTTGTTCCTTCCAGGGCAGTAGTAGGAAGTAGCTGCTTCCTGCTTTCAGTGGACACAACTGAGGGGTGGTTTTTTCCCTCTACTTTCCCTTGGGTGTAGCCTTCTTTCTTCTACCTCAGAGTTGGCAAGTATGAGGCAGCAATACGGTGGGGAAGATCAGGTTTACAGCTGGGTAGCAGTGAGGTACGTGAAGAGGAGAGGGTGAAGTGAACATTTCCCTTTTTTTTAAAAGATTTTATTTATTTACTTGACAGGGATCACAAGTAGTCAGAGGCAGGCAGAGAGAGGTGGGGGGGAGGCAGGTTCCCTGCCGACCAGAGAGCCCGATGGCGGGGCTCGATCCCAGGACCGTGGGATCATGGCCTGAGCCGAAGGCAGAGGCTTTAACCCACTGAGCCACCCAGGTGCCCTGAACATTTGCCTTCTTGCTCAGCATTGCTGGGGATCATAATGTGCTTTTTTGTAGCTTACGCTCTTCTCAGAAAGATGGTATACAGAAACAAAGTTCCAGGGGCACCCGGGTGGCTCAGTCATTAGGTGTCTGCCTTTGGCTTGGGTCATGGTCCCAGGATCCTGGTATCAAGCCCCGCATCAGGCTCCCCACTCAGTGGGAAGCCTGCTTCTTCCTCTCCCACATCCCCTGCTTATGTTCCCTCTCTTGCTGTGGATCTGCCAAATGAGCAAAGTCTTTAAAAAAGAAATTAAATAAAATTGGAAATTGGAAGTAAAGTTCCAATATGTAAGTGACATGTGTCTTCAGTGCCCCTCAGTTTCTCTTTTGTGTCTTTAGGCCCCTCTCCTCCCCCAGCCACCACCGCCAGACAGTTGAGTGGCCTCTGATAGGCCGAAGGCAGACTCTGAGGAGTCCTGGATGGTTTCCCTTGCCATATGATGTGCATTTCCAGAGGCTTCAAGGGGGAGAAGCTGGTGGCCTACCTGCAACGTAGAGTTCATGCCTTGTTCCACTTTGCATGGTAGCACCCAACATGGTTCCCGGAACAAAGGAAATGACAATGAACGTTGAAGTGCAAACATTTACTGGCAGAATTCCCATCCCTGTGACGCTAGCTTAGATTTGTCTTTGGGTTTGGTCCTCCTTCAGATGGGGCGGAGCTTTAGGGGCCTCCAGATCTTACAGGGAGGGGCATGAGGCCCTCGTCTGCAGTGGCAAGCACTGAAAAGTGTTTCGAAAGTGTGAAGGACCCCACAGCTGGGTGGGGGAGGCATCTAGGAAGAGCCCTTCATACGGAGCAGGAACGGGCTGGCAATCGCTTCCCGGTCTGGAGTTCTGGAAATCGGGATCCTCATCTCCGTCACCAGGGAAGCGCGCCCAGGTCACCAAGCCGCCGTCACGGGCCAGGCAGCGTGTCCCTGAGAGATGCAGCTGTGACAGAGACAGATGGGGTCCAAGCGCCGCGGGGCTGGGTGGCTGGGGAGGGGGCGTCATCAAGTACCTTCTGGATCAGGCGTGGGGCTGCAGGAGGCGCCTGAGCGGGGTGAAGAGGGCGCTGGGCTCTCCCAGTGAGCAGTGAGCGCAGGGACAGGGGAGGCTTCTAGGAAGGGATGCTGGGGAAGAAGACCCGAGGAGAGGGGAGGCATTCACCAGGCACAGGGGGAGGAGGAAGAGGGGTCCAGGGAAGGAGGAGCATCTGCACGAGCCCTGAGACCGGAGGGTGCTTGGGGAGTGGGAAGAACCGAAGGCCGTGGGGCTGGTGTGCAGGCAGGAGTGGGAAGTGGACATCACAGCAGAAGAGTCAGTCCTCCTGGAGTGACCTGTGAGTTTCAGGAAGAGGAGTGGATAAAGTATTGAGTCATTCCCCCTCCGCCCCCCCAGCCCCAGCCCTGCCGTGTGGATGCATTGTCTGCGTGTGATTGTCCCACTTGGAGCTTTCCACCCGATGGTCGGACTCCGTTGCTCACAGCTTTGCCTCCTCTGTCCTCCTGCCTCTAGGTTATCAGGTTCCTGCAAGTTATCCAGGGCCCGGTCCGGATTTCAAGCTAAACATGGTGGTGATGAGTAGCCTGAGGGCCATTCTTCAAGCCTCTCCATGCAAGTCACTGTGGAGAAGATTCCAGACCCCCAGGTTCGTGCCAGCGAGGCCCTGCAGCCTCTACACCTGCACATACAAAAGCCGGAACCGAGCCCGTGAGTACACTGCCGCCTTAAGGAGAGCAAGAGGTGGGGGCATCAGGGGGGCGCAGTCGCTTAAGCAACCGACTCTTGGTGTCGGCTCAGGTCGTGGTCTCGGGGTCGTGAGATCGAGCCCCGCGTCAGCTGCACACTCAGCTTAGAGTCTGCTTAAGAGTCTCTCTCCCTCTCCCTCTGCCCCTTCTCCCTCCCCACCTCCGCCGGCCCTACTGGCCCATAGTCTGTCTCTCAAATAAATACGTGTTTAAAAATAGAGTGAGCGAGAGTCTTGGTGCTATATGACAGTCACGTGTGTCCTGTTTACCCATATGGTGTCATTGGCATTCCAGAGTGGGATTGTGTGCCTTCAGAACCGTGAGAATAACTACTTGTTCCTGTTTCTTTTCTAAAATAAACGTGGAAAATTCTTTTCCCCAGGTTTATTGACGTAGACTTGCCACCTAACATCATGTAGGTCGAAGGTGTACAATGTGCTGATTTGATATGCATATACGTTGCGAAATGATTTCCGTAATAAGGTTTGGAAAGCCCTTTTCTTGACTAATTTTAATATGTTAAAGTGATGTTATACAGAAATAAGTTAAGAGCAGTGTCCCAGTTTCAAATACTCTGGAACCTATTCTGAATTGTTTTTGTTAGCAATGGTCTTACTTACTGACGTTGATCCATAGACGGCCAATTATTTCTGTGAGTCTTAACGTTCTGGAAGTTGCATGTTAATGTTTTAAGCAGGTCAGTAGCTTCACAGTCTGGAATATTCTTTCTCAAGTCAGGGTTCATTTGCATTGCAGGGTTCATTCTCATTGACCAGCTTAGCAGTGTGGGCGCTGCTGTAGACGCAGCATATGGAGCGAGGCAGCCGATGGCCTTTCCCCGAACGCTTTTGCATCTCATTCCCTTCCTGAAGTACCAGTTCCCTGCCCCGTCCCTACAGTGCAGCGATTGTCCAGCGAGGCACTACTGACATGGGGGGGGGGGGGTCATTCTGTGTTGTTGTGGGTAGAGTGCGCACTGTGGGTGTCGAATGACATTCTGAATATCCCTGAGGAACAAAATAATCCTGGTAAAGAACCAACAAAATGATGGGAGGAGGATAATGTATGTGTTAGTGGAGAGAGGAGTTTAAAGTTTAATGAAATGGCTAGGAATATTTTATATATTTCCCACTTTTCTCCATGAATTAACGCAGAGTTTTAAATGTTGGCTTCCTTCAAAATTCCAGGTTTCTTAACTTTTCCTCCTTTGGCTTCCTCTCTTTGACCCTATATTGCACATAAGAAAGGAATTGGTTAGTAATGCTAATCGAGCTAAATTCATTGTCCTAAAACTGCTTTGTAAATATATTTTCACTTTAGGTTTATTTTGCTTCTTCCGATACTGTGTTCTCTGAGTAAACTGGCTGGAGTCCTAAGTTTCTAGTTGTTGGGTGTGGCTTCCTACCAGCAGACCCACATCCTACTCTGATGGCCTATTCTCAATATTTGCATTTTGGGGTCTGAAGCTTAAATTGGGAAAAAAAAATAGTCATACTTGGCTAGTTACTGAAATTGTGTGTGAGTGTGGTAGTTTTCCTTGATTTTTTTTGTTTGTTTTTACTTAAAAATGACATTTAAAGGTATAAAATTCAATAAGCTAATGTCTTCAAGGTAGTTTACTTCTTTCAGTATTGACAGACCCAAAGAGTCATAGCTTGGGGATGTGGGGGCTTCCCTTGATTCACTTCCCACATCAGACAAAACGTTCTTGTTTATAAGTTACTAAGGAAAACAGGTGACAGCTGTGATTTGATTTGGCTTTTGGCATGTTTTTTTCGCTGGGGAGAGTTTATGGTCTCTGCTGTCCTGAGCTACTGAGCATTTCCTGTTGCTAAATCCCAGACCTCCTGCTGATCAGTTGTAAAGACAGTACCCATTGTGTCTGGCAACTTAACTACCCCAGCAGAAGGCCCATTGTATAGTTGTGACCCAGAACGACCCAAGACCTTTGAGGGTTAGAAAAGATAACCTGGAAAGTCCTTCGCTAGTGCCTGCCAGTCCGTGAGGAGGGTGCTGGCAGGTCCTTCTAGCACTAGGCTTATCGCCATCACCGTCTTTATCATCGTCACAGGCTCAGTGCGTCCCTCAGATGCTTGGACATTGTTCAGATGGGGTTAAGGAGGATGACGAGTAAAGGAAGTGGGAGGATATGGCTGATTCCGAAAGCGGCATTTCCTAGAGCCTGTCTGTGCTCTGTGCCTCACCTCGGTCTCCACTCCCCGCCTCCCGGGGAATCATTGTCTGTCCACTCAGATGGCTGTTTGCTGTTATCTCCAGTAGCAGACAGTAAATGTTGACAGTCGTGCATCTGTTACCCAAGGTACAAATAAAATCAGTTTCGTTTAGTGTATCATCTAGTGAAATTTAGCTTAATCGTCACATGAAAAAAAATATATATTAGGCAGAGATTTTAGGGCAGAAGAAAATAAATTTAATCATGTTAATTTTTAATTTAATAAAATCAACTAGAATGGAAGTGGTACAGATTTGTTGTTATTCCAATGATAATCCTAACGATCTCCCTAGTTTTTAAAGGAAAAGAAACATTTTTCTTTTAGGACAGCATGGAATGGAGTGGCATTGTATAAAATCTAGCCACTGGTCCCATGTGGGTATTTTCACATAAATGTCAGTTTATTATAATTTTATGGGCACATGTTGCTAGTGCTTACCATATTGAAAATCTCCCATCATCCAACAAAGTTCTGTTTGACAGGACTGGTCAGTATTATAACTGAAATGTGTTAGAAAGTTGTTCTGTTATTTCTCCAATTAATTTTGAAGGACGAAAATCCTCGAGAACATTAGTATTAAAAAGTTTATTTTGCAGTGTCTTCCCAAGAACTCTGGTAATCCCAAAGTAATATAGATTGAGGATGCATCAGACCGAGTCATTAACGTTCAAATAACCTTGAGAAACTGTAGGCTGATAAAGAGCCCCCTTGAATTGTATTAATAGCTTCAGAGGTGTCAGCAGCAACAAGGAGCTAACAAAGAACCCAGGAACTGTGGGCTCTAGTCTCCTGTGCTGATAACTCGTGTGTGTGCGCGTGCGCGCGCGTGCGCGCTGGGGTTACCTGGGCTCGGCATCAAAGTGCCTCTTACAGCCCTCGTGCTCTGCATTTGGTCATTCTGTGATCATCCTTAACAGTTCATATGGGAGGGGGCTGTCCCTGTGTATCCTTTCACTGTGCTCAGCTCTAGGCCTACTAAGATGCTCTTCAGTTTGATGAGGAAATCGCATATCGACAGAAAGGACAGGAACAGGGCAAGGCACGGGAGAAAAAGCCAGTGAGGGTGTAGAACAACTATGTCCAGTGGATCAATAACATGAGCCACCAATATGAGCCATATAGGCAAGTCTGTGTTTTCCAACAACCACGTTAAAAAAGAACAAATAGGGGGCACCTGGGTGGCTCAGTGGGTTAAAGCCTCTGCCTTCAGCTCAGGTCTGATCCCAGGGTCCTGGGATGGAGCCCTGCATTGGGCTCTGCTCAGCAGGGAGCCTGCTTCCTCCTCTCTCTCCCCCTACTTGTGATCTCCGTCTGTCAAATAATAAATAAAATTTAAAAAAAAAAAAAGAACAAATAGTATGTCAGTTACATCTCTGTAAAACTGAAGGAAAAATAAATTTGTTCGTTTATGAAATTCTGTACAGGGAATATATATTTTACCCGTGAAAAGTATTGAGATAGTTTGCATTCTTTATTTTGTACTAAGTTTTCAAAGCCCCGTGGGTGTTATAGACACTTGTGGCATAGCTCTCTTGGAATGACCCAAGGGGAATAGCGTGGTAAGACCAGAGTTTGGGAAGATTGAAGAAAAAGGAAATTTAGGTAGCTGAGGTGGGTTCCTAATAGGAAAGCCTTGGTATTAGATGCAGATTAAGACATGGCATACAGACTTTAACACAGGAACAGCGTGATGAGTGGTGATTTAGGAGAACTGGTGAATGGCAAAACATAGTAAAGGGTATTGAGATCAAGACGCATGGTATGAAGTCCAGGGTGTAGGGGCCTGAACTGGGTTGCTGGTCATGGGCAAGGTGAGAAAGAGAGAAGCCCGAAAGATCCTTACAGAAAATATAATGTGATCCGTAAGGTAATAGGAATAAAGATGAAAGACTGGAACCTTCCGGTCTCTCTATCTTATATGTTCAGTGAACAGGCAGGATTAAGAGCCACTTCAGATCTTCTTGGGGTTTGTACAACACTGGGAGAGGCAGATAATTAGGCACGCATGCAGATGATTATTACACCTGTGTAATGTTCTGAAGACAAAAGATCAGAATGTTAGGATTTTTTTAAAAAGAGGGGGTATCATATAATAAGATGGTAGTCAGAAAGGTGAGGAGGTGGGCGCCTGGGTGGCTCAGTGGGTTAAGCCGCTGCCTTCGGCTCGGGTCATGATCTCAGGGTCCTGGGATCGAGTCCCGCATCGGGCTCTCTGCTCAGCAGGAAGCCTGCTTCCCTCTCTCTCTGCCTGCCTCTCTGTCTTCTTGTAATCTCTGTCTGTCAAATAAATAAATAAAATCTTTAAAAAAAAAAAAAAAAGGTGAGGAGGTGACACTCTTGCTGAAGAGGTGACAGGCCAATAGTAGGAGCCAGCCCTGAGCAGAGTGAGGGGAAATTGAGTTTTGAGGAGGAGGAGCAGGAAGCGAGGGGCTTAGGCTGGAAGGTGCTTTCTGTGTTTCAAGAGTTGAAAGAGGGACCCCCTGAGGCTGGAGACACAGGGTGGTACAAACACAAAATAAGTCAAAACCAGATCTAGTCCTGTAAATAAGAACTAGAACCGAGCACGTTGCTGTGGAATCTACAGGGATTTTGTTGCGCGTCCACAGTATAGGAGTGACCCTTCCTAACGGCAGTGTGGCTCTGCTCGCCGAAACGATGCTGGGTAAAAATCACTCTTTCTGTTCATTTCACTTTCCCCATATGAGAAGAACCTGAGAATGAAGGCACTATATTAATTAGAACAGTTAATCCTCTTCCTGTTTTGAGGAAAAGTAGGAGCAAAGTTCCAGAACACTTCAATCTGTGTTTTGTTAACGTGGCGAAGAAGGTGAGAGTGTTGGAGAGAAAATTTTTTCTTTTACTCTTAGAAGTTCTAACTGGTCTAAGAATTAAATTGACATGAGACAGAGCAACAAGAGAACAAAAAAAACCCCAAAAGTTTAATTACATGCATATGGAGACCCAATAATAAAATTGTCATCCAAAGAAATGACCAAAGCAGGCAGCATTTTTACTGTTCAGACGAAGAAACAAGCACTCCGTGGGGAATTGGCAGGACAAAGAAAATTATTCAGGATCTTCAGTTAGTAAGGAATTCTAAACAGAGTTTGGGCTGGAGTAGCAAATTAGTAAAAGGAACAAGGGTTACCTATGCAAGCTTCTTGGCTCTGAATTTCCTATCTCTGGTGATACGGTTGTCTCGGTTGTCTCGTTACCTCCTGGTGCGGGAGGGGTATCTTTCACGTGGGAGATTTATTTCCGGCTTTCTGGATGCAAAGGGGATTCCAAATGTTCTTATACTGGCTATTTCTTAAGTAATTTTAATGCGAAATAATAACCCGAAGTGGCGCATTTTGGGGTGACCTGCCCTTGGTACCCACAGGAAGAAAGAGCAAAAATGTGACTATCTGTCTCACAATGGTTTATCTTGCAAAACAAACCCTTGGAGAAAGCTGGCTTCACTTGTGTGGTCACCTTAGAAGATAGTTTCTATGTATTTATGAGGTGTATCTAGATCGGTATCGCATATCTTTTTTCTTTCTTTTCTTTTTCTTTTTTTTTTTTTTTTTTGAATAGGGGAGAAGGGTTGGTCTCGATAAAAATGCTAAATAAGCAGATTGCTTTTATTGTCTGTGCAGGATCCTCTCTCTTGCTTTGAGAGCACAACTGCTCTGCAGTGGAAAACAAGTGAACTTGGCATGCACATAGCTTCTTACCTTCTTTTTTTCCATAAAGAAGAAAAATCTTTTCTTTTTCGGCATGGAAACAAGCTAGTGTTTATGTCTTAAAATACTTGGTGAGGGCCTGATCTGGGTTCCCCAGAGGAGCAAGTGGTGGGGGAAAGGAAACCTAGAAGCTGAAGTTGTGAGCCAAAGGGCATACATTGATAGGAGTGCTAAGGTCACAAAAGAGCAACAAGGGAATAGGTCCGGTTTTCTTGGGCTAGTGTTGGCGTGGGTGAGAGTACATTCTGAGCATTTCCTGAATGGAGTGTGGGGGACGAGTCAAGGTGAAAGGAGGGACCGTCTTGGGCATCTGCTTGTTAGTTTCCTTTTTGCCTAGTCTTTACGGGAGACCTTCCTGAGTTGGTTTTGAAGGGTGTGAATCCTCAAACCCTTAGCCACAGTCTGAGTATCTTAGACAGGAAGGTGTTACAAGGTGTCCTTGTGCCAGGCATCCTTACACCTAAATCAGGGCTGTTGACTTGTGTTAGAAGGTGGGAGACGAATAGTAAAGCTTCCCCCAAACTGAGAAGGCACTTCAAGACTAGAAAACAGAGCGGGCCACTCCGTACAGTTTATATACCCAGTTTTATTCAGAGTTAACTTACTGCAGGGTATCAGGCAGGACTGATGATCCAGAAGAGGCACAGCTGCTATTTGCAAATTCTGAACCTAGGTCCACAGATTTTATAAAGTGAGGGAGCTCTCATGGGGCACACTTGTGAGGTCTGAGCATTCACGTGCATTTCAAAGGGTTTGCACGCACCTCATGGGCAGCTAACATTTACCAGATGTTGTGGCACCAGCTGTGCGTCAGGAAAGCAGAGAGACTGTGTTATCTCTAATGGATTCATGGGAAGCCAAAGCAAACCTCTCACATTCTGGCCTTGGCTGGCGTTTCTAAGGTATGGATATTAATCTCTAAGGGGCCCGTAACATATAACCCCAAGACAGGTCAGCAAACAAGATGGAGGACCGAAGGTGGAGTCAGTATTGCCAGCACCCCTACGAGATGCTTTCTGATTTGCATTCTAATTAGATTATTATATTAAAATATTGTACCAGGCAAATGCATTTTTCTTTTAGGTTTCTGAAACAAAATTCTTGTTCTCAAAGGAATAAGTTGTTTTATACTAAGAAAATCAAGAAAAACACTGCGTTTAGATCTCTCCAGAGATAAGATGGTACTGTTTTATAATAAGAAAAAAAAGAAAGAGACAGAGGGGGATGGGGAGAATACCTTGAGTTTGCAGAGACCATGGTTTCTCAAGTTCATTTGCATTTGGGGGTGTCATCATAATTCTGTGCATTAAAATGTTTAGCTGCATGTCTGGCCTCTATCCACTAGATGTCAGTAGCATTCTTTTCCAGTTGTGACAACCAAAAATGCCTCTAGACATTGCCAACATGTCTTCTAGGAGCAGCATCTCTCCTTTTGTTGAGAACCAGTGGTCTACTTACAGGAGAGCCCTCTATCTCATTTTTATCCCACCCCAACCCCCCAAAAAACAACCACCACCACCAAAACAAACCCATCAGGCTAGGATTTTTAATTTACAGATTTTAGCAGCTACCCAAGCAAAACAAATGTCTCCTTTGTAAAGGTCAACCAGAGGCAAGTTTCTGGGTTTTTTGTCTTTTTTTTAATAATGAAAAAAGGTGTCTTGGAGCACCTGGGTGGCTCAGTTGTTAAGCAGCTGCCTTTGTTTCGATCCTGGTCCTGGGTCCTTGGTCCTGGGATTGAGTCCCCTTCCTGCTCCCTGCTTAGCAGGAAGCCTGCTTCTCCCTCTCCCACTCCCCCGCTCTCTCACTGTTTCTCTCTGTCAAACGAATAAATAAAATCTTTAAAAAAGAGAAAAGGTGTCTCTCTGAACCTGCTCTACAGAGGGGGTTGACTGAGTAGCAGCTGCCTTATCATTTTGTCAGATCCTTACTCTCACTCTTCATGGTGGGGTGAGGCTCAGAGGATCATTGGTAATGATTCATCTCAATAATATTTCTTCTGTCCCTGTTGCTCTTGGTTCTACCCATCTGGGGTGCTTCTAAGGGGCAGAGGACTGGAGCACCCCAAGTTATGCATGTCGTTCTGTCCATCTTGCATGATGTCTCAGCAGCTCTCTGTGTTACAGGAAGTCCACCGAGATTTCTCAGAGACTTACCAGGAACACCCGGTGCTTGATTCATCGTGGAAAATCAGTGTCAGTGGTGGGTGGCGTCTGTGTGGGACAGATTGTGCACGCACACCTAAATCTGTAATGGAGTGGGAGCGCTCCTTGTCAGTTGCAAACTCAACAGGAAGAAATCGATTTTGCACGTGGATACTCCTTCCTTTGCACCTTTACATGGGGAGGGAGCACTTCCCTTCTGCCGCAGCCAGAGCCTGGCCAGTGAGACACAGTTACAACCTGGTCAGTGAGAAACCACTATAGTTCCAGCTCCCAGGTTATTCTGTGGACTTTGTGTTTCTAAAAGCCTTCTCCGCTTCCTCCTTTCCTCTGTAAAAGACCATTCCTCTCCTTTGTTCTCTGCAGTTGTCTATGGGTTTGCTATAGCTTGCTTGTCCCAGACTGTAATTCTCTGCTTTTCCCCTTCCCCGCCAAAGCCCCATTTTTTTACTGGTGAAGTGACTGGCAGTGTTACTCGTAAGGTTTGCCTATCTCAAACTAAGAAGTAGTGACTCCTTTTCCTCCCCAAATTCATCGGTACCTTCCTTCATTTTTCCAAAACCCTAGAGTGTTCCCCTCACCTCAGTTGGAAGCCTGTAATATTGCATTGTATAAATAATCCAGAAATCTTCAAAACTGCGAGCTAAATTACAGACTCATGCCACACACACCTTTATTTCTACTAGACAAGCAATTAAAAACTTAGGTTTCTATTTAAAAAAAAAAAAACTTTTATGAAGTATGTTTTGATGTGGTTTTGGAATATAGGTGAGGTTGGTGGGGTTAGGTCTGGAGCTGACAACCAAGAAAGAGTTCTTGAAACGTCTTTGGCGCAAAAGGGTGGTTTTATTGAAAGCACAATGAGGGCACCCGTGGACAGGAAGAGCTGCTGCCCCAGGGTTGCAAGGGGTGGCTGGTTATATACTTGGGAGTTGGGGGAGGTAAGGGAAAGGGAGGTTTTCAAAAGAACTTTCATATGCTAAAGGCTCCCAGGAAACTGGAAGCCTTGCCATTGTCCAGTTCAGGTTGTTTTTCCCTGTAGCAAGGCATTAACATCAAGACAGTTGGGAGCTTCCTGGAAGAATGGCCCACATGTCGCACCCAGGAGTGGGGGGTGGGGGTTGCAGGGTGTCCCCTGTGCTTTGTCCTTAGCTAGCCTTCTGTTCCCTCATCACTCCGGTGAACACTTGCTTTCCAAAACTTCTCCCTCCCCTCTCCCTCTGGCCTTTGTTGGAAAGAAAGTTTCATTTGAAAGTTTCATTTGAAAGTCTCATTAATTTGTATTCGTCTGTGAACCCGGTCTGGTGGGAGGGGCTCAGAAAATGATCAATAAGGAAGAGCAACGCATTGGAGAACAGCCTCCTTCCGCATGGTGCTGGTCTGCTGGCGTCTTCCTGTCCTCAGGAGACGGGCGGCGCTTGGTTTAGGTGAGAGGAGAGGATGGACTGAGCGGCTCCCGGCTGGCAGAGCAGCGGGCTGGCGGCTCCCTGCCAGGCGCTCTCCGAGCGGCCTCTGGCCCCTGCTTCTGTCTGGCCCCTGAGTGGCTCGTCCCTGAGACTTGGATTGCGTCCCCTCGGCACACCGCAGCCCTGAACTAGCCCGGTGTGTGATCCCAGAGAGCGCACGTCCGGACGATGGCGCCCTGTGCTTTCTCCTAGTGCACCCGCTCTGGGAGACCGTGGACCTGGTCCCGGGGGGCGAGCGCCAGTCGCCCATCAACATCCGCTGGAGGGACAGCGTCTACGATCCTGGCTTAAAACCGCTCACCATCTCTTACGACCCGACCACCTGCCTCCACGTCTGGAATAACGGGTACTCTTTCCTGGTGGAATTTGAAGATTCTACAGATAAGTCAGGTGAGAGCCCGACCTGTGGTCTTGTCTGGAGTTAAAGGGACAGCCTGCTGTCAGCACAGGCCACACCACGCTGCCTCCTCTTTGAGCAGTGGCATGGGACTCACTGCACTGAGCTTTTTTTTTTTTTAATGTGGTAACGTACATGTTACACAAAATTTGTCATCTTAACCATTTGTAAATATACAGTTCGGTAATTGGTCCAGTCACACTGCTGTGCGACCCGCGCTCCCATTCGTCTCCATTACTCTCCGTTTGCAAAACTGAAACTGTGCCACTTAAACAGTAAATCCCCATTTTCCCCTTTTCTCAGCTCTTGGCTATGACCATTTTACCTTCTGTCTGTGAATTGGACTACTGGGTACTTCATGTAAGTAGAATTACACAGTATTTGTCTTTTTATGACTGGCTGATTTCACTGAGCATAATGTCAGTGGGGCTCATCCATACTGTAGCAGATGGCCGAATTTCCTTCTTTGTGAAACGGAATGATACTCCCTTATATGGATAGACCACATTTTGTTTATCCGTTCACCTGTCTGTCGGCACTGGTTGTAGCCACCTTTTGGCCTTTGTGAATAATGCGGCTGTGAACATGGGTGTCCGTATATCTTCCGTGGTGTTTCCCGTTGGTACATAACCCACATGGAGTTGCTGCATCATCATTAGAGGTTTTTGAGTATACGAACCATGTCCCTTTCATTTTCGTGTGTGTTTCTTTCTGGTATACGTGGTATTTCCTATTAATAGATACGTATTGGGACACCTGGGTGGTTCAGGTGTCTACCTTCAGCTCAGGTCATGATCCCAAGGTCCTGGGATCGAGTCCCACGTCCGGCTCCTTGCTCAGTGGGGAGCCTGCTTCTCCCTCTGCCTGCATCTCTCCCTGCTTGTGCTCTTTTTCTCGCTGACAAATAAATAATAATAAAATCTTTAAAAAAATAGATATGTATCTATGTATAGATTCTGATTTGAAATTTTATTTAAAGTTATGTATTTGAATTTACTTTCATTTGAAACTGTATATGTATTGACTGTTCATTTGCATTACTTTTATTTGAAATTTGTTCTCCGTGTGTTGAATGTGTGCTAACCTTCCTCTGCTTGCTGACATTACAAAGAGCTTCTGTATTAAATAGTAATACAATTTAGCCAGATTTTATATGATAAGATTGCAGTGCAGAGCAAAAGGATAATCAGGCGAGAAAAAGACATTTTTATGTTTTTAGTCACCAAGTAACATGTATGTATTTTGTCAACCAATGACTGATTTATTCATTCTGTATTTACCGAGTGCCAGCCATGTGCCAGGCCTTGCACTAAGTGCCAGGAATACTAACTAGATTCTTGACCTCCCAGCGTTGAAAGTCTAGTGAGAGATGCATGCATGAAATTAGAAGTATAAAGCAAGTGTAATTTGAGAAAGGGTTTCTAAAAGTGCTGTGGGACCACAGAGGAGGGGATGATGTAGACGGCTCAGAGAAGTCTGTGATGATTTCAGCAAGGAGGGGTGTCGATGCAAAATGAACAAACCTTTTAGAATTTCTGTTGGGGAGGGGAAGGAAGAGAGTTTTATTCGAGCCCAAGTGAGGACAGCTGCCCAGGGTACAGTCTGCAGAGTGCTTCCAGTAAAGGATCATTTGAGGTAGGGCTATATACATTTTATATACATAAGCGGTTACAACATTTTTGAGAAGTTAGAAATTATTAGACAAAGAACTTTTCAGGAAGTTGCAGCTCGTATCTTAAGTCTCCAGTATATGCAGGGCTATACGATTTTAACCCCTTGAGAACCAAGGAAGTTTCTTACTTTCTGTTATCTTTTGTGTTCAGAATGCACCTTTTTGGTTATTTTCTTTAACAAAGCACATATAGCACATGCCGTGAGGTATTGGCTGAGTAATTTTGACCTTGGTAAATGTTAAAGCAGAGCTTCCCTGGGAGCCCAGGAGCAGGACCCACAAATATTAAAAGTTGAAAATTTCCTTTATCAGGGGACATTTATCTTGGCTATTGAAGGATGAGTCGGAGTTTTTCAAGAGCATTAGAAGGGCATTGGAGATGGAGGGAAAATCATGTGCAAAAGCAGATGTTCAGAAAATGGCCAAAAACAAAGTGGCCAGAATGCAGAATGTGCATTTTGGGGAGAGATAGGAAGAATGATGATCACTGATGCTTAGGAGGGGAGATGGAAGTTAGGTTCATCAGTACTGGTTATTTTTTTTTTTTTTTAAGATTTTATTTATTTATTTGTCAGAGAGAGAGCGAGCGCGAGCACAGGCAGACAGAGTGGCAGGCAGAGACAGAGAGAGAAGCAGGCTACCTGCCGAGCAAGGAGCCCGATGTGGGACTCGATCCCAGGACGCTGGGATCGTGACCTGAGCTGAAGGCAGCCGCTCAACCAACTGAGCCACCCAGGCGTCCCAGTACTGGTTATTTTTTACATGACACCGTGACACAGCATGATTTCATTTAGTTCATGTCAATTGCTTTATTTTTTGAGATTAACCCGTCAGTAGTGCAGGTCCACAAGGTCAGATTAATCCAAGTGTGAGATGGTGGGAGCTCACATGAAGGCTATAAGAATTGAAGTAGGGAGAAAGCACATTTTGAAAAAGCATTTCTTTCTTTTTTTTTTTTTTTTAAAGATTTTATTTATTTGTTAGAGAGAGAAAGAGCGCACAGGCAGACAGAGTGGCAGGCAGAGGCAGAGGGAGAAGCAGGCTCCCCGCCGAGCAAGGAGCCGGATGTGGGACTCGATCCCAGGACGCCGGGACCATGACCTGAGCCGAAGGCAGCTGCCCAACCAGCTGAGCCACCCAGGTGTCCCAAAAAAGCATTTCTTAAATAAAAGTGTCATGAGCACACTGTGAAGGCACACACACAAATTGTGTCCACAATGTCAGCCCTATCCAGTCCTAAGCAAAGTTAACATAATTACAAAGCAAGTTCAGGATTCCAAACTCAGTGACATTTCCCTACATGGTGAACTTGGCTTCTCACCTTTCACACAGAGCAAGACAGAAGACGAGCCACACAACAAAGAAGATAACCCAGGGGGACAGGAAGTGAGGGAACCAAACACGAAGTTAGGCTGTGGGCTGTGGGCAGGGAGGTGAGAGAAGGCAGCAGTGGTCTGTCCAGCCCGAGTCAGTGCTCGGCGCTCACCGCTTCTGTTCAAGCCCCCGGAGGATCTCTGTTCTGTTCGGAGAGCCATCAGGCACCGTGTGCGGCAACAGGGGCCTTTTGTAAGTGGTCAGACATCCACAGGTCTTGTCTGAGGCATCTGACTGTTGGCTGCAAAAGTCTTTTCTTTCTGAAGGGATCAAACCAGTCCTGGGCCTCTTCAGATTTCTGTGCCTCTGCTTGTTAGGAGGTCTGGGGTATCATCGGTTGGTGCTGGTCTCAGCGATCTCTGGTGGCTGCAGTATGCTTAACTGCCTGTTTCACTGCTTGACATGGGCCCTGCTTGACGTGAGTGACTCCATCTTGCTATGTACAAAAGCAACAGGGCTTGGAGGTGGACTCATCGAGTGAGGAGAAAGCAACGTTAACCACATCCTTGAGTCCTCTCACTTGGGAGGCTGGGGGGATGGTGATGCCAGAAAGGTCATGAATGATGGATGAGGAATACTTTTAGGGAAATATAGAAAGCACATAAATAAATTTAAAAAAATTTGTAACTTTTACCCTATTTAATTTTAAATATTACATTAAAAATAGAAACACGTGTTGAGTGGCTATCCATCAAAGAAGAATTGTGTCAATTCCTGTTTAATTTCCATAAGGAGAATCTGCTTCTCTCAAGATAAGCATCTTTGCTACTTTTGATGCCAGTGGATTTGGATTTTAGTATTTCCTGCAAATCAAGATGGGAATGAACAAATGTTGATCCCTTACTGAAATATTATCCACTTCTAATAAAAACTTTTTCTCATCAAATCTTTTATTTCAAAGTAATATTAATTGTTGCTTCTGCATTAAATCTTCCTCTTCTTTGTTTCTGTCTCATTTTGCATCAGATTATCATATGCTTTTCCCACTGGCTTTATTTTAGGTGAAGAAACATGTTTAAATACTGTAGGTTGAATAAGGCAGGAGATTTCTTTTGGAGCAATCCTGTAGGGTCAGGCATTAATCCTTTTTATAGTGTTTCAGCTGCACTTGGTGCATCATAATGCAATCAAGTTTCAAAGCTTTGAGGATGCAGCAGCCGGAGGAAGATAGTTTAGCTATGATAGCAATCTTTTTAAAGATTTTATTTATTTGAGAGAGAGAGCACAAACAGGGGGAGGAACAGAGGGAGCGGAACAAGCAGGTTACACACTGAGCGCGGAGCCTAACACAGGGCTCGGTGTCACAACCCTGAGATCATGACCTGAGCCAAAATCAAGAGTTGGGACACTTAACCAACTGAGCCACCTAGGCGCCCCTGTGATAAGAATATCTTTAAAAAAAAAAAAAAAAACCAACTTACCAACTTCAAATGTATTCTAGAATGGAAAGATCGAACATTACGATATTGTTATTTAAGAATATTGGGATCGGGGCGCCTGGGTGTCTCAGTGGGTTAAAGCCTCTGCCTTCGGCTCAGGTCATGATCTCAGGGTCCTGGGATCGAGGCCCGCATCGGGCTCTCTGCTCAGCAGGGAGCCTGCTTCCTCCTCTCTCTCTCTGCCTGCCTCTCTGTCTACTTGTGATCTCTATCTGTCAAATAAATAAATAAAATCTTAAAAAAAAAAGAATATTGGGATCAATACACTGGTAAGATAAGCCGTGCTTACAAGACGAGATTGTTACAACTGTATTTCAAATGGTATAAAATGGTGCTGTCCAATATGGTATACATAAGGCTGGTGTGACTTTTAAGCACTAGAAATGTGGCTAATACAACTGAGGAAGTGGATTTTTAGGACTTTCAAATGTGGCTCCTACAGACTTGAAAATTACCTTTGTGATTTGCATTACATTTCTGTTTGTTGGCACTGTTATAAAAGGATAAAGGCAAATAATGGTTAAAAGGTGAGATCAGTGAATACATTCAGAATGGCATAAAAAGATAAAGCAAACAGCTATGGGGAGTGATCCGGAAAGGAAGCAGTATTTATGAGTGCTCTGTGACTATTTGCTAAGTGCTTCATTTATCTTCCCCAGAGGTCTTTGATGACGATACTGTCGTCTTTGTTTTCCAGAGGAAGTGAAGCTCCCGGAAGTTCACTGCTTTCCTGCCGGGTCACACGGCTGACTGCTGCAGAACTGATGGAGAATCAGCAGACCATACTCTGCGCGGGGCCTCTGAGTTCCCGGAGACTTCAGCAGGGGCCGGCCTCCTGCAGGCTCTGGAGAAACAGTGTTTCCTGGGCGGCCCAGATTTGTTTTCATCAGGTACAGTAAGACGGACAGACATGGGAATGACTGTCCTGCAAGAAGAATTGTATCCTACCGTCCCTAAAGCCAAAAGGCAGAGCCACGTGGGGAAGCGCCAGGGATGGCCAGGAGGCAGAGGGAAGGAGGAGAAATGGTGGCTGAGAGCCGGTTGTGGTTCTGGGGGAAGGAGCACACAAGGCAGCATAGAGGGGCTGTCCCCTAGTTGTCTGCCCCCCTGGTCCTGGGGCGGGTGGGGCACGGGGACCGTGACCGGGCACATCAGTGCTGATAAAGGAGCTGTTCGGGCTCTGGATTGGTTGGTTTCCATACGAGGGTGCTCTCCCAGTTGTTTGTTCTCTCTTGGAGTTAACTCACTCTGGGAGGGGCAGTCCCCCCCCACCCCCAGTGCCAGGAAGCCTCAGATGTCAAAGCATCAAAAATGAACTGGAAAGGGTGGTTATTAACACTGAGGCTCCAGGAATGAGCCCTTGAGGACGCGGGCATGCTCTGAGAGCTGGGCCTTAGCACGCCCTGACTGGCTGGGAGGGCTTCAGCCGCCAGGGCCCCTGGAGGCCGAGCAGCAGGGAGGCTGGGCGGGGGTGGCGAGGCTGACGGAGCAGGGGCACCTTTCCCTGCACGCTGTGGGCTTGTGAGCTTGTCCACAAACCACCTACCTGTTTGTTTTGTATGTGCTTTCATTCAGTGATGTTTATAACATCCTAAATTGTCAGTTTAAGTGCAATTTCAGTACTGTAGATTGTTTTTAAGTAATCACCAATTGTCTGATATGAATTCACATTCTATAACAATAGTAGAGTAACATCTCATTTTAAAATATGTTCTCATTTATTGTTCGTTAGCTGCACATCACAAAGAGCTACAGAAATTCGTGGATACTGTGCCATCAGTTAAGCACAAGGTAATGTTTTTCCCCCAAGTCACTTGAAATGCCTGTTTCGTGTAATCTGAGAGTGGAGACACTCACATGGCACTTTGCGACTTGCCCCGGAAGAGCACTTGCCACTTAACATGTGTGTGTTGAGAGCGCCCCCGGCCCTGGGACACCTTGCAGGGGCCGGAAGGGATTCTGTGGGTGCGTCCTCACCGCTTTGGTTTTGCTGCCCTGCCCTAGCCCTCAGGGACTCGGGAACCCAGTGCTGTCCCCTCCTCTGCTCCTTCTGAGTCCCTGTGGAAACAGCCAGAGCAGCCCTGCCGACTCGACCTCCGGTCCCGCGGGCGGGGAGCAGAGCAGAGTTGGACGGAAACGTGGCGTGGCCGGCTGTACAGAACAATTACCCACATCCTTCAGAATGGACACCTTTGTCCAGGCCCCAGACTAACTATCCTGCGGGACTTAGAGTCCCGAAGGGGCCGTTCCCTGGAGGTCCACATGTCTCTCTCTCTCTACCGCCTCCTCCCCACCTCAGTGTCTCTCCCCACTGCCTCCTTCCCTCTCCCTCCCTGTCCATCTCCCTCTTTGCCCTTCCCTCTCTCTGTCTCCCCCTTTTTGGCCAGGAACTTGGCTCCCCCAAATTTGCATTGCGTTTTAGAAAGGAGAATTCTGTTGCTCTTTCTTGAAAAAGGGAAGTCTCCTTGTTCACGCACCAGCTACTGTACTGCCTGATGCCTCCCAAAGAGTTGAGAGGAGAGCACCTGCAGTAAAGTCACTGGAACGGAGGGAGGCAGTGCTTCGTGCCTCGTTCCCGTTCCCCCGTCCCGGGGAGGATGGGCAGAACTACCTAGTTAATTACGGGAACAAGGCAGGGGCGTGAGTCGGTCCTAAAGGGCCCACAGATCCTCCAGACCGCTGCTAGTCCCTAGACTCCCCGAGACTCATCCCCCCGTCCTCTGATACCTGAGTGATTTTCACCACGAAATGATGACTTGGTGACCTCTTCTCTTGGCCAGGACACCCTTGTGGAATTTGGGTCATTTGATCCTTCCTGCCTGATGCCTGCCTGCCCAGATTACTGGACCTTCTCAGGGTCCCTGACTACCTCCCCCACTCTCCGAGGCCGACACCTGGATCATTAAGAAGCAGCCCTATAGGTTGATGATGATCAGGTATGTTCTTTCCACATTTCTTTCTGAGGAAATGCTAGCCTACCCCTTTAAAGCAAGGCTGGGCTCCAACCTTGGCATCAGTTTTTAAGATCTCGTAATGCTAATACATGTTTATTAAGATGTGCTAACATCTTTTCTCAGTTTGGACATGAATTTGGAGATACTTCAAATTAACCAGAGACAGGCGTTAAGACCTAGAAGAACATAAGCTTTTTGCTTTCATTTTTGACAATAACGTGTATTTTGCTATATATGCAAGGTGAGGAATCGCTATAAAAATTAAGATCTTTAAATGGAAAAAAAGAAGGCTGGAAATGGATGTGTTCAAACCAGTTTGATATTTATTTATTATTGAAGTACAGTTGATACATAATGTTCCACTAGTTTCGTGTGTACAACATGGCGATTTGACAACCGCGTACATTATGCTATGCTCACAAGCATAGTTCCCGTCTGTCACGTGACCATACAAGTCTGGTACAAACCCATTGACTGTTTTTCCCTGTGCTTTTTACCTTTCATCCTCATGACTTATTAATTTCAGTACCGGAAGTCTTGTACCTCCCACTCCCCTTCACCCATTTTCTCCTCCTCATCCCCCCCTCCCCGATATTCCCCTTTCCTCTGCCAACTGTCATACAGAGTTTGTTCTCTGTATTTGTGTAAAAAGCCTTAATTTTCTTAAGAGATACTTACTATAGAATTTCAAGGTAAGGACAGAGCCCAACAATGTCTACACAGAAATTTTATTTTAAGAAGTTTTGACTTTGAAGTTTTGGTATTTGTTTTGCATTTAGAAATGAAAGTTTAAGTGGTGGTTACTATGTCAGTACACAGAACGTTGTTTAATTCATAAATGAACTAAACTGTAATAATAATTGCTTTCACTTGTTTGTTTTGAAATTTTATTGATTAAAAAATTTTTCCAAAGACAAAAGCTTCTAAGTTCTTTTTTATGAAGCCAAGATAACAGTGAAACCAAAACCCACCAAAGATTGGACACCCACCCCCAAATAAACACTAAACCCCAAAAGTAGTACATCTCAAGAATATTTAGAAATAAGGAAAGCTAAATAAAATACCTGAATCTACCAGTGCATCACCTGGGATTTGTTCTAGTAATGTAGGGATCATTCAGTATTAGGATGATGCAGTTATGATTAGTTTACGGCCATACCACCCTGAACGCGCCTGATCTCATCTGATCTCGGAAGCTAAGCAGGGTCGGGCCTGGTTAGTACTTGGATGGGAGGAATGATATAGTTATGATTAATAGACTTCATCCCATTAGCAAAGCTAAAGGGAAAACTCATATTTTCATTTTCATACATTCCTAAAATGTATTGACAAAATTCATAATGTATTTTTTATAAAATTTTTTTAAAGATTTTATTTATTTGACATATAGCATCACCAGGGGGAGCGGCAGGCAGAGGGAGAAGCAGGCTCCCCACTGAGCAGAGAGCCTGATGTGGGGCTCGATCCCAGGACCCTGAGATCATGACCTGAGCCGAAGGCAGATGCTTAACTGACTAAGCCACCCATTCACCCCGTTTTTGTAAAATTTTTTAATAAAGCAAATGAAATGAGAATTATCTAAATTGATAAAGTAGACTGACCAATCTTGGTTCAGAAATAACGAGTCTGACTAGTATGGAAAGGATATCTACTAACTAGCATATTAAATACTAAATTGGCTAACTTCTGGTAGCAGTCAGTAGGCAAAAGAAGATAAAAGAAATGAGAGAAACATTGGGGTGCCTGGGTGGCTCAGTTGATTAAGCAACTGCCTTCAGCTCAGGTCATGATCCTGGAGTCCTGGGATTGAGTTCCGCATTGCTCGGCAGGGAGCCTGCATCTTCCTCTGCCCCCCCCCACCCCTTCTCATTCTCTCCCTCACTCTCTTAAATAAATAAAATCTTAAAAAAAAGAAAGAATCTTGTTAGGTTGTTTAAAAAAATGAGAGAAACATTAGTGGAATACCATACTAATTTATAGACATCAATTCCTTTGACATATGTAAATCACAAGATACAATGGAAGAAAGAACCCTACTTATAATGGAAACTAATAAACTAAAATACCTTGGAATGAACTTAAAATGTTAGAAAACTGTCAGATATTCCTAAGGGACACAAAACACTATTTGAAATAAAATTCATACCATGGTATTAAATAGAAAGATAAAGACGCCTTTGATGTCAATTCTTAAGTTGTAATTTTCCACGAGTTGTTTATTCCCCATAAATTTTATGTGGTCCCAATAAATATGTCAGTTGTTACCCTGTGGGGGGCCTGTTCCGTGTATTGTAGGATGTTTAGCAATGTCCCTGGCCTCAACCCACTGGATGCCAGAAGACCCCCAACAAGTTAACAACCAGAACTGTCTCCATACAGTTTCTGATGTCTGGTGCAAGCTCACCTCTGCTTGAGCACTAACTAATATGTGCTGATCTCTAACACCAACCAATACATGAAGTCCTTTACCACCTAGTGTGTGAAAAGAAACATCTTCAATGTGAAAACATCTTTGAATAAATCAACACATTGGTTTACCAGTAAAAGCATAGGGGTGATGCACTTATTACTGCCTATAGCTCACCAGCAGAAGATTTATTGGAGGATTCTTTACCCACAAAGCAGAATGACATCCACTCGGTTATGCTGAGGATAAGATGTGGGAAATTCCGTAGACATCTGAAAGAAAAATATGTTATAAGAAATCCATACACAGTGCCATTAAGCTGTCCGGTCAAGCTGTGACCACCTGAAGAGATACGTTGGGTATATAGGAAGAGTTATTTTCTATCATGAAAAATCTCTTATGAAGAAATTTCTATCATAGGAATTTCTCTTAAAAATCATCTACCCAGGGGCGCCTGGGTGGCTCAGTGGGTTAAAGCCTCTGCCTTCGGCTCAGGTCACGATCCCGGGATTCTGGGATCAAGCTCCACATCAGGCTCTCTGCTCAGCAGGGAGCCTGCTCCCTCCTCTCTCTCTCTGCCTGCCTCTCCGCCTACTTATGATCTCTGTCTGTCAGACAAATAAAATTTTTTTAAAAATCTTAAAAAAAAATCATCTACCTGGAGATCATTCCATAATGAATTTGCCAAAAAATTTTAATGTCAGCTCATTGCCCTGCACCCGTCAGTTAACCACACCCCTGCATCCTGAAACATTTGGTATCTTTTTTTTAAGATTTTATTTATTTATTTGACATAGAGATCACAAGTAGGCAGAGAGGCAGGCAGAGAGAGAGAGAGAAGCACGCCCCCCCAGCTGAGCAGAGAGCCCAATGCAGGGCTCGACCCCAGGACCCTGAGATCATGACCTGAGCCGAAGGCACTGACTTCAGAAAATATCGGGTGCTTACAGTGATCTGAAGAGACACCTGCACCCCAATGCTTATAGCAGCAATGTCCACAACAGCCAAAATATGGAAAGAGCACGGGTGTCCAATAGATGCATGGATAAGGAAGATGTGTGTGTATATACAAACACACGCATACATCATGGAATATTACTCAGCCGTCAAAAAGAATGATACCACTTGCAAGGACGTGGATGGAACTAGAGGGCATTATGCTAAGAAAAATAAGTCAATCAGAGAAAGAATAATCATATGATTTCACAAATGTGGAACTTAAAGAACAAAACAGGAACATAAAGGAAAGGAGGGAAAAATTAAGATGAAATCAGAGAGGAAGACAAACCTTAAGAGACTTTTAAATTGGAGGAAACAGTTGCTGGAGGGGAGGTTGGGTGGGGGGGCTAACTGGGGGATGGGCATGAAGTAGGCCAATTGATGTAATGAGCACTGGCTGTTATGTACAACTGATCAATCACTGAACTCTACCTCTGAAAATAATAAAAAAAAATAAAAGGAAAAAAACTTCTGGTGCTTCTTCATTAAGTTATATTGAGTATATATCCTCAGCACTGAGCCGTGCACCTCTCAGATCTTTTGCCCGCTCTTGGACTCATCACTAGCTCCTACTTTCCTCTCATCCCATCATAGGGAACAGCCCAGTAGGTGCATTTCCGCATGGGCGTTGCAGGGAAATTTTCACAAAAGGATTGATTCACACCAACTTAAACAGACCTTAAACCTAAGTACTATAATCACTTACATAGCAGCCCTCGAACAGTGTTTTGGAAGTAAGATGTTTTCAACTGTTAATGCAAAACATGACTCACGCTACTCTGTCATTACCAGCAGCAATGAAAAACAGAAAAGGCATTTGCATTCACAGAAAACACATCCTAGGAATGGAAGGAGACTGAAAATTCATGAGAGTCCACATAACTCAATGTTACCAGGGCTAAAACAAATCGTGAATGCATTCACCATTTTCTTAGGAGCAAAACTGCAAAAAGTTAGCAACCGTTCTGGTTGCTAGCAGAAACATTAGCAACCGTTCTGGAAGATGGAAGCACACATCACCTTTACTAATAAATGTAAATTCCTCTTCCTTTAAAAGAGCATTCAAGTGCCATTTTTACAATAACGAAGAAGAAGAGTGCCATTCTGCCGGTTTTCTGTAGTTTTCAGGACCCGATCGAAATGACTACATTTTCTCCCCTCAAGTGTCAGGTACAAACGCCGAAGCAGCCCTCGCGGCCCCTGTGCCTACAGCCACGCGCCAGGGACACGCAGTGCGATCTGAAGGGTCCCCTGTCCTCAGCGGCAGGCGCGCCCGGGGCATTTTCCGCGTCCGCGGGGCCCGGGCCCGACTAGCACAGGACCCCTGTCCAGAAGGTTCGCCGCGTGAGACCCTGCGTGAGACCCCACGTGCCGCCCCTGCGTCACGATCTCAACGGTCGCCCCAGCCCTGCGTGTTCCGCGTCCGCAGACACTCGGAGCCCTCGCGGACGCCGTATCTCGCCCTCCGAGGCTCCAACGCCGCCACACCGCGAACATGGGCGGCTACCTGAGCAGACACCTGGGCAGATACCTGGGCAGAGCCAAGGCCGCGCTGCCACGCCGCCCTTGGGGGCACCGGTCCCTGCGGGCCAGGCCCGCCCGCCACCCGCGGGGCCCGATTCAGAGCCAAGTCATCTCCGTGCACCGGGAGCGCTGGATGAGGAGCCGCCGCCGCCGCTGCCTCCCGCTGCCGCCCCACCTGGACCACCCCCGAGTCCAGAGGGCCAGAGTCTCCAAGGCCCGGAGGAGCTTCCACGGCAAGTCCCTCCTCCACACCTCCCGGGGGCTGGATTTCTCGAGCAGTCGCGAGAGTTTCGTGAAGCACTGCCTCTGGAAGGCCGAGAACGTCCTGAACGTCTGGAACATGGTGACCGTCAACATCACGCCTGAGGGCGGCGGGAGCTCCAGCAGGCGCCCGGCCACCCAGGAGCGGCCGCGCTCCTGCGCCAAGGAGATCCGGCTGACGGCTCGCAGCCCGGGCCAGAGAGGGAGGAAGAGGAGCTGCAGAGCTCTCCGCTTCGAGAGCCCCCCGGCCAAGAGAAGGAGGCAGAGCCCAGGGGCCAGGCCATCCGCCTTCAGGCCTGTGTGGAAAGACGGCCTGGTCCCTTCCTTCGTGCCCAGGCCCGGGCCTCTGAGAAGGGGCCTCTTATCCTGGCATCCCGGCGACGGAGAGGACACCCAGCCCGGGCCCGACGGCTGCCAGGTCACCAGCAGGCCACGGGAGAGTCACCGGGCCTCGCCTTGAGAGCAGATGAGCATGTCCCAGGGCCCGGGCCCTCCTGCAGCCTGGGGTCCCCCTTGTATCCTGAGCCACCTCCTGAGACTCAAACCGGCCGTCCTTTGACCCCGCTGAGCCCCGCTCTACCCCCGCACGAGTGACCGTCCCTGGCGGCCAGCCCTCACCGCCCGGCAGGCAGCTCCGCCCAGGCCCCAGACCCACCTCCCTCGAGCCCACGGGGCTGCGATCCAAAACTCCCCAAACCTCCGGCTTCCTCCTGCCCTCCCCCTGCCCGCCTTCTCCCTGGAGACGCACTTAGCCGGAAGGCCTGCTTCTGCCCCTTTCCCAGTTTCCTGAGTGAAAACAGCGTTCCTGTGTTAGTAACAATAATAAAGTTTCGTTATACAGAGTGTCGTTTTTCTCTCAAAGGGACATATACGAGGATTTCGCCTACACCGAGAATTCTGTCTTGGCACTGTTAACATTTGGGGCCAGGGAATTCTTTCCTGGTCCTTGGGTGCTGTCCTCTGCATCGTAGGGTTTTAGCACAACCCCTGGCCTCTATCTTCTAGGGGCCGGCAGCACACCCACGTTGGGAAAATACTAAAATATTTCCGAACATTGCCATATATTCCAGAAGGGGGGGGTGGGAGGGTGGGAGGGGGTGCGGGGGTGGGAGGGTGGTAGAGGATGGTGGGGGGGTTGGGAAGGTGGTAGGAGGTGGTGGGGGGAGCACTTGAAAAAAAAAAAAAAGCCCCACTGGTGGAAAAACTGAGGGACAGTGACCTCTGCTGGCAGAAACAGTCAAGCTTGGTCTTTTTTAAAAATAAGCTACTTGTTGGTGAAACTGAAAATGCTAAATACTCGGAAGTGCTGGGAAAGATGCTGAGGACTGGAGCGCCAGGTGGCGCTGAGTGCGAATGTGTAGCAGCGCTTGGAAGTGCCGCCCGGAGCGGAGCGTGACCATGAGAAACTCTCCTACACGGTGTGTACACACACGCCACACACACATACGCCACACGCCACACACACACACCCCCACAAACAACCCACACACAACACACACATACCCCCCACGTACAAACACATGCACAGCACACACACATACACCACACACATACCCATACACACGACCCACACACACATACACCACACACATACCCCCTCACACAAGAACATCCCCCACACACATACACCACACACCCCCAAACGAACCCACACACACATACACCACACACCACACACATACCCTCCCACACACACAACACATGCACCATACCCACACATACCACATACACACTCCCACACACATCCCCTACACACACCACATATCCCACACACCCACCATACACACACCCTCCCACACACATACACTCACAGACACCAACCACATACCCATCACACAGACACCCACACACACACCACATATACCCACAAAACATACACCCACAACACACACACCCACAACACACATACCCCAAACACACACACACCACCCATACCAGACACACACCATACACACCCCCCACACACACACCTACACCCGCACACACACCAGCACTAACACCACACCCACACACACCGCACATAACCCCACACACATACCCCACCCAAATACCACATACACACTCCCATACACACTCCCTACACACATCAAACACACTACACACAACCACACACCCCCACCCACATACACACCCCACACACCCACCACCGACCACACACAACCCCCACACCCACACACACACACCCCCACTAACACACCACACACACCACAACCCACACACACACACAGAGCAGTGAGGATGTTCTTCCCAGCACTCCGTCAGAACAGAGAAGCCAAACAACCTAAATGCTCACTCACAGGGGGACGGCTAACGTAAACACTCTGTGCGCTAGCGAGGAAATACTGTTCCACAAACCGAAGGAAGGACACAGCCCAAGGATTCTCCGCTCTTGGGCTACTGGGCCACGCAGTTCTCTGCATCGCGGGATGCTGAGCGGCACACCTGGCCCCCGTCGCCCAGACGGCGGCACGACCACCTCCAGCGGTGACAGTCGCACGCATCTCCAGACATTGCCAAATATCCCCAGAGGGACCGACATCACCCCCAGTTGGAAAGCACTGAACTAGAGCTCCGTGTTTTTGACGACAGGTTACATCTCAAAACGAAACTGCTGAATGAAAAAGCCGGGGAGTGGTATAGTATGTGTGGCTCACGCCGTTTACAGAATTTAAACAAATGCCAAGTAACGTTGCTGGGAAAATGGGGAAGTCAGGAACCGTGTTAAGAGGTCTTCTGGACACTTTCCCTACCTCGTTCTTTCCATCTAAAGCCTCTTTAAATACTGTTCAAACATGAATTTCACAGCATCCACCTTTAGAGAGTCAGAATAAACAAAGCAAAGTCTCTTCTCCCGTGCAGCTTGCGTTCCAAGGGGGCGCAGACAGAAGATAAACAAGTAAATGGACAACACTAGCAGGTATAGAGAAGCTCCAAAAAGAAAAATAAAGAAGGAATAGGGACACATACGAGTCCACCAACACAACCGTGACCCTACGTACTTTCCCGTGTCTGCATCACCATGGAACTACACCATCCTTTACTATGAACTCAAGTTCTTTACCTGGGGTTTCCGTTGGGGCAATGCCTACTTTCACGTAGCACCTCAGCGAAGCGACTGAAAATGTTTTATCTACCTAGACGTGAAGATTACTAGAAGATTCAAATTGTTCCTGAAAATATTAAAACCAACATTTTCAATGTTGACAGTTACTGTTAGGTACAAAGTTACTACTGTTAGATACAAAATGTCTTGGACTGAACTGCTAGAAGTCAAGTTTGTGTTTTGAGGTTTACTACCTGCCATTTGCTGGACTTGAGACGAGGCATTTCACTCTACAGCAGTTGCTAGAAAGGGCTTGAGATCTTACTGTGTCCACGAGGGTACCGGTATATAGAGGTCGGTCTGATGGAATTACTGGAATTCATTGCAATAATCATTTTGTCCAACTCTTTTACAAAGTACTAATATTTATACGTATTCAAACGGCTTCTCAAGCAAAGCCCTGAAGAGGTAAAAATGTCCACTCCGTTTCCTCAAGTGTAGAAAGCCCTGGTTTTACACTAATCCTCTGCGATTTGGCTCTACTGCCATTTCTCCTCAATGGCACCAGACAGGGCCAGCTGCATCCAAGGGGAGGTAAGAATCAGGCTCTTGTTTCTGGAAATCAAAGGACTAAAGAGGAGCTGGGCTGCTGTTTTACAAGCACAAGACCATTAATCCCCTCACCGTGGACAAAACAGCACGTTGTTCCTTTTCAGATCACAAGACTTATTCTTGAATAATTGGGCACAGGAAGAAATCCATTCCATGCCCTACACCGTGAAATTCAGAAAGAAAAGGCCATGCCCGAGTCAGACTTCTCCCTCTCGTGCTAAAAGTGACAAATTACCCTTAAAGCCAACACTTGACAAACTCGGCAGGTACATTTCCCAACTTACTTGGGAAGTAGACTCGAGTGTCCCCTTCGGTTACATTTCCCTAGAAACTACCTTCAACATTTACAAATTTCTCTGAAACTATTTTACTAAATCTGGCCTAATCCTTATCGTAACAACTTAAAAACACCTAGCTGCCATCTTCAAATTCACAAGAAATCTTCACATAACCTGACCTAATGAGACCAGAACTTTCCGTCCTTGCCAGTTTTCCATACATCTTCCATTCTGCTTTTAAGAAAACCGGGGGGGGGGGGGGGGGTCCTAGGTGGGTCAGTCAGGTAAGCGACCATCTCTTGATTTCAGTTCATGTCATGATCTCAGGGTCACAAGACGGAGCCGCACATCGGGCTCCTCGCTTGGCCCAGAGTCTGCTCGAGATTTTATCCTCCTCCTCCTGTCCCTCCTCACGCTTGCTCTGTCTCTCTCGGAAATAGATAAGTTGGTCTTAGAACAAAACAGAATAAGGAACATCCAGGAAGTAGGGAGCAAAGCACTCGATACCAGGATGTCAGTAAGGACCTGGAAAGCATTTAGTCCCGGTCCTCCGCCTTCCTATCACGTCTCCCAGGCCCCGCTCCCTCTGCGGCCGCTGCGCCCAGCGAGACCTGGTTTTACGCACCGTCTCGGGGTCAGGGCCGAGCCCGCAGGGGGAGGCAGCACAAGGTCCTCCGTTCTGTGGGGGCAGCCGCAGCCACGCCGGTGCACGGGCTGCCTCGGCGGACCGCAGCGCACGGAGAGGCTTCTGTCCGCACACGCTGCCCCTGGCTGCTCTGTCAGCTCTTTCTCCGTCGGACTTTGACAGCGTCTCAGGCGATCCATGCAGCTTTCCCGCCGCTTCTGCTTATGAAAGAGCTCGGGGCGGTCGAATCCGAACTCGGATCATCACCGTCTTCCCGCCTCGGACTCACAGCCGCTCTCCCTCCCGCAGCCCCACTGCCCTCCTGTCCCTGCGCCCCCCCCCCCAGCCCCACGCGTCTCCCCATCTGTCCCCCCACCCACGTCATTCTCGCTCCTGTAGGGACGGAAAGGAGCACGGAGAGGGCTGGGGGCATCTACCGAAGGGAACAGCAGGGTTCTTTTCCCTTCGCCAGGGCCCCTTGTGGATGCCCCAGGCTGCTCCGCCGTCGGGGGTCCTCTTCTCTGCTGTGGTGGACGCCCTCAGGTTCCCCACTCAGGGGGCCTCGGGGCCCCCGCTGCGCTCTGGCCAACGTCCTCCAGCCCACCCGGTGCTGGGCCTCCGGTGGGCCCGTCCAGCCTCACCGCCCTGCTCTCCTGGCCCCGCAGGGGGTCCTCCCGGCTCCCTCCAGCAGCCTCCACTGGCTCCCAGGGATACAGCGGGAGGCAGGCCGCTCGCAGAGCCGTCCTCTCGCCCCGTCCCTGGAGCCTGGGTCAGCCTTCCCGCTTGGGACTTCTGCAGCCACAAGGCAGGCCCTGTGTCTGCTCCCCGGCACACCCTCAGGGACGGGGTTCCCCGGTGTGCATGGCGAGGGAATGACATGCCGGTGTCTCATCTACCAACAAGGCGATGCTCTGAGCAGTTCGCCGCCTGCCTTGAGGCAGACGGGGCCCGAGCAAAAGTGTCACTCAGAGCACATAATCGCTCGTGGGGCGCGGGCAGCAACTCATCGGAACGGGCCCAGCTGTCGGCACCCCTCCAGGCCGCACGTGCCTATGCGCTGGCACCTGTTCCCGCCCGGCCCTGTCCTCTGGGGAAGGGCCAGGAAATGCCACAGCACTCTCTGCCTGCCCACACCCCCCCCTGCCTCCCCGGCCCTCTGGCTTTCTCTCCCCCTGCCTGCTGGCTGCGGGGGACTGGACCCGTCCGCTGCCTGTCAGTCCTGTGCGCACGCAGCCAGGACCCATCTCTCCAGCAGGAACACCTCCTGCGTTGTCAGTCGTCGTTGCAGTGGATCAAGGCTCTGCCAGCCACGGGTCGCCAAGTACGCAAAAGCGTCCTCGGGAGCTCTTGAGCTTGCGCCCCTGCGGGACGTCAGGCTTGATGTACGAGACGGTAGTGAGGACTGGGTAAAGGGGTATGAAAACTAGCGTTTTCATTCTTCTGAATCTGTTTTGGTTATTCGCAGTGCATTACTTTTTACATCTTCCATTCTGTCCGTCTCCGTAACTTCTAGTTTTCTGCAATATTCATAAAATAAGCCACGAGGAGAAAGAAGGAAATAGTGATGTTCCAGATCGGGATCCCTGAAGCCATCCCGGAAACGGCTACTTGCCTCCGGGTCAGTCCGCCAGGGCTGCTCTAACAAACGCCCCAGACTGGGCGGCTTCAACAACGGAGATTTATTGTCTCTCGGTCCGGAGGCTACACGCCCAGGATCACGGGGTGCTCAGGGCCCCTTTCTTCTGAGGCTTCTTTCTTTGGCTTGCGGATGGCTGGCCTCTCCTGTCTTACCCGGGCTCCCTTCTGTGCACACCTGAGTCCTCATCTCTTCTTGTAGGGACGCCATTCCTACTGGCCAAAGCCCACCTCTGTGACCTCGTCGTACATTCATCACCTCTTCAAGGACCCTATCTCCAAATACAATCCCATTCTGAGCTACTAGGGCTGCGGACTCGATCCTAAGCATTTTGAAGGGATGCAGTTCGTCCCAGAGCCACTACCCCCCAGCATTTATTTTGTCCCACCCTGGCACCAGCAGGCCTTTCTAAGGCAGAAGCGTTAAAACCTGAGCCGGCTGCCAAGCCACAGGCGTCTTCTGTCCACCCACCCGCTGGGGAGAGGCGGCCGCTCTGCAAAGTTTTTCTCAATGCCGTCTTGCATTCTGGGGGGCCCTTTCCCACAGGGGAAGCCTGTTCATGTAAGGATGCAACCTTCTTCATGCAGCGCATGGAGATGGGATCAGCAAGTGAATTGCATTTCTTTTTTAAGATTTTATTTATTTATTTGACAGAGAGAGACACAGCAATAGAGGGAGCAGAAGTGTGGGGAGTGGGAGAAGGAGAAGCAGGCATCCCTCTGAGCAGGGAGCCCGATGCGAGGCTCTATCCCATGACCCTGGGATCATGACCTGAGCCGAAGGCAGATACTTGATGACTGAGCCACCCAGACGCCCCTTGAATTGCGTTTTAAACACACCCTGATACCTGAGACAGCCCTCATCACTCAGCCCCCTGACAGCAGTATTACTGGCACTCATACTTTCTGGCAGCAAGATCATCCCTTCCCTCCACGGAGGGCATCCTGCCAAAAAGCCAAGTCTTCCTGGAACATTTTCCCCCTGAAGGCTGCTGCTTGCTAATCCAACTTCAGCTTAAAGGGCATCCCTTTGGAGAGGCCCTCCCCTGACTGCTCAACATGAAGTCCCCACCCACCCTGCAGTTGTCAATGTAGTGCGTTCCTTTCCTTTTAGCACACGTTTACCACCTATGTCTCCACTGGTCCACAGACATCATGAAAAGCATTTCCTAAGGACATTCACAATAGTCCACAATGTTGCCCATTTGGGGTTTGGGAAATTTTATGCACCACAGGCCTCGCAAGTGCTGTCATCTCTGTCACTTGCGATGTACAGTTGATTGCTACTTTTTCATGCCACTTTACACAAGTAAAGGTGTGAGTACGTAGACGGTAGTGTCCCCACGGGATGATTTGGGGGGTTGCTTTAGCCTACGGCTATTTCCATCAGTACCTCCCACGGGACTCTATGTATATATATGAAGTTAAGGAGAAGGGAGCCCCTCGTGGCCTCCCCACCCATCTATAGACACAACCTGAAGCCACCAGTGAGACATTCTCATTGATGGAAAAGCAGAGGGAAGTGTGCCCTGTGCCATTATGACACACGAATGTGTCCTATGCCAAAATAGCCTAGTGGCTATTTTGCTCCAGCATTGGCATATTCATTTTAAAAATTTATTTTCTAATAATATTATGCTTTCTTTAATATCAGGCCCTTCCTTATAGTTATCCTAAGCTTGAATTAATTGTTCCAAAGACCTCACTTCATGCTCCAATCAAAAGACATAGGGTGTCAGAATGGATTTAAAAAAAAAAAAAAAAAAAGACCCATCTATATGTTGCCTCTAAGAGACTCATTTTAGACCTAAAGATACCTTCAGATTGAATGCACAAGAATGGAAAAACATTTATCACACAAAATGGACATGAAAACTGGAGTAACAATACTTAGAGAATTGGATTTCAAAACGAAGACTGTAGCAAGAGATGAGGAAGGGCGCTATATCACAGTAAAGGGGACTATTCAACAAGAAGATCCAACAGTTGTTAATATTTATACACCCAACATGGGAACACCCAAATATATAAAACAATTAATAACAAATATTTAAAAAATAACAAATATAAAGACACTCAATAATAATAATACAATAATAATAGGGGACTTTAACACCCCACTTACCTCAATGGACAGGCCATCTAAGCAGAAAATCAGTAAGGAAACAATGGCCTTAAATGATCCACTGGACCAGATGTACTTAACAGATATATTCAGAACATTTCCTCCTAAAGCAGCAGAATAAACATTGTATTCAAGTGTACATGGGACATTCTCCAGAACAGATCACATACTAGGTCACAAATCAGGCCTTAACAAGTACAAAAAGACTGATCATACCATGTGTATTTTCTGACCACAACACTATGAAACTTGAAGTCAACCACAAGAAAACATTTGGAAAGACCTCAAATACATGGAGGTTAAAAACATCCTACTAAAGAATGAATGGGTCAACCAGGAAACTAAAATTAATTAAAATTTAAATTGAAGTAGGGATAGAGGAACATACCTTAACATCATAAAGGCCATATACAAAAGACCCACAGCCAATATAATCCTTAGTGGGGAAAAACTGAGAGCTTTTCCTCCATGGTCAAGAATAAGACATGGGTGTCTGCTCTCACAATTGTTGCTTAACATAGTACTGGAAGACCTAGCCTCAGCATCAGACAGCAAAAAGAAATAAAAGGCAAATCGGCAAGGAAGAAGTCAATCTTTCACTATTTGCAGATGACATGATATTCAATATAGAAAACCCAAAAGACTCCAACAGAAAATTGCAAAAGTGATCGACAAATTCAGTAAAGTCGCAGGATACAAAATCAATGAACAGAAATCTGCATTTCTATACACCAATAATGAAGCAGCAGAAAGAGAAATCAAGGAATCAATCCCATTTACAACTTTACCAAAAACCATAAGATACCTAGGAATAAACCTAACCAAAGAGGTAAAAGATCTGTACTCTGAAAGCTATGGAACACTGATAAAAGAAATGGAAGAGGACATAAAGAAATGGAAAAACATCCCATGTTCATGGATTGGAAGAACAAATATTGTTAAACTCTCTATGCTACCCAAAGCAATCGACACATTTAATGCAATCCCCATCAAAATACCGCCAGCATTTTTCACAGAGCTAGAACAAACAACCCTAAAATCTGTGTGGAGCCAGAAAAACCCTGCATAGCCAAAGCATCTTGAAAAAGAAAAGCAAAGCTGGAGGCATCACAATTCCAGACTTCAAGTTATATTACAAAGCTGTCGTGAACAAGATAGTATAGTACTGGCACAAAAACAGACACACAGATCAATGGAACAGAACAGAGAACCCAGAAATGGACCCACAAGAATATGTTCAACTAATCTTCAACAAAGCAAGAAAGACTATCCAATGGAAAAAAGACAGTCTCTTCAACAAATGCTGTTGGGAAAGCTGGACAGCAACAAGCAAAGGTAAGAAACTGGACCACTTTCTTATATCATACCCAAAAATAAACTCAAAATGAGGGGCTCCTGCATTACTCAGTCAGTTGGTCGTCCAACTCTTGGTTTTGGCTCTGGTCATGACCTCGGGGTCGTGGAATGGGTCCCGGCATCAGGTTCCATGCTCAGCACGGAGTCTGCTTGAGGTTCTCTCTTTCTCTCTCCCTCTGCTCCATCCCCTGCTTGTGCTCTCTCTAAATACATACATACATACGTACATAAAATCTTTTTAAAAAAGTAAATTCAAAATGAATGAAACACCTAAATGTGAGACAAGAAACCATCAAAACACTAGAGCAGAACCAGGCAGTCACCTCTTCGATATTGGCCCTAGCAACTTCTTGCTAGGTATGTCTCCTGAGGCACGGCAAAAGCAAAAATGAACTATTGTGACTTCCAACAAGACAAAAAACCTCTGCGCAGTGAAGGAAATAATCAACAAAACTGGAAGGCAACCTCCAGAGTGAGAGAAAATATTTGCAAATGACACATCTGGTAAAGGGTTACTATCCAAAATCCATAAAGAACTTACAAAACTCAACACCTAACAAATAAGTAATCTAGTTTAAAAAAATGGGCAGCAGAGGTGAATAGACATTTTTCCAAAGAAGACATACAAATGGCCAACAGACACATGAAAAGATGCTCAACATCACTCATCAGCAGGGAAATACAAGTCAATATAGATTTCACATACAATGAGATTTCACGTCACACTGGTCAGAATGGCTAAATCAACAACAGAGGAAACAACAGGTATTGGTGAAGATGCAGAGGAAAGGGGAGCCCTCACACACTGTTGGTGGGAATGCAAACTGGTGCAGCCACTGTGGGAAACAGTATGGAGAGTCCTCCCAAAAGTTAAAAATAGAACTACCCTACTATCCAGCAACTGCACTACTAGCTGTTTACCCAAAGAATACAAAAATACTGATTTGAAGGGATACGCGTGCATCAGTATTTCTAGCAGCATTATGAATAGCCAAATTAGGGGGAAAGCCCATATGTACATCAACTGATGAATGGATAAAGAAGATGTGGTATATATAGACAACGGAATATTACTCAGCCATAAAAAGGACTGAAATCTTGGCATTTGCTATGACATGGGTGGAGCTAACATGTATATGCTAAGCTAAATAAGACAAGTATCAAATGATTTCACTCATACGTGGAATTTAAGAAACAAAACAGATGAACATATGAAAAAAAAACAGAAAAAAGTGGGGCAAACTAGAAAACAGACTCTTAACGATAGAAAACAAACATGGTTAGCAGAGGGGAGATGGGTGGGAGGGTGGGACAAATGGTTGAAGGGGATTAAGGAGGGTACTCATGATGAGCACCTGATATTATATGTAGGTAGTGAATCACTAAATTCTGCACCTGAAACTAATATTACACTGTATGTTAACTAACTCGAATTGAAATAAAAACTCAAAAAAAATTATCCCAAAGAGTTCAGTCTGATGTTTTATTAAAGTAATAATGGATAGAAATACAAATCGTTAACAAAATAGCTTTGCTTAAAGTATGTAATCCATAGTATAGGCTAGAAATCCAAACTGATGAACAAATATATACAACTAGTAGGTGTCTCTTCATCTGTGAAGCCACACACGAAACGTAACGATTCAATCCAATTTCACATTTATTGAGCATCTACTTTGTGTCAAGTATTTGCATAGCAGGCAGCTAAGCTGATATGAACATTCTTGCCCATGTATTTTCCGTATGTTTTCTTTTTCTTGGCTATTTACCGAGGAGCGAAATTCCTGGTCATAGAGTATACGTATGTTTAGCTTCAGTAACTCTTTCCTTATCCTCTCTGGTATTGAACCCTTTGATTCCTTTTGTGAACGGAGCCTATCTCTTTGAAATGTTTTGAATGCTGTAGTGGCTGTAGGCTACATCCACTGCACGGGCTTTCAATCCTTTAACATTTACCCAAGATGAGTGGTTCCATTGGCAAGATGTGTAATCTAGAACTATGCCCATCCTGTTCTGATCTGAATAGCTTGAGGCTTTCTGCTGTGACCAGAACTCAACTCCCATGCATCACCAGCCAGCTCACACTCTTGAATTTAAGAGGAAGCAATGAGAAGACAGGATATCTGGTCAAATTATCCCCAACATCTGAAAGACAACATAAATTCATGCTCCAAGGACAGCTGGCTAGCACCTTCCATTTCCATGCACGGCACTGAATTTATCGTTCTCATCTGTGTGAGCAGGCCTATCACCACATCCTCAACATGGTTATCAAGCCTTTCCTGTGTAAACACTGTCTGTGTTGATTCCTGATCAAAGGTGGTCTTGCCTTTTACCTTTGTAGACTTGAAATCCTTCTACACTTCAGCTCCTTAAGCTGGTCTGATACTATGCTCACTTTAAAAGCATTTTCTTGCATAGAGGATGGTTTTGGTCAGTCCTAATGTCTGGTACTTTTATGAAATCAGTGTTAATGATAAAGACCAGTGCCATCTAATGGAAGTTTCTGCGATAATGGAAACGTTCTAGGTCTGTGCTGTCTAGCAAGGCAGACAGTAGACAGAGGTCGCTATTGAACCCCTGAAAGGAGCAGCATGTGATGAGAAATTGTGTCAAACCGTGCTAAGTGCTAATAGTTAATGTCACTTCAATAACCAGAAAACAGAACTACAAATATTCAGGCCCAAACCCTCTGGAAACCTTAACATCAATCATCATAGGTGTTTTAATAGTTGTTTTCCAAACTCATAAAACAAGGGCTCAACTTTCAAGCCGTGACACTTCCGCAAGTTTAGAAAGTTACCGAGTTCTTTGCATCCAAGGCTTGCCAATCAGAAGACTGAAAATGTAACCTAATTTCAAGTCTCAAGGTGACATACCTGTTCCACAGTGTTCGACGTGAATAGTAGTCCCCAGGAGAAAGAGGCCATAACGTTCTTTCAGAGTGGAAAATTAAAGGCAAACAGAGAAAGGGAAAAAAGAAAAAAGAAAACAAACTCTGCCCTCCACTTAAAGCTGCCTTAGCCATTCTGTGACCCGGATTAGAATATCAGAGAAATGAGCGAGCCGCCACCTAGAAGGTTTAATGATTAAACCCCATTATTTGGGTTAATACTTACAGAGAAGCAGCCCATCTCCTGTCAGTTATTTACGAAAATCTGTTTGGAAAACAGATTAGTTGTCCTTTCTGAACTCTACCTCCAGCGGCTGCTTCCTCTGCTGATTCGAGTCGGAATCCCCCCGCCCCTTCTGTTGTCGCCTCACCTTTCCACCTTTCCAGGGTTAAAACACCCGGTCCTTGATAAGGTCCCTTCATGTGGAAAACAAACATCACCCCTTTGTATCTCTGGGGAACAAAAGACACCCTTCCAAGAATGGCCTCACCCGACTCTCACCTCCCCAGGTAAACATCCGGGGAGAGCTCCCACCTCAAAGGGGGTCATTCTGGTCAGCCCTAAGTTCTGGCGGGTGTGTAGGTTCAGAGTGAATGGTACAGAGCGGAGCTGTCCAGTGGAACATTCTGCGAGGACGGAAACGTTCTGCGCCTGCACTATCCAACACGGTCGCCGCCACACGTAGGTGGCCACTGACCACCGGGAATGGGGCTGGGCTGCGGAGAAACTCAACTTTCTATTAATTCAATTTCTGTAGAAACTTGTGACTAGCAACCGCGTTGGTCAGCGCGCCAGAGAACAGTCATTAAGAGATTCCCGTCATGAACTAGGTTTGCTGGCCTCCCTCATCCTCAAAACGGCACCTCCCGATCGCCATTGCTGGAATCATCTCACACTCGAGGGACTGAGGATCTGGTGTTGGAGGCAGCGGTGGCCGTGGAGGAGGGAGTGGGTGTCACCGGAACCCTGCCTGCGCCGCACTGACCTGCCCTGGGCCTTCACTGGTCAGCCTTGGTCAAAACCGAAAAGGCAACAGGGGCGCCCGGGGGGTTCTGTCAGTTAAGCGTCTGCCTTGGGCTCAAGTCATGATCTCAGGGGCCTGGGATGGAGGCCCGAACCCGGCTCTCTGCTCGGCGGGGAGTCTGCTTCTCCCTCTCCCTCTGTGCTCTCTCTCTCTCTCTCTTAAATAAATAAGTAAAATCATAAAAAACAAACAAACAAACAGACCTGAAATTGCAACAAAGCCTCAGAGATGCTCTCAGGGTTACCATAATGAGTGGAAGAGAGTCTCCCCTGCCGGGCATTGTGGGGATGTCAACAGAAGGCCCCCAGGCAGCTTGATGTCAGCGCCTTCCTCTCTACCCCGCTGCTGCTTCGTGAAGTCAGTCCCCAGAGTCCACGGCATTGCCTGAAAACCATGAAAGGAAAAGTAAGACTGGGTGACCCTGATGTTAAATACAAAATGTGGATTTTCAAAGCCACCACGAGAGAGAGATCGACGGCAACACTCCCGCAGCACTCCGAGAGTCCTGTCATTTCCCCGTCGTGGGCAGGGTGATGTTTTACCACAGACGACCCATTTCTGCTTGGTGACTCCACCTGAGGAAGCTCCCATCCTCTCCCATCCTCTCCCTCACCTTGGTCGCAAGGGCACAGAGTCAGGAAAGGTTGGATTAGAGGGAGAGGCCGCCAAAAGTTAGGCCTGTCATTCTAGCAATTTCACTGTTAGGTGAAATGGAAGTTTCCTAGAAGGGAGAGCTCACATAACTTAGTCCTGAAAACAAAGTCAGACTAGATGAAGTTATCTGGGGAAATGTTAGACTAGTTTAAGTCAACGTGGGAAGGAAAAGCCAGTAGATGGAGATTATAACAAAGCTAATTATTTGCATCAGGGAACAAAGCTGTTAGAGACGAATCTGATTCAACCTTCCTTGAGCCTTAAACTTCCCAAAAGTATCAAACGTCTTTGTTTCACTCTACTTAGTCATTTATGTGACCAGAATTGAAGACAGTAAAATGCTGAATTGTAGTGTAAGCCATTCATTTGAAAAGAAGAAAATATCTTCCCTTTTGAATTACGATTTCCTGATGTTTGTTGTTTATCATTTTTTAAAGGCAGAGAAAATAACAATGCAAGTTCTTTATAGAAGGTAACAGAGAAGGCAAAAGAGACAGGTAGAAATCACCTGTAATTCCACCAGCATCAATGACCATTGTTAATGTTTTCTAAATATTTGGGACATATTTTTCTTAGCCTTGGGTCTTTCTCTGTATGTGCGTGTGTAAATACAGATAGATTTCTTCTTACAAAATAAGTGTAAGTAGAATGATAGTTTCCAGGGGCTGGGGGATAGGAGAATTGTCGGAATGGGGAGATGAATGGGTACAAACTTGCAAGTTCTACAGATCTAATGCACAGCATAGTGATTATAGTCAACAATAGTATATTGTAGACCTCAAAATTGCTAAGAGACTAGATCTTAATTGTTTCCACCACAAAAGAGAAATAACTATGTGACATAGTAGAGGTTTCAGCTAGTGCTATGGTGGTAATCACACGGCAATATACCAGTGCATCACATCACATTTTACACCTTAAATTTACACTCAATAAAAAACTGGGATTATACTATTATGAAACTTTGTCAGCTCCTCCCTTGAACTTCACAGTATATTTTGAATGTGTTTCCACATCATTAAAAATTCCTCTGTGATATAATTTTAATGATTGTCTAATTTTGTGTTCATTTTATGGGTATATCCCATGCTTTCAAATCTAATTTACTTTCTTTTTTTATTACAGTAAAAAATACTGTGATAAATGTTCTGGAGCCTAACAATTCTCTGCTCATTTGTAATAATACCTTTGGTTTAAATTCTTAAAATTTGGGGCGCCTGGGTGGCTCAGTGGGTTAAACCTCTGCCTTCAGCTCAGGTCATGATTCCACGGTCCTGGGATCGAGCCCCACATCGGGCTCTCTGCTCAGCGGGGAGCCTGCTTTCTCCCCCTGTCTCCCTGCCTGCCTCTCTGCCTACTTGTGGTCTCTCTCTCTCTCTCTGTTAAATAAATAAATAAATAAATAAATCTTTAATAAGTAAATAAATTCTTAAAATTTAAATTCTGGGGTTCAATGATATGCAAAAATGTAAGGTTTTGATACATGTTAATTTCCTTTCAAACGTATTCTATCAATGTACATATATTCGGCAGCATGGCCATGTTCATCTTCCAGGATCCTGCACCAGATATTACGGTCCTCAAAACTCTTTTGGCAGTACAAATGGAACCGCAGTATGTAAATACTGCTTTGTTTAGCAATTCTTGGTTTCATGTACAGCGGAACGTTTTACATATTGAACAGCCATTGCCCTTGCCCTTTCTTGGGCCAGAGTGATTTTTCTCAAATCTTTTGTGTTGCACAAAAGATTAGTACCCCCGTTCAATATGATATGTGATTATACCCTTGCATTTTCCTGGAAAGGAATCCTATATTTCATATTATGTGCACCTACTGTAAAGCCTTTTTTCTGCTTTTCAACAGTAATACCCAGCTGATGACAACGTTGTTCTCACTGTAGTGGCGCCATCCGAACACGCTGATGGGGTGGTGGGAATAACGTGGACTCTTGTCTTCCTTCTCACGCCTGATGGGAATGCTGCTCTTCTGCTGGATCTTGTGAGTCATTTTAAATATAATGGATCTCTAGTTTACTTAAAAATTCTTTTTATCAGTAATTGATGTTGAGTTTTATCAATTGCCTTTTCAGTACATGTTAGTATGATCATCGGGTTTTTACCATTTGGTGCATTTACTAATACTAGTACATTTCTTTTCATTGATCCAATCCTTAGATAAACTCAGTTTGATTATTTTTGACATGCTACTGGACTGATTTTGCTACTTTTTTTCCCTCAGATGTTTATACCTATTTTCATAGGAAAAATAGCATGTGGGCTCCTTTCCAATCTTAAAAATCTTAAAGATTCTCTTTTTTTGTCATTATATCACCTTGAAAATCATACACAAAAATATTTCCAACATTTTTTGTGTATAGAAAAATTCAAAAAGCATAAAAATAAAAAGTTATAGGTAAATAATCGGGACCATGCATATTTGGGGCAAGTTCTCTGAAAACTCTGTTTCTTCCATGGTTTAGTTATTTCAGATTTAATACTTCTTTCTGAATCCATTTAAATTTCCTACAGTTTCTAAGAAAATCATTTCATTCATTCAGAGTTTCCAGTACTCTCACGAGCTTTATTTTTTTAATTTAAATGTATTTATTTATATTTAAATTCAATTAACATATAATGTATTTATCATTGCTTTCAGAGGTAGAGGTCAGTGATTCGTCAGTCTTATATAATACCCAGTGCTCATTCCATCACATGCCCTCCTTAATGTCCATCACCCAGTTACCCCATCCCCCAACTCATCTCCCCTGCAGCAACCCTCAGTTTGTTTCCCATGCTTAAGAGTCTCTTATGGTCTGTCTCGCTCTCTGATTTCATCTTGTTTTATTTGTTCCTCTCTTCCTCTATGATCCTCTGTTTTGTTTCTTAAATTCCACATATCAACAAGATCATATGATAATTGCCTTTCTCTGATTGACTTATTTCTCTTAGCATAATACCCTCTAGTTCCATCCACATCATTGCACATGGCAAGATTTCATCTTTTGATGGCTGCATTGTATTCCATTGTATATATATACCACTTCTTCTTTATCTATTCATCTCTAGGTTCTTTCCATAGTTTGGCTATTGTGGACATTGCTGCTATAAACATTGAGGTGCAGTTGCCCCTTTGGATCACTACATTTGTATCTTTAGGGTAAATACCCAGTAGTGTGATGGCTGGGTCATTGGGTAGCTCTATTTTCAACTTTTTGAGGAACCTCCACGCTGTTTTCCAGAGTGGTGGCACCAGCTTGCATTCCCACCAACAGTGCACAAGGGTTCCCCTTTCTCCATATCCTCGCCAACACCTGTCATTTCCTGACTTATTAATTTTAGCCATTCTGACTGGTGTGAGGTGGTATCTCATTGTGCTTTTGATTTGTATGTCCCTGATGCAGAATGATGTTGAGCACTTTTTCATGTGTCTGTTGGCCATCTGGATGTCTTCTTTGCAGAAATATCTATTCATGTCTTCAGCCCATTTCCTGATTGGACTATTTATTCTTTGGGTGTTGACATTGATAAGTTCTTTATAGATTTTGGATACTAGCCCTTTATCTGATGTGTCATTTGTAAATACCTTCTCCCCTTCTGTCGGTTGTCTTTGTTTGGGGTGCAAAAGCTTTTCATCTTGATGAAGTCCCAATAGTTCATTTTTACCTTTGCTTCCCTTGCCTTTGGAGACATGTCTAGCAAGAAGTTGCTGCAGTCGAGGTCACAGAGGTTGCTGCCTGTGTTCTACTCTAGGATTTTGATGGATTTCTGTCTCACATTGAGGTCTTTCATTCATTTTGAGTTTATTTTCATGTATGGTGAACAGAATAGAGCAGGACACTGGATCCAGTGTGTATTTTGGTCCAGTGCTTAGAAAACTAGATCCCAAAACTGTAAAGAAAGAAAAACTTATATATGTACAAAAATAAAATTAAATACAATGAAAGGATAGAATGTAATTTTAAAAATGAAAATTAAAAAAAATTTAAACAAAAGAGTTGATAAAACAATAAATTGGTTGGGGGCGCCTGGGTGGCTCAGTGGGTTAAGCCTCTGCCTTTGGCTCAGGTTATGATCTCAGGGTCCTGAGATCAAGCCTCGCATTGGGCTCTCTGCTCAGCAGGGAGCCTGCTTCCCCCTCTCTCTCTGCCTACTTGTGATTTCTTTCTCTCTGTCAAATAAATAAATAAAATCTTAAAAAAAAGAATGTATTCATTAAAAAAAAGAAATTGGTTGAAAAAGGAAAGAGGAAAAATTAAAATTGAAGGACCAAAGAATCGTGGGGAAAAAACCATGAATTCTATAGGCTGCATTCCCCTAGCACTGGAGTTTTGCTGTTCTCACTGATTAGTAAACTTGATCTTGGCTGGATGTTCTTGCTGATCTTCTGGGGGAGGGGCCTGTTGCTTTGATTCTCAAGTATATTTGCTCCCGGTGGAATTACACTGCCCTTGCCTAGGGGCCAGGCTAAGTCACCTGCTCTGGTTTGCTCTATGTGGCTTTTGTTCCCTGAGGGCTTTCTTCACACCTTTAGAGGATGAGAATGAAAATGGCGGCCTCCCAGTCTCCAGCCCCAGAGCTGAGTGCTCCGGGCCCCCACTCCTCAGTGTGGCCTCAGGGAAAGGCAGCCCATCACTCCTGTCTCCCAGGTCTCCCAGGTCTGTGACTCACTCACTCACACTGTTCCTCCTGAGGGATGGCGGGGGTGTCCCCGGTTCTGCCGCTTGCTGGGCCCCTGCTTGGAGTGCAGTCAACCTGACCGAGCCACGGTTCGCAGTTTATGACAGCCCCGAGCTGAGAGCCCACTCCTGCAGCCGGCTTCCCCGTTCAGCTGCCTGGGAGCTCTGCCCCCACTCAGGCATCCCCAGTCTTCCTGCGACCCCAGAGAACCTGGGACCACACTGTCCCACCTAGGATTCTTCCCCACCCCGCCGTCTGAGTGCCTTTCAGGCAGTCCTCACTGGAGCAGACTTCTAAAGTTCCGATTTTGTGTTCTGCTGCTAAATCACTTTCCAGCAGCCGGCTGATGGGGGCTTCCCCCCCTCCCCACCGTTTATCTTCCCATATATCACCCCAGATTCACTTCTCCGCACCTGCCACCTTGCAGAAAGTGGTCGCTTTTCTATTTGTAGGGTTGCCGCTCTTCTTTTCTTAGATCTCTCGTTGAGTTCACAGGCGTTCAGAACGATTTGGTCGCTGTCTAGCTGAATTCCTGGCACCAGATGAAACTCAGGTCTCCTATTCCTCTGCTATCTTGAATCGCTGTGCTCTATCATGAGTTTTATAGACTATTTCCCATCAAATACCTACATTTGTTGCCATGTTTTATGTAGTTGCTAGTGAATACACTTTTTCTCATTTTCCATTAGACTTGCCAGAACTTTTGCTAATTTTTGTTACTGTTTTTTCAAACAACATGTTCTTAGATTAATTTTTATTTCTATTCTTTCTGTTTTCTGATTTGACCATTGTATTTGCATTTATTAAGTCTCTCCTCTGTTGTTACACTTGTTTTGTTTTTCTGTTTATAACTCTTGAGTTGACTAATAAGCTCATTTATTTTTAGTCAGAGTTAATAATGAAAACATCTGTGGCTGTGAATTTTCCTCTGACCACTTCTTTGGCCATGTGACATAAGTGTAGAGGTACAGTGATCTCATTATTATTCATTTCCAAAATAGTTATAGTTTTAATTTTTTCTATACCCCAGTAATTACTTAGAAAAAATGTTTTCTAAATTTCTATGCCCTTTTCAAATTTAACTAAACATATATATGTGTATATCCCATTTTCAGTAGCATTCCTATTAATCTGAAGTACATTGATGCATTTTTAATTTTAGAATTTATAAGGGGAAGTGTGTACAGCTTACCCACTGACATCCAAAGATATTTCATTCATAACATCAAATAAGCATCTAACAATATTCTTTTAAAAGGAATCATGAATGAATACCATGGTGTTAGAGTAAATTTCTTTTTTTACAATAAAGGCATTATAGGTGACTTTCATATCGTTTTAGAGCAGATTTATCATAATATTAAAGAGCTATGAAACATGCAATTTCTTCAGATAATAAGATTTTTATATCAGGATAAAACAAATTTCTGGCTATGGGCTAATGTGCTCATATGTTTGGATTTGTTTGACAATAACAGCAAAAATTGTCAGATGTTTAGCCCAAAATGTCATGATTCAAAAGGTCTTGATTAAAAAAAAAAATGTCTTGATTAAAAATGTCAACTTTTATAAGTCCTGTCAGGTGAATATAAAGACAAAAGCTCAAGTGACAAATATGAGATACCATTAAGTTAATAACTTGACTTCAAATCCAAAGACACTGCAAGTTACATATTACATAGAAAGTTCTCAAAATAGGGGTGCCTGGGTGGCTCAGTCATTAAGCGTCTGCCTTTGGCTCAGGTCACAATCCCAGGGTCCTGGGATCAAGCCCCACATTGGGCTCACTGCTCAGCGGGGAGTCTGCTTCTCCCTCTCCCTCTCTCTGCCTGCCACTCCCCCTGCTTGTTTGCTCTCTCCCTCTGTCAAATAAATTAAATCTTTAAAAAGAAGAACGTACTAAAAATAAATGAATTGTTAAATAGCTTTATGGAGATCTCAATAAAATAGATGGGAAACTGAACTGGATACTAGGATTCTTGCATTTCAATATACTGTCTTTACTTTCTTGTAATTTTTAATATCTTGCACAAATTTAGTATGTACAAGTTTTAAATAGTGAACTTCCAGAGGGCTCATCTTATGTAATTTGCTTCATACAATGCTCATTTCAGCAGTTGCACATATAGGAAGCCAATAACCTATTAGTAACAATGGTAACAATGACAAATAAAGCAGTTTCAATCATTCTGAATATGTTACTGTTTACTCCAACGTTCAGAGTTTAGAGAACAAAGTTAAAAATTTGAGATTACTGTTGCAATGAGCAATACAGAAGGCACCAAATCTCCGGAGAGAGGAAAAAGAAGTTGATTTCTCCGTGTTTTTTCATGCTCTACAACACTATTGAAAAGCAGTTTCTCATACATAACTACTGATTTACTGCCCTGGAGGGCAAATTAAATATGAGATCACATGGAAATAAGACACGTGCCATTCTTTTAATTCATGCAAAAGTTCACAGTGCTGTAAAACCATGTGGGTGTATGTATACTCCATTTACTTGCATCAAACAAAAAGTAGCAGGGATCAATGTCCCTTCTGAATTTTGACACTGATTATTTCACTCCATTATCACAAATAGAAATTTACTAAATCTATAGCACCAAAATCTACTACAGTATACTGTATACAGTATACTGTGAAACCATTTAAAATATGATGTTACTCTGGGGTGCCTGAGTGGCTCAGTTGGTTAGGCATCCAACCCTTGATCTCAGCTCAGGTCTTGATCTCAGGGTCATGAGTTCAAGCCCTGCATTGTGCTCCATGCTGAGCATGGCACCTACTTAAAAAGGAAATACATAAAAATAAAATAAAATATGGTGTAGTCTGAACATTTTTTAAGGATTTATTTATTTGAGAGAGGGAGAGTGTGCAAGCACAGGGGGAGGGGCAGAGGGAGAGAATCTTCACGGCGACTCCCCACTGAGCATGGAGCCCATCGGGGGCCCAGTCCTATGACCCATGAAATCACAGCCCAAGCCAAAACCAAAAGTTGGAAGCTCAACTGACTGAGCCACTGAGTGCCCCTATACATTTTACTGGTTTTTGGGAAACGTATCTGGCTGTGACACATTAAAAGAAATCAAATAAAACCTTCAATCACTGAATATGGAAACTTTTTATAAGATAAAAACCCTACACTTTTTTAAAAAGATTTTATTTATGTATTTGTCAGAGAGAGAGAGAGAGAGCACAAGCAGGGGGAGCAGCAGGCAGAGCAGGCAGAGGGAGAAGCAGGCTCCCCCCAGACCGCAGAGCAAGAAGCCCGATGCAGAACTTGATCCCAGGACTCTGGGATCACAACCTGAGCCGAAGGCAGCTGCTTAACCAACTGAGCCACCCAGGCGTCCCAAAACCCTACACTTTAAAAACTAGCATCTCAATTATATTTAGGACCACTCACTAATTTTCTACAACAGAAATTGTAGACTTTTTTTTTAACTTTATTTATTTATTTGACAGGCAGAAATCACAAAAATAGGCAGGCAGGCAGAGAGAGGAGGAAGCAGGCTCTCCGCTGAGCAGAGAGCCCGATGTGGAACTCGATCCCAGGACCCTGGGATCATGACCTGAGCCGAAAGCAGAGGCTTTAACCCACTGAGCCACCCAGGATCCCTAGACTTTTTTTAAAGATTTTATTTTTAAGTAATCTCTACACCCAACATGAGGCTCGAACTTACAACCCTGAGATCAAGAGTTGCCTGCTTTCTTGACTGAGCCAGCCAGGCGCCCTGAAGTTGTAGATTTTTAATTAAATATGATCCTTTGTAGTTTAAGTGGAATGAAATTGATGTATCTATATAATATACAATTTCAAGAGGTTTATAATAATTACTCCAATATTTTCAGAATACTTTGAGAGGTAATAAAGTGATTCTACCCTCTTTAAGCTACCGTCAGCTTAAGGTATGTAGGGGGATAAAAGATTTTTGCTTGTATGCAAACCTATTCTATTTTAACTCAGTGGTTGTTAATCAGGGGCAGTTTTGCCCCCCAGAACACATCTGGAAACTTCTGGAGACGTTTCTGGTTGTTCAAACTGGGGGGGGACAGGGATGGGGACTTCAGTGGCCGTCTGATGGGTCAGTGGAGACGGGATGTTGCTAACCCTCCTGCAGTGCCCAGGACAGCCCCCCACAACGAAGAGTTACCTGGCCTCAGATGTCAATAGTGCCAAGGCTGGGGAACTCTGTTTTAACCTAATGGTGCCACTTTCACAGTGCAGATGCTTTTGGGTAATGAGCCCCATATCCCTTCCTAGTTTCCCAATATCAGAAACAGCAATTTAGGGTCTATTGGAAAATACTTGGCACTGACACCTTGATAAATTGGGATCATTACTTTTATTGTTCACAAGTACAAATAAGTAAGTCATATGTCATATTCTGAGGAAAACCTCTAAGTCGTATGTGTAGTGAATGTCACCCTTGGAGACACGAAAAGGTGGAGCGTCCTGCAGGGCAGCAAGGCATGAGGCAGCGGAAATGGCTCCCATCTTCCTTGGGGCCCTGGAAGCCGCGATCCAAGCCAAACCTTGTTCCAGGGTCCCTGGATAAGCACTGTGGGGCTGATCTCCCACCAGCCCCACCACCCCGTCCCCACTGCCTTCCCGACAAAGTTTTCCTTCTTGGGGTGTCTTCAGAGACCACACTTGTGAGGTTTCATTTATTTATTTTTTTCTCCCAGCTGTGTTTGTTCTCCGAGGGCTTCTCAGATTAGCCAGAAGCCACCTCCATCCCCTTGCTTCTTGTCTTGCATCTGCTCCCCATTTGCAACACCATGGAACAGTGTCGAATTAGTAAACCTGAACCGAATCTCCTGTATCCTTTAGCCCAGGCGTCACTTTCCAAGTGGACACAGTAACTGAGGTCCAGAGAAAAGTGGCATGAAGTCCACGTCACTGTGAGATCATTTCCAAAGTCCCCTTCTCCCTTCTCCTACTTTATTCACTCATTCTAGAACTCTTGTCCCCTCTCCTTCCTGCCTCAAGAGCCTCCTGGGTGCTGCCCTGGTTTTGGGGGGGCCCTGTGGCTGCCAGTCCGACGGGGACGTGGATAGCTCTTGGTCCCAGAACGCTGTGCCTGCCTTCTGTCGTCCTCTTTCTTGGCATTTACAGTGGAGTCATCGCCACACTGAAATCTTCATCAGCACCGCGGGGCCCATGTCAGGGAATCCGAACACCTTGGCCTCTAAGATCTGAACCCCACTTGGCTTTTCAGATGCATCTACACTGATGCTCCCTCCCCATCCTCCTGACCCCTCCTACCTGCCGGCCCCTGCAGGGGGCCCTGTCTCACACCACCCCCCCCTACCTCCTCTGTTGTCTGTGTTTGTTTTCTTAGTTTCCTTATCTTCAACGCTGTGAGTTTTTTACCTTTAAACATCTTAGCCATTGTTCCAGGTCTCTCTTAATTACTCCTTTGAGAAAACTTTCCCTTTTTTTGCCTTTTTTGTAGAGTTTTATGACTGACTTGTCTAATCTACCAACTTTGTATTCTCTCCTTTTCCTGTATTCTCATAGTATTTATTTTCACATTTGCATATGCAGATGTTGCCAACATGATTTACTTTTGTGTCCAACAAAACTGAAACTTCCTGGAGGGCAGAGACTGACTTTGTTTCATTTTTTGGTGTTTCTAAGGGCTCATGAATATTTGTTGAATATAATTGAACTAACTAATCCTAATCATAAACTTGATTTCTGTGAAGCCCAGTACATTTTTTCTTCTCATTCTTAGACAGAAAAAAGGAAAAAAAAAAAACCAGTTTCCAGGATCTGTCATAAAAAAGGCTTTGGAATATTGTTGTCTCCATCCTGATATTTTATGCCCTATTTTAGGACAAGAAAATCTTATGAAACTATGATATTCAAAAGGCTCGTCAGGCTTTGTAGGTTAATTTTATAGCCATAGCCATGATGAACTTTGACTTATTTTTCACAGGCTAACATTGTCTTACTTCAGTGAAAGTGAATCACTACCGCTTAGAAACAAAAATTAGACAAACCAAGTGTAGTTTTGCCAACATCATATTCCTAAAGTGAGAATTTAAAGAACACTTGCTTCAATAATATGCTTGTGTGCCTTCATCGCATGAATAAAGACCAGTAAATCATTGAAGCTTAGTAGTAAAAGCAAGACTGTACTGAGTCTTCTGATATTTTCTTATAGAGGTTTATTATTTACACTGCTTCTTAGATATTACACGGAAAGTTTTTCATGGTCTTGGCACATAATACCTGCTTTTCTAGGCTAAATTCTTACAGCCATTCATGGAGAAGGATTTTCAGTCTCTGCCTGTTGGGCTGCCTGTTGGAGTTTACTCAGAGGTCTGTAGCCCAGCCCATATGTACTTCCTTTGCCAGCCTTTATAAAGAGGCAGAGGGGGCATCAGGCCATGTACCACGTTGGCTAGAAGGTCTCATTTTCATAACAGAACCTTTAACTGCCCTCCTCTTAGTTGATATACAAAGCATATGAATTAATATATCAAAGCTTTGGCCCTTAAGTCTTGGCCAGCGTCAATGACCTTGTACTCTCCTGTATGAATAGTTAGCAGCAGCCCTTTAATGAGAAGTGTTGTTTCTGGAAGGCTGCAAAGACTGTCCGTACAGATCAGAGGTACTGGATAGGTTGTTGCTTGCAGCCACTCACTCATTCTGTAGTGTTAATCAGTCACAAAATTTTGTCCTTCCTTTCTCCTTCCTTCAGCCTCAAAACTTGCCAGTACGGTTACTCAGGCAGCTACGATGAATGGATCAGAGTTGAAACGCAAGCGGAAACCTTGCCATCCTGGGGAACAATAATCTAAATGCTATTCTGAATTAGGCCAGACCTGAGTACTTTACTTAGTTAAACAGGAAAGTTTGCACATGGTTTAATGTGTTGTGCTTTGTGATTGTGGCAATGATTTACACGAAGGGGAACCCTGTTAATTAATTCCTTATGACACTTATGTCCCACTTAGCTCACAGCATCATCTTTATGAGAAATCAGGATTTCTCCTGGTACTAAAAATTGAGAAAGTTTTACTTCCCTAAATCAATCAAAGAAAAACCCTAGCTTTCATATTATGAAAACTGGAAACCCTTAAAATGGTTACCGTTCTCTCTTTTGATGGACATTCAGAGCTTTACAATCAAATCTCTGGCCTGCCTTTAGATTTATTTTTATTTATTTATTTATTTATTTATTTATCTATCTATCTGACCCACACAGAGAGAGATCACAAGTAGGCAGAGAGGCAGGCAGAGAGAGAGGAGGAAGCAGGCTCCCTGCTGAGCAGAGAGCCTGATGCGGGGCTCAATCCCAGGACCCTGAGATCATGACCTGAGCTGAAGGCAGAGGCATAACCCACTGACCTACCCAGGCGCCCCTGCCTTTAACAAGGACATTTTCCTCTGTGCTCACAAGGGGAAGGTTCAGGAATCTAGCAGCTTGTCTACTTGGCTGCATTACTTCTTTGTTTTAAGCTCCCCTTTTCTTGATTCCTTCAACTATTTCATTTATCCAGCATCCTCTTTGTTTTCATAAGTTGCCTCAAATCATTTGTAGAAGTCAGCTCTTGCCAATTACATGAAAAGTAACTCAATAACTCAGTCTGTATTTGGCCTCATTTTTAAGGATTTTACTTATTTATTTGAGACAGAGAGTGAGTGAGAGAGAGCATGAGAGGGGAGAAGGTCAGAGGAAGAAGCAGACTCCCTATAGAGCTGGGAGCCCTATTTGGGACTCAATCCCAGAACCCCGGGATCATGACCTGAGCTGAAGGCATTGGCCTAACCAAATGAGCCGCCCAGGCGCCCCTGGCCTCATTTCTTGTTATTTTTCAAGGCAAGAAATGAATGACATTTGAAACATTTTATGTAAATAAGGCAGAGTTCTTGGGGTCAGAGTGAGCTCAATTTAAGTGTTCTGTTGAAAATTGTTCTTCTCTCTGTGTTCCTTCTAGCTCAACATCATGAATGTTGCCACCATCTTTAAGGCAGAAAGGGAATGGAGGAATGTGGGAAGGAAAGAGAACAGATGTGTGATCCTAAAATCATTATTGCTGGCATATGAAGAATTCTATATAGCAAATCTTGCTACTATGGAGGAAAAACCGTAGCTCTCTACCTGAGTTAAAAGGATATACATTCAATGAAGTTTTTTTTTAAAGATTTTTATTTATTTATTTGACAGACAGAGATCACAAGTAGGCAGAGAGGCAGGCAGAGAGAGAGGAAGGGAAGCAGGCTTTCCACTGAGCAGAGAGCCCGATGCGGGACTCGATCCCAGGACTCTGGGATCATGACCTGAGCTGAAGGCAGAGGCTTTAGCCCACTGAGCCACCCAGGTGCCCCACATTCAATGAAGATTTATTGAGAGTTTATTGTACAAGGGCTCATAGTAAATACTACTAATGTGGCTTCCTATGTTTTTCTGCCCCCAATATTCCTACTAATCAGATCAAGAAGGCCTGTGGTTGTTGTCAAGTAACAAAAATAATACAGTTTAGTAACAAATTTGATGTTTTTTTATTAGAGGGAAAGCAGTGCATGGATTGGGGAGTACAGTGCCTCACATGCGTCATTCCCCATGGATTTCAGGCAAAAGCGAGTTTCATAGAGCGTTTGAAGGGGCAGCCCAGGAAGAGAGCACAACTGGCAGGAAGCCAAGGACTTCCTTATAAGGCTGGCAGGTCCTATTTTCTAGGGTAAGGTAGGCCCGCTAAAGCAGAGTGGGAGGGCAGTGACTGGTGTATGTTAGGAATTTCTTGGAAGCGCAGGCCGACTTAGGGTTTCTATTTTTATTTTTTATTTATTTTTTATTTTTTTTTAATTTATTTGACAGACAGATCACAGATAGGCAGAGAGGCAGGCAGAGAGAGAGGAAGCGAAGCAGGCTCCCTGCTGAGCAGAGAGCCGGATGCGGGGCTAGATCCCAGGACCCTGAGATCATGACCTGAGCCGAAGGCAGAGGCTTTAACCCACTGAGCCACCCAGGCGCCCCCGACTTAGGGTTTCTAGATGGAAAAAAAAATTGGTTATATATATCCTCTTCATTTTTTTTTAATCTCCTGGACTCAGAGTTGTAAATGGAGGGAGCAAGGCTAGCAGAGTGATCGCAGAGCACGAGGCTGCGGCCAGAGTTTCAATCTAAGCGTGGGATGAGGTCAGGTCCAGCCCTAGACAACCAGAGCACCCCGGGTGCCTAGGAAAGGTCCTTGGGAGGAGACATCAGGAAATACAGGATTGCTGCTTACTCCGTGCATCTGTCAGCTGAGGAGCTGGAAGGAACAGGTTTTCCAGGTCACGTTATAGAAAGTGAAACGTGGCTAGAAGGAACACAGGTTTAGTGGACATGAAAACTGGCTGGATGGAACACGGTTCTATGACCCATCTACCAGCTGGGTTTAACCACTGAACAACTATGTATGCTGCAATGACACGAGAGTGCATTTATCTTTTTGAAAATTAGTATTTTCGTTTTCTTTGGATAAACACCCGGAAGTGGAATTGCTGGATCACATGGTAGTTCTAGTTCTTTCTTTTTTTTATTTTCAGATTGAATATATGTATTTGTCAGAGAGACAGAGAGAGAGAGAGCGAGCGAGCACACAAGTATGGGGAATGTCAGGCAGAGGGAGAAACAGACTCCCCACTGAGCAAGGAACCCAATGCATAACTTAATTCCAGGACCCTGGGATCATGACCTGAGCTGAAGGTAGATGCTTAACTGTCTGAGCCACCCAGGCGTCTCATCTATTTCTAAATTTTTTGAGGAATTCTATACTGTTTTCCATAGTGGTTACACCAACTTACATTCCCACCAACAGTGCACAAGGGTTCTCTTTTCTCCACATCCTCACCAATACTTGTTATTTCTTGTTTTTTTGATAATAGCCATTTTGACAGGCAGAGGTGATATCTCATTTTGGTTTTGATTTGCAGTTCCCTGATGATAAATGATGTTGAGCATCTTTTCATGTATCTATTGGCCATTTGTATCTCTTTTTTGGAAAAATGTCTATTCAGAACCTCTGCCCATTTTTAAATCAAATTGTTTGTTTGTTTGCAATCGAGTTGTATGAGTTCATATATTCTGGATATTATCTGCTTATCAGATTATGATTTGCACATATTTTCTTCCTTTCAGTAGGTTGACTTTTCATTTTGTTGATGATTTCCTTTGCTGTGCAGAAGTTTTTTAGTTTGATATAGTCCCACCTGTTTATTTTTGCTTTTGTTGCCTTTGCTTCTGGAGTTAGGTTTGGATTTGAAATGTGTGGTGGGAAATTTTAAAGTACATTTTCCTTATATTGTAGAATCTGTATGTACACAAGTGAACAGGCATTTTATGCATTACATATGATTAAAATGTAATAAAATGGATTCCTGATGTGTCCATTTATGTTAAACATAAAAAAAAAGTCATTGCCAAGACCAATGTCAAGGAGCTTACCTCTTATGTTTTCTTCTATTAACTTTATGGTTTCAGATCTTAAGTTCGAGTCTTTAAACCTTTTTGAATTTTTGGCTATGGTGTGAGGCAGTAATCCAGTTTCATTCTTTTGCATGTGTCTGTCCAATATCCCCAACACCATTTATTGAAGAGACTGTCCTTTCCCCATTGTATATTCTTGGCTCCTTTGTCATAAATTAATTGGCCATATATGTGTATGTTTATTTCTGGGCTATCTTGTTCCATTGATTAATGTGTCTATTTTTATGTCAATATCGTACTGTTTTCATTATTATAGCTTTGTAATATAGTTTAAAATCAGTAAATGTGATGCCTTCAGCTTTGTTTTTCTTTCTCAAGGTTGCATTGGCTGTTTGGGGTTTTTTGTGTGATTTTACAAATTTTAGGATTATTCTATTTCTGTAAAAAATGCCATTAGACTTTTGGTAGGGATTGCATTGGATCTGTGGATTGCTTTGGGTAGTATGGCCATTTTAACAATATTAGTTCTTCCAATTCATGAGCATGGAATATCGTTCTATTTATTTGTTGTTTTGTGAAATCTTTATTTATTTATTTATTTAAAAGAGTGACAGAGAGAGTATATGGGGGGAGGGGTAGAGGGAGAGAGAGAGAGAATCCCAAGCAGACTCCACACTGAGCGTGGAGCCTGGCACGGGGCTGCATCTAATGACCCTGAGATCACAACCTGAGCCGAAACCAAGAGTCAGATGCTTAATTGACTGTGGCACTCTCTTTCTATTTGTTTGTGTCTTCTTCAGTTACTTTCATCAGTCATAGTTTTCAGTGTATAGGTCTTTCACTTCCTTGGTTAAAATGATTCCTAGGTATTTTATTCTTTTTGATACAATTATAACTTGTATCAAATTGCTTTTTAAATTTCTCTTTCAGATAGTTCATTATTAGTGTTTAAAAACGCAACAGATTTTTGCATACTGATTTTGTATCCTGCAACTTTACTAAATTCATTGGCTAGTTTTATCAGTTTCTGGTAGAATCTTTAGGATTTTTTATATATAATGTGCTATCCACAGTGATGGTTCTACTTCTTCCTTTCTAATTTTGATGCCTCTTATTTCTTTCTCTTGCCTAGTAGTTCTGGCTAGGATCTCCAATACCATGTTGAATAAAAGTGCTGAGAGTGGGCATCCTTGTCTTATTGCTGATCTTACAGGAAAAGCTTTCAGCTTTTCACCATTAAGTATGATGTTAGCTGTGGGCTTGTCAAATATGGTTTTTTTTTTTTTTTAAAGATTTTATTTATTTATTTGACAGAGAGAGATCACAGTAGACAGAGAGGCAGGCAGAGAGAGAGGTAGAGAGGGAAGCAGGCTCCCTGCTGAGCAGAGAGCCCGATGCGGGACTCGATCCCAGGACCCTGAGATCATGACCTGAGCCGAAGGCAGCGGCTTAACCCACTGAGCCACCCAGGCGCCCTCAAATATGGTTTTTATTATGTTGAGGTATGTTCCTTTTATACCCACTTTGTTGCAAGTTGTTTTTTTTTTTAAGATTTTATTTATCTATCTATTTATTTATTTATTTGAGGGAGAGAATGAGGGAGAGAGAGCATGAGAGGGAGAAGATCAGAGGGAGAAGCAGACTCCCTGCTGAGCAGGGAGCCCAATGTGGGACTCGATCCCGGGTCTCCAGGATCATGACCTGAGCCGAAGGCAGTTGCTTAACCAGCTGAGCCACCCAGGCACCCTGTTGCAAGTTTTTATCATAAATAAATGCTGAATTTTGTCAAATGCTTTTTCAACTTCAATTGAGATTATCATGTGATTTTTATTCTTCATTTTGTTAATGTGGTGTATCGTGTTGTTGATTTGTAGACATGAATCATCCTTGCATCCCTGGAATAAATACCACTTGTTCATGATGTATAATTTCTTAATGTACTTTTGAACTTGGTTTGCTAAATTTTATTGAGAATTTTTGCATCTATGTTCATCAAAAATAATGGCCTGTAATTTTCTTTTCTTGTGGTTTCCTTGTCTGGTTTTGGTATCAAGGTAATGCTACCTTCGGAAAATGAGGTTGGAAGTGTTCCCTCCTCTTCAACATTTTGGAAGAGTTTAAGAAGGATAGATATTAATTCTTCTTTGAATATTTGATAGAATTCGTCAGTGAAGCCTGTACTTGTCTTTTAGGTAGCATTTGTTTACGAGTCACTCTCTTTACTAGTAATCCATCTGTTCAGTTTTTCTACTTCTTCATCAGTCTTGGAAGATTGGATGTTTCTAGGATTTTATCCATTTATTCTGTTATCCAATTTATTGATATATAATTGTTCATAGTAATCTCTTATGATCCTTTGTATTTCTGTTGTATCAGTTGTATTGTCTCCTATCATTTCCGATTTTATTTACTTGAGCCCTCTCTCTTCTTTTCTTGGTGAGTCTACCTTGATTGCCAATTTGTTTATCATTTCAATGAACCAGCTCTTAGTTATATTTTTTTTTTAGTGATTCATCAGTCTTATATAATACCCAGTGCTCATTACATCACATGCCCTCCTTAATGTCTATCATTAGGAGCACCCCTCCAGCAACCCTCTAGCAACACTTAGTATGTTTCCTATGATTTAGGGTCACTTTCAGGGAACGCTTGGGTGGCTCAGTTGGTTAAGCAAATGCCTTCAGCTCAGATCATGATCCTGGAGTTCCAGGATCGACTCCCTCATTGGGCTCCCTGCTTAGCAGGAAGTCTACTTCTCCCTCTGACCATCTCCCCTCTCGTGCTCTCTCTCTCTCTCACTCTTTCTCTCTCTCTCTCAAATAAATAAATAAAATCTTTAAAGAAAAAAAAAAGATTTTATTTATTTATTTGAGAGAGAGATTGAGATCACAAGTAGGCAGAGAGACAGGCAGAGAGAGAGGAGGAAGCAGGCTCCCCACTGAGCGGGAAGCCCGATGCAGGGCTCGATCCCAGGACCCTGAGATCATGACCTGAGCTGAAGGCAGAGGCTTAACCCACTGAGCCACCCAGGTGCCCCAAATAAATAAAATCTTTAATTAAAGAAAAATCACTTATGGTTTTTCTCTCTCTCTGATTTTGTCTAATTTTTTCCTCTCTTCCTCTATGATCCTCTATTTTGTTTCTTAAATTCCACATATCAGCGAGATCATATGATAATTGTCTTTCTCTGATTGACTTATTTCACTTTGAACAATACCCTCTAGTTGCATCCATGTCATTGCAAATAACAAGATTTCATTTTTTTGATGACTGAGTAGTATTCCTTTGTACATATATACCACACCTTCTTTATTCATTCATTCGTCAATGGACATCTGGACTCTTTCCATAGTTTGGCTATTGTGGACATTGCTGCTATAAACATTGGGGTTCAGGTGCCCCTTCAGATCACTACATCTGTATCTTTGGGGTAAATACCCAGTAGTACAATTGCTGGGTTGTAGGGTAGCTCTATTTTCAAAGTTTTGAGGCACCTCCATACTGTTTTCCAGAGTGGCTGCACCAGCTTGCATTCCCAACAACAGTGTAGGAGGGTTCCCCTTTCTCCCCATCCTTGCCAACATCTGTCGTTTCTTGACTTGTTAATTTTAGCCATTCTGCCTGATGTGAGGTGGTATCTCATTGTGGTTTTGATTTGTATTTCCCTGATGCCAAGTAATATTGAGCCTTTTCTCATGTGTCTGTTGGCCATTTGGATGTCTTCATTGCAGAAATGTCTGTTCATGTCTTCTGCCTATTTCTTGATTGGATTATTTGTTCTTTGGGTGTTGAGTTTGATAAGCTCTTTATAGATTTTGGATACTAGTCCTTTATCTGATGTGTCATTTGCAGAGATCTCCCATTCTGTCGGTTGTCTTCATTTGCTGTGCAAAAGCTTTTTATCTTGATGAAGTCCCAATAATTCATTTTCACCTTTGTTTCCCTTGCCTTTGGAGACATGTCTAGCAAGAAGTTGCCACGGTCGAGGTCACAGAGTTTGCTGCCTGTGTAATTTGCTCCAATATACCTTCTGCCCATCTCTCTCTTCCCTCTTCTTCTGAGAGCCCAATTATTCTAATACTATTTCACTTTATGGTATCACTTATCTCTCAAATTCTCCCTTTGTGATCCAGTAGTTGTTTATCTCTCTTTGTCTCAACTTCTTTATTCTCCATCATTTTGTCTTCTCTATCACTAATTCTCTCTTCTGCCTCATGTGTCCTAGCAGTCAGAGCCTCCATTTTTCATTGCATTTCATTAATAACCTTTTTGATTTTGACTTGATTAGATTTTAGTTCTTTCAGCTTTCCTGAAAGGGATTTTCTAGTGTCTTCTATGCTTTTCTCAAGCCCCACTATATTATAAAGATACTATATTCATTATTCTGAACTCCTGTTCCAACATTTTACTTATGTCCATACTGATTAGTTCCCTAGAAGTCAGTAACTCCTCTTGTTCTCTTTTTCGAGGTGAGTTTTTCCATCTTCTCATTCTGTCCAGAGAAGAATAGATGATCGAGAGAACCAAATAATAAAATGGCAACAATGACCCCAGAGAAATAGACACTAAACAAATCAGAAGAGTTCCCAAATAGAAAAAAAATAAAATTAAAATTAAAAAAAGAGAATATAATCAGACAGGTGAGCAGAATAGAGCAATACACTGGATCCTGTGTGTATTTTGGTCCAGTTGTTAGCTTAGATCCCAACACTGTAAAGAAAGAAAAACTTATATATGTACAAAAATGAAATTAAATACAATGAAAAGATAGAATATAACAAAATTTAAAATGTAAAATTTAAAATGTAACAAAAATTAAAGAAGATTTAAACAAGAGTTGATAAAATACGAAATTTAAAATGTAACAAAAATTTAAAAAGATTTAAACAAAGGAGTTGATAAAATACGAAATTGGTTGAGAAAAGGAAGAGAAAAAAATTATAATTGAAAGAATAAAGAATTGTGTGTCGGGGGGAAACCCCATGATTTCTAGATGCTATATTCCCCTAGCACTGGAGTTCCGCAGTTCTCACTGATCAGTAAACTTGGTCTTGGCTGGATGTTCTTGCTGATCTTCTGGGGGAGGGGCCTGTTGCTTTGATCCTCAAGTGTATTTGCTCCGGGCAGAATTATACTGCCCTTGCCCCAGGGTTAGGCTAAGTCATCTGCTCTGGTTTGCTCTATGTGGCTTTTGTTTCCTGAACGCTTTCCTCACACCTTTAGAGGATGAGAATGAAAATGGCGGCCTCCCAGTCTCCAGCCCTGGAGTCAAGAGCTCAGGACCCCACTCCTCAGTGCAGCCTCAGAGAAAAGCAGCCCATCACTCCCGTCTCCCTGGTCTCTGGCTGCACTCTGTGCTCACCCAGCCTGTGACCGAGCATGTCTGTCTCAGGCACATGACCCTGTTTCGAGTCTCCAAACCCTGCAGACTCCTGCAGTGTGCTACAGTTCCATTCCTCTCCAGGGAGGAAGGGGTCTCGCTGATTCTCTGCTTGCTGGGCCCCTGCTCGGAGAGCAGTCCCCCAGCTGTGCCACAGTTCGTTTATGACAGCCCTGAGCTGAGAGCCCACTCTGGGCTCCCTGATTGCAGCCAGCTTTCCAGCTCCAGTGCCTGGGAGCTCTGCCACACTCAGGCTCCCCCAGTCTTCCTGTGACCCCGGGCATCCTTAGACCACACTGTCCCTGCTTAGCCACAGGAGCGCCTCTCAGGCCAAGATGTCGCTACTCAAGCAGACTCCTAAAAGTTCCAATCTTGTGCTCCACTGCTATATCACTTTCTGGTGCTGGCTTATGCAGCACCCACCCCCCCCCACCGCCACCTTTCCCTGCAGTTTATCTTCCCGTGTATCACTTTGAATTTACTTCTCCACACCTCCTACCCTGCAGAAAGTGGCTGCTTTTCTGTTTGTAGAGTTGCAGCGATTCTTAGATCTCCAGTTGAGTTCATAGGTGTTCAGAATGATTTGATAGCTATCAAACTGAATTTCTGGAACCAGTTGAAACTAAGGTCTCCTATGCCTTTGCCATGTTGGACTAATCTCCCAAAGCTGCTCTTAGTTTTATTGATCCTTTCTGTTGTCTTAATAGTCTCTATTTCATTTATTTATTCTCTTACCTTTGTATTTCTTTCCTCCTATTAAATTTGGACTTCATTTGTTCTTCTTTTTCTAGTTCTTTGAGGTATAAAGTTGGATTGTTTGAGATTTTTCTTATTTTTTGATGTAGGTATTTATCACTATGAATGTCTGTCTTAGAACTACTTTTACTGCATCCCATAAATTTTGGTGTGTTGTATTTCTATTCCCATTTGTCCCAAAGTGGTTTTTTTATTTCTTTTTTAATTTCTTTATTTTATTTTATTTATTTATTTGACAGACAGAGATCACAAGTAGGCAGAAAGGCAGGCAGAGAGAGAGGGGGAAGCAGGCTCCCCGCCAAGCAGGGAGCCCGATGCGGGGCTCGATCCCAGGACCCTGGGATCATGACCTGAGCCGAAGGCAGAGGCTTTAACCCACTGAGCCACCCAGGTGCCCCCTTTTTAAATTTCTTCATTGACCTGTTCATTGGCTGTTCCCTCCTGAAATTCTTTTTTTTTTTTAAATATTTTATTTATTTATTTGACAGAGACAGAGAGAGCACAAGCAAGGGAAAGTGGCAGGCAGAGGGAAAGGGAGAAGCAGGCTTCCCACTGAGCAGGGAGCCTGATGTGGGACTCAATCCCAGGACCTGAGATCATGACCCGAGCCAAAGGCAAACACTTAACCGACTGAGCCACTTAGGCATCACTCTCTCCTGAAATTCTTAGCAGCAGGCAGGTAAGAGGCATAACTATGACAGCACAGGGGTCTGGTCATGGACAACAACTGCCTGTGGCCTCAGCAAGAAAGGTATTGTTGTGCTGGAAGTAGTGTGGGCTAGGAAGGAGGGACGTGACTCAAGACAGGGGATGGTCAGAAGATGAGAGGCACGGGCCCTGCAGAACAAGGAGTGAATTATCTTTCCTCCACGATTCCATTTTCTCTCTCAAATTTCCTGTGTCTTCCACAGTTCTCTATATTAACGCACAAATCTGTTTTCTCCCAGAGTCCTCTTGTTCTCCCACAAATCTGTTTCATCCCATTAGCTTTTGTGCTCTCCCACAATCCATCAGTGCTCTCCCAGAATCCATCACGCTCTCCCACAACCCTTTCTGCTTTCCCACAATCCTCCTGCTTCCCCTCCAGTTCCCTGTGCTTTCCCACAGTCCTCCATGTTCTCCTACAATTCCTCATGCTTTTCACAATGCCACCTTTCTCCCATAATCCTCTTCTCTCCCATAGTCCTCCTGTGTTCCTACAATTCCTCATGCTTTCTCACAATGCTACCTCTCTCCTATAATCCTCTGTAGTTTCCCACAATCCTCTGTTTCTCCTACAGTCCTATGGTGATTCCCCACAATGATACCTCTCTCCCATAATCCTTTGTTGTCTCTTATAATCCTCCTCCTCCATGTTCTCCCACAATTCTCCTCCTCTCCCACAATTCCGCATGCTTTCCCACAATGCTGCCTCTCCTCCACAATCAGCCAGTGATTTCCCAAATCCTCTCTGCTTTCCCACAGTCTTTTAGTGATTCCCCACAATGCTACCTCTCTCCTATAATCCTCTGTGGTTTCCCCCAATACTCCATGTTCTCCCACAATCCTCTGTGCTTTTCCATAATCTTCTGTACTCTCCCACCATCCTCCAATGATTCCCCACAATCCTACCTCTCTCCCATAATCCTCTGTGTTTTTCCATAACCCTCTGTGTTTTCCTGCAATTCTCCTCCTCTCCCGCAATCCTCCATGTTTTCCCACAATGCTACCTCTCCTCCATAGTCCTCTGTGGTCTCCCATAATTCTCCAGTGATTTCCCCCAGTTCTCTGTGCTTTCCTACAATCTTATGTTCTCTCCCACAATCTTTTAGTGATTCCCCACAGTGCTACCTCTTTCCTATAATCCTCTGTGGTCTCCCACAGTCCTCTGTGCTTTCCCACAATCCTCTGTACTCTTCCACAATTCTCCAGTAATTTCTCATAATATTACCACTCTCCCATAATCCTTTGTGCTTCCCACAATCCTCCAGGCTATCCCACAATTCTGTTTTCTCCTGTTATTCTCTCTGTGTTCTACCACAACGGTGTCTCTCATCAAAGTCCTTTTCCTCTCCCACCATTTCTGATGCTTTTCTACAATAGTCCTTCTCCTTTACAATTCTCCTGTGGTTTCTCATAATCCTCTGTGCTTTCCCACAATCTCCCGGCTCCTCCACAGTTCTCTATACTTTTCTACAATGCTCTCTTTCTTCTTCAGTCCTTTGCAGTTTCTCACACTTTTCTGTACCTTCCCAGTTTTCCTGCCCTCTCACAATTTTCCATGCTTTCTCAGAATGCTTCCCCCCAACAATCCTCCATGTTGTCCCATAATCCTTTTGCTCTCCCACAATCCTCCTGCTCTCTCAGTTTCTAATGCTTTCCCGTAATGCCACCTCTCTACCACAATCCTGTTTTCGCCCATAATCTTCCATGTTCTCCCACAGTCCTGTGCTTTCACAAAATGCTTCCTCTTTCCCGTAATCCTCTCCACTCTCCCACAATCCTCCATGTTTTCCCATAGTCTGGTGCCCTCCCTCATCCTCTGTGGTCTCCTCAAATCCTCTATGCTCTCCCATAATCCTTTGTACTTGCCTTTCTGTTTTCTCCCACATTTTTTCTACTTTCCCAGAATACTCTGTATTCTCCCACAGTCCTTCATTATTTCCCACAAGTCTCTATTATTCCACAATTGCAGGTCTCTCCTACAATGCCCTCTGATGGGTAGGTAAGGGTCTTGGCTATGACTAGGATCCTGGTGTGGCCATGGATAACTGGTATGTGGCCCTTACAGAAGAGGCGTGCCCAATAGAGGTGTGTGCTCCTGAAGAAGTAAAATTGGCATAACCTAGGAAAGAGGGCATGACTCATAGTGTGAGGGCATGGCCAGAAGGTAGGGAGTGGTCTTGCAGGAGGGGCATGGGTAGGAGGATGGGCCCTTTAGGAGCAGGTGAATTCTCTGTCTCTCCCACAAAATACCTTGTTTTTCCCACAATTCCTGTCTCTCCCACAATTCTTGTTTTCTCCCACAACCTGTTTTCCCACAATTCCTGTCTCTCCCACAATTCTTGTTTTCTCCCACAACCTGTTTTCCCACAATTCCTGTCTCTCCCACAATTCTTGTTGTCTCCCACAACCATTCTCCATGCTCTCCCAGTCCTTCATTTCTCTCATGACTCTGTTTTCTCCCAGTCTTCCACGTTCTCCCACTATCATTCCATCTAGAGTTCTCCCCCATGATTCTGTTTTCTCCTAGAATTCTCTGTTCTCTCCCAAAATGCTTCATTCTCTCCTACAACTGTCTGTCTCTCCTAAAATTCTCTCCCATAATTTTATGTGGGTCCTAGGTAGGGGGCATGGCTATGATACAGCAAAGAGTGGAGAGCAAGGTGCCACGGAACCACCTGTGGGAGTGGCCATAGTGGGGCAGCTGGGTTGGCAGCTGGGTGGCAGGCATGGTGGTCATGAAGAAACAAAGATGGCAAAGCAGAAGAGGCAGGGCAAGCACAAAGGGTGAATTTTCAGTCTCTCCCACAGTACATTGTTTTTCCCACAATTCTCTGCCCCCAAATTTCTTGTCTCTCACATATTTCTGTTCTCACTGACAATTCTCTGTTATATGTATTTTCTGTTTTAATTGAAGGTTTCCCAGGTTCTTTGTGGTACCTTGGTAGTGGGCATGTTGTTTAGATGTGCAGGGGGGCATGGCTCTGGCAGTAGCCGTGTGGCCACCACATTCATCAGAGGGCTTAGCTTGTGGCAATAAGAAGGGAAAGGACACGGCTTAGATGGACTGTTAGCCACTTTCCCAGACTGTGGTGGCCAAGGGGGAGCACAAGTGTTGACCAGGAAGAATGTAGCAGAGAGAAGGGACGGGTAGTGGCTCGGATAAGAAAAGTTCGGTCAGCCAGAGTAGAGAGTATGACTCAGGAGGGATGGGAATGGCCATGAAGGAGCAAAGGAGTAGCCAAGGGAATATCCCAAGGACTAAGACTGAGCTCAGGTGCCAAGGCCGGGGTGAAGGGGCCAGTTCTCAGTCTTTTCTGTAATACCTTCTTGTGTTCCTGAGGGTTCTGTAGAGAAACTGAATAAACACACACACCCACAGGATATACACACACACATACACACATATACGAAGAGAAAGAGAGAGGGAGATTGATTTTAAGAAATTGGCTCAAATGATTATGGAGTTAAGTCCAAAATCCGCAGTAAGCTTGCAGGCTGGGACTCAGGGTAGGGTTGAGTCCAAACAGTTGGCTGGAGGAATTCCTCCGGAGGAGGTCAGTCTTTGTTCTATTAAGGCTTTCAATTGATTGAATGGGGCTCCCCCACAATGTGGAGAGTAACCTGCTTTACTCGAAGTCCACCAATTCAAATGTTAATCTCATCCAAAACCAAACCAAAACAAAATGCCTTAATAGTAACATCTAGAATAATGTTGACAGAATATCTAAACATTATGGCCCCACCAAGCTGACCCATAAAAATTAACCATCTCATCTTGTCTCTCCAAATTCTTTGCCTTTCCCACAATTCTCTGTTATTTCTCAAAGTCTTCATTCTCCCCAGAATTTCTTTCCCTGGAAGGAGAAAACAATTCATTGCTGCTGTCATCAAGAAGCCTTGCTAGGGGGGAAAAAAAAAAAGTCATCTAACTGAACACTGTGTTCAATGACATATCAGATTTACATTCTGGCTCAAGTATCTTATCTCATCCTGGACCAGTTCCTGGTTCCAGTTCCAGCAGTGCCTGGACTGGTACTTCAGGAGCACTGCCATTTCCCATTTCTTGTCTACTTCCCCGTATATAAATGAGCAGCGACTGAAGTCTTCAATAAGCAGGAGCTGAAGAGATGAAGGTATCAATGAATCTCGAATATCACTTAATTCACCAGTATTTACAGAGCCCCTATCAGGGTGCCAGTACTGGGTTAAGTGCTGGGAATACAACATTGAACAAACTGGTCAAAGTCCCTGTCTTAGGGAATTTACATTATAGCAAACAGCCGACCAACAGACAATCCAATATACAAACCAGAAAATACATAATTATGAGTGGTGAGACACCATAAGGAAAATGAAACAGACAATGTAACAGCGATAGAGAGGCGGGGCTGCTACTTAAAGTGTGTGTGTGTTTTTAAAGATTTTATTTATTTATTTGACAGAGATCACAAGTAGACAGAGAGGCAGGCAGAGAGAGAGAGGGACCCAGGACCCTGAGATCATGACCCTCATGACCCGAGCCAAAGGCAGAGGCTTTAACCCACTGAGCCACCCAGGTGCCCCTTAAAGTGTGTTTTGTGGAACATCAGCTTTGCATCTCCTAAGAGATTGCTTGAAATGCAGACTCTCAGGTCACACTCCAGAATCCCTGAGGCAGAGTATACCCTGTGCCATGATACCCAGGTGATCCCTATGTTCAGTGGAGAGGCTCTGGATACAACTTGAGCTATGGTTATCAGGAAAGACAGCTCTAAAGACACAACATTTTAGCTGAGAACTGAATGATGAGCAACACCCAGTCATGTAAATGTAGGCAACGAGTGAGTGGTCCAAACAATGGGAACAGAGAAGGCAATGTCCTGAGGTAGGGATGAACAGGGGAGACTAGTGTGAGTGGGACAGGTTGAGAGAGGATGACTTGAACTTTACTGTTGGATATTTATCAAAAGCCCTACAATGAGGATTGTCCATTTGCAGTGATTACACGAAAGTTCTACACACACAGACCCCTCTATTTCTGCAAATTGGAGCTATCAGATCAGGTTTTGCACGCAGCCACTCATCCATCTTGCACCCATGGTGGACATTGTTAATCAGTCACAGAAAGTTTTTCTTCTGCGCCCAGACGAAGGTACAGAGTTCAGCATAGTTATTCAGGTGGGCACCACAAATAGTTCAAAGCCGACATGTGAGCTGACACCCATTTCCCATCCTAGGGAAAGATTATGAAAATGCTAACCCTGGAGGGCCTGCCTACTTGGATGAACAGAAAAGTTTCGATGGTTCACAGAATTGATTTAACGCACTGTGCTTTGTGATTGTGCCAATGGCTCTCAGTGAGGGGACCTTTGTTTAACTCCTCACGACGCTTACTTCCCACTTAGCTCACCACATCATCTATATGAGGAAACAGGATTTTTCTCCAGACTGAAATTCAAGAAAAACTATGTTTCTAAAAAAACAAAACTAAGGTTGATTTTCATCTTAAGAACACCAGAAAACCTTAAAACAGTTACTATTTCCTCTCTTCTAATGCTGTTGGAGAGCTCAGGGGCAAATCTTCCTCCAAACTTAACCCTTCTAGAGCTGGCTGCCTGCGTACTTAAATGCTAATCTTATCATTGGCCGCTTTAATCTCCTTACATTAAGTTCCCCTTTCCCTGGCTCCTTCAGCTAGGTGTTTCCTCCAGTAATGTCAATATTTTCGTAAGCTGCCTCAAATTGGAAAGAAGTGGAAGGAGGTGAGGTAGAACTCACTGTAAAAATCAGCTCAGTAATTTATGTAGGCTGTATTTGGACCAATTTCTATGTGTCCATGTTTCAGGCAAAAATGACTGACAGTTGAAACATTTTATAAATGAAGCAGGGTTCTCAGGGTCAGGATGAGCTTAATACAAGTGTTCTGTTAAACTTGTTCTTTTCTCTTTGTTCTTTGTAGCACAGCATTTTGAATATTCCCACTATCTTCCAGCCAGAAATGGAATGGAGGGTAGGAAGAAACGAGAAAGTAGCTAAATACGCTATCACAAAATGTGTGTTGATGTCATATGAAAAAATCAATGTAGCAAGCCTTACTGCTGGGAACAAAGAAACGTTATCTTTCTGCACATGTGAAAAGGCAGTGAAGATTTATTGAGAATTTATAGTGTAAAGAAGTGTAGTAAGTCCTATAAAAGTGACTTCCTGTGTTTGCTACCCCAAAATATTCCCACTAATCAAATCAAGAAGACCTGTGCTTACCAAATCCTTTTCCACCTATCAGCCCCTTGCCACACCTTCCCTAACTTTCTCATCATTTCTTGTCACATCCAAACCCAAGTTGGGACAAGACAACTTCAGACTGAAAGCTCTTTGAGGCTTATCTACTTTTTTTGGGGAGCGGGTGCTAAAAAAAATTGTATTGAATGAATGAATCAGAGATTTCTGCACAGGGGTAGCAAAGCTGGTTTTAACCTTCACATTTCTCTTGTGGACCCAGAGTTTTAAGTGGAAAGAGGAAAGCTAGCAGAGTGATCTTAGGGCACACACAGGGCTTGCAATCAGAATTTCCGTCTTGGTGTGGTCGTGTCTCCACAGGCCCTAGACAGCCAGAGCTCACTGGGTGCCTAAACAATGTACTCTGTAGGAGATACCAGGAAATACAGGAGTTCTGTTTACTCCGCTCATCTGTCTAGCACTTAAGGTTGGCTGAGGGACTAGAAGGAACATCGGTCCATAATTCTGGTTTAGAGGATGTGAAAACTGGCTGGAAGCAGTTCCAAATTTGAGTTCAGCTGTGAAAACTGGCTCCGAGAAACTCGGGTAAAGTGGACATGAAAATAACAGGAAGGAACACGGTTGTGTGACTCGTCCAATATTTGCATTTCCCTTCTGAGTGACCGGTTCTCAGTACATTCAATCTTGATGTCTGGAAATGGGAAAACCTGAAGAAAGTCATTCTCCAGACCAGGCTCTTAAGCCTGCAGTCTGATTTCACCCGACAAAATGTCGCCAGTGCCCAGTTTCCAGACCCGGGAGGGTTTCTCTAGAGACAAGGGGGGCCGCCCACGCGACCTCGAAACCCGGCGGCCAAGTCCCGCCTGGTGGGAGGTAGCGCTAGGGGCTTGGGCCTGCGGGAGGAGCCGGGCCGTAGCGGAGCGCTTGGGCGTAACCAAGGTGGAAGGCGGGGCCAAGGCGGAGCTCAGAGCCGAGGCCCGGGGGAGGGGGCGCGGCTGTGACGGGAGGGGAGAGGACTGGACGCAGGCCACGGACAGCTTGGCCTGGAGGGGAGTAAGCCGGGGCGGCCCGTGAGGACGCGAGGGGGCGTGGTCCCGGCCGTATGGGGAGAGGCTTGGAGGGGGCGTGGCCTGGGCTGTGGGGCGCGAAGGCGGGGCGTGGCTACGATGGCCAGGAGCACTGGCGGCGGGTCCCCGGGCTAAAGCTAGCCGCTGAGCTTCGTGCTTTGGAGAAACGTTAAGGTAAGGGCCGGTGGCGGACTAGAGTGAGGGCCACAGCGGGGGCAGGCCGACTCAGGGAGGGCCGGGACCGTCCTCACACAGCCCCGCCACGCCAGGTCTCAGAGCCCGGACAGCTGTTGGTCCTGCGAGTATTACCGGGGTCCCGGCACGGCAAATCGCCCTTTCCCCCCCGCAGCCCTCTTCTACTATGGGAGTCACCAACCAGATGGCAGCACCTTCTTGCACTTGCCGGGAAACAGCTGTCTGAGGGAATTTGGGGGTGGGGCGTGAGGGCAGTTCCCTAGGAAGGAGTGTTGCCAGGGGTGGTTGGATGTGAATTAACTCAGGAAAGTCCAGTTTGCTGTAGACAGGGGTAAGAACTACAAAATCTGAAATTGCAGTTCCGGAAACCGAGGCGCAGCAAACTGGGACTAACTGGGGTTTGGATTGTATTCCCCCCGTCCCCCACCCCGACTATACCAGAGTCTGTGGACGGAGTCACAGCCACTTCCAAGGCAGGGGATCAGCATCGCAGCTGGGTCACGTGGACAAATCTGAGCTTTCTCCATTCTGCAATTACTTCTGGTCTTTTTGTCTTGTGCCCCGCCCCAGAACTGGAGAACAGCTGAAGTACAAATATTTTTGATAGTTTCGAGTCTTTGCGGCATTCAGTATTAAATGCTACTACCTTAAGGCTGGTGGCAACTCCTTAATATTAGTGTAAGTGCCTTTCCCTTCCCTGTATTGTCCCTGGGAAAGTTTGAGAAATACAAGTAAATGTGTACATCTTAATTCGATTAGAACTTGTTCTCTCGCAGCCACTGAAAACTACGTTGCTTTCCGCTTCTCCTTCTTCCTTTACTGCTAATCTGGCCATCTCCTTTTTGTTATTAAAAACCTTGCTGGAGGGGCACCTGAGTGGCTCAGTGGGTTAAAGCCACTGCCTTCGCCTCAGGTCATGATCTTGGGGTGCTGGGATGGAGCCCCACATCCGACTCTCTGCTCCCCGGGGAGCCTGCTCCCCTCCCCCAACGGCCACCTGCCTCTCTGCCTACTTGTGATCTCTGTCAAATAGATAAATAAAAATTAAAAAAAAAAAACCAACCTTGCTGGAATAAGGAGAGGAATACGCAGACTTCTCCTGAGGGAAGCTGCTCCAGACCCTGCCCCTTATCTGCCCCTGCACATCCCTCAAAATGGTCACTGTTCACAGATATGTTGGACATGGGAAACCTCTCAGCTCTCTGGGGCCTTTCTCAGGTAATTTTTATGTCAGAACCAGGGCTGAAATTCGTGGAAAGGCCGAGATCAGCAAAGGCACCATTCTCTGGGCCTGTACACCCTGGAGCCAGTAAAAAGGTTGTGACCACTCACAGTTGGGACTCAATAAAGACTGAGTGAATTTTGAGTGAATGAGTGAGCTTGAATATTTTGGAAATCTGATGGGATTTCCTGTTCTCCCTGGAGCCAGTAAAAAGGTTGTGACCACTCACAGTTGGGACTCAATAAAGACTGAGTGAATTTTGAGTGAATGAGTGAGCTTGAATATTTTGGAAATCTGATGGGAAGAGGACATTAATTTCATCTCATTGGCAGCACTGGGGCACTTAATTGCAGCACACAAAACAGCTACCAGAAATATATTTTGAAATCTCAGGGAACCCCAGATTGGGATCATGATCTTGGGGAAGAAGTAGGTGAGAGGAAGCAGCTCAGTTTTCCAGTTGGAACAAGACAGCATAACCTCTGATTTACATTTCAGGGGTTTGCAAAAGACTGGCTTCCTTTGAGCTCAGGAGGGGGCGGAAAAATGAAAGATCAGCCTGATGAGAATCAAGGAATTTTTTTCAGTGTAAGTGTAACCTTTAGTTAAAGTACTTTTTTTTTTTCTGTCTGTTTTGCATATGTATAAATGGCTTAATCAGGCAGAGTTCAAACTACAGTTGAGCCCTGAACAGCACAGGGATTAGGGACACTGACATCCTGCCCAGTTGAAATTCTACCTGTAACTTGATTCCCCAAAGACATAACTTCTAATAGCTTACTGTTGATCAAAGCCTTACCAATAACATAGTCAATTAACACCTATTTTATATGCTATATGTATTACATACTATATTCTTACAATAAAGTAAGCGAGAGAAAAGAAAATATGATTAGGAAAATCATATGGAAGAGAAAAACACACTTACAATACTGTACTGTACTAATTGGGAAAAAGACCCCACATATAAATGGAGCTGTGTTGTTCAAGGTTTAGCTCTACCTGTCATTCAATGAATACATAATTTATGAATGATTCTTTAAAGGCGTTTAGAATTTTTTCTTTTTTTCACATGTTTCTTGGTCTGCAAAACAGCGGATAAAGGACTTATTAGTAAAAGCCAAGGACATACATAAATAAGTAGTGATAGCAAAGGCATATAGTATAAAAAAACTTAGCACTCCTGGGGCCCATCCAGGCTATGGTCCCATCTTCAAGACAAACTTAAGTAAGAACAGATTTTCTGTGAAATCTGGTAATGTATGCTAGCAGTTCTTTGTTATATATAATGTTTGATAAACATTATTTGTGGTTTTACAAGCTTAGATTTTATGAGATCTATAGGTAGATTTAAATAACCACCTATCAATAAATTATAATTTTAATGTAACAGAGTGGTTTGGCTTTAGGCTTTAGCATAAATAACCTCATGAATTGCTATAGGTATTATAGCCTAGCATTAGCTAAATTGAGTTTTTGTTTATTTGGATTTTCCTGGAACCTTCCTCACTGCTGACCTTCCATGCTCTGTTCCTTCCTTGATTGCCTTTGACGGCTCCTTCTGTCTCTTGGCCTCCTTGTTCCATTTTGTCAGGCTCCCTCTGTACACCTGTTACTCCTCGGGGTTGGGGGGGGCAGGGGGGGGCTTTTCCTTCTCTCTCTAGCCTCATGACCTCTCCTGATCACCAGATCAGAACTCTCTTCTGCGGGTGCCTGGGTGGCTCAGTCATTAGCTGTCTGCCTTCGGCTTGGGTCATGATCCTGGGATCCAGGATCAGGCTCCCTCCTTCTCCCTCTCCCACTCCTCCTGCTTGTCTTTCCTTTCTCTCTGTGTCTCTGTCAAATGAATAAATAAAATCTTGAGAAAAAAAAAAAAGAACTCTCTTCAAGACTTTTCCTCTCACTGTCCACTTGGTCCTCAATCCATAGGATGGGCAGGAAGGCTCTGTCCTCTTTCCCTTCCCACCTGCTCCTTCTGCCAGCTTGTTTCTCTCTTCAGGCATTCATCCTCATTCTACCACCAGCATCATCCAGCCATAAAATCACGGGGTCTTCTTCAACAACTACTTCCCTTCTCCCTCTTCCAGCTGAGTGCCAAATCCTATGTTTTTTACCAAAATGGCAATCTCTTGAATACAAAGAACGTCGGTGCATCACTGCTGTCACTCTCCAGTTCAGTGCTTCATACTGTCTCACTTGGGTTTCTGGAATTTCATTTCACACTCGTGCCCAAATCTGACCTGCGGATGTCCCACCGAAAACCTGGTCTGCACAGCGCGGTCCTCATCTCAGTCCACGGCAACTCCATCCTTCCAGTTGAGTAGGCCAAGAATCTTCTAGCCGTCCTTCACTCCTTTCTTTCACGTCTTACAGGCAGTCTCTCCAAGATACAGCCAACGCCAAACCACTTCTCACCACTTCTACCATGACATGTTTTGTTCCAAGCCCCTGGATTATCCTGAAGGATCTCCCTGCTGCTTTCTTGCTTCCTATCCCAGTTGATTTCCAGTAGGGCAGCCTGAGTGATCTTTCAGAAATATAAATCAGATGGTGTCCCTCCTGTGCTGCCAAAACTCCATTGTGTCCCGATTTCGCTTAGAGCAGTGGTTTCCAGTCAGAGGTGATTCCCCTTTCCCGGGGACATCTGTGGCTCCTGGAGACATTTTTGGTTGTCCCAGTTGGAGGGAGGGTGCCATTGGCGTCTAATGGGTAGAGGCTGGGGATGCTGCTAAACATCCTACAACGTATAGGACAGCCCCCAAACAGTTACCTGGTCGAATGGCAATATGTCATGGTTGAGAAACGCTGAGGTGGAGAAAAAAACCTTTACAGTGGCCTAGAAATCTACATGATCTGGCATCCATGACCTCTCCACCTTCTCTCCTACTACCGTCCTCCTAGTGCACTTGATTCCTGCCATCCTGGCCTCCTTACTATCCCCTTGTATGTGCCAGACACGCTCCCACCTCAGGGTCTTTGCACAGGCAACTCCCTCTTCCTGGAGTACCCTTCCTCCTGACAGCCCTATTACTAATTCGCTCATTTCCTTCAGTCTTTTGCTCTAATCTCACCTCCGTAAGGCCTCCTTTGAGCAACTTACTTTAAATGCAACGCCCCTTTCCCGGTGGCACTCCAAATTCACCTAATCCTTCTCTGTTTTTCACTGAGTATATTACTTTTTTTTTTTCACTGAGTATATTATAATGTGATTGTCAGTACAGCTGACTTACATATTACACTGCCTTTTTTTTTAAAGATTTTATTTATTTGATTTTTTAAAAGATTTTATTTATTTTTTTAAAAGATTTTTTTTTTTTTTATTTATTTGACAGACAGAGGTCACAAGTAGGCAAGAGAGGCAGGCAGAGAGAGGAGGAAGCAGGCTCCCTGCTGAGCAGAGAGCCCGATGCCGGACTCGACCCCAGGACCCTGAGATCATGACCTGAGCCGAAGGCAGAGGCCCAACCCACTGAGCCACCCAGGCGCCCCTACACTGCTTTTTATTGTCTGTCTCCCCCTAGTAGAATGTAAGTTCCTCGAGGGTAGAGACTTTGTTTGGTCCTCCCCAATGATCCTAGAACAATGTCTGGCATTTAATAGATGTTTGATTGCTGTCCTGATGAATGAAAGGATAGAAGAATGATGGACTGAATGAAGGATGGTTGAAGGAATGTCCTTGTCACTGACCTTCCCAGCTCTACTCTGTGCACTCCGTTCCCTCCTGTGCTGTGCACATGGGGTCATCAGAAACCATCCTGTGTATATGGAATAATACCTGAGGGTCTTCCGGTCTCTTGGAAATTGGTATTCTTCAAGTTAATCTCAAATCCCCATCCTGTCCAACCTTCCTTTGCATCCCCCGGGCATCTGGCAGCTGGTGCCTTGACAAATATTCATAACAGACTTGGGATGATGAGAAGCTCAGATACACTTGGCTTTGTTACAAAGCAGGATTTTTTTTTGTCTCAACACACAAGAAGTTATCTTCAGAGTCTGTGTCCACTGCAGTAAGGTCAGCAGCATTCTTAGGGGACAGACAGAGGTCCAGATTTCCACACCATGACATGTAGTCCCACCATTGGGTGAGTTTTGTGAAGGAGGAGGAAGGATAGGGGGAGGTGATGTCAGGCCACCTGGCCCTAGAGAGTCAGTCTGGCAGTGGGCAGGAGACAGTTTCTCTGGGCTGGGTGTCATCAGCCGATGGCCTCAGCATTGTGCACAGCCAGCGTGACTGTGGAGTGCAGCACGGTCCCCCAAGGCATGACCACAGCCCTGGCTCTCCGTGGAGCTTGGCCAAAGATCAGCCCCCCAGACTTCTCTGGCAGCACGCTAACGTGCCTCAAATCCCCATAGAGCCCCTTATGCGGGGCCAAGTGCATGCCCACTCGACTGTACAACTCCTTTGGCAGTTACACATGCCTTCGGCTGTGTCTTATTACAGCTTTCCCTTTGAAGGACAAACCAGCATGTCCCATCTTTTGAGTATATGTTGTACTTGTCATTATCTTACTGGGAATTACTAAGTCTCTTTTTCCATCTAGATTGTAAGCAAGAAAGAAGTCCTTTTCCACATCTTTGTCAACCTCCCTCTCACACTGGGATTATTGAATAAACCCAAGGTTCTGCCTTTCAACCCTAATTGTCCTCTCTAGCCTTGACTCCTACTAAACTCCCCCACCTCCCCAAATGTCCTCATAATCCCTGACATTTCCCCTGTCTACCTTTCTTTCTTTCTTTTTTTTTTTTTTTAAAGATTTTATTTATTTGGCAGACGGATCACAAGTAGGCAGAGAGGCAGGCAGAGAGAGGGGGAGGGAGAAGCAGGCTCCCCATAGAGCAGAGAGATCATGACCTGAGCAGAAGGCAGAGGCTTTAACCCACTGAGCCACCCAGGCGCCCCATGTCTCTCTACCTTTCTTCCTCCTATTAAAATTGTCTCTCTCTTAATGACACATGGTTCAGATACTGCCCCCACTCCTGAAACTTAGAGCCTCTGCCCTCTGTTCTCGTTGAATTAAGTCAGAGCTGTCATCATGTCTGGCTTTGATTAAGAAGTATTTGTTTAATTAAGCTAAGTGCAATAAGCCAGACTCAGAGGGAAAATATTGTATGAGTCCACTTACATGAAGTATCCAGAATAGGCAAATACATAGGCAGAAATTAGAACCGTGGTTGCTGGGAGCTGGTGGGAGGGGGAATGGGGAGGTTTTCCTTGAATGTTTATAGAGGTTATGGAAGTCCATGGAAAGAAGCACGGAATTGAAGTGAGGTTTCCCCATACCTCTTAGCGGTTTTTTAAAATTTCATTTTATTGTCAAATTGATTTTATCGGAGAGGACCCTGTGTAGTTGAAATTGTTTGGTGGTATTATCTCAGAAGGAAAACGAAAAACATGAAATTAAAAATTGTCCCAAACAGCTTTCTGTTTTCTTAGTGTTTGCATTTAAAGCATGGGAAGTTTTAGCAAACTCAGTTTGAATAATAATAACTTTCGTTTATACAACACTCACCAGCTCTTTCTGGGAGCTTTCTCAGCCCTTAGACCGTCTGAAGTCACAGAAACTGTCAAGGTCTTGTACAGTGTTACTGCACACGTGTTTCTCATGCTCCTCTGCTTCTGGATTCTTTCTTGTGTAAGATGAAGGGTGTACATTAAGCTTCACTCTTAAATATTTCAGTTCGTATAATCCTTTAACTCTGCTGATCTGCAATTATAAATTATACAGTTTCATGCTGCACATAGTCTTAGAAGTTAGAAAGAAGCATAAAGTTCTTGATGTGAGCTCTCATCCAGGATTACGGTGGAGAGATCAAGAGAGAAGTGAAATGTTTACATGAAGGAGTAGGTGGGCTCTGAGAAAGTATCAGGTTACTGGGCCTTTTGCTATGTTTTTAATTTTGGAAAATTAATAGTTTTCATATTCTGTCCATAAACTATCACCAGAGGCTGTTTCCTACAGATAATTTTTATGGAGAAGAAACTCTAAGTTAATTTGGAGGTATTTTCTTATGGGAAATAATCATGGATAAGTTTCTTCCTTTCTTTTTCTTTTTTTTTTTTTTTCTATTTACTTGACAGAGAGAGATCACAAGTAGGCAGAGAGGCAGGCAGAGAGAGGTGGAAGCAGGCTCGCTGAGCAGAGAGCCCGACGCAGGGCTCCATCCCAGGACCCTGAGACGGTGACCTGAGCCGAAGGCAGAGGCTTAACCCACTAAGCCACTCAGGTGCCCCCATGGATAAGTTTCTAAGATGTCTGTCCTTTGCTTCAAAGTCTCACAGAGAGGGCAAGTAGGAGGGAGGGTATAAATAAAACATGCTTGGCCACCAAAAGATAATTATTGAAATAAAGTGTAGGGTACGTAAGTGGTTTTATTATATTTATTTCCACTGTTTGTTCAAATTTGAAGTTTGCCAAAATAAAAAATTAAGGGAAGAAAGGAAATAGATTCTGAAATGAGGTAGCCAATGGTCTATTATTCCTTAAGCCTGCTCAGTTAATTCAGTTAATGAAGGTATTTGAAAATGAGGGACTTTTATTTGGCTCAAGGACTATCGAGATAATATCTTCAGGGGCACCTGGGTGGCTCAGATGGTTGGGCGTCTGCCTTCAGCTTGGGTAGTGATCTCCAGGTCCTGGGATCGAGCTCCATGTCAGGCTCCCAACTCAGCCAGGAGTCTGCTTCTCCCTCTCCACCGTTTGTGCTCTCTCTCTCTCTCTCAAATGAATAAATAAAATCTTAAAAAAAAAGATAATATCTTGAAAGTTTATTAGCAATCTATATTTGAAATCCTGAGTCAGACTTTTGGATATCTTAAATAAGGTGCATATTGACATATGCCCCAAATTGTATATATATATATATATATATATATATATATATATATGGACACCTGGGTGACTCAGTTGGTTAAGCGTCTACCTTCTACTCAGGTCATGATCTTGGGGTCCTGGGATTGAGTCCTGCATCCGGCTCCTTGCTCCCTGGGGAGCCTGCTTCTCCCTCTGCCTGCCACTCCCCCTGCTTGTGCTCTCGCTTTCTCTCTCTCTCTGACAAATAAGTAAAATCTTCAAAACAAAACAAAATGTATATATATAAGTACACACATAAAACTAAAGTGACTTTTAACTTGGTTCGAGAATTTTTGGTGTCTCTTGGCAATGCAGGCATACTTCAGGTGTCCTTGGTCTAGGGACCCGAGGTCAGGAGCTAGGCCGGACGGTCTGGAGCCTCCGTGGGATCCAGAACTTTGGCCAGTCCCCTTTAATGTGGTGACTGTGCATTTTTGCTCCCTGGGTTGTGTGTTCACTGGCAAAGTGATGCATACAACAGAGTGTGTGGCACCAGGCCTCAAGGCTGGCTTCTTGCCACAGTTCGCTTGGCAGTCCTTGTCCCGTGTTGCTGGTTATAAAGGGTTCTGCCTGGAGCCCTCATTTGTTCCTTCCAGGGCAGTAGTAGGAAGAAGCTGCTTCCTGCTTTCAGTAGACACAGCTCAGGTGTGATTTTTTGTTCTCTCCTTTCCCTTAGATGTAGCCTTCTCATCCGTAGCTCAGATCTAGCGGGGAGAGAAGAGCTCCTTCACAGCCAATGACAAGCAGTGAAGTACATGGAGAGAGGGAGGGGTGACCTGAGAACATTTGCCTCTGCTTAGCATTGCTAGGGATCATAATTTCTCTTTTTGTGACTTTGGGCCCCTCTCCTCCCCCGGCCACCACTGCCAGACAGTTGAGTGGCCTCTGATAGGCCGAAGGCAGACTCTGAGGAGTCCTGGATGGTTTCCCTTGCCATATGATGTGCATTTCCAGAGGCTTCAAGGGGGAGATACTAATGGCCTACCTGCAAGGTAGAGTTCATGCCTTGTTCCGTTTTGCATGGTAGCACCCAACATGGTTCTTGGAACAAAGGAAATGACAATGAGTGTTGAAATGCAAACATTTGGGGCGCCTGGGTGGCTCAGTGGGTTAAAGCCTCTGCCTTGGCTCAGGTCGTAATCCCCGGGTCGCAGCAGGGAGCCTGCTTCCTCCTCTCTGCCTGCCTCTCTGCCTACTTGTGATCTCTGTCTGTCAAATAAATAAATAAAATCTTTAAAAAAAGGAAAAAAGAAAGAAATGCAAACGTTTACTGGCAGAATTCCCATCCCTGTGACGCTAGCTTAGATTTGTCTTTGGGTTTGGTCCTCCTTCAGATCGGGCGGAGCTTTAGGGGCCTCCAGATCTTACAGGGAGGGGCATGAGGCCCTCGTCTGCAGTGGCAAGCACTGAAAAGTGTTTCGAAAGTGTGAAGGACCCCACAGCTGGGTGGGGGAGGCATCTAGGAAGAGCCCTGGCAATCGCTTCCCGGTCTGGAGTTCTGGAAATCGGGATCCTCATCTCCGTCACCAGGGAAGCGCGCCCAGGTCACCAAGCCGCCGTCATGGGCCAGGCAGTGTGTCCCTGAGAGATGCAGCTGTGACAGAGACAGATGGGGTCCAAGCGCCGCGGGGCTGGGTGGCTGGGGAGGGGGCGTCATCATGTACCTTCTGGATCAGGTGTGGGGCTGCAGGAGGCGCCTGAGCGGGGTGAAGAGGGCGCTGGGCTCTCCCAGTGAGCGGTGAGCGCAGGGACAGGGGAGGCTTCTAGAAAGGGATGCTGGGGAAGAAGACCCGAGGAGAGGGAAGGCATTCACCAGGCACAGGGGGAGGAGGAGGAGGGGTCCAGGGAAGGAGGAGCATCTGCAGGAGCCCTGAGACCTGAGGGTGCTTGGGGAGTGGGAAGAACCGAAGGCCGTGGGGCTGGCGTGCAGGCAGGAGCAAGGGGTGGGCGTGAGGCTGCGAGGTCAGCGCCAGGATACTCGGCCAGGCGGGGTGGCCGGACCTCCCTCACAGGTGCCCAAATGGTATCCCTCTCGGCTGCCAGGAGCCATCTCAAGTGATGACTCCAAACACTTTGAAATCGACACTGGAGTGAAGGTATAGTCAGGAAAAAAAAGTTGTTTTGTTTCTGACCTTGTTCGCTCACTTGGTACCGGGATAGGAATTTTCAGGAAAAGTGGTTGTAGCATTATTGGGTGGGGGTGGCAGGAAAGAGTCAGTGAAAGTTAATATTGTAATTTCTGAACACTCTGGAAAGCATTGTTTTCTGAGACCTTCACTTGGAACACGAGAGGGGTAGAGAGGTCATCAGGGCAGTCATAAATGAATATTCATGTTGGACCTACTTGCAGATTAGTTCAGGATTAACCTCCATTTCCCCCATGACCAAGGGATGCAATGTTATACCTAAAACTGGCAGAGAGTCACAGAGCATTTAAACTTAGATTTCAAAACCACTCAGGACTATTTTGACAGGATGGATCCTTGTGTTTTTTTAAAACCATCCAGATACAGATTGATTTTTTTTTTTTTTTAAACCCAGGAGCTTTAATCTTCGGTTTCTTCTAATGTGTAAATAGCCTGCTGGATATCTAATTTGGATTTCAGGAAGTAAATGTTCTTTTAATTTTAAGAAATTACAATAAACAGTCTTCTCATTCTTGTGTATAAAGAGAAGATGGTTTCTCTGGGCCTCTAATGTTTGCCAACCTTAAAGAAAGGCAGGGCTCCTGAGTCAGTCTTCCAAATCCTGCCAATGAGGTGACGAAAGAATTTGAGGAAGAGGAGTGGATAAAGTATTGAGTCATTCTCCCTCCGCCCCCCCCAGCCCCAGCCCTGCCATGTGGACACGTCGTCTGCGTGTGATTGTCCCACTTGGAGCTTTCCACCCGATGGTCGGACTCCGTTGCTCACAGCTTTGCCTCCTCTGTCCTCCTGCCTCTAGGTTATCAGGTTCCTGCAAGTTATCCGGGGCCCGGTCCGGATTTCAGGCTAAACATGGTGGTAATGAGTAGCCTGAGGGTCATTCTTCAAGCCTCTCCATGCAAGTCACTGTGGAGAAGATTCCAGACCCCCAGGTTCGTGCCAGCGAGGCCCTGCAGCCTCTACACCTGCACATACAAAAGCCGGAACCGAGCCCGTGAGTACACTGCCGCCTTATGGAGAGCAAGAGGTGGGGGCGTCTGGGGGGCACAGTCGCTTAAGCAACCGACTCTTGGTTTCAGCTCAGGTCGTGGTCTCGGGGTCATGAGATCGAGCCCCGAATCAGGCTCCACACTCAGCTTAGAGTCTGCTTGAGAGTCTCTCTCCCTCTCCCTCTGCCCCTTCTCCCTCCCCACCTCCGCCGGCCCTGCTGGCCCACAGTCTGTCTCTCAAATAAATACGTGTTTAAAAATAGAGTGAGCGAGGGGCGCCTGGGTGGCTCAGTGGGTTAAAGCCACTGCCTTCGGCTCAGGTCATGATCCCAGCATCCTGGGATCGAGCCCCGCGTCGGGCTCTCTGCTCAGCAGGAAGCCTGCTTCCTCCCTTCTCTCTCTGCCTGCCTCTCTGCCTACTTGTGATCTGTCTGTCAAATAAATAAATAAAATCTTAAAAAAAAAAAAAAAAAAAAAAAAATAGAGTGAGCGAGAGTCTTGGTGCTGTAGGACAGTCACGTGTGTCCTGTGTTTACCTATATGGTGCCATTGGCATTCCAGAGTGGGATTGTGTGCCTTCAGAACCGTGAGAATAACTACTGGTTTCTGTTTCTCTTCTAAAATAAAGGTGGAAAATTCTTTTTCCCCGGGTTTGTTGACATAGACTTGCCACCTGACGTCATGTAGGTCGAAGGTGTGCAATGTGCTGATTTGATATGCATATATGTTGCGAAATGATTTCCATAATAAGGTTTGGAAAGCCCTTTTCTTGACTAATTTTAACATGTTAAAATGATGTCATGCAGGTCCACCTAGGTCTCTCTGTCAGTTAAGCGTCTGCCTTCTGCTCACGTCATGATCCCAGGGTCCTGGGTTCGAGCCCTGCATTGGGTTTCTTGCTCAGCAGGGAGCCGGGTTCTACCTCTCCCTCTGCCTGCCTCTGTGCCTACTTGTGCTCCCTCTATTTCTCTGTCAAGTAAAAAAAAAAAAAAAAAACTTCAAAAAAGTAAAAATGATGCCATGCAGGAATAGGGTAAGAGGGGTGTCCCAGTTTCAAATACTCTGGAACCCATTCTGTATTGTTCTTGTTGACGTTGATCCACAGACGGCCCGTTATTTCTGCAAGTCTTAATGTTCTAGAAGTTGCATGTTAATGTTTGTAAGCAGGTCAGTAGCTTCACACTCTGGAATATTCTTTCTCAAGTCACAAATTGCAGGGTTCATTCTCTTCGACCAGCTTAGCAGTGTGTTCTCTGCCGTAGACGCAGCAGCATATGGAGCGAGGCAGCCGATGGCCTTTCCTGAATGCTTTTGCATCTTGTTCCCCTCCTGAAGTCCCAGTTCCTTGCCCCGTCCCTACAGTGCAGCAGTTGTCCAGCGAGGCACTACTGACATGGGGTGGGGGTGGGGGTGTCATTCTGTGTTGTCGACGGTGTAGTGTGCACTGTAGGGTGATTAACAGCATCCCTGCCAAGTACCCACTAGATGACCATTGTATCCCCACGCAGTTTTAACAACCACAAATCTCAGTAGACATTACCAAATGGGCTCTGGGGGCACAAAACTGCCCCTGCTTAAGAATCAGTGGGACAGGGACACCTGGGTGGCTCAGTGGGTTAAGTGTCTGCCTTTGGCTCAGGTCATGATCCCAGGGTGCTGAGATCGAATCCTGCATGGGGTTCCTTGCTCAGCAGGGAGCCTGCTTCTCCCCCTGCTTGTGCTCTCTCTTCCTGACAAATAAATAAATAAATAAATAAATAAATATCTTTAAAAAAAAAAAAAAGAATCAGTGAGACGATAGAAGAGAATAATGTGGGTTTTTTTGTGTGGAGAGATGAATTTGAATTTGTGGAGAGATAAAATGGCTAAGTACATTGTTAAAGAGTATTTTTTCATATTTTCCATTATTCTAAAGAATTGATGGAGTTTTCATGTTGCCTTCCTTCTGGGTCTAAGTTTCTCTACTTTTTCTCTTTGGGTTTGCTCTCTTCTGATTTCATATGCACATAATAAAAAAGGAAGAAGGTCAGAAAGGAATGCTTTCACGTTAGTAGTGCTAATTGAGCTAAATCCAAGGAGTTGAAACTGCTCCACAAATACATTTTTATTATACATTTACTTTGTTTCCTCCAACAATGACAATGTTCTCATTCAAATGAACTTGTCGGAGTCATAATAAATTTCTGGTTGCTGGGTGTGGCTTCCTACCAACAGACCCACATCCTACCAGGACTGACTTATTTTCAACACTGGCATTTTGTGGTCTGAGGCTTAAAATGGAAAAAATTAGTCATGTTCATGTAGTTACTAAAGTTTTACTTTTTTTTTTTTTAACAGAGAGTTGAAAGTTAAAGGGCTAAAATCCAACATACGAATGTCTTTAGGGTAGTTTGCTTGTTCTAGTGCTGACTAAAACAAAAAGTGGTAGCTTGGGGAGATGTGCGCTTTCTGTAATTAATTTTTCACATCAGATGTTCTTGTTTTTAAGTTACTAAGGAAAACAGGTGACAGCTGTGATTTGATTTGGCTTTTGGCATGTGGCACCACCCCTCCCTCTTTTCGCTGGGGAGAATTTATGGTCTCTGCTGTCCTGAGCTACTGAGCATTTCCTGTTGCTAAATCCCAGACCTCCTGCTGATCAGTTGTAAAGACAGTACCCATTGTGTCTGGCAACTACCCCAGCAGAAGGCCCATTGTATAGTTGTGACCCAGAACGACCCAAGACCTTTGAGGGTTAGAAAAGATAACCTGGAAAGTCCTTCGCTAGTGCCTGCCAGTCCGTGAGGAGGGTGCTGGCAGGTCCTTCTAGCACTAGGCTTATCGCCATCACCGTCTTTATCATCATCACAGGCTCAGTGCGTCCCTCAGATGCTTGGACATTGTTCAGATGGGGTTAAGGAGGATGACGAGTAAAGGAAGTGGGAGGATATGGCTGATTCCGAAAGCGGCATTTCCTAGAGCCTGTCTGTGCTCTGTGCCTCACCTCGGTCTCCACTCCCCGCCTCCCGGGGAATCATTGTCTGTCCACTCAGATGGCTGTTTGCTGTTATCTCCAGTAGCAGACAGTGTTGACAATCTTAACTTGATTTGTAAAATGACAAAATAAAGATAAAAGCCTGCACCTGTTACCCAAGATGAAAATAGAATCAAATTCATTTAGTATATCTTCTATGGAAATTTATTTTAATTGTCACATAAACAGTTTAGGGTTAGAGTAGATCAGGAAACAAAGCCAAAGAGTCAACAATAAGAAAATCTAATTTAAAAAAGAAATGGATCAGAGTCCATACTTAGCAGACACCTGAGCAAAGAAGATCTATAGATGGCAAGTAAGAGTATAAAATGATGCGCTACTATGTGTTCTGTGATCAGGGAAATGCAAATTAAAACAACGTTAAGATATCACCACATGCCGGGGCCCCTGGGTGGCTCAGAGGGTTAAAGCCTCTGCCTTCTGCTCAGGTCATGATCCCAAGGTCCTGGGATCAGGATGGGGCCCCGCATCGGGCTCTCTCCTTGGCGGGGAGCCTGCTTCCTCCTCTCTCTCTCTGTCTGCCTCTCTGCCTACTTGTGATCTCTCTCTGTTGAAAAAATAAATAAAAATCTTAAAAAAAAAAAAAAAAGATATCACCACATACCTGTTACAGTGGCCAAATTCCAGAACACGGGCAACACCAAGTGGTTATGAGGATGTGGAGCACCAGGAACTCTTACTTATTACTGGTGAAAATGCAAAATGGTACCGCCACTTTGGAAGATAACTTGGCAGTTTTCCTCCAGAACAAAATGTATCCTTGCCATACAACCCAGCAATCATATTCCTTGGTATTTATCCAACATTGTCGAAAATGTATGTCTACACGAGAATCTGCACATGGCTACTTATAGCAGCTTTATTCATCATTGCCAAAACATGGAAGCAGCCAAGATGTCCTTCAGTAGATGAATGGATCCTTAACTGTGGCATGGAGAGACAATGGAATTTTGTACCTCACTGAAAAGAAATGTGCTAGAAAGCCATGAAAAGAAATGTAGGACTCTTAAATGGTTTTTAGTAAGTGAAAGAAACCAATCTGAAAAGACTGTGTACTCTATGATCCCAACTATGTGACATTCTGGAAAAGGCAAATGGAGACAGGAGAAAGATCAATGGTGGCCATGTGTTAGAGTACGGGGAGGGATGATTAGGTTGACCCCTGATTTTTAGACTAATGAAAATACTCTGTGTATTATGATGGGTACAGATCAGTATACGTTTGTCCAAACCTATGCAATATATAACACCAAGAGTGAACTACGATGTAAACTCTGGACTTTGGGTATTATTATGTATCAGTGTAGGTTCATGAACTATAACAAATGTCCTCCTCTGGTTGGGGATGTTGATAATGGGGAATGCTGCATGTGTGGGGACAGAGGTAAATGGGAAACCAACGTACCTTAAATTAATGGATAAATAAAGTCTTAAAAAATTAAACAGGAAGGGTGCCTGGGTGGCTCCATCAGTTAGGCGTCTAACTTCAGCCCAGGTCACGATCTCAGGGACCTGAGATTGGGCTTCATGTTGTGCTCCCTGCTTAGTGGGGAATCTGCTTCTTTCTCTCCCTTTGCCCCTTCTCCCTGCTCATGCATGCATGCCCTCTCTCTAATAAATAAATAAAATCTTCAAAAAAAAATTAAACATGAGATCTTAGACCATAACAAAATTTAATGTCAATTCTTAATTGAATTAAATACAAAGAATATCATCTAGAATTGAAATGGTACATATTTGCTATTTGTTATTATTTCATTGATTCTTATTGTTCATGATCTCCGCTTTTAGATGGAAGAGAATTTTTTTTTAGCACAATGTGGAATAGAATGGCACTGTATAACATCTAGCCACTAGTCCTATGTGTTTATTTTCATGTAAATATAATTTTATTAAAATGGCATGGCTACATGTTGCTAGCACTCACCATATTGAAAATTTCCATCATCAGAGATAGTTCTATTTGACAGGACTGGTGTGTATTATAACTGAAATGTGTTAGAAAGTTGTCCTGTTATTTCTCCAATTAATTTTGAGGGACGAAAATCCTCGAGAACATTAGTATTAAATAGTCTGTTTTGCAGTATCTTCCCAAGAACTCTGGTAATCCCAAAGTAATATAGATTCAGGATGCATCAGACCGAGTCTCTCATTAACATTCAAATAACCTTGAGAAACTGTAGAGCCCCCTAGAATTGTATTAATATCTTCAGAGGTGTCAGCAGCAACACGGAGCTAACAAAGAACCCAGGAACTGTGGGCTCTAGTCGCCTGGGGCTGATAACTGTGTTTGTGTGTGTGTGTGTGTGTGTGTGTGCGCGCACGTGCACTCGCACGTGCTGGAGTTACCTGGGCTTGGCATCAAAGTACCTCTTACAGCCCTTGTGCTCTGAGAAGACATTTGGTCACTCTGAGATCATCCTTAACAATGTCATATGGGAGGGGGCTGTCACTGCTGGGCCTTAGGCCTAGTAGGGTGGTCTTTAGTTTGATGAGGAAATCACACATCTGGAGAGAAAGGACAGGAACAGGGCAAGGCACAGGAGAAAAAGCCAGTGAGGGTGTAGAACAACTATGTCCAGTGGATAAATAACGTGAGCCACCAGTATGAGCCATATAGGCAAGTCTGTGTTTTCCAACAACCACATTTAAAAAAGAACAAATAATATGTGAATTGCATCTCAAAATGGGGAAATTAATTCTAATATAGCAAATATGTAGGTAAAATATAGTAAATAGGCAAAATTATTTTTACCAATCTTTTTGTTGGGGAGGAAGAATATTTAACCTAGCATAGCCACAATATTCTTACTTTAACATGAGATGAATATAAGAATTATAAATAAAATATTTTACATTCTTTGTTTTGTGCTTAGTCTTTGGGTCCCTAGGTGTTTTACATTTATACCAGAGCTTAATTTAAATAGTCACAGAGGGTGAGTGGTTACCTTATTAGTCAGTGGAGGTAGAGAGAATAGAGGTTAAGGAGTAACAGCAGATGAAGGGATGCGTACTGTAGTGTAGGGTTGTCCGGGAGGGGGATGGAAGTGATCTTGAGGGCATGTAGGATTTTAAGAAATGAGAGCGAAACGGATAGATGTGATCATGTGAACTACTGGGAAGGAAGAATTTCCTCTGTCCTGCAAGGTCTTTCTGGCTGGAGTAAGAATCAAAATGGCCTGAGACAGATTAACAGAAGAAAATAAAATTTAATAGCATATGTAAGGGGAATCCACATGGAAATGGAAATTCTGAGGACAGTGGCAACATGAGGCTTATACTGAGCTGTAGAGAATGGTGGGGGTCTGGGTGGGGGTCTGTGGATACAAAGGGAAGGAAGACCGTTATCAGGAAGGTGAGAGGAGATGTTTAGAAAACAAAGGTTACCCTCTTGAGCCACTCAGGGGCCCCTCTATTTTTGATTTTTTGAGGAACCTGCATACTGTCTTCCACAGTGGCTGCACCAGTGTGTACTCCCACCAACACTGCAAAGGGTTCCTCTTTCTCCACATCCTCGCCAACACCTGTTGTTTCTTATGTTGTTGATTTTAGCCATTTTGACAGGTGTGAGGTGAAATCTCATCGTAGTTTTGATTTGCATTTCCCTGCGGATAAGTGATGTGAAGCATCTTTTCATGTGTCTGTTGGCCATCTGGATGTCTTCTTTGGAGAAATGTCTGTTCATGTCTTCTGCCTATTTTTTAGTTGGATTTTGGGGGGTTTAGGTATTCAGTTGTATAAGTTCTTTATATATTTTGGGTACTAACCCTTTATCATACATGTCATTTGCAAAATATCTTCTCTCATTCTGTAAGTACGTTGCCTTTTAGTTTTGTGATCATTTCCTTTGCTGTTCAGAAGCTTTTTATTTGAGTAGTCCCAATAGCTTATTTTTGCCTTTATTTCCCTTGCCTCAGGAGACACATCTAGAAAAATACTGCTTCAGTGGATGTCAGAGGAATTAGTCTGTACTCTCTCCTAGGATATTTTATGATTTCAGATCTCGCACTTAGGTCTTTTAGTCCATTTTGAGTTTATTTTGGGGTGTGGTGTGAGAAAGTGGTCCAGTTTCATTCTTCTGCATGTAGCTGACCAGTATCCCAACACCATTTGTTGAAGAGGCTATCTTTTCCCCATTGCATATTCTTTCCAGCTTTGTTGAAGATTAATTGACCAGATAAGCATGGGTTTATTTCTGAGCTCTCCTTTCTGTTCCGTTATCTATGTGTGTGATGTTGTGCCGGTGCCATACTGTTTGGATTACACAGCTTTGTAGTATATCTTGCAATCTGGAATTGTGATACCTCCAGCTTTGTTCTTCTTTTTCAAAATTGCTTTGGCTATTTGGGGTCTTTTGTGATCCCATGCTCATTTTAGGATTATTTGTTTTAGTTCTGTGAAAAATGTTGGTATGTTGATAGGGATGACATTAAATGTGAAGATTGCTTTGGGTGGTATAGACATTTTAAGAATATTTCTTCTTCCTGAATTTCTAGATTGAACTTATAACAGCCACAAGGCCAGAAACCAAGCCAAAACTTGCACCAGATACCTGCCAGACTTTGACAGCAATACCTATAGATTTGGGTGAATTCTTTCCTTCTTGAGGTTCTCCAAATATCCTGAGGTTAAGCAAGGTAATAGGCTGATATTTCCAGGGGTTTTTATTAATTCTGTAAAGCCATTCTTAGTTCCTTAATGCTGTCTGGTCATATCTTTATCTATCCAGGTCTCAAATATGACATTCTTTTTTTTTTTTTTTTTAAGATTTTATTTATTTATTTGACAGACAGAGATCACAAATAGGCAGAGAGGCAGGCAGAGAGACAGAGGGGGAAGCAGGCTCCCTGCTGAGCAGAGAGCCTGATTTGGGGCTCGATCCCAGGACCCTGAGATCATGACCTGAGCTGAAGGCAGAAGCTTAACCCACTGAGCCACCCAGGCGCCCCTCAAATATGACATTCTGTTGAAGGCCTTGGTAATAAAACCAGTTCTTTCAATTGTGTCCTATTACAAGGAGAACAGATTCTTACTGAATTTATGAAAATAAATATACTGCCATTAAAATATAAGAATTCTTACTGAGTTTCTGAATTGTGGAGGGTTCAGATAGGGAGAAAAGATAAATGTTTCAAAACTGCTTATAATGGTATAATTTGTCAAACTATTATAGGTCACTTAGCTTAAGAGAAAAGACTTACTTAATTTCGAAAAAGAAACCATTTTTAAAAGTTGGAAATGTTTTAAACAAAAGTCACAAAAATTATAATCATCCTCAGTTCATTCAGTCCCATGTTTTTGTTTTGCTTGAATCCAGTTTTTCCACTAGTTTTAGAAGTTCTTACGTACTATCTTACGATATTAAGGTTATCGGAAACTTGTCCTCAAGAGTTTTTCTGTGAGTTTCACTGAAGATGAAATACATTGCAATGGGGTCAGTGTAAAACAGTGACTATAAATGACAATAGTTAAAAATGGCCATGGTTACGGGGCACCGAGGTGGCTCAGTTGGTTAAGCGTCTGCTTTGGGCTCATGTCCTGATCCCAGGGTCCTGGGATTGAGTCCTGCAGGGCTCTCTACTCAGCGGGGAGCTTGCTTCTCCCTTTCCCTCTGCCTGTTGCTCGATTCTCTTTCTGTCAAATAAATAAATAAAATCTTTAAAAAAATGGCCATGGTTAAAGATTTGATTAGAGTTCATTATGATGCAGGTGGCAGGGAAATGTGATTATTTCTCTGACCCACAACACTTCAAGACAATAACATACCAGAACATCAGATTTCTAGGGGTTTTATGCAGTTTTTATTTTTTATTATTTATTATTTTTTTATTTTTTTTTTAATTTATTTATTTGTTAGAGAGAGAGCGAGCGAGCACAGGCAGACAGAGTGGTAGGCAGAGGCAGAGGGAGAAGCAGGCTCCCCGCGGAGCAAGGAGCCCGATGTGGGACTCGATCCCAGGACGCTGGGATCATGACCTGAGCCGAAGACAGCTGCTTAACCAACTGAGCCACCCAGGCGTCCCTTTTACGCAGTTTTTAGAATACTTACTTTAATTACATATCTACACAAATACAATCTAACAGATTTTAATCTCACTTATTTGCCAATGCTTCTCATTTAATTTAATATACCAAATAAGCCTAATTAGTTTAATTTCTCACAAAATCTTTGAAATGTTCCAGGAGGGGCGCCTGGGTGGCTCAGTGGGTTAAAGCCTCTGCCTTTGGCTCTGGTCATGATCTCAGGGTCCTGGGATCAAGCCCCCAGGGTCCTAGGATTGAGCCCCACATCACATTGGGCTCTCTGCTTGGCAGGGAGCCTGCTTCCTCCTCTCTCTCTGCCTGACTCTCTGCCTACTTGTGATCTCTGTCTGTCAAATAAATAAATAAAATCTTAAAAAAAAAAAAAAAGAAATATTCCAGGAGCTCCCTGGAAAACATCTCAGTTAGATTGTAGTCAAAAGATTTGATTTTAGAATTTGATTTTGGGAAGTATGTCAAAAAATATCAAAAGGTTTGAACATTTTATTAAATAGGATCTCTGATCATTATGAAAAAGTATTTAATTATCCATATAGCCAACTCGACAATAAGATGTCAAAGGCAAATACAGAAGATTCCATAGCTCTGATCAAATTTAGCTTTTTTTAAATATTAAGGTTCAGAGGGTTTTTTTTGTTTTGTTTTTTATTATTTTTTTTTAGTAAATCAAAGACCTAAAAAACATAGGAAGTTATTTTGGCAAACCACAGAATCCTTGTTTTCTAGGCAGATAACTTTTTTTTTTTTAAATTTTATTCATTTAAAAGAGAAAGACACAGTGAGAGAGGGAACACAAGCAGGGGGAGTGGGAGAGGGAGAAACAGGCTTCCCACTAAGCAAGGAGCCCAATGCAGGGCTCCATCCCAGGACCCTGGGATCATGACCTGAGCCCAAGGCAGATGCTTAACTACTGAGCCACCCAGGCACCCCTAGGCAGATAACTTTAAAGATAAAAACATTTATAATGTCTTATTAAGAGTAGATCAGTAGGGGCGCCTGGGTGGCTCAGTGGGTTAAAGCCTCTGCCTTCGGCTCGGGTCATGATCCCGGGGTCCTGGGATTGAGCCCCATGTGGGCTCTCTGCCCGGCGAGGAGCCTGCTTCCTCCTCTCTCTCTGCCTGCCTCTCTGCCTACTTGTGATCTCTGTCTGTCAAATAATAAATAAAAATCTTAAAAAAAAAAAAAAGAGTAGATCAATAGTTTAAGAAAACTTTGGGTTTTTAACAAAGGGAGAACAAGAATTTTAAGTTTGCGTTCATGTATTTTGACATTAAAACCCATTTACTTCCTTAAATTTATTCTAATCTTAGCTAGTATTGACCACATACAAAATTCCTTCTAAAGATTCCTTTTTCATAAACCTTCTGTAACTTTCTTGTTTACATTCAGGGTTTGCCCCAAGTTTTGTTTCTTTAAATAATCTGTCTCACTTTAGGAAAAAATACTTTCTTTTCCCTCAAAAAGAATGTGTTCCCATTCCTCATAATTTTCCCCCCAAACACAGATCTTACTTTCTTGCATACAGAGTTTTTATTATTATTATTTCTAGTAGTCTTAACTATACTTATTAGAATTCTTAACTCTTAGGAACCTTAGCTTTTGGTGAAAACTAAGTACTAAGCAACTATAAACTTCTGTTATACCAGTATTCTTCAGATTAGTAAATTTATGAATACATTTCATAATTTCTAGGAACATGCATTTTTTCATAGTACAATTTCTTTTTTTTTTTTCATAGTACAATTTCTTAAAGAAATCACATGGCAGGTTTACTAATAGAGCCATATTTGCTTTTAGTTTCTCTGCAATAAGACAAGAGTAAACAGACCTTTGTTTATTACTTAATATTTCATTATTTGATCTTATTTGGAAATTATGCAAAAAAAAGAAATTATGCAAATATTCGACAAATTCAGCTCATCATTGGACTCAGGAAAATTCAAAAATTTCAGCTTACCAAACATTTTGGAAGCCACCTAAAAGTTTACTTATAACTCTTTTAGTCTTATTTATATCTATTTAATCTACCTGTTCTTAACAATTATGTTTAGATTACCTACAAAACTTCATGAGGCATTAGACAAAGTTAACCATTATTCTAATATTTTTGACAAATTTGTAAGAGACAAGAATCCATTTGACCTTCATTAAACACAGATAAAAGTCTGACATTTAGTGCATAACTCTAAAGACAATTTTATTTCAATTAACCCAACAACCTTTAGTTAGTTTTAGTACTGAATATTTTTCCAGATCACATCAACTTGAAAAAAGATTTGGGTTTCTATCTTTCAGACTTTTGGAATGCTCAATTCTTATAGGCACTTGTCTTCAAAGCAACTAAATAGAGCTCTTTTACAAGTTAATTTTAGCAATACCATCCAGAGGTAGAGAAAATATCCAACATGTATAACATATATAGATGCTCATACACAGACAAGATGCAGTCTTCTAACTTTTGTCTTGGCAGTATCTGTGGAAAGTATATTAAAGGCCCAATTTCCAAATACCTTTCCCCACCTCTTTTGTTTTGGGGAAAAACTTGTCTCTATCCTCCTGCCTAATTTTTGTATTTCAAAAAATGGCTCTTAGGTCTTAAAGAAGGTGGGAATAGGAAATTTACATCACAAAGGCAGAGAAAGTATCCACATCTTCAAATTCGAGATTTGGTACGCATCTGTCTATTAGGAGAGGCGCTGGAGTTGGGCACAAAAGCCACTCTAGAAGTCTGTATCTTTTATTTATTTATTTTTTTAAAATTTATTTATTTGACAGAGGGAGATCACAAGTAGGCAGAGAAGCAGGCAGAGAGAGAGAGAGGAGGAAGCGGGCTCCCCGCTGAGCAGAGAGCCCGATGCGGGGCTCAATCCCAGGACCCTGGGATCATGACCTGAGCCGAAAGGAGAGGCTTTAACCCACTGAGCCACCCAGGCACCCCTAGAAGTCTGTATCTTTTAAAAACCTCTTTTTCCCTTTTGTTTCTTCAGTCTCAGGCAATTGTGGGCTGTATTTACATCTTAAAAACATAAGATTTATAATTTCAAGGAACAGGAAGAATGCAAAAATTTTTTTGTTTTTTCCTCAGAGTTTCAGGGCAATTGTCATTTAAAATTTACCTTTCTGGGGTCCCTGGGTGGCTCTGGGTGGCTCAGCTGTTTGAGCTTGTGCCTTGGCTGGGGTCATGATGGGGTCCTGTGAGCAGAGCTCCACGTAGGTCTCCCTTCTCAGCAGGGAGACTGCTTCTCCCTCTTTCTCTGCCTGCCCCCTGACTGCTTGTGCTCTCTCTGTCTCCTTTCTCTGTTAAATAAATAAATAAAGTCTTTTAAAAAGATAAAATAAAGTTTACCTTTCTTTTAAAGTATAGGACAGTTGTTTTACTAGGTGAGGTTTGGGAATTGGTAACGATGGGTGGGCTTTGACTGGCTTCTGCAGTTGCATATCTGGGTTTGTAGAGATTTGTAAGACAAAGAGTTGTTTTTAATTCCTCAAAGAACTAGATTTTAGTGTGAATATCAAAGGACTGACCTGTCTTTTTAACCAAATTTGCTTCTTTATATTAGGGAGGTTCTTAACTAGAATCGGAATCAAAAGATTTTTATCTTTGTAAAGTCTGTATAAAGCATTTTAACATTTTAACCTTCAACATTTTAACATTTAACAAAGAATTTTAAGCCATCTTTCTGGGTTCATAATTCAGCGTGGGCTTCTATTAATCCCTGAATAATGGCCTTTTGCGGATCATTTGCAAGAGGGCCCAGGAGAAATTTTTAGTCCTGTTTCCTGTGAAGAGGGTTTGTGAATAGTCATTCTTTTTAATCTCTAAATTTAGTAGAATCTTTTCAAAGAGGAGGTAAAAGGGCTTTATAATTTAAAACATCTTGCTGCTTCTAGGAGACATAAATTCTTTTGTAGTAGGGGGTCTTAGATACACCTGCAAAGCTGGCTGAGCCTGGTTATCAATCCTTGGAATGCAGGAACAATGCAAGCCTCATCGCCAGTCTCAAGTGCTTTTGTTAAATTCATTTCCTGGCCTCCAGCATTTACATGAAGACCTGTGTACTTTGAACCTAGAGATTAGGCTTGAGTGCTCCCTATAAATCTTGCATGGAGGGGCGTCTGGGTGTCTCAGTGGGTTAAAGCCTCTGCCTTCCGCTCAGGGCATGATCCCAGGGTCCTGGGATCAAGCTCCGAATTGGGCTCTCTGCTCAGCGGGGAGCCTGCTTCCCCCTCTCTCTGTGCCTGCTGCTCTGCCTACTTGTGATCTCTGTCTGTCGAGTAAATAAATAAAATCTTAAAAAAAAATCTTACATGGAAAGGAAATTCTTAAGTCTAATTTCTGTAATTTTATCTTGCGGAGGGAGGCCCCAAGCCTGGCCATTATACTCATGAGACAAGTGAGAGCTCTTTATAAAGAAACTTTTTCTTTTTTTTTTTTTAAAGATTTTATTCATCTGACAGACAGAGATCACAAGCAGGCAGGGAGGCAGGCAGAGAGAGAGGAGGAAGCAGGCCCCCTTGCCAAGCAGAGAGCCCCACGTGGGGCTCGATCCCAGGACCCTGAGATCATGACCTGAGCAGAAGGCAGAGGCTTTAACCCACTGAGCCACCCAGGCGCCCTGAAACATTTTCTTTTAAATATAGCCAATTTAAAGGTTTCATCGCCTGGCCATTGATGAGTAGGATCTATTAATAGCAACTCAAACCAATAAGCCTTAATGGCTTAACCAAAGATGTATGCAGGATGCATCCAAAGAAGGCAAAGGTGATGTGTCCCTGTGATCCAGAAGTTTAGTCCCAAAATTAGTCCGAGAAAACAAAGACCTGGGGCACCTGGGTGGCTCAGTCAGTTATGTGTCAGACTCCTGATTTTGGCTCAGGTCATGAGCTCAGGGTTGTGAGACTGAGCCCTGCTTTGGGCTCTGCACTCCATATGGAATCTGCTTGTTCCTCTCCCTCTGCTCCTTCCTTCTCTCTCTCTCTCTCTCTTTCTAAAATAAATAAATAAATTCTTTAAAACAAAAAAAAAAGGCAAAGAGTATCGTTGCACAGGCAGTAAAAATGGTGTGGTTAAAATGGTGTCTCCCGTCTCCTGCAAAATTGTGAGATGCCTCCAGTCATATACCCACTAATCTGTGGCACCGGGTAGATAATACTAGAATGGGACTTTCCAGCACTAACAGGCAAGAAGGATTGGGGTGACAAAGGTTCCTATGGGCTGGAACCCCTCATGTCAGACACCCCGGAGAGCTGACACAGCTGGATAGAGAGAGTGAGTGTGTGTGTGTGTCCGAGTTTGATCTGTTTAATTGGCCACCCAGGTGTACCTTGGTGAGTGCGCCCTTTGGATTGTGAAGACCAAAGAGAATGTTCTTGATAAACAAGCCAAGTTCTTAGGACACAGAACAAGATGAAAGGAAAAATATTCACATGTTAACAGTCTTGGCTAAGCCTTGGGTCTCTTAGAGACACACTAATACCTAAGAAGGATGTATCATGGGGTTGGGGACTGGGTTGTTTTACAGTGTACTTTGGTGCATGGTTTTCTTGATGTTGGCAGGTGACCTAGTGTCCGTCTAATCCATTCTGTGACCAACTTATCCTATCACGGGAGTCTTCCTAAGGTTGTGAATGCTTTAATAGCTTTTAAGTGCTCAGCCCGTGCCCACCAGTTTTGTGGCTTTGACTTCCAAAGTGTCCCTTGGTAACAGGCTTTACTTCATGTGTGCATGAAATGATACAGATAAAAGAAAACAAAGACCATCTCTGGGAGGAAATGGATCGATAACCAGAGTATTCTATCAAATTTAACCAGAGTCACTAGGCCCAAAGACAAATATTGTCCACAAATATTTTCTCCGGCTAATCTAAATTTCGAAAGAGAGAAAAAGGACTCTCACCTTTCTCACTCCATCGGACTCTGCGGATAGAGATTCTGGGGGGCTGACATGGTAAGAAATCTCACCTTCCACTGGCTAAATGTCAGATGTCCCAAGGTTCTCTCAGCTCTGGTGGTGTTGGGGCAAAAGATGTCCAGTGAGTTAAAGTATCCTTCAGACTATGCCAAGTGTTAGGGAGTAAGAATTTCTTCTACTGTTCAAGGTCCTTCTCGTCAGACTAAGAATCAAATTGACATGAGACAGATTAACAAGAGAACATCCTATTTAATAGCATGTGTAAGGGGAGTCCCCACAGACATGGAAATTCCAAAGACGATGAGGCAACATGAGGCTTATTTGAACTAAAGAGAGGGGTTGGAGGCCTGAGGACACAAAGGGGAGAAACACCATTAGCAGGAAGGTGAAAGGACATGTTTGGAAAACAGAGGTTGTCCTTCTATGCAGATGAATTCCCTAGGTAAAGAGGAATCTCTGTTAATAACTCCCTTCTTGATAAAGCAGGCTGTTGAGGGGGAGGTAAGGAACGTTTCCTGAATCTACTGGGTTTGGATTGCTTTTAACTCAAAATAATGTTCATGCCAAAGTGGGCCATATTGGCGTGGCCTGCCCTTGGCTCCTAAGGAACAAAGGAAGTTTTCTGACCTAAACCTGCTTGCCTGGTTGGAGAGACTGTAGGTGTGATTTAAGGGTAGAGAGCCTTGGTATCAACTTGTTTGGTTTTCTCTATCAATAAAACAAGCATTAAGTGCCTTCTTTGTGCCTGGTACCAGGTTCAGCCTAGAGGTTGTAGAAGAAGTTTAGGACACTGGCCCTAACACTGAGGCCTTGACACAGGCCCCGTGAGCAGATAAAGCAAATGCACACCGAAGGAGCAATGGTTGGGTGTGAAAAGGGCAAGAGTGAAAATGTTGTGAACTCAAAAGAAGGAAAGGTCAGAGCAGTGGGAGACAATGTCAAAACCAAAGTTTGGGAAGATGAACTGAGAGGAATGAGAGAACAGGAAAAGAAACCAAGGAGTATGGTAAGAAGTCCAAGGTGTAGAGGCTTCTGGTCATGGGCAAGGTGAGGAAGAGATAAACCTGAAAGATCCTTAAAGGAGGAGTAATGTGGTGATCAGTAGGGTAAGAGGAATAAAGATAAAATGGGACTGGAAACTTCCCAGGGATGCTCTTTATCTTATACATTCCGTGTACAAGCAGTGATTGAAAGCCAGCTCAGTTGTACGTTGCAGAGCAGTGCAAGGGAGTGGGACAGAAAATTACATGTATAAGTGCAGGGAGAACACGTAATTTTCCTTCCACCCTTCTGAGTTCTTGGCTGAGACCACCCATAATAAAGGACAGATTAATAAGAGAAAAACAAATACAAGTTTAGTATCCTGTACACCTCCTGTGTACAGGAGAAACCTAGGAAAACTGAGAAGCTCCCCAAGATGGCCCAAGCCATCACCTTAAATACCATCTCCAGCTAAAGACAAAAGATGTTGCAGGGTGGGGTTGGGGGCAGTTGTGGGAGGTTACCAAGCAAAGCACAGTAAACAAGGGCATGGTTCTTATGTAGACTTAAGTCCAGCCTTCTCCACTGAGAGCTTCTGGTGATTTAGAGTCATCCTCTTCCTAGTACAGAGAGGGAGACACCTGCACACAAGGAGATTTCCCTTATAAATGTAAATTTCCCAGACAAAAGAGACACACGCGATGGTATATCATACTGCCCTTCACCACCCCCAAGATGTGCCTCTTTGGCATAAGGATTATTTTGAGTGGATTATTTTGAGAAACTGCAGACACGGGAGAAGCCGTGAAAGCAGAGTAGACGTTATCCTTCTGCCAGGGAAATTTACATTAAAAAGGGGGGCTGTACCAGGAAAAGAACTATTACCAGAGACAGCTTTTTCATTAGGGAGCCTGACCTGCTTGGGAAGGCAAACTTGGCTCTCCATACATTTCCTCTTCTTACCTTCCTGTGAATTGCCTTCCTGCACTTGAAGCCTCAGAGCCCCGTCCCATTCCTTAGCTCCGGTGGTATTTTTAAGCGTCAATCACCTGGCTGCCTTTTGAGTCTCATATCTTTGTGGGTCTCTGGTCAGGAAGTAGGTAATTAAAAAAAGTTTTTTTCTCCTATTAATCTGGCTTTTTATTACTGTCAGGGTGTGTGTGTGTGTGTGTGTGTGTCCCAGCTAAGGACCTAGAAGCGTAGGGAGAAAAGTATTTGTCCTTCCCTACAGTGGCATATTCTACTACCCTTCATATGAATATCATAATAACTATACCAGTGTAATAGATCTTTTGAAAGAAAAAGATCAGAGTGCTATGATTAAAAATACTAAGAAGAGGAGATCATATTGTAAGAGAGTAGCCAGAGAACATTTTACTGAATTTACTGAGAAGGTGACAATTAAGCCCAAGACCTATAGATAAGAGGGAAGCTGATTGAGGGGAAATTGATTTTGAATGAGAAGGAGCAGGAATTCAGGGGCTAAGGCAGGAAGGTGCTTTCTCTGTTTCAGGAGTTGGAAGAGGGACCCTCCTGAGGCTGGAGACATGGGGTGGTACAAACACAAAATAAATCAAAGCCAGGACTAGTTCTATAAATAAGAACTAAAACCAAGCACATTATCATTATGGAATCTAAAGAGATTTTGTTGCTTGTCACCAATATATTAGTGACTCCTTTACAATGACAGTGTACGTCTGCTCGCTGAAACCATGGTTGATAAAATCACTTTCTGTTTATTTCATTTTCTCCTGAAAATGAAGGCACTGTTAGTCAGAACACTTAATCCTCTTCCTATTTTGTGGGAAAGTGTGAGCAACTACCAAGATATTTCAATCTGTATTTTCTTAACAAGGGGGAAGAGGATGGGAGGAGAGAGCAAAAATATGAATTATCCTTAAAAGAACAAACCCTTGACAAAAGTTGTCTTCAATAAGGGCACAGTAACCAAGGGCCACTGGTGGGGGGATGGTTTGGGCTAAAGGAGGAAGTGGTGGAGAAAGAAAAGCTTCCAGAAGCTGAACTTGTGAACCAAAGGGCATACATTGATAGGAGCATTAAGGTCACAAAAGAGCAACCAAGGAATAGGCCTGGTTGTCTTAGGCTAGTGTTTGTTGTGGGTAAGGGTAGATTCTGGGCATTTCCTGAATGGAGTGTGGGGGACGAGTCAAGGTGAAAGGAGGGATCGTCTTGGGCATCTGCTTGTTAGTTTCCTTTTTGCCTAGTCTTTACGGGAGACCTTCCTGAGTTGGTTTTGAAGGGTGTGAATCCTCAAACCCTCAGCCACAGTCTGAGTATCTTAGAGGGGAAGGTGTTGCAAGGTCTCCTTGTGCCAGGCATCTTGAAAACGGAATCAGATTGAACGGAGCGATTACCAGCAAGGAGATTGAGTCAGTAATCGAAAGGATCCTAACAAATGAAAGTCCAGGAGCAGATGGTTTCACAGGCAAAGTCTATCAAACATTTATTTATTTATTTTTAGAGATTTTGTTTATTTATTTGAGAGAGAGAGAGCTTGCGTGAGCCGGGGGAGGGGCAGAGAGAGAGAAAGAGGGACAAGCAGACTCCTCACTGAGCACAGAGCCAGACGTGGGGCTCTATCCCAGGACCCTGAGATCATGACCTGAGCTGAAGGCTGGCACTTAACCGACTGAGCCATCCAGGCACCCCTCTACCAAGCATTTAAAGAGTTAATACCTAGTCTTCTCAACTATTCCAAAAAAGAGAAGAACTTGCAAATTCATTCTGTGAAGCCAGTAACACCCTGATAGGAAAACCAGATAAAGACACCACAAAAAATGGAACTAGAGGCCAATATCTCTGATGAACATAGATGCAAAAATCCTCAACAAAATAAAAGCAAACAGAATCCAACAATACATTAAAAAGATCATTCATCTTGATGAAGTGGGATTTATTCCTAGGATGCAAGGGTGCTTCAGTATTCAGATACCAATCGAGGTGATACATCATGTCAATAAGAGAAAGGATAAAGACCATATGATCCTTTTGCCACATGCAGAAAAATGAAATTGGACTATTTCCTTACACCACACATGAAAATAGACTCAAAATGGATGAAGGACCTCAATGTGAGAAAGGAATCTATCAAAATCCTTGAGAAGAATGCAGGCAGCAACCTCTCTGACCTCAACCGCAGCAACTTCTTCCTAGGAACATTGCCAAAGGCAACAGAAGCAAGTGCAAAAATGAACTATTGGGATTTCATCAAGATCAAACGCTTTTGCACAGCAAAGGAAACAGTTAACAAAACCAAAAGACAACTGACAGAATGGGAGAAGATATTTGCAAACGACATATCAGATAAAGGGCTAGTATCCAAAATCTATAAAGAGCTTATCAAACTCAATACCCAAAGAACAAATAATCCAGTCAAGAAATGGGCAGAGGACATGAACAGACATTTCTGCAAAGAAGACATCCAGATGGCCAACAGACACATGAAAAAATGCTCCACATCACTCGGCATCAGGGAAATACAAATCAAAACCACAATGAGATACCACCTCACACCAGTCAGAATGGCTAAAATTAACAAGTCAAGAAATGACAGATGCTGGCGAGGATGCGGGGAGAGGGGAACCCTCCTACACTGCTGGTGGGAATGCAAGCTGGTGCAACCACTCTGGAAAACAGTGTGGAGGTTCCTCAAAAAACTGAAAATAGAGCTACCCTACGACCCAGCGATTGCACTACTGGGTATATATCCTAAAGATACAAACGTGGTGCTCCGAAGGGGCACGTGCACCCGAATGTTTATAGCAGCAATGTCCACAATAGCCAAACTGTGGAAAGAGCCTAGATGTCCATCAACAGATGAATGGATAAAGAAGATGTGGTATATATACACAATGGAATACTATGCAGCCATCAAAAGACATGAAATCTTGCCATTTGCGACGACGTGGATGGAACTAGAGGGTATCATGCTTAGCGAAATAAGTCAATCGGAGAAAGACCACTATCATATGATCTCTTTGATATGAGGAAGTGGAGATACAAGGTGGGGAGGGGGGTTGGGGGGAGGTAGGAAAAGAAAAAATGAAAAGATGGGATTGGGAGGGAGACAAACCATAAAAGGCTCAATCTCAAGAAACAGACTGAGGGTTGCTGGGGGGAGGGGGGACGGGAGAGGGTGGTGGGGAAATGGACATTGGGGAGAGTATGTGCTATGATGAGTGCTGTGAAATGTGTAAACCTGGCGATTCACAGACCTGTACCCCTGGGGATAAAAATACATTATATGTTTATTAAAATAAAAAAATTAAAAAAAAAAGACCATATGATCCTTTCAATAGGTATAGAAAAAGCATTTGACAAAGTACAATATCCATTCATGATAAGAGCCCTCAACAAAGTATGGCTACAGGGAACATCCCTCAAACATAATTAAGGCCACATATGAAAAACCCACAGCAAACATTGTACTCAATGGGAAAAAACTGAGAGCTTATCCCCTAAGGTCAGGAACAAGGCATGGATATCCACTCTCACTTTTATTCAACATAGATCTGGAAGTCCAGGTCACAACAATCAGACAACAAAATGAAATAAAAGGCATCCAAACCAGTAAGTACGAAGTAAAACTTTCACAGGGCACCTGCGTGGCTCATTCGACTAGTTAAGCGTCTACCTTCAGTTCGGGTCATGATCCCAGGGTCCTGAGATCAACCATGTCTTGGGCTCTCTGCTCAGTGGGGAATCTGCTTCTCCCTCCTCCTCTGCCTGCTGCTCTGACTGTGTGCGCGTGCACTCTCTCTCTCTCTCTCGCTGTCAAATAAATAAATAAATAAAATCTTAAGAAAAAAAAGAAGTAAAATTTTCACTATTTGGAAATGACATGATACTACATATAGAAAACTGGAAAGATTCCACCAAAAAACTACTGGAACTGATACAAAATCAGTGTGTAGAAATCTGTTTCACTTCTGTACACTAATAATGAAGCAGCAGAGATAGAAATTAAGAAAACAGTCCCATTTACAATTGCACCAAAAGTAAGGTGCCTAGGAATAAATGTAACCAAAGAGGTGAAAGACCTGTACCCTGAAAGCTACAAAACACTGATGAAAAAAATGGAAGAGGACACAAACAAATGGGAAAACATCCCATGCTCATGGATTGGGAGAACAAATATTGTTAAAATGTCTATACTACTCAAAGTTCTATATGGATTTAGTATAATTCCTATCAAAATACCAACAGCATTGGGGCACCTGGGTGGCTCAGTGGGTTAGGCCTCTGCCTTCAGCTCAGGTCATGATCTCAGGGTCCTGGGATGGAGCCCTGCATCAGGCTGTCTGCTCAGTGAGGAGCCTGCTTCCCCCTCTCTCTCTGCCTGCCTCTCTGCCTACTTGTGATCTCTGTCTGTCGAATAAATAAATAAAATCTTTAAAAAAAAAAAAAAGGAGGGGCACCTGGGTGGCTCAGTGGGTTAAGCCTCTGCCTTCGGCTCAGGACATGATCTCAGGGTCCTGGGATCGAGCCCCGCATCGGGCTCTCTGCTCAAGCAGAGAGCCCGCTTCCCCTTCTCTCTCTGCTTGTGATCTCTGTCTGTCAAAAAAACAAAACAGAACAAAAAAACCAACAGCATTTTTCAAAGAATTAGAACAGAAAATCCTAAAATTTAAATGGAATCACCAAAGACTCCAAATAGCCAAAGGAATTTTGAAAACGAATAAAACTGGAGGCATCACAATTCCAGATTTCAAGTTATATTACAAAGCTGTGGTAATCAACACAGTATGGTACTGGCGCAAAAATAGACACATAGATAGGGGCGCCTGGGTGGCTCAGTGGATTAAAGCCTCTGCCTTTGGCTCAGGTCATGATCTCAGGGTCCTGGGATCGAGTCCCGCATCAGGCTCTCTGCTCGGCAGGGAGCCTGCTTCCTCCTCTCTCTCTGCCTGCCTCTCTGCCTACTTGTGATCTCTCTCTGTCAAATAAATAAATAAAATCTTAAAAAAAAAAAAGACACATAGATCAATGGACAGAATAGAAAACCTAGAAATAAACCCACAATTATATGATCAATTAATCTTCAACAAAGCTGGAAAGAATATGCAATGGGGAAAATAAAGCTCTTCAACAAATGGTGTTGGGGAAACTGGTCAGCTACATGCAGAAGAATGAAACTGGACCACTTTCTCACACCACACCCCAAAATAAACTCAAAATGGATTAAAATCCTTGCACCTAAGTGCAAGATCTGAAACCATAAAAATCCTAGAAGAGAGCATAGGCAGTAATGTCTCTAACATCGGCCATAACAATGTTTTTCTAGACATATCTCCTGAGGCAAGGGAAATAAAAGCAAAAATAAAGTATTGGGACTACATCAAAATAAGAAGCTTCTGCACAGCAAAGGAGACAGACGATCAACAGAAGTAAAAGGCAGCCTACAGAATGGTAGAAGATACTTGCAAATGACCTATCTGTTAAAGGGTTAGTATCCAAAATATACAAGGAACATATACAACTCAATATGAAGAAAACCAAATAATCCAATTAAAAAATGGGCAGAAGACATGAACAGACATTTCCCCAAAGAAGACGCATGCATAGTCAACAGACACATGAAAAGATTCTCAGCATCACTTAGTGTCAGGGAAATGCAAATCAAAACCACAAGGAGATATCACCTCACACCTGTCAGAATGGGTAAAATCAATAAGACAAGGAACAGCAAGTGTTAGCGAGTATGTGGAGAAAAAAAGAACCCTCTTGTGCTGTTGGTGGGAATGCATATTGGAGAAGCCATTGTGGAAACTGATATAGAGATTCCTCAAAGCATTAAGGAACCTACCCTACATCCAGTAATTGCACTACTGTGTATTTACCCCCAAAATACAAAAGTACTAGTTCAAAGGGATACATGAACCCCTATGTTTATTGCAGCATTATTTGTGGTAACCAAATTATGGAAGTAGCCTAAGTGTCCATCACTAGATGAAAGGATAAAGAAGTGGTATGTGTATACAATGGAATGTTATTCAGTGTAAAAATGAATGAAATCTTGCCATTTGCAGTGACATGGATGGAGCTAGAGAGTATAATGCTGAGTGAAATTAGTCAAGAAAGACAAATACCATATGATTTCACTCATGTGGAATTTAAGAAACAAACAAAGGAGAAAGAGAGAGAGAGAGATAAACCGAGAAACAGACTCTTAACTCTGAAGAACAAACCAGTGGTTGCCAGAGGAGATGTGGGTGGGGTGTGGGGGAAACAGGTGATGGGATTTGGGGTACACTTGTTGTGACGAGCAGAAGATAATATATGGAATTGTTGAATCACTGTATTGTACACTGGAAACTAATATTGCACTGTTATGTTAACTGTGTTAAAATTAAAAATTAGAACTAAAAATAGTACAAGTGAATCAGGGCTGTTCTGGGGCTTTCTAGAAGTTTAAAAAATATAACACAAATAAGTAAATACCGCTTTTTATCCCCACAATAGTGAATGGATAATCAATACTAAAATTAAAGGACATATATTGAATAAGGCACTACAAGGTAACAAAAGGGGGAGGAAGATATGGCTCCTGTCTGCAAGGAATGTGTATTGTAATCTGACTGTGACTGTATTGTACCCATTCATATGGATTTTTCACTCAGGATTTATGAAACAGAAAGTTGTCATTCTTCTCTATAGCAAGTTCTTGATCTTCACCAGTTCTTTTACACTAAGGGAAAATACCAAAAACATTGGGTTCAGACCTCTCTAGAGATGAGAGTAGTGCATTATATGAGAAAAGAAAAAGAGAATACTCTTTTGTGTTTGCCTGTAGCTTTTAATTCTAGACCAAGATTTCACAAGTTTGGTATTATTGGTATTTGCAGTCAGCCAGTCCTTTCTTGTGGGTGCCTGTCCTGTGAATTGTGGGATGTTTAGCTGCATCCCTGGCTTCTACCCCCTGGGTGTCAGTAGCACCCAATTCCAGTTGTGACAACCAAAAAAAATGTCTCCGGATGTTCTTTTTTTTTTTTTTTTTTAAAGATTTTATTTGTTTATTTGACAGACAGAGATCACAAGTAGGCAGAGAAGCAGGCAGAGAGAGGAGGAAGTAGGCTCCCCACCGAGCAGAGAGCCTGATGCAGGGCTCCATCCCAGGACCCCGGGATCATGACCTGAACCGAAGGCAGAGGCTTAACCCACTGAGCCACCCAGGTGCCCCTCTCCGGATGTTCCTAAAGGTCCCCTGGGAGCAGAATTGCTCCCTCCGTTGAGAATCACAGTTGTGGCAACTTCCTGAAGAGCTTTGTCTATTCTGCCTGGGCACTATTCCCAGAAATGACAAGGCTAAGATCTTGAATTTCCAATGGATTTGGGGTAGCTACCTCAAGGAGATCCCATCTCTGTAGGAGTAAACCATTGGTAAGTTTCTGGTTTTTTAATTTTTTTTATGAAAAGTGGAGGCTCAGGGCTCCTGGTGGCTCAGTTAAGCGTCTACCTTCAGCCCAGGTAATGATCTCGGGGTCCTGAGATCGAGTCCCACATCCATCGGGCTCCCTGCTCTGCCAGGAGCCTGCCTGTCCCTCTCCCTCTGCCCCTCACACCCACTTGTGTTCTCTCTCTCTCAATTAAATAAATACAATCTTTTTAAAAAAGAAGGACAGTGGAATGTCAGGGACCCCACCAGACACATGGGAGATCGACTGAGTCACAGCTGCCTCATCACTTACAAATCCTTAGACTCTTCGTGGTGGGGTGAGGCCCAGAGGGTCATTGATAACGATTTATCTCAATTCATAAATCTTTCCCTTTCCCAGTTGCTCTGGTTCTACCCATCTTGGGTGCTTCTAAGGGGCAGAGGATGGAGCACCCCGAGTCGTGCATGTCGTTCCGTCCATCTTGCATGATGTCTCAGCAGCTCTCTGTGTTACAGGAAGTCCACCAAGATTTCTCAGAGACTTACCAGGAACACCCGGTGCTTGATTCATCGTGGAAAATCAGTGTCAGTGGTGGGTGGCGTCTGTGTGGGACAGATTGTGCACGCACACCTAAATCTGTAATGGAGTGGGAGCGCTCCTTGTCAGTTGCAAACTCAACAGGAAGAAATCGATTTTGCACGTGGATACTCCTTCCTTTGCACCTTTACATGGGGAGGGAGCACTTCCCTTCTGCCGCAGCCAGAGCCTGGCCAGTGAGACACAGTTACAACCTGGGCAGTGAGAAGCCACTATAGTTCCAGCTCCCAGGTTACTCTGTGGACTTTGTGTTTCTAGAAGCCTTCTTGGCTTCCTCCTTTCCTCTGTAAAAGACCATTCCTCTCCTTTGTTCTCTGCAGTTGTCTATGGGTTTGCTATAGCTTGCTTGTCCCAGACTGTAAGTCTCTGCTTTTCCCCTTCCCCGCCAAAGCCCCATTTTTTTACTGGTGAAGTGACTGGCAGTGTTACTCGTAAGGTTTGCCTATCTCAAACTAAGAAGAAGTGACTCCTTTTCCTCTCCAGAATCATCGGTACCTTCCTTCATTTTTCCAAAACCCTAGAGTGTTCCCCTCACCTCAGTTGGAAGCCTGTAATATTGCATTGTATAAATAATCCAGAAATCTTCAAAACTGCAAGCTAAATTACAGACTCATGCCACACACACCTTATTTCTACTAGACAAGCAATTAAAAACTTGTTTTTATAAAAACTTTTATGAAAAGTTTTTTCATAAAAACGTATGTTTTGATGAGGTTTGGAATATAGGTGAGGTTGGTGGGGTTAGGTCTGGAGCTGACAACCAAGAAAGAGTTCTTGAACGTCTTTGGTGCAAAAGGGTGGTTTTATTGAAAGCACAATGACTGGACCCGTGGACAGGAAGAGCTGCTGCCCCAGGGTTGCAAGGGGTGGCTGGTTATATACTTGGGAGTTGGGGGAGGTAAGGGAAAGGGAGGTTTTCAAAAGAACTTTCATATGCTAAAGGCTCCCAGGAAACTGGAAGCCTTGCCATTGTCCAGTTCAGGTTGTTTTTCCCTGTAGCAAGGCATTAACATCAAGACAGTTGGGAGCTTCCTGGAAGAATGGCCCACATGTCCCACCCAGGAGTGGGGGGGTGGGGGTTGCAGGGTGTCCCCTGTGCTTTGTCCTTAGCTAGCCTTCTGTTCCCTCATCACTCCGGTGAACACTTGCTTTCCAAAACTTCTCCCTCCCCTCTCCCTCTGGCCTTTGTTGGAAAGAGTTTCATTTGAAAGTTTCATTTGAAAGTCTCATTAATTTGTATTCGTCTGTGAACCCGGTCTGGTGGGAGGGGCTCAGAAAATGATCAATAAGGAAGAGCAACGCATTGGAGAACAGCCTCCTTCCGCATGGTGCTGGTCTGCTGGCGTCTTCCTGTCCTCAGGAGACGGGCGGCGCTTGGTTTAGGTGAGAGGAGAGGATGGACTGAGCGGCTCCCGGCTGGCAGAGCAGCGGGCTGGCGGCTCCCTGCCAGGCGCTCTCCGAGCGGCCTCTCGCCCCTGCTTCTGTCTGGCCCCTGAGTGGCTCGTCCCTGAGACTTGGATTGCGTCCCCTCGGCACACCGCAGCCCTGAACTAGCCCGGTGTGTGATCCCAGAGAGCGCACGTCCGGACGATGGCGCCCTGTGCTTTCTCCTAGTGCACCCGCTCTGGGAGACCGTGGACCTGGTCCCGGGGGGCGAGCGCCAGTCGCCCATCAACATCCGCTGGAGGGACAGCGTCTACGATCCTGGCTTAAAACCGCTCACCATCTCTTACGACCCGACCACCTGCCTCCACGTCTGGAATAACGGGTACTCTTTCCTGGTGGAATTTGAAGATTCTACAGATAAGTCAGGTGAGAGCCCGACCTGTGGTCTTGTCCGGAGTTAAAGGGACAGCCTGCTGTCAGCACAGGCCACACCACGCTGCCTCCTCTTTGAGCAGTGGCATGGGGACTCACTGCACTGAGCTTTTTGAACATGTGGGAAAAAATCCCGTCTAGTTTTTCTGAATATTTTCTTCTCTAGTATAGGTAGTATTTATTAATAAGTGTGTGTATCTCTCTGTATAGAAAGGAGATAGGTTTTGAAATAAAAGCTTTGCCTGAAGTTTATTTTGTGTGCTTTGAACATGTACTAATTTTCTCTGCTTGGTGACTTCACAAGACTCTTCTACATTAAATAGTATTACAGTTTAGATTTAACTGAGCAGACTGCAATACCTTTGAAATGGGACAAAAAGAATATTCATGTGTGTATGAGGCTATAGTCTTAACCAGTTCTACCTAGAAAAATGGGAAGTCATGTTAATTTTGTTGATTAAACAATGTTACCTAGTTTAACGGAAACACAATTTAATAGAGATTTTCAGATCCAAATGTTATATTGCTTTTGAATCTTCTCTGGTTTTCAGTCTACCCGGATATAAACTAATCTGAATGATTTCAAAGTTTACCTGAAACCTTTAGTGTCTGTTGAACACAGAATGTCATTAATTCTATGTAGGTTTCTTTTCTCTGTTTCTTCTTTTTTCCAACCAAATTTGATGGTATCAAGTAATCTTAGTCTGAAATAATTAATAGTCGAAATCGTGTATCTTTAAAGAGTGGCTACCAACCAGGGGCAGTTTTGCTCCCTCTCTCTCCCCAGGGGCTTGGGACACTTGGCCACAAGTGTAGGCATTTTCAGTTGTCACACTTGCTGAGTGGGGGAAGGGTGGTGCAACTGACATATTGTGGGTCAAGAGGAGAAAAACTGGTGAGGAAAAACTACAGTACACGGGACAGCAATCGGAAAGACTTATCCAGCCTCAAATATCAGTACAGCCAAGACTGAGAAACCCTTTAGGCAATTAGTTTTCTCCGATGAATATGAGGAGATGAGCCCGTGAAAGTGTGATTGAATGAAGTAAAAAGTATGGCCTAAAGCATAAATAGAAGTGTTCCCTTCTGTATCTACCCTGGCTCTAGGTTTCTCAACCGTATCTTGGTTCTCTTTGCATTCTCCTAGTGATGCTCTGATACTTAAACAGGGCCCTCTGGCCCAGCTGCAAACCGACTGCTCCTTCCCTGGGAATTCTCTCTCTCTAGTTCTCTTCCCTTTGACCTGCTTCTCTGCCGTGATCCAGGAAGTGCTCAGGTCTGTCTTTAAGAGCTTAGGTATCTCTGTGTTCCCCATTTTCTTCTTTCTCCCCAGGTTATGACATGGCCCCCAACCTTGACCATCTTACTTCTGTTTCGCAAACCAAGAAGAAAGTAATTACTCCTTTTCAGCCCAGATTCTTTAGTATCTTTCCTTATTTTTTCCAAAACCCTGTAGTGTGCCCCCATCTCAACTGGAAGCCTGTAATATTACATTGTATATAAGGATTCCAGAAATCTTCAAAATAGCAACCTACATTCCTATGTTCCAGATGACTGTCTTGTACGATGATGAGCTTTACTCGTCTCTGTCGAGTTCTACCATTACTCCTGCCAACTAGCCTAGTGGGGAGACCCAGTCTGTAAATAACACCTCTCTTTCGTGCTCTCTGGATGCGTAGCGATCCTCTCAAGTCTCAATCCTGTCTAGGTCCCTGGCAACCTTCTTTCTTTTCTTCTAAAGATCCTGAATGTTGGTTAGCCTTCTAATGCCCTTGCCGGTCCAGAGACTGTGTATTTCCAATCTATGATTTCTTCACTGAGTTGGAAATTTTGGGAAGTTGTTCAGTCGGTTTCTTAACCAAGTGAGTTAATCTCCAGATCGTTCCAGGCAGATAGCCTTCTGTTTTATTTTTTTAGTCGTTTTTTTCTTCCTTTTGAATAATACATTCAAGAATTCTTATCCACCTGTTTGCTTGGGCGTCTCAGATGGAAAACAAATGAGCTGCATTTTCCTCATAATAGCTCATTAGAGACCTCCCAAGACAATTAAATCATTCCTTGACGCTACCCTGCCTAGGTGTGTCAGAGTGTCACACTGTTTTTACAAAACACTAGAAAAACTGTAGAGAGGTTGCTAATTTTCCATTTGTTTTGTTAGGAGAGACCAAAATAGGTAACCTCTTTTTATTATGCTTTAATAATCATTTTCTTTAAGATACCATTAATCTTCAATAAGTACCTAACTTTCTGTCTTTCTTTTTCCACATTTCAGTGGCTGCCTCCTATCTCCTGCTTATTCTCCATTGCTATTTCTCCATGCTGTTGCAAAATAATTCATAGCATTCAAAGAGGAAGAAAGAGTGAAGGAACACAAAACACAAAGAAAAAGTAAAAGAGAGCAAAGGCTTTATAGAAATGAAGACAGGAAAGAACCAATTCTAATTCTAGAAAGGAAAGGAGCTAATCAATATCAGTGTCTATAAATTTAAAAAAAACTAGGCACCGCTGCTGCAGTGTGCTTTACGAAGAATTCAGGATAAGGTGTGCAAGGAAAGGGTTTGGGGAAGGTACGTGACAAAAAGAAAACATATCAAACTTTATGGGATCCAGCAAAAGCAGTGTTTAGAGGGAAAATAGACGTGAAAATGCCCATACTGGAGAAGAAGAAATTGCTCAAATCAATAACCTAGCTTTCCACCTTAAGGAGCTAGAAGGAGAAGAGCAAAGTAAACAAAGCAAACACAAAAAAGGGCATAATAAAGGACAGAGCAGAAATCAATGAAGTCAAAAGTTGGTTCTCCAGAAAGATCAACAAAGCTGATAAACTCTTAGATAGGTGCACCAAGAAAACAAATAAGAGAAGATTCAAATTGCTAAAATCAGGAATGAAAGAGGGACATCACCACCGACCCTACAGAAATTAGGAGGATTATAAGAGAAGGTATGTGAGCATCTCATACCTCCGGCCTTTGCTGGGTATTGTTTTATTGTTTGTCTCCCCTGAATAGAACACAGTCAGTGATTTTAAGGAGGGTGTGTGAAGGATATAAAATATTGTGGGGAAGGTCACTAAATCGTGCTTGGGCCCGTGAATGATCTCTAATTTCACCTCCTCTGAAAGTACTCTCATCGGCCATGTCACCAGGCCTCAATGAGAGGAAGAGATGAGTCTATTGTTCTCCTCGGGTGCTTCCTGCCCCATCTTACATCCCTTTACACTTTTTTGGGGCATCACCAGTAAACCCAAGAAGAATTTCTTGCTTCCACAGACATTTGAACTTCTCCTTCCAAATTTTGGTGCTGCATTTCCTTTTTCAGAGAAAACAATGTAATGATGTTTAGCACATTCACAAGGTGGTGAAACTATTAGGACAGTCCAATTTTAGAACATTTCCATCACCCCCAGTTCTGTGGCCATTTCCTAGCATTGAGTTTGATTTGTATGGGTCCCGTGTATTGCCTTTCCCTTCATCACCCCTTCCTCTGCTAGCTCCTTCACCTCCATGTTAAAAGCAAAGGAGGGGAGTAAACATTGCACAGCTTGCTCACCATAGGCCCAACACTAGGCTGGGTGTTTTATATTTGTTACCTAATTTTTTTATAAGTTCAATTGTTTCTCACCTTAGAAAACTGAAACAACAAAATGTCAGCAACCTCAAATAAATAAGTACATTTTTGTTGGCTGTGTCTTGTGACTACTCTGCTTCCTAATTTCCTATCTTCTCTCTCCCTCCTCTGCCTGTTTCTTGCTGACTGTACTTGCTCCTCTCATCCACACTTCTGCGGCTCCCCACCCCACCCTTTTCCTCGCTCTTGCTGAGGATACCAGTGGTGTTTCAATCAACAAACCCAACCGACACTTTGTAGTCTATTTCTTTAGTTCCTGGTTTCATTGAGGATCTTCTAAGTGCCAGGCACTGTGCCACGTGCTCAGAAGAGAAAAAGGAAGAAGGGATGGTCACTGCCTTTAAGAAGTTTACAGCGTGTGGGGGGACAGAGCCTTGAAGAGATGCTAACGCAGAGCGCTAAGTGCCGTGAGGGAAGTGTTCACATGGGCTCCGGTGGGAGAAGGCTTCCGGGCAGGGGTGACACCTGGGCAGTTCACGAGGAGGTGGAGGTTCGAGGCGGAGCAATGCTTGTATTAGCATGTAGAGTGCAAGAAGGAAGAAAACAAGCACATCCTGAGGTGGGCAGGAGCCGAGACACAGAAAGTTCTGTGGACTGTTCCCAGAGATGGGGACTCAGGGTGCAACTTACCTGGGTCTCGCGCTCGACGTGATTGAGGTGTCAGCTGTGTTGGCGTTTCATCTCAAGATTCTTCTGGCAGAGGATCCTCTTCCAAATTCACTCAAGTGGCTGTTGGCAGGATTCAGTTTCTCTCAGGGTCTCAGTTCTTTGCTGGCTGTTGGCCAGAGGCCACTCCCTTTTCCTTACCAAGTGGGTGTCTCACAGCATGGCAGCTGGCTCCGTCAGAGTGAACAAGTAAAGAGTCGGAGAGGGCAAGCGAGATGGCAACCCGCACCTTTTTGTAACCTAATCTCAAAAGTGACATCCTTATCACTTTTGCCCTTAGAAGCAAGTCACAAGGTCTAGCTCATACTCAGGGGAGGAGATCACACAAGGGTGTGAATACCAGGAGATAGGGGTCATTGGGAGTCATCTCAGAAACTGCCAGGCCACATGGCTAATGACACAAAGCCCATAAATGCAAACTGAGGTCCTTTTCCTGTAAAGTACATGCTCTTAGCCACATCATACAGGAGAGTATCTCCCTCTCACTTCTCCCTGTGTACAGGTTATAAAGGTATAGTACTCAGCACATGTAGAGACTTTTTTTTTAAAAAGATTTTATTTATTTATTAGAGAGAGAGAGCAGGCGCGTGCACACATGTGCACAAGTTGGGGGAGAGGCAGAGGGAGAGGGAAAAGCAGGCTTCCTGCTGAACAGGGAGCTGACGCTGAGCAGCCCCCGAGATGGGGCTCGATCCCAGCACCCCGGGATCATGACCTGAGCCAAAGGCAGACATTTAACCAACTGAGCCACCCAGGCACCCCCATATGTAGAGACTTAATGATTTTTCTAGCTAGAAGTGCCTGAGTCAGATGCCTGGGAATCTAACTTCCCTCCCAGAGATCACAAACGTAGAGGTACCTGCAGTGCCACAGAGGTGAAGAGCGTGAGCCAGGCTGGGAGAGTCTGGAAGAATCGGCAGCAGTGGCAACTGTGAAGAACTGGCAGGACCGTCTAAAGTCAGTGGCTCTTACTCCCACCCAACCTGTTGTTGCCTGAAGGGAGCATGTGCCCAGCATGGGCAGGGCATCTCTTTGTCTAATGGCAAATGTGGATTTTTATATGAAATTGTATAGCTTTCAACATTGGCAATGAACTTTAAAATGTATTTCATATTGTGTGGGGAAATCAAAACACACCTGAAGACCAGTTCTGCCCCCTTCCCCCTGCAGCCACCCGTTGCTAACATCTCCTCTCTGCCTTGCTCATTATCTTGGGAGGAGACACACAGTCAGTGTCCAGGGTATGTGGCCAGTGTTTTTCTGCGGATAGGGGAGAAGTCCTTCCCCTCTCACCTTGCTCACTTCACTTGGCACGAGAACTTCAGTTTCATTGAACAGAGTAGATTGGATATCTGCCAAAATCGAGCTCACGGTATGGAGCTGGCATAGAAAAGCAAGTTTTTGGAAGATGATTTTACTTTTATTTCAGTATGCTCTGGTACCATCCTCCTAGTCATTTAGTGAATCAGGTGGTATTATTCTCTGCACCTCCCCTGTCCCTCAAAGAAAAGTTCTCATTGGTGTCTTTGCTCACCTCTTTCAAAAACTTTTTTTAAAGAAGAAATTATGTGAAATATTTTCAAAAGGCAGTAAGATACATAGCCAACCACTGCATGACATATCCAATGTGTTTGGTCCTTGGGGTTGCTGTAGTCGTACATAAAATTCGACTAGTGATGCAAGAAATGCTAAAGAGCGCTGAGTTAGATGAGATGGGTGGGTTTTGTGCTGTTGTATTGGTTTAACCAAGGACAGACATCACCAGGGTTGGATTAAATGGAGGAAAAGAGGAACTAATTAATATGTGTTAGCAAATTCAAGGTAAAAAAATACCAGCACGACCCAAAGTCTGAGGAAGGGAGATTTTAAAATCTTGTTTTATCTGAATATTTTTCTTCCAAAATTGAAAAACAAGGGGCACCTGGCTGGCTCAGTCAACAGAACATGTGACTCTTGATCTCAGGGTTGTGAGTTCAAGCCCCACGATGAGTGTAGTTTACTTAAGAAAAAAAGTATCAGTGCATAAAAAAAGAAAGAGAGCATCTTTTGTCCCCACATTTCCATTTTATGAAACTGGATTGGATAAATATGCTAAGAGAAATTTGCATTTTATTGCACATTTAAAAAGCAGTCATGGTAACTCAGGGTCAAGATCATATTCTAAGAAGAGGAGGGCTCCCATATCTTCTAGGCAGAGGCAAAGCAGTTCGAGAAGAAGATCACATGCTAGGTCAAGGAGTAGGCAGTGATCCAAAAGTCCAAGACAGAGAAGATTTCATTCCAGAGAGAGAGGTAGAAGGCCAAGGAGCACATCAAAAACCAGGGCCAAAAAGAAGATAAAGAAAAGGAACGTTCCAAGATACCACCAAAAAGTTAAATAGCACAGACAGACATTCCAGAAGCGCAAGCAGAGAAGGACAAGGACAAAGTAGGAGTGGCACAAGATCTCCTAAAAAGAGAAAATTGTTTCGTTCACCATCCCCTGGAAGACATAAAAAGCAGAAGAAAGACAAAAGCAAAGAAAAAAGCAGAGATGAAAGAGAATAATCAACAAGCAAGAAGAAAAGGAAAGATAGGGAAATGGGTCATCGGGAAAGACAATCAGAGAGTGGCAAAGATGCGAAAGCTACACAGGATTACGATGAAGAGGAACAAGGGGAGGACAGCGAGAAAGAGAAACAAGAGGAGAAACCAAGAGAACCAAGTTCCCCTAAAACAAAAGACTGTTGTGTGGGAAAGGGAACTGGTGACTCACTAAGAGAATCAGCGTGAATGGAGGTGAGCATCGTGAAGAAGGCATGGAGGTGAGTGGCCGCACGGGGCCTCCATGGGGAGCCTCCCGCATACACACAGCAGCGCGGTGCCTTTGTGTGACTGCTTGATGCTCTATTGGTTCTTCTCAAACCCACGTGGATACAGCTCCGGGTTACAGATGGTTCCATAGCTCCTGATATTGACGTTAGTTATTTACGGCCCAAAGCTTGTGGAAAGCCATACAGGAGTGACCAGTTCTTGGCATGGTGAGATCTGATTGGGTAACCAAGCAGCTGGACTCTTCTGCTGCCGCCTCCTAACAAACGGGAAAAGTGGCTTGCGTCCACAGCCCGCATGGACTGTTTGTGTTGTGTGCTCTCCTTTATTAAGTACGTGCGCTTATAGTATTTCTAGAATTTGATTCATTGCAATAAAAGAGCCATATAGGGAATGCACTGACTGCATGTTAATTGTGGCAGGAATATCCTAATTGTCATTAAAATCCTCCAACGTGATGGATCTACTTGGGGTCTTGTTTGCTGACATGACAAATTAGCCTTCTTACAGTTACATCTGAAAATGAACATTTTTTTAAAAAGATTTTATTTATTTATTTGACAGACAGAGATCACAAGTAGGCAGAGAGGCAGGCAGAGAGAGAGGAAGAGAAGCAGGTCTCCTGCTGAGCAGAGAGCCCAATGTGGGGCTCGAGCCCAGGACCCTGGGATCATGACCTGAGCCGGAAGCAGAGGCTTTAACCCACTGAGCCACCCAGGCGCCCCTGAAAATGAACATTTGAAATCGATAGTCCTTTAAGCCTTGTGCCTAAATTTTTGTGGCTTTTGTTTAACTTTGAAAGATTATCTGTGCACTCACTCTTTCTGATAGCTGACAGGGCTTTAATTACAGAAACAAGATCTCAAATGAAACTCTCATTGGGGGTGAGTAAGTAGCACATTTTGAAGTAGAGTCGTATACTTTTTCATTTAGGTGTTTGGGAATTTTTTTCCTGAAATCATTTATCCCACTTCTACACCAGAGAAAGCTATCTGCCTCTCCTGAGTCCATCTGTGAAAGAAAGTGATCTCTTGTCCTGATTTTCAGTTTTCCACTCTTTTATTAATTTGTTTTCATCTCAGTGTTGGACAAAGGGGGTAGTACATTTTTTTTTTTTTTTTTTTTTTTTTTTTAAAGATTTTACTTATTTATTTGTCAGAGAAAGAGAGGGAGAGAGAGAGAGCGAGCACAGGCAGAGGCAGAGGGAGAAGCAGGCTCCCCACCAAGCAAGGAGCCCGATGTGGGACTCGATCCCAGGACGCTGGGATCATGACCTAAGCCGAAGGCAGCTGCTTAACCAACCGAGCCACCCAGGTGTCCCGGGGGTAGTACATTTTAAATGGACCGTCACATCTTTTAAAATATGACAGATCTACTTCATAATGTACTTTTTATTTGACCTCAAGTATTAAACCAAAACATTTGTGTTACTTTTACCGCAACAGTAGTCTAATGCACATAGTAATCCCTTGTGAAATGCAACATAGTTAGGCAACTAAAAACTTCTCACAGGAGTTTCAGGCTTCACGTTTGTGCAGTGAAAACTAAGGTAGGCTACAGTCTGTCCCATGTTGGTGTACAGTTTCTAAAATTGTTTTACAAGACTTTGATAATAAAACCCTGAAACTTATTTCATGTTCCTGTTTAAAAAAAAAAAAAAGTGGGCACAGTAAATATAGAATATAAAAATAAGTCAAGAATTGGCCTTTAACAGTTGTAGGTAGCTTGGAGTGTTGTTAAATCGCAGTGTCTTTCAGAGCACAGGTCACGCCCTTATACCTGAATTGACTGCGTGGGAGTCAAGTTTCTAGGTACTTGTGTCTAATTTTTGAGTGGGCTCCACTTACGACAGTTCATGTAAAAGGTCCACCCAAAGCTCTGGCCTTTCCCCCCGCGTTCTTCCATGGTGTGAAAAACTGTCCCCTGAATTGTCGGATGTGCCATTTCAGTGATCGAGGGAGGACCCCTGGAGCACAACTACCGCTTAAAGCAGTTCCATTTTCACTGGGGGGCTATCGATGCCTGGGGCTCCGAGCACACCGTGGACAGCAAATGTTACCCAGCAGAGGTATGTTGAGCAGCTTGGGAGCAGTGACAACTGTGAGGGGGGGACAGTGCTGTATTTCTAAGACAGCCTCAGGAACAATTGGTGGGGAGGGGGGGTTCCTATAAATGCTAACGCGCTCTCTTAAGCATATGTGATTACTCCCAGTTTATACGTGTAAACATGATCTCATCTCAAATAGTAGAGCAGAAACGAACCTTAAGATCCTAAAGGAGAATCCTTCCGGAATTCGAAGCTAGGCTCAAATTATAGCCTGAAGTTATAACCCCGGCCACAGTACAGGGCCTCCAGGTTGAATTGACCCAAGTGAGAATTGGTGGGAGCCCCGATGAAGGCTGTGGTGATAGGAATAGAAGAAAAGAGCGAGATTTAACAGGCATTTCTGAAATAAAGGCAACAGGACTTGGAGGCAGGGTCTACTTCAGGAGAGGAGAGGAACAAGCGAAATGTGACCTTGAGGACCTACTTGGGAGGCTGGGTGAAGATGCATCTGTGAACGGTGGACAAGAAATAATTTGTAGGGAAGTCTAGGGAAGGCATAAGGAAGTAGAATTTCTTAGAGATTTTCCCCTAATTTACCTTTAGATGTTACCTTAAAAAGAAACACATTTTAAGTCGTTATCCCTCAAAGAAATTGACTTCAACTCTTGTCTAATTCCCATGGAGAGAATCTATTTCTCTCAATATAAAAATCTCTCCTTAGGATGCAAATGGATTTTGGATATGATGGTTTCATGCAAATCAGTATGGGAATGGACATTCATTGCTCCCTCACTGAAATGTACTCACCTTGTTGTATTTCTTTTCTTTTTCTCCAAATAAATCCCTCTATTCACAGGTAATATTAGGGCACCTGGGTGGCTCAGTCAGTTGAGTGGCTGACTCTTGATTTTTGCCCAGGTCATGGTCTTAGGGTCCTGGGATCGAGCCCTGCATCAGGTTCTACTCTCGGCGTGGAGTCTGCTTGAAAGTCTCTCCCCCCCTCAGCCCCTCCCCCAAAATAAATAAATATTTTTTTAAAAGTAGTATTTTTAAAGAACAATTTATTTATTTTGAGAGAGAACAAGAGCATAAGCAGGCAGAAGGCAGAGGCAGAAGGAGAAGCAGGCTCCCCGCTGAACAGGGAGCCCAACACAGGGCTCCATCCCAGGACCCTGGGACCATGACCTGAGCCGAAGGCAGATGCTTAACCAACTGAGCCACCCAGGCGCCCCTAAAAAAAGTAATAGTAATTGCTGCTCCTGCATGCGGTTCTTCTATTCATTTCTATCTCGTTTTGCACCAGACTGCTGTATGCTTTTCTCAGCGGCTTTACTTTGGGTGAGGAAACATGTTAAAATACTGTGTTGAGTAAGGCTGTTTGTTTTGGAGCAATCCTGTGCGGTTATGTGGCAAACCAGCTTTTAACGGTGTTTCAGCTGCACTTGGTGCATTGGAATGCAGTCAGATTTGAAAACTTTGAGGATGCAGCACTGGAAGAACATGGTTTGGCTGTGATCGGAGTATTTTTAAAGGTAAGAAAGTCCAACCAACTTTAAATGACGTGTTTTATCCTAAGAGGAGAAGATACAACATTGTAATATTAACATCCAAGTGTATTGGGATTAAAAAGAAACAATGGTTGGCTTGTGGAATCACTATGTTGTACACCTGAAACTAATGTATCATTGGACACTTCAACTTAAGAAAACAAGAAAGAAAAAAAATGAACGGCAGCTAAATAGAAGATTGCTCTGAATATATTTCAAATGGTGTAAAAATGCAGCCCAGTGGAGTAGTCCCAAGCCACATTGGCAAATGAGCTCTTGAAATGTGGCTACTTGGTGGAACAATTTTTAATTGTAATTAATTCAAATTGCAACACAAGGACTGATACTTCAAGGGAGCAGGAGCCGGTTTCCCCCGCAGGCACTAGGACCCTGTCAGCAAACAGCCTGCTCACTTGTTCTGTGTCTAATTGAATTCAGTGGCGTTTATAGTGATCTAAACTACCAGTTTAAGTGTAGTTTAAGTCGTGTGATTGGTTTGTTTTTATGTAATCACCAGATGGCTCATTTTCATTCACATCGTGTCACCATGGCAAAAGTCAGATATCCATTGTTTTTAATATTTTCTCATTGCTGCTTCTTTAGCTAGGCAAACATCACAAAGAGCTACAGAAATTGGTGGATACTTTGCCATCGATCAAGCATAAGGTAATACTATCTTTCCCAAGTCACTTGAAATGCCTGTTTCGTGTAATCTGAGAGTGGAGACACTCACATGGCACTTTGCGACTTGCCCCGGAAGAGCACTTGCCACTTAACATGTGTGTGTTGAGAGCGCCCCCGGCCCTGGGACACCTTGCAGGGGCCGGAAGGGATTCTGTGGGTGCGTCCTCACCGCTTTGGTTTTGCTGCCCTGCCCTAGCCCTCAGGGACTCGGGAACCCAGTGCTGTCCCCTCCTCTGCTCCTTCTGAGTCCCTGTGGAAACAGCCAGAGCAGCCCTGCCGACTCGACCTCCGGTCCCGCGGGCGGGAAGCAGAGCAGAGTTGGACGGAAACGTGGCGTGGCCGGCTGTACAGAACAATTACCCACATCCTTCAGAATGGACACCTTTGTCCAGGCCCCAGACTAACTATCCTTTGGGACTTAGAGTCCCGAAGGGGCCGTTCCCTGGAGATCCACATCTCTCTCTCTCTCTCTACCCCCTCCTCCCCACCTCAGTGTCTCTCCCCACTGCCTCCTTCCCTCTCCCTCCCTGTCCATCTCCCTCTTTGCCCTTCCCTCTCTCTGTCTCCCCCTTTTTGGCCAGGAACTTGGCTCCCCCAAATTTGCATTGCGTTTTAGAAAGGAGAATTCTGTTGCTTTTTCTTGAAAAAGGGAAGTCTCCTTGTTCACGCACCAGCTACTGTACTGCCTGATGCCTCCCAAAGAGTTGAGAGGAGAGCACCTGCAGTAAAGTCACTGGAACGGAGGGAGGCAGTGCTTCGTGCCTCGTTCCCGTTCCCCCGTCCCGGGGAGGATGGGCAGAACTACCTAGTTAATTACGGGAACAAGGCAGGGGTGTGAGTCGGTCCTAAAGGGCCCACAGATCCTCCAGACCGCTGCTAGTCCCTAGACTCCCCGAGACTCATCCCCCCGTCCTCTGATTCCTGAGTGATTTTCACCACGAAATGATGACTTGGTGACCTCTTCTCTTGGCCAGGACACCCTTGTGGAATTTGGGTCATTTGATCCTTCCTGCCTGATGCCTGCCTGCCCAGATTACTGGACCTACTCGGGATCCCTGACTACCCCCCCACTCTCTGAGTCCGTCACCTGGATCATTAAGAAGCAGCCCGTAGAGGTTGATCATGATCAGGTATGTTCTTTCCACATTTCTTTCTGAGGAAATGCTAGCCTGCCCCTTTAAAGCAAGGCTGGGCTCCAACTTAGGTATCAGTTGTTAAGATCTTATAATGCTTTATATTTTTATTAAAATGTGCTAACATCTTGTCTTAAAATTTGGATATAAATTAGGGAATGCTTCAAATCAACTAGAGAGAAGAGTTAAAATTTAGGAAGCGTAAGCTTTTTACTTTCATATTTGACAATGACATATTATGTCTCATGCATTGTGTGTTTTATATATAACAATAAATCTCTATATACACGAGACCCTTTTAAAAGGAAGAATGAAGGCTGGAAATGGATGTACCCAAAACCCTTTAAAATCCTTAAGGAAATTTTGGTCTGGAACCTCAGGATTAAGACAGAATCCAACAATGTCTGTCCAGAAATTCTAAGTCAGTTATTTTGAACTTATTTTCTCTTTAAAAAGTAAGTTTAAGTGATGACTACTATGTCAATGTACAAAATCCTGTTTAATTCACAATTTAACTAAACTACAATAATACTTGTAAATGCTTGCTTTATGGGCTTTTTATTAATTACAGAGCATTTTTACAAGAGCAAAAGCTTCTAAAGTCTTTATTATATGAAGCCAGGATAACAGATACCAGCGTCCATCAAATATTGGACCAAAAAATAAGGATAAGCTGAAGATTGAAGAATATATTTTATGTTTTTTAAGATTTATCTATTTATTTTAGAGAGGGAGAGAGAGGAAATAAATCACGAGCAGGAGGGGCAGAGGGAGAGGGAGAGAGAATCCTTTTTTTTTTTTTTTTTAAAGATTTTATTTATTTATTTGACAGACAGAGATCACAAGCAGGCAGAGAGGCAGGAAGGGAAGCAGTCTCCCCTCTGAGCAGAGAGCCCAATGTGGGGCTTAATCCCAGGACCCTGGGATCATGACCTGAGCTGAAGGCAGAGGCTTTAACCCACTGAGCCATCCAGGTGCCCTAGGGGAGATAGAATCTTAAGTAAGCTCCATTCCCAGCGTAGAGCCTGACATGGGGCTAGATCTCATGACCCTGAGCTGAAACCAGGAGTCTGTGCTTAACCGACTGCGCCACCCAGCCCCTCGGAAGAATATATTTTAAAGAAAGGAAAAATAATGTATGAGAAACAAGCTAGTAGTACATTAGAAGAAATAATACACTTTGACTTAGTAATACATATTCCAGCAAAGTAAGGATGGTTCATTATTATGAATGATATTAATATAATCCATCATATCAGTGATTCTATATAGAATAATCATATAACCATTTCTATACATTGTTAAAAGGCATTAGCAAAATTCACTATTCAGTTTTAAAAATTTTTTAAGGTTTATTTATTTTATTTTATTTTTTAAAAATTTTATTTATTTATTTGACAGAGAGAGAGAGAGAGCACGCGCACAAGCATGAGTAGGCGGAGCCATAGGCAGAGGGAGAGGGAGAAGCGGGTTCCCCACTGAGCAGAGAGTCCGATGTGGGGCTTGATCCCAGAACTCCGGGATCACGACCCCAGCTGAAGGTAGAGGCTTAACTGACCAAGTCACCCAGGTGCCCCAGGTTCATTTATTTTAGAGAGAGAGGGAGAGAGAGAGAGAGAGCACATAGGGAGGGGCAGAGGGAGAGTGAGAAAAATCTCAGCAGACTCCTCACTGAGGTTCACACTTGAAGCCTGAACAGGGCTTGAACCCATGACCCTAAGATCATGACCTGAGCCAAAACCAAGAATCGGATACTCAATCCACTGTGCCACCCAGGGGTCCCTTACTTTCTTAAAATTTTAAATAACATAGAAACGAATGGAGATTTCCCTAACTTGATAAAAGGGATTGCTCTCAGTTCAAAAATAAATAGTATGCCTAATAGAGAAGGATTATTACAATATACAATTTTATATTACGTTCCTGAAGTAGCCAATACAATTAGACCAAAAAAAAGAAAAAGCAAATTGGGGCACCTGGGTGGCTCAATGGGTTAAAGCCTCTGCCTTCGGCTCGAGTCATGATCCCAGGGTCCTGGGATCGAGCCCCGCATCGGGCTCTCTGCTCAGCAGGGAGCCTGCTTCCTCAAAGAAAAAAAAAAAAGAAAAAGCAAATTAGAGAAACAATAAAAAACTACTTCAAAAATGAGGTAACTCAGTAATTAGTGGAGTATAATATTAATTTATAAAAATCAATACATTTAATATATATAAATCATAATCAGTTAAAGGATGTAATGCTATAAAGTTATAATAGAAGAATGAAAACTGGGGCGCCTGGGTGGCTCAGTGGGTTAAAGCCTCTGCCTTTGGCTCAGGTCATGATCTCAGGGTCCTGGGATCGAGCCCCGCATCGGGCTCTCTGCTCAGCGGGAGCCTTCTTCCCTTCCTCTCTCTCTCTGCCTGCCTCTCTGCCTACTTGTGATCTCTGTCAAAAAAAAAAAAAAAAAAAAAGAAGAAGAATGAAAACTATTTATAATGCTAACAAAAATATAAAATGCCTTGGAGTAAGCATAAGAAGAAAATTTAACATACAAGCTTAAAACATCCCTGAAGGGCACAAAAGGATTCATAAAATTCATACTATGCTATCGAATCAGAAGACAGCATAAAAACACCTTTGATGTCAACTCTCTTTCAGTTGTTATACTCCATTAATTGTTTATTCTCCCTAAATTTGATGTGGTCCATTTACTGTGCCAATGGGATTTTTAGATAGATGTGCTACTTCGAAAATCACACAGCAAAACAAACAGCATAAATAGCCAGGGAAAATTCAGAAAGAAAAAATGAGAGATGATTAGATCCACAAAATTATAAAGCCTCAATAATGAAATAGTGTGGTACTGGCACAAAAGTAAAGAGACCACTGGAGGGGAGAAAATGTTAAGTTCAGAATACGGCCAAGTACATGTGAGAATTTAGTTTGTGATAAAGATAGCATCTCATCTCAATGGGGAGGAAGATGGGATTCTTCAGTAAATGCTGTTGGGCGACAACGGGGCAGACGTTGCGGGGAGAAAAGTTAGATCCATCATTCAGACCTCACACAGCAATATATTCTGGATATATTAAATGTTAAAAACACCACCATAAAAGTGCGAGGATAAACACAGAGAAATCTTTTTATACTTCCAAATGGAGGAAGCTTTTCTAACTATATACCAAAACCAAGAAGTCCTAAAGAAAGCAACTAGTAAGTTAGACCATGTAATTTTTTTTTCTTAATGTGTGTGATGAAAACCAACAAAAACAAATGACAAAACAGAGAGAGCTTAACTGTCCGTAAGCCTGGTCTTGCTGGCCTATACATTTAGTCTGTGTCTATCCTTCATATTTAAAATTGACATAACACTGAAAAATAAATCAGCAAAATCAATAAATCAGAGGGCTAGTGGCCTATGTGGGTAGTTTTCCAATGAAATCTCAACACAGAAAATTCAGTCAGGAAAAAAATGTTAGTTGTCATCTACAATTCAGTCACCTATAATCAGTGTCAGTCATTGGGTAAATCCTTCTGGTTTTTTATATTTACAGATACATATAAATTCTTTGGTCTTTTATCTGTATAAATATACATAAGTTTCTCAAACCAAATGGAATCATTGTGTACCTATCATTTTGTTCCTTTTTTTTTTTTTAAGATTTTATGTATTTATTTGACAGAGAGAGACACAGTGAGAGAGGGAACACAAGCAGGGGGAGTGGGAGAGGGAGAAGCAGGCTCCCCGCCAAGCAGGGAGCCCGATGTGGGGCTCTATCCCAGGATCCTGGGTTAATGACCTGAGCTGAAGGCAGACGCTTAACAACTGGGCCACCCAGGTGCCCCATTTTGTTCCCCTTTTCACTCAGTGATATGTGGGACATTTTATAGGTAATAAGCGTTATCTTTGATACCGTTTTTAATGGCTATGTACTAGTCCATTTTATAGATCTAATGTAACTTATTATTGACACTTGAGCTATTTCTAATCTTTTGCAGTTAGCTGAATAAAAATAAATCTTAATTTCTGGACATGTTCTTCATTTACGAGGGTAGATATGTAATTTGCAAGTATAGTCCCTTTGGCACTTGCTTCTGGTCACAGTCCTGCCTTGGCAGCTCTCCTTGACCTGAAGTCTTTGTTCCAAACAGATCTTCCCATGTTTGCATACTGTGCCCCAGGCTGTCCTCTCCATAGCGCAGTGTGCGGGATTGAGTGATGAGAAGTGTTGTGACAATAACCTATGGCTGGCTTGAAGTCAAGTGTACCCGAATATGGTTGCTCTGAAAGCCAAGGGGCAAATGATGCTATTACCGTGTTATAGAACAAGCCCTGACTTGGGGGCAGCTCCTTTTGTACTGAGCTGCACTGTCCAGTCCGTTAGCCACTAGCCCCATGTGGCCATTTAAATTTAAATATAAATACATTAAAATAAAAATTAAAAATTCAGTTACAGGGGCACCTGGATGGCTCAGTGGGTTAAGCCTCTGCCTTCGGCTCAGGTCATGGTCTCAGGGTCCTGGGATCGAGCCCCGCGTCAGGCTCTCTGCTCAGCGGGGAGCCTGTTTCCTCCTCTCTCTCTGCCTGCCTCTCTGCCTGCTTGTGATCTCTGTCAAATAAATAAATAAAATATTTTTAAAAATTCACTTATAGGGTGCCTTGCTGGTTCAGTCAGTAGAACATGCAACTCTTGATCTCAGGGTTGTGTGTTCAAACCCCATGATGGGTGTAGAGGTTACTAAAGAATAAATAAACTTTAAAATATTAAAAATAAATAAATACAGAAAAATTCAGTTCCTTAGTTGTACCGGCTGCATTTCAAGCACTCAGAATCCGTATGTGGTTAGTGGCTACCGTAATGAGTCATGCAGAGGACATTTCTACCATCATAGAAAATTCTTTCGGACAGTGATGGCAGGCGGCATCCCACTGCCTGTTAAAAAGATAACCCCATGCACTGCCTTCCCCACAATGCCCAGGTACGGTGAGCAATGAAGAATACATTGTTTATGTTAATGATTTAGTTATATTCTGAGAAAACATTTTTGGCATTGTTAATATATGCATCAGGCCTTCCCTATGTTATCCTGTAGGCTACTTATTTTGCCTATTTGAAAATGAGGTTCCTAGGGCACCTGGGTGGCTCAGTCGGTTAAACGTCTGCCTTCGGCTCAGGTCATGATCCCAGGGTCCTGGGGTCGTGTCCCGTATCAGGCTCCCTGCTTGGCGGGGAGCCTGCTTCTCCCTCACCCTCTGCTGCTTCCCCTTACTTGTGTTTGCGTGCTTTCTCTCCCTCTCTGTCGAATATATAAATAGAATCTTTTAAAAAATGAAGATGAGGTTCCTAGAATCAAAGATGAAATAACTTGTCCTTGGCAAATAGCCAGTATGTGGGGGACCGGGCCTCTGGCCCCGCCCCCCCCCGCGCCCCCCCCGCGCCCCCCCCCCCCCCCCCCCGTCTTCAGATTCCAAGTATCGCATTGTCTTTATCACCTCCTGTCACTCCTCCCCACACATCTGAGTCCCCGTTCAGCAGTGAAAGGCATGCCTACCCAGAGAGAAGTTATACTGTGTCTAGTTGTGGAAGAATGTTTCAGAATTGTAAAAATGAAAGTGGATCTGTTACTCTATTGAAGTTATTTATGCCGCATACTTCTATTTCTAGCTTGAGCAATTTCGGACCCTGCTTTTCACTTCCGAGGGGGAGAAAGAGAAAAGAATGGTGGACAATTTCCGCCCCCTTCAGCCCCTGATGAATCGCACTGTCCGCTCTTCCTTCCGTCATGATTATGTACTGAATATACAAGCGAAACCCCAGCCGTCAACTAGCCAAGTGATCCCCTAAGGAGTTCATCTCTAGGCAGTGCTTTGCTTTAATAAATACTAGCTTTTTAAATATTGCTAACTGGACTATTCTAAACACCTGCATTTAATAATAATTATAGATGTGCATTTCTTGGCATGGCAGTGCTCCATCAGTCTTTGCGGAAAGCCCTTTGGTAAATGAGTTCTTCATTTGATTGATAATGACATTTAACACTGAACTAGCAGCAAGAGACGGGAGTTTCTCCTACAGTAACATGTTGGGTAATTGTAATGTCTTTTTACATCTGATATTTCTGTGCTGCCTTTTTATGTTTATTAGTTAGTAGTTCTGTAGAGTTATAAGTAGGGATGGTAACCAAAATACGTAACAACTAGAAAGGCAGACACTGACCATCCAGAAGGCAGGCCTTTGAGAAACAGCCCTAGGGCCCAAACTGGTACTTCCTGGCTTGCTGAACACTGGCCATGGTTTTTGGTATATTTTATTTCAAAACATGAATGTATATTCTTTTCTGAGGCCTTCGCAATGAGTCTATTTGCCCTGATCTTTAGTTGTCGTTCCTAGTACGTGATATGCTTACTTAGTATCAATTTATGATATACAAAAAGTATTTTGTAGTTCAAAGAAGACAAGAATTTACTTCTAACTGGGAGTCCTTTTGTACTTCTGAAGATTAGATATATTAGTCCAAAACTTGATCACGTAGAAAGCATATGTAGAACGTTTTAAAGAAAATGCTTGAAGTGCCTAGAATTTAAAATTCTTTTATGAATATTTACAGAAATCTTTTTCAAAAGACTAGTAATATAACAGTCTATAGTTTATAGTGTTATTCTGCATTGTCTGTATGTGGTTTCATAAAATATATAATCTTTTCCACAATGATAGAACTCTCTTGATTTCCCTTGAAAACTGAACGTTATTTTATTAGTTAAGGTTCTATGCCTCATGTTTCCAATTTACACAGTGGTTTAGAAGACTTTTGCTACAGTAATAAGAAGAGAAACTTAATAGGCTAAAGTCTAGAGAATTGTGCATATTCTGAGGAAGCCATGACATTGTTGCCTTTGCTTGTAAATATCTTGGAATGTTTCTAGTTGCCTATAAGCCCGTGTTCAAACTCATATTGCATTTACTAGTGGTATTTCTTTCATTACTATGCTAATCGTCTGATCTGCAAAGTAAAGTTGGATAAGTAGACTTAACACTACTGAACTGTACACTGGAAAAGGTTAAGCTGGTTAATTTTATGTGTGTTCTACCACGATTAAAAATAAATAATACCTTCAGTAGGAAAAAAAAATAAGGTTGGAGTTATCTGTGTAAGTTTGGGGGGATATCTGTTCTTTAAAAAGGGAGGTTGGTAAAGGCATTTGCTTCTAGAGTGCACATCTTCTCTGGGAAGAAAATGAATAAAATTCTTAAGATAAATGGGGGGGAGGTTTGTGTTAAGTCTATGTAATTGATCTGCTCAAACCATAGTTATTTTAAGAGGGTAAACACAAAAGATCCACATTTTCCAGCGCACATGGGCTTCCCTCCTAGGTCTCTCACAAGTTCCTCGTGCAAAATTCTCTTGCAATGAGTCTTCCAGATTGGAGTAAGAGCCCATGTACCAAGGCCTGATTTGTCCTTAAATCTTAGAGCTACAAAGATGTATTTATTGGGTGTGTTCCGGTTTGCCACTCGTGATTCACTTGCACCTGGTGTTCTGGTGTGATTATTAACAGCATTCTCACTCTCAACCGTGTCCTGGTTTGCATGATAAATTCTTGGTGACCTTCTCCAGAGAGGTTATGGAAACTGCCTTGGGGAGGTGTGCTTTCCACCCCCTGCCTTAGTCCTATGACCTCCAAAGGGGTGCTACAGATTCTGGGGCTACTGAGACACCCTAACAAGAAACTTTTTGTCTTCTGTGCCTCTAAAAGTGCTTCACTTGTACCTTCCTAAACTTGAAGGGGGAAAATGGGCCTGAGGTCTGTCAGCGGGCTTGAGAAAGAATTTTGTATTACCATTGCTGCTCATCTTCATTAAGTATTATAATAAAACCCTTTCTGTACAATATTAATATTTGTTGAATGACTGTTTCTTCCTATATTTTTAAAATATGTACAATTTCCGTCATATTAGTGAGACATCCTTTACCATGTAGATCAGAAAGTGACTGGAAAAATCCCAAGAGATTTATTAGAAAAGCAGGAAAACAAAAACCACCCCTTCTCCGCTCACCTTTTTCTGTCAGATGGGTGCACAATCTGAGGACATCACCAGTAGGGCAAGCCACCAGTCCTTTTCTCCTTTCCAGAGCTACATGGGTTAGGGTAAGTTTGGCTATTCTAAAGGCACGCATCCACGTCAAAAAGACTGGGGAAGATGGCTTCCCCTTGGCTCCCTGGGGGACGTATTTCTTTTGGTGCGTTATTAGCAAAATTACACTATTATAATCACTTTAGGTATTTTTCTGTGTCACTAGAAGAACCCACATTATTTACTTGATACCTGTTCTACTTAATGTTTTATTGTCTTTTTAACTCAACTTTATTGGGTAAATTCTTTCCCATAAAGTGTTACTGATCAAAAATGGAGATAGTTTATTTAAGCGAATATTCTCTAATTTTAACCATATAATGAGTACATCTAAGTAATACTGGCTACTTTACATGTAAATAGTAATGCATTCTTGTTTGAAACTGAATGTTTATCCCCCCCCCCCAATTTGTATGTTGAAATCTAATCCCCAATGTGATGGTATTAGGAGGTGGGGCCTTAGGGAGATGATTAGGTCACAGGGGTGATGTCTCATGATTGGGTTAGGGCCCTAATAAAAGAGACCCCAGAGAGCTCTCTCACTTCTTCGGCCATGTGAGGACACAGCAAGAAGATGGCCACCAATGAGCCAGTGAGGAAGTTCTCACCAGATACTGAATCTGCTGGCACCTTGATCTTGGACTTCCAGACTGCAGATCTGTGAGAAATAAATTATTGTTGTTTGTAAGCTCCCCAGTCTATGGTTCATTGTTATGGCAGCCGAAACAGACTAAGACACTTGTCATCCCTATGTACATTCTGGTTCCCGTTTTTTGAGTTCAACCACTCTTCAGAAATGGTACTTTGGTTTGGGTTCTAGGTGGGGATCGCAACTCTGCTAGCATTCCTTCTCAAACCACCGCTCGTTGTGTTGCTAAGTGCTTATCACCAGACAAAAGAATCAAGTAAGAAACACTATCACTGCATAGTTCTTTCCTCTTTTTTTTTTTTTTTTAAGATTAAATTTATTTGAGAGAGAGCAACAGAGAGCAAGAGTTGGGGGGGACAGAAGGAGAGGGAGAAGCAGACTACCCGCTGAACAGGGAACCTGACATGGGGCTCCATCCCAGGACCCCAGGATCATGAACTGAGCTGAAGGCAGACACCCAATGGACTGAGCCACCCAGGCACCCCAGTTCTTTCCTCTTTTAATCAGTTGTGTAAATATAGATTTGCATGTACTTTTCAAATGAATATACATTAAGTATTTTATTTTGCTATCTTAGCTAATAACTGTAATCTGGAAAATATATAAAGCCCTTGGTATAGCAATGATGGTGAGAGAGGATTTGAGACCCCACTGTATGTCCTGGAATAAATCTGGTGACTAAATCTGAAACTGATGGTAGGTAAGAAATGAAATGTTCTTTCCTGAGAATTTCTGCACTGACCATTCAATGAAACTATTACCATAGTCCTACTAGAGCAAGAAAAAATCCAAATTAATTCAAAGAGTCCTAGTTTGGCTTTTAGAGAATAGACATTTTTTTTCTTCCTCTCCCATTATGCTTGCAATAAATGTAGGATATATTTATGGATCATTCTTTGGTCATTTTATTTTCTAGTTTCTGCTGATGATGTAAAATTAAAATTTAGGCATTTTCTCATAGAGGGAGGATAAACTAAAATGTACTTACCTGAGAATAAGTAGATGATGTATATATGTCAGGAACCAAGAAAAATGTTATGTTGCAGAACAAAGATTACTTTGTTCTATTTATTAGGATATCATCGTACAATATATCTTTGCATTAGATTTTTTACATACTTTATTTTCATGTAATGATTTATTGAATTCAAATGAGGGTAGCTATAATTTGAGATGAAATTGGCTTTTAGAATAACTTACAAAGTTAATTTGAGCAATTCAAGCTTGTTCAGGAAAGTGAATTCAGTGGTTAATTGTAGAGGATAAATGTCTAAGGCCTATAAAAGGAGATTTACTTTCATTTGTAAATCATAATAAAATAAAATCTAAATCTGTATTCTTTTTTAATTAGGAACATCTTCCTAGAAGGCATTCTTTGCATGTCCTTAAGAGAAGCTTTGCTTTTCTTTTCTTTCTTTTTTTTTTTTTTTTCCTGGTCTTGTCTCTGCCCTTGTATATGTACATCACAGTCTGATTATTAGCAGGGCTGATTTTACTTTCTCAATCCTACTCTCACTGCTCCAGTTTAAGTGCTCATCTAGACCGTGATATTCAAGTTTTGTCCTTTATATTGCAAACCGGAGTAATTTACCTAAAACACAAATATGATAACAAACCTCAACTTAAAAGCTTTTCGATGGTTCCCTGTTGCCGCAGAACATAATTAGAGCTTCTTGGCATGGTTTATTAGGCCCGTTTTACATAACCCAGGCCTAGCCCGTCTCTATTGCTGTGATCCTTGATACTCTGGAACTTCCCTTTAAATTCGATTGCCAAAATTCTGGCCGTTTCCACTTCTCAGTGCCTTTGCCTATGCCGATTTACCATTCCCACCTGGGAATCTCACCCTTCTCGACCTGAGTAAAGGCTACCTTCCTGCAAAACTCAGGCATCAGAAAGTTCTCCCTGAATCCCCAGTGGACTGTTAAGTAAACTACGTTGTCTGTACTATATTATTTTCTCTACGTATTGGTCCTTTCCTGCGTCTAGGTTGCACATTCCTTGGGAGCAGAGGTTATACGTTTGCAGAGCAGGTGTTAGTTTCCCTATAGAGGCGGCAGGTGTGAATGGAAACTGGCGGACTCTGGAGTTTGAGGGGCTGATAGGTGGAATCGCAGAAGGCGGAGCCTGGACCAGTCGGGCTGGGAAGCTAGGCGAGTGACTGCGCGGGCCCAGGGCTCGTGAGTGGATGAGGACAAGAGAGAGCGACAGAGAAGTGTAACTTTAACTTTCTGACCACAGGACAGACCACTGTGGTGTTGGGGCAGGTAGTGATAAGGCAACAGCGAAGCTCTAGAAGGGAAGAATTATTTTCAGGGAGGGGTAGGAATTTTCGGGAAGGAGACATTTGTTTGTGCAGAGTTTTGGAAGACGAGCCGCCTACGGGAACCTCGTGTCTTCTGTCTCTGTTCCTCCCGGGAGGAGACGCGCTCCCCCTCGCCTCTGAGTCCCCGCGGCACCGGCGCCGGCGCGCGGCCGCACCCTTCCTCTTAAACCCGCCTCTTCCGGCCAACTCGGGGCCAAGGGGGGGGGGGGCGTGGCGGTCCTGGCAAAATGGCGGCTCCCGAGAGGATGTTGTTTCCTGAGAAACTGAGGTAAGCTGGGCTGGGGGAGATGAGGTGACGAGAAGAGGGGACGGAGCTGCCCGAGGCTGGACATGGAGGATGTGTAAGCAGGAAGGAAAGGGGAGCTGGTCCAAGCAGGCGAGCTACTGCTGCCGCTGGAGTCCTTCCCGGCGTTGCGACCCGGACTGTCACAGGCGTCTGTGGGTTCAGGGAGGTGAGGAGGGGAACAGGCGGTGGGATGGAAGAGACCTGCCATCCGGTCGTGGAACGGCGAGGCGACAGTAAATGTGTGTTCCCGTAACGAAAACCCGGGAAGCAAGATTTCACTCCCCGGCACCCGAGCGATTTCCTGTCACTGGGCGCGGGGCGCGGGGCGCGGGGCGCGGGGCGCGCGTTCAGGCAGCGCCGCAGGTGCGGTCAGTTGACGCCGGTGTGTGCCTGTTTCAATCTTCCAGCCACAAAAAGTACAGGGCCGCCCTGAAGAAGGCGAAACGAAAGAAACGACGGCAAGAACTGGCTCGATTGAGGGACTCAGGTAACCGACTCCTTAGCCTGTTTTCTGTGTATGAAATTGCTCTCTCCGCTCCCGTCTTAACTCGAAGCCCCAGTGCCAGAAGGAAGCCAAGTACTTACCTGCTGAGAGTTACGGCGTCTGCTGCCTCCCGAGTAAAGCTATGTTAGACCTACTTCAGAAACGATATTAACGTACCAAAGAGGGGGAAAAAGGTCATGGTGAATCAACCACTGATTATGTGTAAGTATTTATGAAGTATCTGATATTACAGGTGCAGGCATCATGAATTACAGCAGCTAGCACAGCCCTTGCACATAGTAAGTATTGAGCGAATGCTTTCCTTTGTAAAACCAGCAGGACTTGAGGGGTTTAGACATGTTGCAAATTTTTCTCAAACGTGAGTAACAAGAGACCCTTTGTTGACTCGGATTATTATTAATGCCGTGGAAGTATATATATAAGCATAAAACCAGATATAAAACTCTTATTTGACTAGAAAACGACATATGTACAAGATTATAAAACCAAGTGAAATTACACACCCAGTAAAATTCAAATCTACATTGATGTGATGTTAGGGATGGTGTGGGACAAGCTTTCAGCGTGCGTATGGTACTGATTGGAGTTGGGAGTGCCCCTACTGTTGCCCTGTGGTTATTTACCAGTTGTTGTTTTTTCCTATTAAAATACTGGCTGTGGTGTCATTTTTACTGGCTTTGGTGTCATTTGTCCTTCATATGGCAGAATCTAACAAATATATATATATATAAACAATATATATATAACAATATAATAATATATATTAACCAATATATATTAAACCCACCTGTTTAATAGAATGAAATTAGTAATAACTTACAAAATTATATATTAGTTATGAATGCACTGAGATCACACAGCAGTACTGCATTATAATCTTTGCCATCCAGGTTATCCAGGCAGATCTTCACATACTTTTTTTTTCCTTTGACATATAACTGACACATTTTATAGGTATACATTGTAATGATTTGATATTTGAATACGTTGCAAAAATGTATCTAGACGATTCCTGTAGTCCACAGGCAAGGGCCTCAAGTAACCAATGTTCTCTAGCCTTGTGAAACATAACTGTAGACATTTTATTTACCCTTGGAATTGCCCAGTACTTATTTTTAGTAGCAGTACTTGGAATATTTAGAATGGGAGAAGCAGGGTGTTTACCTGCGGCCTGTGTTAGCATCTCTCTTTGATTCATGACTAGACCACTAAAGGCAGGACATAGTATCAGGGATAAAAGGGGAAAACAGGGTAGGTTGGAGTTATTGATGCCCTTGGCTTCTGTGTCCACCCCCTCCCACAATGATCTCAGCCACCTTTGTTTACTTAACCAGAATTCTTTAATATAACTTTTTTTTTTAACTACTTAATCTTTTTTCCCTTTCTTAAATCTTTGAGCTGTTTTTATTGCATTGGATTCCCCCTCCCCCTACCCTTTGACTTTGCAGAGTGCTTTCAGAGTGAGCCTTTGTGGAGAGGCAGGCAGATCATGTTCTTGGGCAGTTTAGTCAGTTGAAGGGTGCAGTCACTGGTTTGGTCAGGATTATATAGCTAATGGCAGATCCAAGTCGAAGCATTTGTGTCTGGACTACTGCTCCTACTTTGGCCCACTCCAACTCCTAATTCTTAGTTGTGCTTCATGAATAGTGTGGCCTACCAAACACTGCTGTTCATTGTAGCACAGATTGAATGGGCAGACAGTACCCCGGAGGCTAGAATAGGGAGATAGTCTATAAGAATTGCTGTTAAGAGTGAATTGGAAAATGGGTGGTAGAAATTTCTGGAATATTGACCTCTCATTTATAAGTAGCCTCTTCAGCATCCAGTTCTATTCGAAATAGCCTGAAATGAGCTGCCTTGTCAGAAGTTAAGGTGGCATTCAGAATCAAAAGCAAGTTGTGTGATTCCAGGTTATACAGTTACATGTATGATACAATTAGGTATAATATACTTACATGTGTCCTTGCATATGTTTGACTGTATGTGTATTGAGCAAATGCTACAGCTGGTACTGTTAGTGATCACTTCTGAGGAGTGTGAGCTTGTTTTGGGGAGGATAGAGGGGTTGAGTGAGTCAGGCAACAGATATTTTTGAGTATCAGCTGTGCCAGACAGTGCCTAGTCTATAGGCATACCTCTCTAAGTCAGTCAGGCATAGCTTCTGGGCCAGGGTATCTGAAGTCCCTTTAGGAACATTAGCTCATTTCATAATCTGAATAATTAGATTTTATTCTGTGTGAGCTAGAACTTACCCAATTTTTTTTTCTTTCTTTCTTTCTTTTTTTAACCTATTTTAATTTCGGGTACTAAAATAATGGAATTTACTTAAGAAAACTAAATTGTAGTTATCTAGGACTGGGTGTGCCTTTGATTAGACCTATACTCAACATATGTGACAGATAGAAAATCTTTTTCCTTTAAGCCTGAGATCTTCTGTTATATTTCCTTAGGATCACTTCAGTTTTCCCCCCCCCATTTAAATTCTGATTAAGAATTTATATATAAGTATTATTATTATATAATAACTTGTTATATTAAAAATATTTTCCCATATTCTTTTTTTTTTAAGATTTTATTTATTTATTTGACACAGAGAGATCACAAGTAGGCAGAGAGAGAGAGAGGGAAGCAGGCTCCCCGCTGAGCAGAGAGCCCGCCGCAGGGCTTTATCCCAGGACCCTGAGATCATGACCTGAGCCGAAGGCAGAGGCTTAACCCACTGAGCCACCCAGGTGCCCCTCCCATATTCTTAGTTTGAAAATGTTCCAGTGTACAGAAGGTGAAAAAATGGTACAATAAATATCCATGAACACTTCATCTAGATTTGCCAGTGTTAACATTTTAACATTTTGCCTCACTCCCTATATAGATAGATACATATGTACATATTTTTTCTGAATTTATTGCATGTCAGTTGCAGATATCATGATCTCTCACCACTAAATACTTCAGCCTGCTTCTCCTTAGAATGAAGTGCATAATATCAGACTTGCAGCCAAGTAAAGGAATAGTAATTCAATGGTGTGTGATACGCAGGCCATACTTGAACTTTGCCAAACCAAGACTGATGACTGTGAAAAGTTCAAGCCAGTTGTCTGGTGGAATGCCCTGCATTCTGGATTAGCCTGTCTTCTGATTAGCTTCAGGTTACACCCATCATGGCAAATCCTACAAAACTGATGCTGTATACCTCTCACTGCCCACATCAGGGGGCCTGTAATGTCCGGTTGTTCCCCTCTTAGTATTGCTACGAGTGGTCCAAGTGTTGCCAGTCTGATGGCTCCATTGTAAAGGAAGTTTCCCTTTTGTAATTAGTACTCTGTGAGCTAATGTTTTGAGATGGTGTAAGTATCTTCTTCCGAGCAAGCTTTTATCCAGTGTTTTTAGGATTTAAAAAAAAAATCCATTCTTAAAGTGGGGTTGCAAAAATGACTTTTCTACTTAAGTCTTTCTGCATTTTTTAGTTGCCATTCTTCTGTAAAGGGGAATGTTCCTTTTCATACCCCACCACTTTTTTGAGTATCACTGTGGAACCATAAATTAATACTTTAAATTGAATGTGTTATCTACCATTATTGTTCACTTTGGGTTTCAAAATTTTTTCAAATTTGGTCGGTCGGATCCCTTATTAGAAGGTTTTAAAAACGGATTTGTACCCTATTTGTAAAGGCTAGATTTTATCTTTTTTTTCCCCTGAATCATTGACCAAGGTTTTACAATATTTGGTTCATTTAATAAAACATTTAAATTTCCTTAGGACTCTCACAGAAGGAGGAGGAGGATGCTTTTATTGAAGAACAACACCCAGAAGAAGAGAAGCTGTTGGAGATAGAAAGGTCAGCAGTGATCGGAGAACTTCCTCATGAATCCAGTTGTTTTATTTGAGTATTATAAGTCTTGGGGCACCTGGGTGGCTCAGTTGGTTGGGCTTCTAACTCCTGATCTCAACTCAGGTCTTGATCTCAGGATCTCCACACCCAGTGTGGCACCTACTTAAGAAAAAAAAAGTTGGGGGGGCGCCTGGGTGGCTCAGTTGTTAAGCATCTGCCTTGTGCTCAGGTCATGATCCCACCATCCTGGGACCGGGACCCAGAAGCAGGGAGCCTGCTTCTTCCTCTCCAGTTCCCCCACGCTTGTGTTCCCTCTCTCCCTATCTCTCCCTGTCATAAATTTAAAAAAAAAAATAAAAATCTTTTGAAGAAAAAAGAAAGAAAAAAAAATTTGAAAATATTATAAATCTCTACAAACTAGTACAGGTCTTCTTTATAACACTTGGTACAAAACAGGTCTTATAAAATAACCCTGGGTAAAATATTTAAATCTCCATCTAACAGACTAAAATTAGATGTTCTAATTTTTCTTAAATGGGAGTATTTTTCACTATTTTTGCTAATTTGAAAATGTTTTTGCAAAAAAAAATTTGAAATAAGTATAAAGAGTGAAAGGCCTTCAGTGAATTCAGCAAACCCAAAGATAGCCGCTGTTAAAAATGTAAGAGTGTAGATGTACTGTATGTGTTTATGTCTATAATGGGATGTTATTTATGCATTTTTAATTGCTTTTTTTTTGCTTAATACATGGGACCTGTATTTCAGTGTTGGTTCAGATACCTAATTCAACCATTTCAGTGGCAACACAGTGTCCATGGTATGGTATGGATGTAGCATAATTTATTCTTGATTCATAATCTGTAGTTCTCTACTGACGGACATTTGGATTATTTACTATTAAATAACATTCACTTACTATTTCCTATGAATTTCCTATTTCCTATTATTTACTACTTATACTAAGATTTTTTTTAAAAAGATTTATTTGTTTATTTATTTGACATATAGAGATCACAAGTAGACAGAGAGGCACGCAGAGAGAGAGGAGGAAGCAGGCTCCCCGCTGAGCAGAGAGCCCGATGCGGGGCTCGATCCCAGGACCCTGGGATCATGACCTGAGCCGAAGGCAGAGGCTTTAACCCACTGAGCCACCCAGGCGCCCCTAAACTCAGATATTTTTACAGTTCTATAAAAAGTTGCCATGGGTATCCATGCTTATATATCCTTGGTAATTGTCCTATTACTTCCTCAGGAGAATGCCTAGAAATGAAATTGTTGGGAAAAGGATAAGTAATGTAAAATGTCGATGGTTTGGTAGAGAGGGCACCTCCAGTTTGCAGCCCTTCTAGCAGTGAATCAAGGTGCCTGTATCCCCATACCTTCTTCACTCACACCAGGCATCAAGTTTTAAAGTTCCTGTAGTGAAAAGTTGCAGTTCATTGTTTCAAATGTATATTTCCTAATTAGTAAGTTTGTATATATATATATATTTTTTCTTTTTTAAAGATTTTATTTATTTATTTGACAGACAGAGATCACAAGTAGGCAGAGAGGCAGGCAGAGAGAGGAGGCAGAGAGAGAGGAGGATGCAGGCTTCCTCCTGAGCAGAGAGCCCGATGCGGGGCTCGATCCCAGGACGCTGGGATCATGACCTGAGCCGAAGGCAGAGACTTTAACCCACTGAGCCACCCAGGCGCCCCAAGTTTGTATATTTTTTTACTATATTTTATTACCTATTTTAGATTGCTTAAGTCTTCTACCTTCTTCTTTTGGGAAACTTTTTTTAAGTTTGTTGGGTAAGCAAGGTTATTACTGATTAAGGATATTTGTCCTTTATCTGTCATATGTGTGATGTATTTTTTCTCATTTGTCATCAGTCCCATCTAACTTGGCTTATGGCATTACTTACCATAATTTGATTTTCACGTCATCGACTTTCATCATGATATCTGACCATGGTCTCTGGACTATAAAAGGCCTCTTCCATCCCAAGATGATGAAAATCTTCTATTTCTCTCGCTTAGTATTTTTCAGGGGGTAGTTTTTTTTGCCAAATGGTGCACAGTAATGTGAATGTGCTTCATGCTACTCAACCGTACACTTAAAAATGATTAAAATCCCCAATTTTTATGTTATGTATATTTTTGCCACAATAAAAAAATATTTTTAAAAGGAGTAAGACAATTTTATAGGTGATCTCTAGCTATTTAGTGGCATGTTTAGTAGGGAATGTTGCTGCTTCGGATGTAATTCACACTCCTATTCTCCACTCAAGCATGTAAATAGGTGCAATCAGCAAAATGCCAAAAGAAAATGTAGTAGTGATTGAGAACATGGAGTCGATTGAGCCAGAACAACCTTGAGTCCTGGCCCTGCCGCCTTCTAGCTGTGCTCAAGTTGCTTCTCTCTCTAAGCTTCAGTTTCCTTGCCTTAAGTATGGAGATAAAATGGAAATAAAATCAATCCTAGTACCTACCTCATGGAATTGGGGAGATGAAATGAGGTGGCAAGTATATGCACTTAACATAGTGTTAGGAGATGCGGAGACGCGGTTAATATCTCTCTGGTTGTTAGAGATTTCTGTTATGAAGATGCCATACATGGTATGAAATAGGGGTCATTTGTTCTCTTTTCCCATTTAATTTGAGGTGCTTTTTTAAAATCAGGTAACCAGATCTTTGTGTTCCTTTGATCTTTGTTCCTGTACCAGTTGCAAGGGTAGCGTGTTGCCGAAAAGCAGGAGAATTAATTCTTTGGAAACACCGTATGGTTGATGTACTGCCTGAAAGCACATGCAGAGTGTCAGAGACTAGCACAGGCAGACATCGAAGTGGTGAGAACAGATTGGATTGCCGGGCTGTAGGGGAAAGCTGAGCTCCATTCTGATTCATGCTGGGGCGATTGGCACCTTTACAAGGGAGAGGGCGGGAGGAGTGTAGGGCGCAGAGGAATGAGAGAGGGGAGGATGTGTGGAGGGTTGGTCAGGGTAAATGTGGCCAGCAGGCAGTTAGGCAAGTTAGGAGTCCAGCCTTTCGCAGATGCTGGGACACAGGGGCCCTCTCCTTCTTAAAGATGACATTTCCAAGAAATGGCTCTCAGGTCCTTGAGAGAGACCGAATCACAATTATAAGCCATTTTTAGTAAATCCTCTAAGAAAGCAAAGGCAGGGGCCTGTGGTCCTGTGCTGGCTAGAACAGAGTCCATTTTCCCAGCAGCTTTGAGCTTTGTCTGGCAAGCATTTTAGTGGGGTGGGAGAGGAGGGGCTGGGGTCAGCCGGAGGGCACAGCCTGACCCTGCTGGAAGCCGTGCTAGACACTCCTCGGGTCCTCCCAGTGCCCGGGTCTGACCGAGCTGTGTGTGTGGAGGTCTCCAGTTCTGTTTCTCAACAGTATGTCAGGTTATCCAAGTTGCAGCTCTGTCAGCATTGACTCTTTCGAGGTCTTAGATTTATATGTGCTTTGGTTTGGTTTATGTATAATTAATGTTCTTCAAAAGACTCCAAAGTCAGAATTCTATACACTGAAACATCTGTACATAACCCACAACCTGCACGGGACCATTGACTGATGCGATGTGCCCGCCTCCACCGTGGTGAAAAGATGGGCTCCTGAAATTCGTAGCTGGAAATGAAATCTCTTTTCCCATAGGGTATTGGAAGTTGTGAATCGGTTCCCCAGACTACAACTAAAACCTTATGTAACGCCTAATGTTGCTGAAGTAATACAGAACCATTTCTCATATTTCACTTCCCTTTTACAATGCAATCTAAGTTCTAAACACCCGATTGGCTTTTGAACTTTTGGAATGTAACCCATCCTGGGGCGCCGGGGTGGCTCAGTTGGTTAAGCGTCTGCGTTTGGCTCCCAGGGTCCTGGGATCAAGCCCCACGTTGGGCTCTTAAAAAAAAAAAAAAAGAAAAGAAAAGAAATGGAACCCATCATTCAGTTAGAAATTTCAGTATTGGGGGACGCCTGGGTGGCTCAGTTGGTTAAGCAGCTGCCTTCGGCTCAGGTCATGATCCCAGCGTCCTGGGATCGAGTCCCACATCAGGCTCCTTGCTCCGCGGGGAGCCTGCTTCTCCCTCTGCCTCTGCCTACCACTCTGTCTGCCTGTGCTTGCTCGCTCTCTCTCTAACAAATAAATAAAAAAAAAAAAAAAAAAAAAAAAGAAATTTCAGTATTGGATGTCTGAGACGCTTGCCATTTTAAGGTAGCATCACCCTGTAATTGGTCATTTTTAAAAATAAACTAGACACCTGCTAATTTATTTGTATAACTCCTTGTCACAAAACCCGTAGCTTCCTTTATTTTAAAACCTGCTCAGATAGAGTTCTGTTTCCCTTTTTTGAGCAGTTTATGTGCTTGGGACAAGCAGAGCGGGGCAGGTGCCAGGTTTTCATAGTGCCGCGGTCTCACAGGTGCTGCTTGTAGAATGCATAGAAGGGGAAGAGTAGGACCTTCTGAACGTGAAAAGCTAGATGGGGCCTTGAGACTTGTTGGCATCTTTAGTGACACCTAAACATCCCGATGGTCAGCCTAAAGGGCAAGTTGTAGTGTCCTTGTTCCTGTGTGAAAGATGTCACGAACAGGAAGTGTAGAAGTAGGGATTTTCAACTGTTACCCTCTAGGAAGAGATCCTCTTACCTTCCACTTAACTGCTTTCTAGAAAATACCTTTCGTGATAGCTTGATCATTCTCAAATATGTCATTTTGCTATCATTGTGTGTATGTAATTGTAAATGAGTGTTCATTTCTCTTATTTGATTGCGTCATTACGTTATAGGCAAAAATTACATGAGGCGTGGTTGCTTCGGGAGCAGAAAGCACAAGAAGAATTCAGAAGAAGAAAGGAAAAGGAAGAGGCAGCTAGAAAACGGCAAGAAGAGCAAGAGGTATGATACTAGTCCGACGGCCGGCTAACCGATTAGTTAACCAAAAAAACTCCCAGTAAGAGTTACAGGTCTCGAACTTAAAATGGGTAGTACACATTTGACCAGTGGCAAAGTTTTCCATTTATCTGCCCTATATGTTGAATGTTTTCAAGAAGTACGTGACGAGAATTACCGTTCCTTCTCTTTCTTTTTTCTGGTAAAGAGAAAGTTAAAGGAAGAATGGGAAGAGCAGCAAAGAAGAGAGAGAGAAGAGGAGGAGCAGAAGCTACAGGAGAAGAGAGAAAGAGAGGTGATTCCTGTCACAGGAGGATAAACGCACTGCGTATCCTCTTGGTGCACAGATACGGTGTGGGACGGGGCTCTTGGTGCACAGATACAGTGTGGGACGGGGCTGAAGAATAGCTGTAGGCATACCGGGGTTTGGGCTTCATTTCCTGTCTAGGAAGAGTCCTGTGTTTAGTACAGATACACGCTCGAGTTCCCTTATCTCTTCTTTGGGTCTGTGCAGTGGCAGATAACCCTAAATTAAGTTTTGCCTTTAACTACCCTTCTGCCCCTTTATACCAGGCATTGGCCGACTTGTCCTGTAAAGGCCAGAGAGTAAACATTCGGGGCTTTATGGTGTGTATGGTCTCTATCGCAAGCATCCAGCTCTGTTGGTGTGGCGTGAAAACAGCCACACTTAGGTAATATGTAAATGAATGGTTGTGGCTGTGTTCCAGTAAAACTTTGTTGTTTTCTTTTGAAAAACAGGCAGCTGGCCCCTGCTTTCCACTTTGTCCCACCCTAGGGCAAATGTTGTTTTTGCTCTAACTCTTTACTTTCACACCAAACCATTTTTCTGAGGTTCTGTCGTATATGGGTTGACCCATTTAGAGAATACTTTGTGTCGTATCCTCACTGAGTTAGTAAGACATTTAACTGCTTATAACATGTCAGCAAGAATGAATTGACTGCAAAAAATTAGGAACTCCAATATTGAGGAATTAGGAAATATTTTTTATTGCTAAATCGTGACTGCCTTTCCTACTTGGCTATAAAGGCCGTCATAGCTAACACATAGTTCTTCGTTAAAAAAAGAGTCTATAAGGTATGTGTATGTATCTTTCAGAGTCTTTTAAAGATTGCTTTGGTTTATTTTGCTGCTATTCCTTAACACAGTGTATTTATTTCCAAGATCCCACAGCTCATCATTCCTTGACTGAGTCCTCAGGATGTATCTTTTCTCTCATATTCCCAAGTTTGAATAGCATAAAAGTGGGTAGTCAGAAATGCATTTGTTTATATCCTAGTCATGATAGGGTAGGAGCAGCCTCCACAAATTTTGTATTTTGTGTCTCAGGTCATCAGTGAATTCCAGTGCAATATTTTTTTAAGATTTATTAATTCATTTTATTTATTTTAAATTTATTTATTTGAGAGAGAGTACACATGTGAATGGGGGGGAAGGGCACCGGGAGAGGGAGAGAAAGTCTTTTTTTTTTTTTTTTTTAAGATTATATTTATTTATTTGACAGAGTTCACAAGTAGGCAGAGAGGCAGGCAGAGAGAGAGGAGGAAGCAGGCTCCCTGCTGAGCAGAGAGCCCAATGTGGGGCTCAATCCCAGGACTCTGGGATCATGACCTGGAGCCGAAGGCAGAGGCTTTAACTCACTGAGCCACCCAGGCGCCCCTTGTTTATTCATTTTAGAGAGGGAGCACGTCTGAGAGAGAGTACGTGAGCAGGGGAAGGGGTAGACGAGAGGATCCTCAAGTAGCCTGCCTACTGAGCACGGAGCCTGACTCGGGGCTCGATCCCACGACCCGTGAGATCATGACATGAGCTGGGACTGAGAGCCGGGTGCTCAGCCGACTGAGCCACCCAGGCACCTCTCCAGTGCAGATTTTTAACAGCCTCATTTGAGTGCTGCTTTACAGATGAGGCAAGCCCACGCTAGCTTTTTAGGGGACAGGGAATTTGTCGGGAACTTGTCATTGTTTGTAGAGCAGTCGATTCCCATTTTGACAGTAGAATGTTCTCAACTGAGGTCTTTCTGGCATTAGAAAAAAGCCAAGGCTTCTTTTAAAAAAGCTAAGGCTTTTGTTTCAAAGGAAGTCAGGTGAGACATTACGGAGAGGCAGGTAAAATGAGGTAGGTTGTAAGCATGTATAAAGGGGTATGCAGTCCGTGTTTCTGCTGTCTCTAGATATTTTTCTAATAGAGGGAGATAGAGCAGTGAAAAACACAGTCCCTGCTCTCCTTGAGATTTTATATGGGGGAGCCAGATGATAAGTAACCAAAAAAATAATTTTAAGTGCTGTGAGATGATGTTAAGTGCTATAAAGAAATAAACAGCCATGCGGTAGTGATTGGGGTAGGGATATACTTCTTTAGATTGCCTGGTCCAGGAAGACTTGTCCAAGGAGCCAGTGTTTGAGCTGATACCTGAGTGCAAAGATCTTGGGGAGAAGGAGTCCAGGCAGAGGGAAGAGGCCTGAACCATGGAGCTGAAAAGATGTCAGGGTGCCTGAATCTTGGAGACCAAAGGAGAGAACGGTGGGGCCAAGGAAGGGGGTCAGGAAGGTAGGCAGTGTCAGATCGTGTAAGGCCTCCTGGACTGGAAGGAGGAGTTTGGGTTTTATATTAAGTGCCATGGGAAGCCATTGCAGGGTTTTGAAGCAGGGTGTGACTTCATTTAATTTGTATCTCTACCTTTACCAGAACCTTCTAACTTTTATATAAAGAAGGGGGAGGGTAGAGAGCGGGGAGCCCGCACTAAGGATACAGGAGTGAAAATAGAATGACCAGTTAGAAGGCCACTGTTCCAGGTAGGACTTGATGGTAGTTTGGATGAGGGGAGAGCTTCGTAAGGATAAGTACACAGAGGTGGGGTGTGTGGAGGGAGAGGCAGTGGGGCTCTGGCTTGTAGACTGAATGGATGGGGAGGGGAAGGGAAAGGAGAGGAGTTCCAGTTCTACTTTTTAGGTTGTTAGTCCAAACAAGTGGGCAAGTGAATGGCAGCATCGGTTACTGAGATGTGGGGCGTTCAGGTGGATGGGGGTGAAGAACCAGAGTTGCACTGTGCGCACGTGGAGTTAGCCTGGTCCCCCATGTGACCGGGTAGCATCCTCAAGCAGCTAGACAGAGGAGTCTTTTATGTAATGCTTTAAGGGGCGAGGGAGGTCTGTCAAGAATAATTTAAAACTTGTTTAAATGACAGTGAGCTCAGAATGTACTGGTATATTGCAAGACTTCTTTGTCTTACCAAAAAGTTTGAGATTTTCTCATCAACCCGAATTACTATGTTCATGTCATAATTTAAGATCTGTTAAGTGTTGATGACGTTTGATCTAAGCATTGCATTATATAATAATTCACTGATGCTATATCACTCATCTTGAAAGCTAGAATGTGGTATATATGATCAAATACGCTAAATATTACTGTTACTGAAACTATTATAAGACTGTGTTTTGCAGTGGGAGCTAATAAATGTCCTACTTGAGTAAACATTCTCAGCTATATGTCCTTTGAAAGCTTTTCAGAAAATCCGTGCTATAGAAAGCAAATTAGAACCTGAAGCCTTTGGCGGGTGTGATTTCTGTTTTTGTTTTCTCTTATGAATTGTTACGCATGAGCTTCTTAACCAGAGAAACCAGACGTGACTTTCCTGACTTGCAGGTTTTCATTAGTCCTATGTTTGCACCATTTGTAGGAAGCTGTGCAGAAGATGCTGGAGCAGGCTGAAAATGAGGTATTTTCAAACCTTTCATTCAGAATTTGAGACCAGTGAACGTTTCTTTAAAAGCTGTTCCTCTAGTAGAATGTTAATTTTGTGGTAAGCTATTTAGGTCGCATCTGAATATCAGAATCACTTCGCAGCTCTGTGATTTTTACAGCAGCAACAGCAGCAAGTGGTTTTTGATGAACGAAAGCAAATGGTATCAAGTCCCCTGCTGCGGACTCTACTTATTTCTAGTCCTTAAAGTGTGTGCGAGCAACACCACGCACCGTTTCCCCGAAATAAATGGTAGAACTTGCTACAGAGCACCTTGGGTCTCAGGCGTGGTTCTCTGACAAGTCCTTTGACCCCATTTGGAATGGATGGGCAGCAGGGAGACCTCGGTGAGTGCTCCCGGTACCATGGTGATGCCCGGTCCCGGGCAATGACTGGGAGCCAAGAAAGACACCGTGTATGTCTCTGGACGATTGTGAAGTCTCGATTGCCTGTTATGACCTAAATGTGTATATTCTTAAGTCTTTTTTTTTTTACCAAAATATTTGAATACATTTTAAACATCAAGTTTATCATGGAGTTTTATACCACCAATAAAAGTCATGGTTATTTTCAACAGTTGGAAAATGGTGCCACATGGCAAAACCCAGAGCCACCCATGGACTTAAGGATAATGGAGAAAGATCGAGCCAATTGTCCATTCTACAGTAAAACAGGAGCGTGCAGATTTGGAGATAGGTAACTCATTTTGTTTTATCATGTCAGAATTCAGTGAATCAAAATGTCAAGGTTGTTTAGTTCTCTCTTTGGGAGCACTGTGGGCTTGAGTTTGAAAGGGTTCCAGTCAGGTGTCGGCTGCATCCTTGCTGCTTCTCCAGTTGCATTGCCCTTCTGGTACCTATTCCCCGGGCCGGCTCAGCCTGGTTCTCTCCTAGAGCTTCCTTTGCATTCCTCCCACAGCTTCATGAAGACCTTGTGCTTTTTGTTTTGCGTGAGGCCACGTGGGACAGCTTGGATGGGGAAAGAACGTATTTCAAGAGACTGGAGCAGCTTGGCTTATTTATTTGTTCATTTATTTATTTACTTATGTACTTACTTACTGACTTATTTTTGAGTGGCCAACACTGTGCGCAAAAGAGGCTTTGAGAAATTGGCATGCCCAAAGGGGTATCTGTGAAAGCCAGGACGCGAGTGAGTGAGGAAAAGTATTCTAATTCCCCATTCTCAGTCTGCTCTGACTCAGGAACAGAGCCAGGGTGCAGAAGCAGACTTGAGCACCTTTCCCTTTGGGCAAGTTCCTTAAGCTTTCTGAGCCTTAGTTTTCTCATCTGTAAAATGGGGATGACAAGTCTCTCCCTTCGAAGGTGGTGAGGCTGCACAGAGTGGATGCAGGGCAAGCACAGACACCGTGGCAGGCACATGGCAGACACTGGCCTGAGTGGTCACTGGTATTTTCATTTTGAGATACTTCTGTTGTCTACCTCTTTTGATTCAGTGGTATGTTTGTTTGTTTAAGACTTTATTTATTTCTTTGCCAGAGAGAGAGAGAGAACACAAGCAGGGGGAGAAGCAGACAGAGGGAGAAGCAGACTCCCCGCTGACTGGGGAGCCTGATGGGGGACTCGATCCCAGGACTCTGGGATCATGACCTGAGCCGAAGGCAGACGCTTAACCAACTGAGCCACTGAGGCGTCCCAAGCCTCAGCATTTTTGAAACCAAGACGTTCATGTAGAGAACTAAGTGCCGATGTCTTCATTCATTAAGCAAATATTTAAATACTTGATAATATGCCAAACATCGGTGATGTTTATCATTTGGCTTATTTATGAATGAACAACTCAAAGGAGAAAAATAATTCATAATGGTGAATGAATCTATGTAAGATGAAATATGATTAAGCATTCTGCAGAAGAGATCTAATCATTTCTTAAGGTCCTGTTAATCCCAAAAGGGATACGAATAGGCAAATTCATATGTATTTAATGAGAAAACTATATGTTGTCACTCATGTTATTTTATTCATAAAATTATAAATTTTATAAATTCATAAAATTATAAATTTTATAATTATAAAATTATAAAATTATCCAAGCCATGAGTTTCATGTCCTTCTTTGAAAATACAAACTTTCTCTCTCTTCCTCTTTTCTTGTTTAAGTTACGCCCTTATGCCTTTTAATTTTTTTTTTTTTAAGAGCAGTGGTTCTCAACCCAGGTACACGTTAGAATCCTCTAGAAAGCTTTTAAAAATTTATGTCCTACCAGAGGGAGAGTAAATCTCTGAGGCTTGGGCGGCCTTACTTTTGAAATGTCCTCAGGTGTTTCACACACACCCTAGGACTGAGAGCCACTAATGTGGGATGTGCAGCTCCTCTTACGGCTGATAGCTAGTGTTGTATAAAGCCTGTGAGAGGATCTGTAGGATGTGGTCAGTAGTGAAAGCCTCCTGAGGAACTAGGAACTAAGGAAAGGAGAAGAGATTTTATTCCCTTTTGCCTTTAGAAATATCTCCTGAGCATATGCTTAGTTTCATCAAGAAATAGTAATAATTGATGTTAAACACCCCCCACCAAAGAAGACATGGGAGGTACCTGTGAAAGACAGTTGAGACTTGATATAAAATCACATTTTTGTGAGTAGCTGAACCAGCTGGCCTTTAAGGTTTTCTGGCTACAGGATTCTTCGTTTATGCTGTATCTCTAACGTTTCCTTGTATTTTAAGACTGTGGTCATCTAAGTTCTCCTTTTGATGGCCACAGGTGAGAGAAGGAGGGAAGTCCTGAATGGGCAGTGCTAGTGTGCGGAAAGGAGCCTGGGCTGCCGGGCTCTCCCACCCACCCCTGAGAGTCATTCCAGGGAAATAGTGACAGCAGATTGGTTTGTGAACATTTTTTCGTATTTTCATAGGCATATGAAATTTCATGATCACAGCTATCAAAGTATGAGAGCAATTTGGGTATTTTCATCATTCAAGTGATGAATTATGAAATAAAATGCTATGAAATGAGCAGTTACAAAATCCAGCACCATCGGTGGAGACAATGAAGCCGTTCCCCTTTTCCAGAGCCACAATGACTTGCTTCAGAATCACACAGCTGTTCTTGCCTGTTCAGGCTTGTCACTTCAGACAGACACTTCCATCCCCCCAGCATTTCTTTGGTGATTCTGGTTTTGTAATTAGTCCATAGTTCAATTCTAGAACCTTTCTGGAGTTGATACTGCTTGGAGTCACAGCTCTGAAGGGAGTTCCGTGGTGGTGGTGGTTTTTCCCCTCCTGAAAACAATCACTGATGAAAGGTAAAACTTACTTATCAGAGTAGTTATTCGTAACTCCCTGGTTTCCAGAAGTGATCGAAAGAGGGCTTATAGTGTACTGCCCCAAGTGTAATGAAAGAAATGGAAAGCAAGGAAAGGAAGAGAGAGGGCATTACTGTGAGTGCACAGTGCACTTGGCTCTGGATTTTAACACAGCCCAGGCAGAGATTTAGTTCTTGCCAAAAAGAATGCGTGGTGTCTCTGGAAAGACAGATTTCGCAGGCATCAGATTCTAAATGTTTGTCTCGTGGAATACTGTGTAAAGACACTGAGGAAAGAGGTGGACGATAACTTTGAGAGATGGTTTATGAACAGCTGCTTACATAATTTTCCTGAAAATGTTTCTTACAGACACCTTCAGTAAACGATAGCAGCCCAATTTCAGCATGTACCTTCAAATCTGTGAAGGACAAAGGTAGTGAGTGCTCCCTCCAGAAGAGAAAAAAAGAGGTGTAGTCAGTTAGCTCCGCCGGAAGGGCCATCTGGAGACCACATGGTTCATTGGCTGACCTTGGGCTAGGGTAACTTCTTACTGTGTGGTTTCACGGCCATCTTACTTGATTCTAGTATCTGCATCGTAAGTAAATAGCATAGTCTAAACCAGGGGTTCCCAAACATGGCTGGCCTTCAGGATCAACTGGGGAGTTTCTCTGAAAATAGGGTTTCCCCACCCTGGGGTCATAACAGATGGTCTGGAACAGAACCTGAGAAATCTCAGTTCTTTCCAGGTGACTCTGGGAATCACACAGGTTTGGCATCACACCTTTCGATTGCCTCCCCAAATGTCTCTTGTCTTAGGTGACTTCTCAGTAGGAGCTGTAGGGCTGGCCCTCATTATACGCAGATTGTATGGACTGTCTCCAGGCCAAGTGGGGCTTTTCCCTAAACAGCAATTCGGGCTCAGTTCCAAAACTCAGAGGCTCGCTTGACACCCTAGGAAGTAGAGCCAGGTTCATTCAGATGTAATAATCCCATGAGCAGAATTTTAACCCCCATAAACTGGTTCCTTGTTTAAAATCTGTGTGTGTTTCCTCCGTGTAAAATTCTGACTCACTGCTGACACTCGAAGTCAGCTTGAACTTTCCCTCTTTGTGCTGCGGGCAGCTATGCTTGGGAAGGTGGAGCTCATCACGAGGTCTCTGCTGAATCATCTAGGAGGGTCCTTTGGAGAACAGAACCTTTCCCGTGACTGGACACTGTGCATCTCTGAGCCGGGCAAGGTGTGCGGGGGGGGCCCTCGCTGTTGTCTCACATGGTGCACAGATGCGTATCCTAGACATGGAAAGTGAGGAGGAGGGAAACATTTAGGCATTTTGCGACAGTTGATTTTTCTAACACTTGTCTTGTTCCTTTTTTCTTCCTCCGTTCTGGGGATTGTTTTTTTCCTAAAAATTTTGTCTTAACCAGTTTTTTTTTTTAAACTGGAAACCTAATCAGGAAAATCTGATGGTTTGGAACCTTGAAGAACGTTTTTTTCCCCCTCATTTTTGGAGAGGGAACTAAATAAAGTAGACTCATATTAGACTTGAATGACTCAGGTACAACCTGGCTCAGTTCAAACTATGAAAAGAAAATCGGTCATAATGGTTAGCCAACTGATGACACGAGAATTCTCTGCATCCTGTCGCAGATGGCGAATGGGCACTAGACTGGAGGTTAACCCCCATCTCTGGGCCCTCTCTTACCAGCCGTGTCTTAACCTGCCGTGGGTGAGAGTGCTTCTCTAGGCCTCAGCTTCCCTTTGCAAAGTGGAGAAAATATTAGCCCCGACTGTCCTAATGGGTTGCTAGGATCAGAGGAAGAAATAGAAAAATGTCATGAACACCATGAAATGCTACATATACATATGTGCAGTTGAACTAGTCCGTTAGCTCAAAACTCTTATGTTACCCTCGTCTCTAAGCACTGAGTTAGAAGAGGATGGTATAGAGCCAGGAGTGTATTGTTCTCACCTTCCTCCTGCGTCCCACATACAGTGTCATGCCTGTCACCACAGTCTGCCATGTCAGCGGACCTTTTTCCTGTGCTTTTACATGTATGAGGCTTTGTGAACTTCATCAAAAGGCAGCTGAATGGCATACGGATGTGGAATTAATTCCCAGCTTCACATCTTAAGGAGAGCAAATATATATATCGGTCAGTCTTAGAGCAGTTCAAGTGTTGCGGTTTGACACCTGGATGGCGTTTATTATCTTGCAGTTAAGCAAGTTCTTTGAGTCTCTATCTCCAAGTTTAAAGGAAGCTTTTGATGTGTAATTTCTAACTCTTGGAGTGCTGCATTTAAGTTCTCCTTTCATGTGCAGGTGTTCACGTAAACACAATTTCCCATCCTCGAGCCCCACACTCCTTATTAAAAGCATGTTCACAACGTTTGGAATGGAGCAGTGCAGGAGGGATGACTATGACCCGGATGCCAGCCTAGAGTACAGTGAAGAAGAAACCTACCAGCAGTTCCTGGACTTCTATGATGACGTGCTTCCCGAGTTCAAGAACGTGGGGAAGGTGATCCAGTTCAAGGTGGGTGTGCACGATGCACATGAAGAAGGGGACTGCTTCACTTCCCACCAAAGTGCCCTAGAGGATGCGAGCTCTAGGGCGCAGGCTGTCTGCCTGGGCGGGGCATGTGCGATGGCGCAGGGCCTGGTCCAAAGTTGGGCACCCAGGTGCTCGGTAAATGTGACTCCCTTCCCACCAGCCCCATTGCTGGTACGGCAGCGGGACTGCATGAGATCCGAGCTGCATAATGTCCTGCAGATAACCACCCAGCGTTCGGTTAGAGGCTGCGCGTGACGCCGAAGGCAGCCCCTCCCTTCCTTTGTAGTGGGTCTCACCTAGAGCCACGGTGTGCTCGCCCTGCCCAGCTCTCTGCTCACTGAGTTTGCTGCGTGATGTGGATGGCGCCCCCTTGCACCTTCCATCGAGGCACTTACTCTTCTGGAGCTGCCCGAGAACAGAAACCTTGATTCCTTTTTCTGACAGTGTGTTTACGCCTTCAGTACTCTCAGTACTGAACACAGTGTTCCCCAAATTGTGGCTTGTGATGCAGCATACCAGGTGAAAAAGAGCCACCGAGAGTACACAGTTACTGGAAAAGGTTCCTCAAGGCAAGAATAAAGGCAGATGTACTTACCAGCGGCTGCTCATGGGACCAAGGGGGGTTGAATCCTAGCATCCTGAGGCCTCCCACTTACTGACTTGATCAGATCCAGGCAGCAGTGATTTTGCTTTGTTAGAGTAGGGGAAATGTCCCATAATTGGAAAGGGAAGAAAAGGAATAAAATCCCGAGGTTTTTTTCCTCTGCAAGTTGGCAATGACAGGGCAAAGCTGGAGCAGCCAGGAACAGTGGCTGCTAAGCGCCCAGCAGCAGTCGTGAAACGCAGAACTATACTTCCGTCCACTGAGTTCACAATTTTCATTTTATTGTTTTAAAGATTTTGTTTACTTATTTGAAAGAGGGAGAGAGAGAACAGGAGCAGGGGGAGTTGGGGTAGGGCCATAGGGAGATGGAGAAGCAGGCTCCCCGCCGAGCAGGGAGCGAGACACGGGGCTCGATCCCAGGACTCCAGGATCAGGACCTGAGCTCAAGGCTGATGCGTAACCAGCTGAGCCACCCCATAGCCCCTGAGTTCAAAATCTAAAAAAAAAAAAAAATCTTTTTAAAATTTCTCTTTCCCTTTTACCTCTTGCTTCTGTTGCACGCACCTTCTGGTCTTCATGCCGCTTCTCAGCGTAAGCAGCAAATACTAGTATGGCAGGGCCAGCCGGGCAGTCCTTATGGTTTGACTAGCTCCCGAGTGGGTTACTTTACCTCTTCTTGCCTTTGCCTCTTCCCGAAAGGGAGGGAATTAGACCCCATCGGCGGTTTCCCTTGTGGGGTCCCTGCGTTGTGCTGCTTCTGTGAAGTCAGCGATGGAGCTGCTTTAGAACTTCCATCTGGTTAGTGGAAATCATTGCTTAGAACAGGCTGCACCTGCTAGCCACGGTGTGGTTTGCCCCCCCCCCCCACTTCCGTTTAGAATTTTATCGGCAAAGCTCATGCTAATCACATTAGCATTTATAAATGGAAAGCTGTTCGGTAGATTTTTAGTAGGAAAAGTTCCAAAACATTGAATTCATCATGGAAAATTAATAGGTCCTTGGGAACCACTGGATTGAATGATCTCTAAGGTCACTGATGTAACTGACGTGGCCTCCCAAGGCCTTTTATTTATTTTTTTTAATTTATTTTTTTTTATAAAGATTTTTTATTTCTTTATTTGACAGACATATATCACAAGTAGGCAGAGAGGCAGGCAGAGAGAGAGAGGGGAGGAAGCAGGCTCCCAGCTGAGCAGAGAGCCCGATGCAGGGCTCGATCCCAGGACCCTGGGATCATGACCCGAGCCGAAGGCAGAGGCTTTAACCCACTGAGCCACCCAGGCGCCCCCTCCCAAGGCCTTTTAGACTTCAAGGGTGGTGTTATAAACTATCATTAGTCTTCCTTCTAAGGATGGTGTTATAAACTGTCATTACAGATTGTGCCTCTTTTTGTGTACTCTAACAAAAATACTATAGAACAAATTTGTAATATTGTAGATTCACTTTGAAAACAAAAGCTAAGCATTTCTATCAATATTTGAGGACCTTCTTAATACCATTGAATAAAAACAAATCGGATTTGTCCTTCTTTAAAAAAATTCCAGTATGGTTAACATCCAGTGTTAGTTTCAGGTGTACAACATAGTGATTCCCGAATTCTTTATATAACTCAGTGCTCATCAAGGTAAGTGTACTCTTAATCCCCTTCATCTATTTCACCTGTTCCCCCCACCTTCCCAATGTTCCATTTGTTCTTGAGTTAAGAGTCTATTTTCAGTTTTTCTTTTTTTCCCCTGGTTTTCTCAAATTCCACAGATGAGTGAAATCACTGTACTTGTCTTTCTCTGACTTATTTCGCTTAGCATTATACAGTCTAGTTCCATCCAGGTTGCAAATGACAGGATTTCATTCTTTTTCATCTGAGTAATAGTCCATTGTATATATGCCATACCTTTTTTTACCTGTTCATCTATTGATGGGCACTGGGGCTATTTCCATAATTTGTCTATTGTAAATGATGCTGCTATATACATAGGGGTGCATGTATCTTTTTGAATTAGTGTTATCATATTCTTTGAGTAAATACCCAGTAGTAGTGCGATTACTGGGTCATATGGTAATTCTGTTTTTTTTTTTTTTTTAACTTTTTGCGGAAGCTCCCTAGTGTTTTCCACAGCGGCGGCATCAGTTTGCATTCCCACTAACAGTGCACGAGGGTTCCTTTTTCTCCACATCCTTTCCAACACTGCTGGTTTCTTATCTTCTTGATTTTAACCTTCCTGATGGGTGTGAGGTGGTATCTCATTGTTGCTTTGATTTGCATTTCCCTGATGATAAGGGATGTTGAGCTTCTTTTCCTGTGTTGGGCATCTTGATATCTTCTTTGGAAAAATGTTAATGTCTTCTGCCCATTTTTAATGGGATTATTTGTTTTTTGGGTGTTGAGTTGTAGAAGTTCTTTCTATGTTTTGGATATTAACCCTTTATCAAATATGTCATTTGCAAATATCTTCTCCCCTGCCATAGGTTGCCTTTATTAGTTTGGTTGATTGTCACCTTTGCTGTGCAGAAGCTTTTTAGTTTGATGCAGTCCCAATAGTTTAGTTGTGCTTTTGTTTCCCTTGCTTCAGGAGGCCTATCTAGAAAAAATGTTGCTAGGGCCAGCCTCAGAGAAATCACTGTGCTCTCTTCTAGGATTTTTATGATTTCAGGTCTCACATGTAGGTCCTTAATCCGCTTTGGGTTTATTTTTGTGTATGGTGTAGCAAAGTGGTCCAGTTTCATTCTTCTGCATGTAGCTGACCATTTTTCCCAGCATCATTTATAAGAGACTTTTACCCATTGCATATTCTTGTCTCCTTTGTCATAGATTAATTGACCATATAATCATGGGTTTCCTTCTAAGTTTTCTGTTCTGTTCCATTGATCTGTTTGTCCAGATTTGTCATTTTTGAAGGCAGATGTTCAGTCTAACTAGTAGTAAGAACAGTGCATATGAAATGAGATTATTCACACCTACCAGGTAAAAAAAAATTATAAATTCTGTTAATACCAGGAGTGGGCGAGGAAATACCAATTAGTAAAAGAGAGAGCACTTTGTGAATGTCTAGTGAATTCGAAAGTACGTATACCCTACAAATCGGCACGGTACTCCTGGTTATGCATACTAGAGAAATCCTTCTCCCCACAGAGACATGTCCAGGACTGCGGCCTGCTGCGCTGTTTGTTGATGAAAAATTGGAAGCATCTTGGATAGTCATCATTAGAGGAGTAGATAAATAAATTTGATAATTTGATATATCCAATGTACAGTTACAATGAGTCCTTATGTTTCTGTGATGATACTGTGAAAAAAAGAATGTAAAATATACATTATTTGTGTAAAAATTTAAATTGTATGAAGCAGTACTGTACATTGTTTATCAGTACATATATACAAGTTTCTTTGCATATGTATACATAAATATACCCGTGTATTCATAAGAGACACGTCTATGCATAGTATGTATAGGATTTGATGGTGTGCGTGTGGCATGTGTGTGTCTGCCTGTGTACATACGGATACGAGTGTTGGTGTCTGTGCACATAGGTGCATGTGTATCTGTCTGTGTGTTTGCATTTGGAATGTGAAGGATCCACCAGCCTCAGGATGGTTCGTGCTCATCCCTGTGATGGGGAAGGGAGCATAGGCGGAAGACTTTCAACGGGGTCTGGGATGTTTTGCATACTTAATCGTTCTTCATCAAAAATGGAAAGCATTGGTGTTGAACCTGGGGGCTAGACATGTGTGTTGCTTTTTGCTCTCTGTATTTTTACATATGTGTGAAGCATTTCATGTCTGTGAAAAATGAATCTGGATCAGCAGGGATCAGATAGTTGGGGCCTCTACCGCTGCTACATGCGGAAGCCCTGCATAGACCGGGGAGTGGTATTTGGAATCTTCAAATGAGAACTGCTTTTGGTAGTGCCACCCTGGACAAAGTGCATTATGATGACTGGAGGGTTTCTTTTCCTTTTTTTTTTTTTTTTTTTTTTCATGATCAAATTCTTCATTGCTCTTTAGGTCAGCTGCAACTTGGAACCTCATCTGAGGGGCAATGTGTATGTTCAGTATCAGTCGTAAGTATCCTGAACATAAACATCTTCCCGTTTTGTCTCGGTATAGTGTTGTAATTATGTTGCTGTCCAGGTTTTCCCCACTAAATAGATAGCTTTCATGTGCGTGGTATTTTTAAAAATGTAAATATTAAGGGCTAATATAGACATACATAGAGAAGGGACTTGAAAATGCATTTGTATTTCATTTGTTGTATACTTACATAGTTTTGAATCTTTTACGATGGTTATTTTTTTTTACTTACATAGTTTTAATAATTAAAATACACACTGAAAAGGGGTAACAGAACAGGATACATTGAACGAGCCAGAAATGGAAGCCCCGTGCCATCTCGGCGTGCGTTTGGCCCTCTAAGACAGCAGTTGGTATATCATTTCTGCTTGTCCTGCTGTTTGTCTGGGCAAATTAACCATTGTAATAAGGAAAAATAGCAGTCCTAGCTAAGAAAGGAGCGGCTCTGACAGTGGAAGACACTTGTGCATTTTTAATGGTCCAGTCTTTTGGTTTAAGCAGCTTTGACTCAAGCTGATTTCCATGGATCAGGACCTCAGGGAGGGTTAGTAAAAAGCGTTCCTGAATAAATTGTGAGCTTTCAGGAGCTTGAAGGCTCTCATGAGGACTCCCTAGTACTAAAGCAGTGAACTTGGTGATCCTACGGTAAACTAATAAAAAGGTTAGTTAACAATAGGGGTCATCTCCATAATAGACAGTTACTGTAAAAGGCATCCTTTAATTTGTGGGGTTTTTTTTTTTTTTTTAAAGGGAAGAAGAATGCCAAGCAGCCCTTTCCCTGTTTAATGGACGATGGTATGCAGGACGGCAGCTTCAGTGCGAATTCTGCCCAGTGACTCGATGGAAAATGGCAATTTGTGGTAAAATACAACATGATGATTTTACCCCAGTGCTTCCACTGTTGTGTAAAGGGACATTCTTAAGAGAAATAACTTTTTTTTTTTAAGTTCAGTGAGGGGCTTGAACTCAACGACCCTGAGATCAAGACCTGAGCTGAGCTCAAGAGTCAGATGCTCAACCTACTGAGCCACCCAGGCACCCCAAAAAACAATCTTTTAAAGGGGTGAAACAGGCTTTTATCTCAGGAACTAGATAAGCAGAGATCGTTCTATAAAGTAGCTCACATTTCTGTCTACTGGACCTTGTGGGTCACTTTATGGATGAGATGACAGAAGTTACAGTGTATCGGTGACAGAGTTGGGGCTAGAATTTCCATCTCCTCATCCTTAGTCCTGGGCTTTAAAACTTCGGGAAGCCCGAGGACCTGTGTCTTTGGGGAGCCTTTTTCCTTGTTGCAGCGTCGGAAGTGATCTCTCCTCCTTGGACCCCCTCACTCAAGCTGAGTTTTTCCCCCCATCTTTATCCCTAATGAATTTTCTGTCATCCTTGCCGCCTAAAGCGCTTTAACAGTTCCTGCCTTGCTTGAAAGACATGCTTGCGTGCAGTGGAGATTGATTATAGCTGTAGGATCCGGTCAGGGCGCATTCAATCAGACTGACTCATCGGACTGCGGCTGGCAAGTCAAGAAATGAGTCAGTCCTTTGCGTAGCCAGCCCTCTGGAAGGCCTCGTTATTTTTGTATTCCTGTCTCATGGGCTTAGTCAAACTATTTATTGTCGATTGACTCTGGAAGCAAAGAGGTAGAACTGTCCGTGCCTTAGGGGGCGCACCTTTCTTCCCCTTTGCCTTTTTTGGCTTTACACTTGCTGGCTTAAAGCCTCTAATTAAAAAAAATCTATAATTTACCAAGTGTTTATCTTTGGCAGCCTGGTCTTAATGGACACTGTCACTCAAAAACTATTTATTGAAGGGGGAACAAAGAATTTAGAAGTCCTTGCTTTGGAGAGCAGAAGAACCGTTATGCCTGAAATGTGTAAGTTTGTGGGCTGGAAGAGATGGAACTGGTTTCTTTTTCCCTGAAGGCAGTTATTTTTGTCAGTTCCTGGGAATCCAATGTGTTTTCAGTGAGATTCTTCTGAGTGTGACATTGGCTCCCCTGAAGCAGGAGAATAGTTTACTTTTTTTTTTTTTTCAATAACAGCTTTGTTATTTTCCCTAGTAAGTAATGATGTTGAGCATTTTTCATGTGTCCTCATTACTGGCTATTTGTGTATCTTCCTTGGAGAGAGGTCTGTTTAGATACTTTGCCCATTGTTAATTAGGTTGTCTTTTTATTATCGTAATTATGTAAGAGGGCTCGACCTGTTCTACGGACAAGCCTCTTGCAAATATGACTGGCAAATATTTTCTCCCATTCTGTGGGTTGTCTGTTCACTTTGATGATGTCCTGTGAAGTACGGAAGTTTATAATTTTGATGAAATCCATTTTATCTATTTATATCCCTATGTTTTTTTGTTCGTACTTTTGGTGTCATGCAGATTTTACTTGTATGTCTTCCTCAGACAGTTGTATGGTTTCATGTCTTACATTTAAGACTCTGATCGATTCTGACCTTTCGTATATAATGTGTGGTATGGAGATATTTCACTTTTAACTGTATTACATATTTGGGGAATTTACGGACTTTCAAAAAGTTAGAGAGCGTCAAGAGGATCTTGAAGTGGTTCAAATAGATTTCACCGTGGCAAGGATCTTCCATGTTAAAAGCACTTGGTAAAGTTAAAAGCATTAGGCCAATGTTTACCATCTTCTTAGAGTCTAAAGAAAATACTGAGCCCTGCACTTCTCACAGGCCTCCCTGTTGGCCAGCAGTCCGGTCCTGCCACCACTGTGCTCTCAGAGCACCATGTCCCGGGGCTCCCAAGGGCCGGCTCTTCGGGGTTAATTGGGGCTCAACACTGTCCATCGGTAGGATGGGGAAATGCTAAAAACGCCCTGATGTGGTCACCGTGTGTTCGGTCGCCCTCCACCCCTCATCCGGTCAGGGAACAGGATACCCGGCTCACTGAAAACCTCCGGTTTGTTACCGTTCACAGTGCCGTTTGGTAGAGCTTTTGAGTATTTTTGAAACTCTGGGAGCCAGAGCTGTGCGTCTATATAGGCCGCAGGAGGAGATAGGTCAGTCGCGTCTGCCCATCGGCAGCGCACCCTCTGGAAAGGGTGAGTCCAGGCGGTAAATGCTGTTTCCTCACTGTGCCGTTGCAGGTTTGTTTGAGATACAACAGTGCCCTCGAGGAAAACACTGCAACTTCCTGCACGTGTTCAGAAATCCCAACAATGAGTTTTGGGAAGCTAACCGCGACATCTACCTGTCTCCCGATCGGACGGGCTCCTCCTTTGGTAAGGGCTCGGAGAGGAGAGAGAGGACGGGCCACCACGATGAGTACTATGGGAGGCCCAGGAGGAGACGAAGCCCTAGTCCATCCCACTCCTACAAGAGAAACGGGGAAGCTGAGAGGAAAAGGAGAAGCAGTCACCGGGGGAAGAAGTCTCACAAACACATGTCCAAGAGCCGTGAGAGGCACAGTTCCCGAAGCAGAGGAAGGAAAAGGGACCGCAGCCGGGGTCGGGGCAGCCGGAGCCAGAGCTCCTCTAGGTCCAGGAGTCGCGGCAGGAGGAGGTCAGGCAGCAGAGACCGAACTCTCCAGAGCCCCAAATGCAAATAAACGTACTTTGTTCTTCACGGACCGCAGACCTTATTTATGATGATGGCTGCTTCCTACCTGCGTAGTCGTAGAGGGCTCTGAGCTCCATGGGTTAGCAAGCCGGCCAGAAGCCTATTTAAAAATGCTTTTATTCTCTAATAATCAGTGTGTTTAGTGTAGAAACCTAGAAAGCCTAAAATGTACAGATAACATGGAAATCACCTGTAATCCTAGCCCTTAGTGAGAATGTTAACACGGGAGCAGTGCTTATGTCTTTTTTTCCTCCTCTTTGCGTCTGTACACGTGTTTTTCTTTTTAACACAGAGACCATATATGGCTGCAGTTGAAAATGCTTTTTTTTCCCTCCGCCAAACCTATTTCATCAAGCTTCTTCTTTTTCTCACTGTGCAGCGTGGACCTGTCCATTTATTCAACCATGTCCCTATTGTTGGATTTTAAATTATCTTTAATTTTGCACTATTAAAGAATCCAGTGCTACAAACAGTCCTGTTGTGGATTTTATTAAATACTTTCACACATTTCTGACCGTTTCCTTAGGATAAATTCTGTTACATCAAGAGATAGGGACTCCTGAAGTGTTTCTAAATTGCCCCTCCGGAAAGGCTACAAAAAATTTACTCTCTCGACAATAAGTTTTGCTGTTCCCACACCGCCAAGTGCATCTTCGCTGGTTTGGTAAATTTTATGTCGAACTGTTTCTGTATGTATTGGCTGAGCCCGCCACTTTTCCTGTATATAATGCCTGTGAAATTTGGTTGTTTGCTCTTTATTAATAATCTCTTAGGGTTTTCTACATGCAATAGCTGAGCAGCTTTTTGACTTTAAAATTCCTTTTGTTTTAAAGTACTTAGAGGGTAAAGTCGGTTTCTTTCCTCCCCATCCTGTCCCATATTCACAGCCCCTTCTCAGCTGGAGGTTTTCCATTAGGGGCTTCATCTTTTTCATAGTGTGTTGGGGAGCTGTTCATATAGAGGTAAGTCTTATTTTTGTCATTTTCAGGAAAATTATGGTCATTGCTACTGCATCTCCCTAGCGTTAAAGCAATTCTCATTTAAAAAGAAAAGGTGGTCAGAGAAACTTGTTAAAAAAAAAAAAGGCTTAAGGCAAAAAATATTCTTAGATTTCAGATCATAAAAATGAAAAGATGCTCTTATACTTCCTTATATGTTTTTAATTTTCTTCCTAACCTTTCCATTGCCATACTGGACATCTTGAATCGCAGAGTATGTGGCTTTTGGCAACTTGGGATTTGGAAATAAGGGCCTGAAGATGCACAAAGTATTGAAGCTAACAGGGAAAGAAATTTCAATGTTGGGATTTCTGAATGAGTGGTAGCTGTTGAAAGTGAGAGTTCTTAATATGGAGTCTATAAAAGGGAGTATGCTCCAGAAATCATTTTACTTTAAAATTGATTTGTTCAACTTTAAATTCTTGCTTTACCCTAAAAATGATCGAAAAATGTCTGTAATTAACGCACTGGATTCACTAATGCTGAATAACTCTCACTGAATCCAGTACTTTTCAGTACTTCCCTAAATACAGCCAAGATATGCATAATTAAAGGTGGCATTCCAAGTTTAATAGCCTTCATAGGTCACAGAGGACAAAACAGGATAACCACCAGCTTGTGCTCAAGGTAATGATGAGATGATGGGGGTTTTCCCTCCAATGTTCATGGGCGCTGTCGTGTGGGGGGGGGGCAGGGGAGCAGTTTTAAACGAGTTAACTGGTTCATTGTCCTGATAAATGTCCATCTTGAACTTAAGCGTATTAATGTTTTTTAAACTTATAACCTGATTACAATTTATGATTTAAACATTCCAGCTCTGCAGTACCAGCAGAAGCTCATCAGGCCTGTGTTCAGTGAATAAACCAGATGAGTGCTGGAGACTCTCCATGCCTGCAAGTATCTGTGTAGCGGAGTAGAAATCTGATGGTAGTTGATGCCTTGTTCTTGAATAGCCTCACTTCAGTATGTGGAATTTCCCATCTGCAGTTAGTAAGAGGTCCCGTAACGATCACAATCAAAACTTGAGTTGCAGCTTATGTTAGGTGCTAGCTTGGGGAGCGTGCTAGCACCTCCGGGGGTGGGGCGAGGGTTGGGGGTCTGTTGATTTGCAGTACCTTTGATTACCTGGAGCAATGAGAGTTGCTCATTCAGAAAGTAGAAAAGTCGGCTGCATCAAGGTTTTAAAAGCGGCATTTATTGATTGAAAATAAATGTGTAGATAAGCTCTCAGCGTGCAAGCCACATTATTCTTTAGTGAGCTTGAAGTACATGAAAACTTACATCTTCCATCATTTGTCTTATGTGTGCTTTTAGCATCCACCTTCATGTGGAGGTGAATTTTCGACATTTTACTGAGAAAAATTTAAAATTCTTTCAGCAGCTCCCCATAGTTTGACAAACTTTTGCAAAGAGAAAGATAAAAACACACTACAGTGGTGTACGTCGAACGTTTATTACAACTAGTCAGTGATGTGATAAGACAGTGCTAACATGGCCTGAATATGTGCATTGGTCACAATCACAACAAAGCTTAATCCAGCCCAGCAGATACAAATGAAAAGTGTAAACTGTGAAGACGTGTCTACATACACAGAAGTATGTATAAAAGTTGACACTGAAACAACTGTATAGCTTTAAAAAATTCAGGGCCCACTAATGTCATTTGACCTCATTCGACTCTCACTTTTACATGAAACGCGGTGTCTGCTTTTATAAGATTTCTGATAACTAGGCATTGCCATGGAAGGGAAGGAAGCTGCCCTCAAGTTTGCAGCACTTGTAAGTGGAGGGAAGCAAAATAAACTTGGCCATAACAAGCACCCCAGGAGGAACAAGTCGTGCTTGAAACAATGACTTAAGCAACACTTTGTGAAGAGAAGAACACATTTTCTGTAAGATACTGTTGTGAAGAATTCTGGTAAGTCAGTGTTTCCGTTTTTATTTGGGGGCCTCAAAAGCTAAGTCACTAAATCGTTATGACCACAAAAAAAAAAAAATCTGTCTCAGGAGTTGAACGTTCCTTGGCCTTAAAAGTAACATGCTCACTATTAAACAGTCGATCTCTGTTCCTCGACCCTGGTTTGGAATGCCGGAGAAATAATTTTTAGTGTAAAACGCATCATTTCAATTTAGTCATTTGTGTATTCCCTTTAAGTATGTAGTTTCTAATACGGGTCTTTGGTATAAATTTGGTTCTTTTTTCTGAAGTCTCAATATAAACAGTTAAATTTTAATTCATTTGATATGTGACTATCGATTCCCTTTATTCTCAGATATGCTGAAATGCTACACTAGTCTTTGGTTTCACAAAGCCAGGTTGCATATTATAATTTGTTTCCTTTGCCAAAGACGGTAATTAGTGAGTGTAAATTGCCTGATTCTGTCGTTCTCATAGATAACATGATTCGATTGGGAGAAACAGATCTATAAACTTTAAAATATCCAGAAAAGGTACCTTTCTCTTTCTGCATCGTTCTAATTCGTATTTAAGTCCCTTAAGTTATCACTTGATTAACCAAAGTTCCCTTTAAAAAAAAAAACTTGTGTAGGCCTGAATGAAGCAGCTTAGCAAAACAGTAATACTGACAAGACGTCATCTTATACCATTAGCTAACATGGACATGAAGGCAGTGACCATCTACAGTGTGTGAAATGCCACAAGAAGTCATCAACAAGGGAGGAGAGTTATGTCAGTCCAATTTCTTCAAGAACACTACGTGGGGTTTCAGCTTCCTGTGGAGGGAAAATGTGAGACTCTGGTAAGCAGATCCGGGGAGGCCGGAGAATGTGAAACCGACAAGGAAGGATGTGCAAGTTTCAGAGAACAATGCAAGCCGGTCATTGGTTCGGGCACATTCGAATACTGAAAGCAGGCAGTTATTTAGGGTTTTGCGCCCCGAATGTCAGAGACCACAGAAGGGTATTTTCAGCATGCATTAAATACCTATTGATTACCTACCAGTGTACTGGGCACCATTGCTGTCACACAAAAAGCGGGCAAACCCATTGGCAATTTAGGAAATCACTGCTATTAAATTAGCTACAGGAAAGGTAAGTCACCTTAGTCTTAAAATCCAAAGCCTCCCCTAAGTAAAAACCAGGGAAAACCCAGAGTTCTCCCAAATCTTCACATAATTTTGTTTTCCATTTTTTTTTTTTCTTTTTGGTCACATGTATTTGTAGAAATGTCTTCCTCTGCGTTTTTACTTAGTTTTTGATTTAACTGTCCCCAGCAGCATAGCTTCAGAAACTCACCTTCCCAGCCCTCCCCCGGGCAACCAGTGGCTTCAGTGGAGGCAACGTATGAGAAAGAAAACTCTAGGAGCAAAGGCATATTTTTGTCTTATGCCACAACCGATACTCATTTTTAAATGTCAAAGGAAGACAAAAACAAAGCAGGCATATCTAGAAAATTATTAAAAATTTTCCAAAGTGGTTGATTTTGCACATCACAAAACCAGGACCAGGTCAAATTCAGTTATTACTTGTCATAATTTTGTAATTAAAAGGCATATGACAATTTAATGGAGAAAATGCAATTTTTAGTTTCCAATAGTAAATTAACTTACTTTTGCATCCTAATTGTGGTACAGCACAAAACAAGGAGAAGAAAAATATTAAACCATAAATACATACATTTAATTATATGTAAGCATCACATGGAGTAATCTTAAGTAAATTAAACTCCAGCCTGTTTCCTGATTTGGAAAACAAGGATCACAGTACTTACCTTCATGCACAGACATTTAAGGGAGAGAAGGCTTAGTGCCTGACTTCTAGAAAGTGCTCAAAAAATGTTAACTGGTAACATAACACAATTGAGATCTACCTACGTGAAGGTATTTAGCATTCAGTACTAAATAAAATATTATAAACCAATGCTGTATGAAGTTCACATGATGATCTTTTAGTAGGTTTATTAATGAAAAATGGGTAAAATCAGCTTTGGTGAAAAAAGGGTTTTTATGAAGTATTCTTGACCTCCCCCCCTCCCCCCCAACCTCAGCCTAACCAGGCTACATCAAAATACATATGGGGGATGGGCCAACAAGGTCAATACTGCCACCAGAGGACAATCCACCAAGTACAGAATGGAGGGTGTTCTACAGCACGGGGGACTTAGGTTAAAAAAAGGGGGGGCAGGGGAGGAAAGAAGAGTTGTTGAAGATGAAAAGACTTAACTGAGACATCAACCAGATACAATGTGAGCCTTATTGGGAATCCGGTTCTAGTAAACCGATGACAGAAATGCAATTCTTAGGCAATTAGGAAAAACTGAACCAGAAACAAGATATTGTGGTACTTTTGTCTCTTGGTGATATATACTGTGGTATCAAAGACGAAATGAGGTCCAGGGCTTGCTTTAAAACGCTGAGGCCAAAATTGGGGGGGGGGGTGCAGGCAGATAACACAACAGGCGTTATTACTAGGAGTACGGAGTTGAAGGGTGCTGAAGCTGAGGGGTGAAGGTTCCTTCTAGCATGTCTCAGAGTTTTCATGATCATTTTTTAAAGAAAGTCTAATGGAAAAGATGCAACACTCCGAAGAATGTAGACCATGAATCACACACATCATAAATAAATGAAACGATTCAAAAATAATCATTTGCATTTAACCCTCGAACAACATGGATTTGAACTGTACGGGTCCATGTATATGGAGACTTTTTACCGTGCAGTATGTAAGTATATTGTCCTTAGGATTTTCTTAGCATTTTTGGTCCAGCGTACTTCACTGTAGGAACACAGTGCACAGTACGTACACTGAAGCTGTGTTACTGGAATGTTGACGTTATCGGTGAGGCTTCCAGTCAACAGTAGGCTATGAAGTTTGTGGGGAGTCAAATGTATGTGGGTTTTCAACTACTTGGGAGGGTCAGTGCTCCTAACCCCCGTCTTTGTTCATAGATAATGTCAAATAATTCTTAAAAACACCATATGGCCTTTACTGCATTTCTTAAAAGACACCTACACTGAACTCTACACAGCTAACATTCTTCACTTATCCACGTAAAAATGTCTCCCATTCTGTTCTCTGGGGCTGGTCCGATTTCCCCTCTGTGCTCACTGCCTGCAGTCCTGTATAGCATTTCATGAAGAGAACCATGTTACTTATCAAATATGCATTATTTAAAATGTGTCCTTTCTAAAAGGGCTGGCTTAAAGGAATCATTTATACATTTTACTCCTTGAGACTTGTACAAATAGTACAATAGTTTCTTTTGCAAATTGTGTCCATAGTATAAAATGTAATTTTCCCATGTTAACACTGAAATTGTGGCTCAAAATTACCTAGAAGAACTGGTAGCTAAAGTAGTCACAGTCCTAGAAACAAAGTAGAATGGTGGTTACCAAGGGCTAAGGGGAAGGGAAATGGAGAGTTGTTTAATGGATACAGTTTCGGTTTCACAGGAGGAAACATTTCTGGAAGTCAGATGCACCACACTGTGGATATACTTAACAGTACTGAACTGTACACTTAACAGAATTTGCCAGCTTAACCACTTTAGGTTTTTTTTACACGATTTAATAAAATTACCTGAAAAAACCAAAATATATATTATTTGTCCAAAGGGATGGAGAAGAAAGAAGTCATTCACATGAGACAAAGTACATGCAATACTTTTATTTTAGACGTGCAAGAAAAGCGATTTCAGAATCTATGAATTGAAAGCAAGCAGCTGTATACAAATAACAAAAGAGGCAACATCTTGTTACAGCTCAGCACACAGCATCCAAAGCGTACTGGCAGGAGACAATGCATATTCAGCATTAAAACCAGAGGCGTAACATCTTGCAGGGTGGGGAGAGGGACAGAGGGAAAAAATGGAAATGAAAGAGCAATGTTTCCCAATGCTTTCAGCTAAGTTTCTCATTTGACAGCCCATCCAGATGCTTCACATGGAATGCAGGACATAGCGAATGGAACGCCCTGCTCTGCGCACGCACCTGCCTGCTCTACATTTTCATAGGTCTTCCTTCAGTGGTAAGCCTGGTGGAGCTGCTTCTGAATTTGTTTAATGATAACTTACTTTTAGGCGTTAAACTCTCTAGCTATAAACAATGAGTTATTTGGTACTTCTCCTTTTAAAATTAAGTTTTATTAAAAGTATACACAATAACGATCAATATTGAAAGTCTTAATATAAAACCACAGTTAACAAATCATTAAGTATTTAAAGGAAGACTTAATATATACTATAAAACCATAACTAGTAAACTCCGTATTCGAGCGGAGTATCAGAATTTTAACTGTATAAACCAGGTCAGTATGAACATTTTGAAAGTGTTACTTCCTATCGGAGAGAGAGACTGTCGCAGAGACTTCTGACACAGCTTTCTGATCACTCTTCGAGGGACTGGCCAATACTGTCCAGCACAAATGTGACTGAATCCAGGTGGCATCACGAACTTAAGAATGGGAATGTTTGACCCTTAAATACTACGTAACAGTACAGATTTTACTTTTTGGAAGTATTTCCAAATACTCTTTCCTGCGACACACTAGAATATGTTGGCTCATATGGGCCGTAACACAGTCCCTAAATAGAACTTCTTTTCTCCCGGGACACGTGAAGACCAAGCCCTGCGCTAGGTCACTGCCCTGCTCATTCTGCCATCGCACTTCCACTCTGTTTTCTTTGGTGAACATTTTAACGATGGCTCAATTTTCCTCTTACGAGACTTTAATCATAGATGGTTCGTAAATGAGGACACGTATGTATGTAAGATGAAATACTACACAAAACATTCATAGGTCATATCTCAAGAAATCAAATGAGTTTGCGAGCAGGAATAAACTACATCAAGATCCCATGTAGAACGAAAATAAAACAAAAAGAAAAACGAGTCAGGAAAAACAATTACAATTGTAAAGGTATTGGTTCTGAAATGCTCTATTATACAAGATAGTCACCAAGCTGAGGACATTTTCTTTCATAAGTATATCAGCTCTCTATTTCCTCTGTGAAATTCTGCATACACGACGAGTAGTCATTTAGTACACAGGGACATTAAAATATTCATGACGTGGCTACAAAAGAAATGCATATATTCTTACACAGTATACAAACTGACAGACAATCAGATTCCTAGAATGTTTAGTGCACAGTAAAGAAAATGGAAACGTAAAGTTTTGTTTTTGTTCTTTGGTTTATGTCTGAACATTTAACTTATAAGCAGTGCTTAGGAGTTCCAGTTCCTCTTAAAGTAACTCTATATAATGATAAATGATACAGATACAGTAACTCTGTATAATGATAAACTATAATAACCTATATCCGACAAAACCCCAAAGCACTGTTACTAACAGGCTGAAAAGATTTTCAGTGTAAAATCGTCTGGTCAGTACTGAGTTAACTGAAAATTCAATTAGAATGCTACCAGTCTTCAAGTATGTCAGGATTTTATTACACGAAGGAAAGGAATTTAATCCCTTAATGAAAATCATTACATCCTTAGGTGACCATAAACTCTTCTACAGATCCTAAAAGAAAATCTTTGCCAAGAAAAAGTGGAAAAGGAGTCACCTATTTGGTATTTTAAGTAGCAATGGAGGTGTTTAATGGTTCACTTAGCTTAACTTCGGAAGACTACGCCTTTGAGACTAAGGATATTATTTTTAAATAATCCTCAAGGTAGATTTTAAAGAACTCTCCAAAAAAGATTTGTTAAATGCCTATGCCTACAAATGTATGTGAATAGAGGTTTCTCGTATCAACAAGGTAACCTGAGATGAGGTTTTAAACTGACCCGAGAGTGTCCAGAGATGGATTTCTGGGGACTCGAAGAAATCCCTGAAACTAGAGGCAAAATTACAGATTTTCCTGAGAAGAGGACCGGTGGCTCTTCAGACTCTCAAAGGGATTATACCCCTGCCAAAAGGCTTGTGACTCAAAGTTTAAAACTGCTCATTTGAGGGCTTGTAAAATATCCTCATTTTAATATTAAAGTTGGCATTCTGAAATGTTAGGCTACAAAGTCGTGTAAACTGTTCAAATATGTAACCGATCCTTTATACAATAACCATTAAATACAAAAGTATCTGAGAAGCACCAGTTAAATTTAATCCTCAGATAATTCTTAAGACAGTTTTAAAAGAGTTTTGCTTTTTCCCCCATTCAGAATACAGTGGCATAAGCCAGCAAGTTAAAATAATACTAGTAATGAACCCCAAATGCTTCATTTTCTTAAAGAAGCTCTCATTTTCATAGGGGAATTCTATTTATTTCTGTACCAATGACACTAGTGCTTCACAGTATTTAAAAATACTTTTTTGCCAACGAATCTCTAAACCTATTTCAATATTCTCTGTAAAAAAATAAATTCTAAGTCCCAATGATGGATCATTACCGGAGTAAAATTCCCTATGAAAATAATCAGTTAAAGAAAGTACTGGGACTATCCCTTGGGATTTAATGTAATTAGACTTTTCAGGTGATGCTAAAATATAAATAACAAACTTGACAAAATAATAAGTACAAACTCAATTCATAGATCCTACGACATTTGATGCATGTCAGTACTCCAGCACGTATTCTAGTACGCTTTCTTACACCCAATGAAACTCCTGCTGTGATACATATTCTCTGTTTTCTGGAGAGAGAACAAGAAAAGTTTAAGTCTGTCAACCTTCCACCTACATACCAGTTCTTTGAGACTCTACAAAATTATAGCTTTTCATCTTTTATGTTTTCTCTCTTAATTTTATACACACACGGGAAAACCAGCCAGGGAGAGCTTATGCCCACTGCAAGAAAAGAGAATGGTGGGTAGTTTCCCCAAATAGGGCTGAGCACACCACTGTTCCTCCCCGGAAGAGACTTAGGAGGAAAGGCAACAAACAATTCTTAAACAAGACTGCCTGGCATTTCTGACAGACCTTTTGCTACATTAGTGAAGGAAAAGGTAGATGATAAGATAAACTTCTTTATAGCCAATGATCCATATTATTATACTTAAGCAAGAAATGAGAATCCATCAATTGTGAGGAATATTCTTTATAGGGAGAAAAGCCTCTTCACTGGGAAAGCATCCTTTAAGAAGAAAAACCCTAAAACGCACAAAAATAATGTATTCTTTTACCACTTTTAAGTTGCTGTAACGTGTTTTCAGTAATTTCTCAGTTTAGACGGAGTCTGAAAAAGTTGTGCTAAAAATGCCTTAATGACCACCTAACCTTTTAAGGTTGATTTTAAGCTAAATGATACAGGTATGCCCGTATTAACCACGTTCTTTCTTCTCTTATATGCAAAGAAAATATTATAGTTGATTGAATAGAACTCCAGTATTCTGGGCCCTCACACCACCAGGATATCTTCTGAGTCATGGAATAATCAATTAAGAACTGGGGAGGGGGAGCGTCCAGTCTGCCACAACACACGAGGGGTCCCGGGCAGAAGCAGAACTACTCTCTTGTTCCACTACCCAGCAAGCTGAGTACCTCAATACACTAAAACATCAGTGATTTCGATTACATGGGAATAAAGGCCAGAAGGAAAACAGAAAAAAAACCAACCAACCAACCAACCAACCAACCACATATGTTCAACTTTCCTCCACACCAAAAGGAACTTTTTTCTCAGTCTCCTACAAAAGGAACCAGAGGTGGTAGGAAGCGCAGGTTAACAGAGCAGAGGAATTAAGTTATGCCTGCTCTTAACACCGTCTACATTCTTAAGACAAACACTATTAACCTTAAAAATTCCCAGATATTCACCATATTAGGCTGATGACTCAAAAGTAAGAGAGTCTGGGGAACTCGAAAGAAAGCGGAAGCCGGCACTTCTCTGAAGGCTTCCGTCTTGCTGAGATCGGTGCTGAAGTAAACGACTGATACTGGACCCAAAACTGAAAACCTAGTCACCTGTCTTTCTCTTTCTAGCACGCAACGTGTTCAAAGAGCAAATGCTTTATGTTTAACGAAAAAGGAATGCACTGTAATTTGCAGTTACTGCGCTACTCGTTTTTCTTGCGAAGGGGCTTCACTTTTTCCTTTTACTAGCAGCAGCACCCTCTATCCTTCACATTCTAGAACACAGTGGTCCTTTTTATTGCCCCTCACTGAATTCTGTGGCAAAGTCCCTACTCTCGACTCTGGAACACTGTTCCTTATGCTTAAAGACCAAAGGGCCAGAGAATGTCCGAATTCACTAAGATCGATGTTTAGCAATGAATACAGAGAACTGAAAGCCCTGCTGAGGTACCTCTTAGATGACACAGCTCATGGTGTCAGTCTTATTCCACCAGCAACTGTGAGGCACTGGTCAAGTCAAATAGTTTTTTTATTTTTTTAACATTACCTTAGCACTGAGTAGCAAGAGCAATGGGGTTGTTCCAGATGGTTAGTGTCTAAAATGGCCAAGAGCACACAAGTGCTTCGCTTTATATGCTGAAACTTTTCTTTTTAGCAAATTCTACTCTAATTTTACCTAATGGAACAACACAATGTGTACTCTTCCACTCACAGAGTTTCATTTTGTCACTAAAAAAATTTACAAATTAAAATTTTATCCTTCTAATACAGGTTTGTTTTACACTTTTAGAAAAGGGGAGACCTCAAACATTTTCAGAGGTAATGCTGCTAAGTTAACGTCCCACTCCTGATCTTTTCTCACTTTATACACCTTGAATATCTTTCCACATCACTGTGTAGAAATCAATCTCACTTCTTTTACGGATGGGTAACAGTTTCATGTATGGCCGTACTATAATTTTCTTAACCTATTTCCCACTGATTAACATTTGGGTAAGTTCCAGTGGCTTAATATTATACTGAATTTTAGTGCATTTGTATATTTCTGTTGGATATAATTCGTGAAACTTAGCTGATGGGTCAAAAGTGTACAAATTTATCTGTTAACAGGTATCACCCAACTAATCCTCCAAAATGGAATACAAGTTTAAGTGCTCACAAGCGGCAGACAAGAGGGTCACTCATCCTTGCCAATTCAGGAACAAACTAAAAAAAGTTCTCATTCATATTTTCATTTACATTTCCTTATGTAAAAGGGCCATTTCTTTTTTCTTTCATCTGTGAATTATTTATATCTACTGCTGTCTTTTTCTATTGTGCTGTTGATCTGTATCATATATCTGAAGTTTCTTTAAAACGATGGGAACAACTTAACTACATCTTGTAAGCCCTACTCTAAAACCTACTAGTTGTAAAATACTAAGAACAAGTTACTTTCTCTGGCAGTTCATTGTACTTTTTAAATTAAAGAAGATCAATTAGTAAATTTAACGTTAGACTGTAAAGAAATAGTTTTAAGCATATTTTAGGGAAACCATATAGTATCTGCCTAGGTCTTCTATTTGGATCATAATGTGAAATGCTTTAAATTTGATCAGGGTTTTCAAAACGTAACAGATTTCTTTTTATCACTGAATTTCAAATATTCAAACTCTAGATCTGTACTAAGTAAATTCTTTAAGGCTAATAAGGTACAAAAGAACAACAGAAAGTCTACATGTACAATAATAAAAGTCTATGTATGCAAATTCTGGTCATTTAAACTAGTTCCCCTGTAAAAAAAATTACCAAGTCCCTAAGGTGGATGGGGAAATGAGCAGAAAATTTAAAAAAGTATTCTGATTGCCTACAGGGTATACTCAGTTCTGTTTCCAGGTAAAAACCCAATTACCTTAACAGACATTAACTGATTTCCATTTGAGGAAACGGAATTATATAGTGACATCCCACAAGCTCTGCTTTGGGTTAGGTGCTGAAGTCAACCACAGATTATCACCCCAGGCACTGGTTAGCAAGTAAGGGTGATTCCGTTGACTCACAGTGGTGATTTTTATCGCCATTTACATGTTCTTATTAAGCCCATTTGTCCTTCTTTTACAGTTCTTTGGGTCCCTCCCACTCCTACTTTTGATTCATTTCAGCCAGTCATTTGTACTCTGGACTATATATTATATCGAAAAGATGTAGCAGTCTACAAATGTAAATGGAATCTTTATACATCCTATGGTGTTAAATTAAACCAGGGTTTTGCAACCACAGCACTACTGAGACTTGAAGCTGGATGATTCCTTGTCCTAGGAGAGCTGTCCGGGGCACTGCTGGACGTTTAGCAGCACCCTTGGTCTTCACCTACCAGACGCCAGTAGCACCCCACTGCCGGTCGTGACAATCACAAAAATATGTCCTGACATTGTTCAATGTTCCGTGAGGAGGCATGACTGCCCCACTCCCCGCCCCAGCTGAGAACCACTGAGTTAATCTAATTGTCTCCGGTTGATGGACAGGTAAAATTACGTTCTAGTGTGCTTGCCTGTATTTGTTAATTTTTCTGTAATAGGAACTTTTATTTTTAAAAAAAGGCAACAGAGGAAACAATAAAAGAAAATTTTAAGGAATGTGTCAGTAGGGGAAAAAAAGAACTCAAACCCTGAAATTTTGAGAAAGTACTTTTTAAAGAAAAAACCACCAACAACTAGGAATAGACTCTTTGCAGGTCCTAGGGTGCACGCAATCATTTAGATCAGGATCAGGATTGAAAAAAAGGACAGAATAGAAAATGTGAGATGGCAAAACAAGAAATAAAGTATTATTTAATAAAATATTTTTCAGTTTATGTGCACGTAACTATTATGACATAAAAGTGTATTTTACTACTGTGGGTTCTTGTCAAGTATCTTTGAAAACCAGATTTACAGCTACTGATGTTTAAGTTACTCCAACTTTTCATTATTACAAATAGCCCTGAGGAGCAAGAATAGGCTCAAAATGAGTTAGAATGAAACAAGGGGAGGGGGGAGCCTCAAAATTCTGAAAAGCAAAGAGCTCAAAAAAAACACACATAGAGCAAAATGATTACAAGCTGAAAACCAGTGACCAAGGACATTGGCCAAATTTCTTATAACACGTTAACAAGCAAGATTTGTTCTGCCTTCTGTTTTTTCTGTATCTGCCCTGGCATAAGAGTATATAGCCTTGTTAACTTTTAGCCTAATTTAAAAGAAAAAGGTTTAGGCTTGAAGGTTTTAACAAACAGTGGAAATTATGAGTTTGTCTAATTAGACCAAAACCTACGAGGATTTATATCAAAATACTCTTTGCTGTTAAATGACATTATTGTATGTATTTGAACACACCTAGCTGTTATAAAACAATGTACAATATTCTCGAGTTTGATTAGCATACCCAAATATTCTTAATTAGCAAGATTTTAATTTAAAAAAAACCCCAAAACTTCTAACTAAAAGGCATGTTGTTAAATACTCTAAGTACTTATCCACTTAAAATAATTTTAAGTTACAGAAGAGTCATTTTTAAAAATCACTTTTTCTAAGATTCTTACCTTTCCATTTTTATGCAGTCCAAAAGATTTATTATTACTTCCACAAAGATGGTGCATAGTACTAAGATCTATCATGCAGCCCCAGCACTAAAACAGATCAATTCTAGCAGCACTAATTCTCCATAGAGCACCACTTTCTCGCCCAGGCAAATTAACAACGGCAAATCCAAGAGAATCTATTCATAAAGTGGGTCATCTCGAAGTGGAAGCCAATTGGTGAGTGTGATGCTTGCTTTTGGTACCTCACTTATTTTTCATTGTACGTTAGTGAGAAACGATACCAACAGCAAACAAAGCTCAAAAGGAAAACCCCCACAAATTTCAAAATGATGCTGTTAGTATAAAAAAGAAAGGCTGACACATCTCAAAGCGCCGATCAACACCATCATGCAGCTACCGCTGAGGTTAAAGCCCAACGCCGGGTGTTTTAACTATTCGATCTTCACAGATCAGGCAAGGACTTGAAATCATCTCACGTGCAACAGTCTTTGCATAACACCCCATCTTATCCATGCCACAAAAACGGTAAATTTGGTAGTTACCAATAAATAAGTTGGGGGTCAAAGGGACTAAAGCCTTAGACTGCTCTTTATCATAAGATATCCTCAGACAAACCTCCCCATTCTTCATTCTGGCTCTATAAAATTAAGGAGCAGAGAAAAACTGGTAAGTGCCTGATTTTACAAAGAAAATGCACTCTGTATTTCCTTGGTCGTTAGATCTATGTTTATAAGTCAACTGTACCACTCCCCCAAGTCCTTCCCCTCAGAAAACTAGCTTAAAATAGGCACTTAATTGGTGGTGTTGGGGAAGTGTTCCAAGTATTGCAAAGAATGTCAATTTCGTAATCTCAGCATGTTGCACCTTAATTTAGGAATCAAGTCAAGTACCAGTGGCATGTTAAGAAAACCTGTGTTAAATTCCAACAAACATTAAAAATTGGATAATGGACCAATTTTTCTGGGCTTTATCCCCAAATTTAATTATGTATTCACAGAACCAAATACCAAAAATACAGAATTCAGAATTCACTCTAGAAGTGTCAAAACTGAACCACTGTTTACCAAGCAGCTAAGTAAAATCAAAAAAGGTATCTTTATTATTTAATCACTATGTCCGAGGTTTTAGCAATTATTATTCAAATACACACTTATGTTCTCATTACTCACTATAATATGCTAATAGGAGATCTACTTTTTCCCGACTGTGCCGTTTGCCTGTAACCTGAAGGACTGAAATTTTAAAGAAATTTTTCTGAAGAAAATAAACATTCTTAAGGATAGAAATGTGTATGTCACAAATTTTAAAAGGGCTAAAATCAAAATAATTTTGTGATTTCCATGTATTAAACCAACAGGTATTTTCATTATAAATTCAAAGTCATCCGTGGTGTTTAGAAATAATCAATTCAAGTAAAAGAGCTGATACCAAATAGAAAAATCACAACACAAAGAAAACTAGATTAAAATAAATTAATTAGGAATTCTACAAATTTAAGGCCACATTTAGCTAAGTGCCTTTGCAGCTATATTTACAATTTTGGAAGCAAAATCATATTCATGACATAAGCTAAGTGAATACTATATCCCAAATTATAATACCAAAAAAGCTACTATAAATCCAGTTTTGATAAATCCAACAAGAAATGACTTTAAAAATGTATTATTTATATCTACAGATCCAATTTGAAAATACCAACTATTGATAGTTTAGACAATGAACATTTTCAGTGTATGAGGTAAAAAATGGCATCTGTCTTAGGAAGTCTACTCTGTTCCATACAGAAAAACCTCCAGAATGATGAATCTCTTAATTACTGAAAAACATGGAAGTTGGTACCAAAAACAGGTTTAAAATACACACCCCAAGACAACACACAAACAGGGCGGGGGGAGACATGGATACTGCTTGGTGGTCAAGATTTCACACAGCTCTGAAGCCCAGCAGAGCAGGTTTGGAATGCTGGGACCAGTCCCCGGAAGCTCACTGCGTGAGCCTCTGCTTGTTCGTTTGTTAAAAGGTGCTCGGGATCCTGCTCAGGACATCCAAGGATTAGCACAGGGTGCTTCCCATCTAAGTGCTCGATAAGCGCCAGCTAGCACCCCGTTCTTTTCTGTTGTCCCGGTGTCCAGACCTGTTCTCATTACTGACTATATATAATATGCTAAGAGAAAACCCACTTGGTCAACTGTCTGTTCTGTTGGCCTATAAAATGAAGGACTGCCTAAACAGACCACAAGAAGTTTATATAACTTGGGTAGAAGGGAAACTGGAAAGAAATTTAGCATTTTTTTCTCATCTTATTTCACCACCTGTTTTATGAACATATTTAAATACTCTCCCGAAGATGCAAACATGTATCATGTATCAACATATAAATGAATCTACTTTAGGCAACAAGCAGCTTGTCATCCCTGCATGTGTGACAGCGTGCTGGCAAATAGCCTGAATGAGTAACAGGTTACCCCGAACGGAATCACCTGAAGCCTTACTGTCCCAAAGAGACTTCAGCTTGGCTTCATAAAGGCCTTAGCCTGCCATGTATGATAACTCACTCTGAATTCAGAACGGACCAGTGGTGTTCTGCCTTAAGACCTGAATGGCTAAATTAAGAAAAATGGTTCACTCAGACCACTGAAGAGATGATGTCTTAATGTACTATCACTTTGGTTCATGTACAAAACTGTGTTAAGGTAGTCACAGATGAGAACCAGGCCAAAGCTCTCCTCTAAAGATAAGAAACCATATTTAACAGTAGTCAACTTTTTTTTTTAAAACTAGGGTGAGACAGGAAAAGAAAAATCTTAACGTGGACCACAGACATCCTATGCTTCTCTCCACTCCTCCTTTCTCTTTAAGATATAAAAATACTACTTCAAAAAGGGAGATGGTACTTAACTATTAAGATACTTCAATAGGGGAGGGGCACCTGGGTGGCTCAGATGGTTAAGCATCTGCCTTTGGCCCAGATCATGATCTCAGGGTCCTGGGACTGAGCCCCGTATTGGGCTCCCCACTCAGTGGGAAGCCTGCTTCCCCCTCTCTCTCTGCCTGCCTCTGCCTAATTGTGATCTCTCTCTCTCTCTCAAGTTAATAAATAAAATCTTAAAAAAAGAAAAATAAACTTTATTTTAAAAAAAGATACTTCAACAGGGGAGATACACACATATACACATATGGACTTGGAATGATATTTTTATCCCGAATACAAGCTATAAAGTAAACTTAGTATATTGGTCATATTTTGAAGTCTATAGCAATTAGTCAGTACAGTTTAAAAAAACATCCAGACACAGGAAAGACACCCTAAACACTGGTCTCCAGGAAAAAATATATTAAAATTAAAAGGTGAACTTCAAGAACGTTAGAAATGTTTTAAGACAGATGTAATTAATCAGGAAATGATGAAGAACTTGGAGGAAATACCAGGATCTGACAGAGCAGATTATAGTTCCATAATAATGAAATATAAAAGTGAACAAGGAAAGAGACAAATATAAAAAATTCCCAGTTCCTGATTCTGGTTTGACCTTATTTTTAGAAAAGTCTGATTGATAAATAGCAAAATAAGGAGGTCCTAACTTCAAAACCAATTTTACAATAGGAGAATATGAGCCTGTGGTCACAATATCGGATGTTAAAAAATAAAAAATCTCCCCAGTGACATATCTGCAGTCAATTAAATAGAGAACTGTGGCAAACTACACACAGGAAAAAGGGGCTGGGCTCATTTCACTACTGCCAGTGGCTCGAGTCAGGGCTGCCAAAAAAGGTTCCGCTTTCGCAGGCACCTTAACCACTGTCTGGTTAACTCAAGATCGTGACGTGTACAGCGTATTGTCTCACATTTAATATATGTATGTTCTGATGACGTCACCCCCACTTGGAGCAATGCTCACAACTGACCCGGGCAGTGACTCACATAGAGCCATCATCCAAGGCCCGCCCTCCCACTGAGGCCCACAGTTAAGAAAGAGACATTTACTCTTTTTAGTTCACATTTCTGTTACAACAGAAATGCTAAAAAATTGGATTTAAAGCCTCCTTTAAGAATAACAAAGATAATTAACTTGATGAAAACACACTACATTTTTTTAAATTGACTAGCTCCTCCTTGTGCTACGGACTTTCTATTTGATTAAAACCACAATGATCGCTAAAGCATAATTCAACTTAGTATCTGAATTAAGGTATTCTTAAGTATTCTGAGAAAGGTGGCCTTATCTATGAAATTTTAAACTTCAGAAATTGAAGGTTCAGAAATAGCAAGTATACAATGAACTCAGGACAACTGTGGAAATTGGAAATGGAAGGGGCTTATCAATGGTTCTTGTGCCATGAAGGCAAAGTAAGAATATCGTCATTTGACAGAACAGGGTTTGTTATTTAAAGAGAGCAAAGAGGGGTGCCTGGGTGGCTCAGTTGGTTAAGCATCCGACTCTTGGGTTTTTGGCTCAGGTCACAATCTCAGGGTCATGAGACTGAGCCCTGCACCGGGTCCCCCACTCATTCTTGCTCTCTCCTTCTTCCTCTGCCCCTTCCCCCACTTGTGCTCTCGCACTCTCTCTTTCTCTCAGATAAACAGATAAATAAAGTCTTTAAAGAGAGCAAAGAAAAGGCCAAATACTTTTTAGTTGGTTTTGCTAACACAGAGCTAGAGAGTTCTACAAAGGGTGTAATTTTAACACTATCATTGGCTCGGCTACATTTGCACTTAATGGACATGAGGTGAAAATATGAACCAATCTGGGATGAAAGTGACACAGTCTCACAGTCGGCTGATGACCCATCCACACTATGCGAAAAGGAGTTACCTGCAGTATTTGAGAACAATGGATGGAGAGTTCTCAAATTACTGTTGGACAAATCTTTTCCCTTCTTAGTCTGTCCTCTAAACGTTTAGAGCCTAGCGTTTTGGGCTCCAAAAAATGGGCCATCAACATGACAGACCATCTCTAAAGCAAAGCAAACAATCCGTCCACAGATAACTAAGTTGATGTGACTGACACATACTCCCATCAATGTACTGCTCATGGACACTACATGCCAAGCATGCTTCAGAGTAATTTCTGAAACTTGAAGAATGAGGGAACATAACTGAGACTTCCCTAGCAATAGCAAAACATGCTAATGTGTAGTAAAGAGAACTCCAATTAGCTTACCTCCTGCAGTAGATCAGCCTGCTCAATTGCTTTAAGGACATTTTTCTTGGATGTTTCCTGAACTTCCCCTCCCAAAAGAAACTCATCCAAAATAAAATAAGCCTTCTCAAAATTAAAGATGATATCAAGTTCACACACCTGAGAAGCAAGAAAAACAATGTTAAAATTGAAGAAAGCAAAAGATACTTACCCACCATCAAGTAGTGAATAAAAAGGTGATCAGTGAGTCGATCTTAATTCTTTCTAAAAATGGCCATCTTGCCAATAATTAAGTATCACTGATTTAGTCAGTTTAATTTTCAAATCTCAAGTACTTGGAAACACAAGGCCTACAAACTAAGTAAGACCTGATTCTGGAAGTTCTCAACATGGGCAACTTAGTAATTCTCTACTCATAAACAATGAACTTTTTAAATACATACTTCCTGTATAATGTGATTATAACTGCTTACCAAATCTAAATTCTATACTAAGCACTTCCAGAACATTAATCTTTGCAGTTGAACTCCTTTCTGTTTCACTATTTTAAACCTCATTCTCACAACCATCATTAAATGAGCAGGGCTGTGGAGTCAAGCATTCCAGCAGTTAACTGATTGGGCCGGCTGGCAAAAGAGAGTGAGCCCTTCCCCACCTCTGCAGTTACTTTCAAACAGAATTCCTAAGACAATCAAACAATAAACTTGTTACAGAGAAGATTTTAAAAAAATTCTATGGCATTCAATTTCCTAAAACAAAATACTACTCACACTGCCAAAGTACTTGTCAAGTAATTCCACGTAACGATGAATTATTTCCAGGGTAATTAGCTCATTGTCCTGATCCTCGATAGCACAGCAAAAATACAGACTAGCATATCTGTAACAAAGCAAATGTGGAAGAAATTTTACCCTATAATCTAAATATGTTCTCATATCCTATTGTGAAAGATCCCATACTTACACAGTTTACTTCCCCTTTCACAACAGTATAGATTTTTCTCCTGCACTACAAAAGGAATGAATGCATGTAGAGAAAGTTTGAAAAGTACAGGCAAGCAAAAAACCAAAAAACAATCACTCAACCATACCATCTAGAAATGCAGAAAGACTAACTCGTTTTGCTCTTCTTCTTTCAGGCTGCCTTCTATGAATATCTAACATAGCTGGACCCAGTTATGAAATACAGTGAATGAAATGGCCCTAAACTGTATGAAATATAATCTTATGTTTACCTAATTAAAACAAAATGCACTGTGTGATTAATTCAAACTTCAAGTAAACAGGGAAGAAGATAAACTCTCCGACTGAAGGACTTATTGAAGAGATTGTCAATGTGAAGGCAATGACTGAAATGTTTTGTTGAAGTGTAATATACACAACAGAGAAGAACACAAGTCATATGTACAGCTTGAGGAGTTCTCAAAGTGAACCCATCCTGTGTACCAGCACCCTGATCAAGAAACAAATTACAGAACTCCTAAATCCCCTCTCCTAACCCCTCTAGGTCACAATCTGCCACCCCCAAGGGTAACTACTATCTTGACTCCCAACAGCATAGAATTGTTTTTAAAGGTTTCTAGGACTGTGGAATAAACTCCAAGAAAAGAATAGTTCTAAGTTATTACAGAAGTCAGAGAAAGAGAACAGGGGAAACCGAGACCTGTTCTCAATTTTTCCAAGTTCTACCTGTTAAATGAAAGTTTACGTTATTTACCCCTTGAAATATTAACATTGGAAAACTCATATTCTCTTCCAAATTAGGATTCTAGCACATGAGGCTACATTATACTTGACCCAAGGAAGCCAAACTTAACATACAACCCTGAGGCATAACAAACAATGACCAAGTCTTTTGAGGAGGATTAAAAGAGCATTTTACAAATGGTTTAAGTGTATTAAAGGCTTTTGGAAAAAAACACAAGCAGAAAACCCAAGACATTCTAAACAAGTCTCAGTTTCGATTGTAATTTTCGCGGAGGAGCATCTCAGTGATTTTTAGAAAACACAATGAGCAATTACTGCTCATAGCATTAATGGAAAACAACACATACATATAAACTCGGTTTTGGAATTCAATGAATTCCTACTCTTCAACATGAGAGGAACTAGTATTTACAGAATGCTCTATTCATATTGTCAACTTGACCAAATAAAGATCAATTATTTGATCTTTCCAACAGCAAGCACCATCATTCTTGATTGGCGGGGAAGGAAAAAAAAAAAAAAATGAGACCCGAGTCCAGGCCTGCCAAGTGGTCATTCTGGGACATGAAATCCGATCTTCAGACCTTTTCCCACTCCACCGCAGGGAGGCCCTCTTCACACACAGCTTGCCTTTTTTTGCCATGTCCACTCTACCTGATTAATATGTTACTTAAAATGGCAGGTCTCCTGCAATCTTGAAGAGGCGGCTTTCGAATGTGTTCATTTATTAGCACGAAGGACCCAAGAGGGTACCACCTCCAACTTTAACAAAGTGCTTCCTCTCTTTCCTACCCTATGGTTTCGTGTTATCTGTTTAAAACGTGAAGGGGGGGCGCGCCCGGGAGGCTCCGTCAGTTAAGTGTCCGACTCTTGATTCTGGCTCAGGTCATGTGCTCAGGGTCTCGAGATTGAGCCCCGTGTCAGGCTCTGCAATGAGCATGGAATCTGCTTGGGATTCTATCACTCTCCCTCTGTCACCCCCCACTCCAGCCCTGCTCATGCGCACCCACACTCTCTCTAAAAACATGAAATTAGGGGTGCTTGGGTGGCTTAGTCTGTTAAGTATCTGCCTTTGGCTCAGGTCATGATCCCAGGGTTCTGGGATTGAGTCCCACATCGCGCTCCTTGCTCGGTGGAGAGCCTGCTTCTCCCTCTGCCTGCTCTGTCTGCAGCTCCCCGTGCTTGTGCGTGCTCTCTGACAAATAAAATCTTTAAAAAAATAAAAAATTAAAATTAAAATAATAAAAAGAAAGGCAATTCCAACTCTCCATCCTCTCCAACCCATACTCACCAAATAGTTTTGAATTTGAGGAAACTGATACAAATGACACGTTACAAGTCTCCAAATCAAGAAAACTAAAGATTAAAGGAATTCACATTAAAAATGGTAGATAAAAAACAGACATGACTAGCTGACATGAAAAGAGTGCTATTTAAATAATCCCATTAGAAGGAATTTATTAATAGTTTTGGGTAAAATTCCTTTTACTCTTAATGTCAGCATTCCTATGATGCTACTGTTAAGCAATCTAATGCTTATACCATCCTTGCTCCTTACCCACAGTACTGCCTCTTGACTTACAAATAAATAGCACTTGTCAATGGTCCTTAATTGTGTGAATCATTTAGAAACATTAATTTACATATCACCAGGACTGATGTGTCCAAGCATCAACCAATATTTTTAAAATCCTGCAATACAGGGGCACCTGGGTGTTTCAGTCAGTTAAGTGTCTGCCTTTAGCTCAGGTCATGATCCCAGAGTCCTGGGATGGAGTCTCACGTCTGCTTCTCCCTCTCCCTCTCCCTCTGCTGCTCCCCATGCTTGTTCTCTCTCTCAAATAAATAAGATATTTAAAAAAAAAAAAAAATCCTGCAATACCAAATAAATAAATATAAAAATCCTGCAATACTACCTTAATGTTTGCTTTCACTCAGAATGGAAAAAGAGCCATCAGTTAGACAAATTCTTTGTTGTAGGTGATTATCTAGTTATCAGGGTTATAACGCCCCTCTCTACAGAAAGCTTATGGAAAAAAGAAACAGAATAGTTAACAGGTAACATTCAGAGTCCTCACTCTGAGTGAGACACTAAATGTTAGCTAAGGCTTCTGTATATTTTACCATTTTAATCCTCACAACAAGCTCTTCAAGAAAGATACTGTTGTTAACTTGCATTTATAGGAGACCCAAGCTTAACTGAGTAACCTCCCCAGGAATAGTAATTTGACTCCAAAGGCCCAGGTTTATATTAAAAACTATAGCCAGGAACTGTATTAAATAAAGTAATCCTGCACCTGGCAAAAATTAAAACTGAATAAGCAATCTTTAAGAGCTTTGAAGAGGGAGAGAAAAATTGTTATACTGATTTAGTAAAAGATTACCAAGAGAACCTGAAGCATACTCCCTATTTTTAGAACCAAATGCTTTTTAAAAATTCAATTATGAGCTCATTTTGTTCTCTTAGTACCTATTTGTAAGTCTAAACCTGAAGTAAAATTAATAATAGACTAGTAAGAAGAAAGGTATGTTTGGTTATTTTTAGCAGAATGGATTAAGGCTTACTCTAATTACTGGCACTCAGAGACCATCTGAAAGTGCCTATTCTTACATTCAAAACACATGACTTCTCCACAGTCAGCTAAGTGTCAGTTGACTGTGCGTGAATGTAACTGAACTATTCTCAATACCCACTGGTATGTCATTAAAAATTCTTTTGTTAGTCAAGAAAATACAGTACTGTGGCAAAGTCTCAAACTAGTAAGATATATGTATGTTTAAATTCACTGTACAACTCAACCTACTGCCTCTTCCATAACATGCTGCATAAAACAGGAATCAAAGAAGCATACAGTGTTAGGTCTTTCAGGGATTTTCAGGAGCATTTATTTCAGAGATGAGGAGACACACACACAAGGACTTGTTCCAAGTCACAAAACTAGCTAAGGGTGCAAACCAAACAGAACTCAAGTCCCCAGATTCTCAGTCTGTTTTTTCAGCTATATTCTCCTCATGGACCCCCCCAAACCCTTCCCAAGAGGGGGAGCTACGCGAAATGCTCCGCAAGAAGAATGCGGCTGAGACAAGTGGAAGAAGGCAGGCCTAAAGACCACTTGCTGACAGGGACAGTGACGGTGCTGGTTCAGAGTTTCTCAGAAGCGAGAATCCTTTTGCTTAAAAGGTCTTCTCTTCCAGCTGGACTAGGGGGGGAAAAATCACTCGTTTATGTCAACAAAGAATATGTTCTTAAATACGACATATGAGGTTTTCAGTATGAAATGGGGGCAGATGCATAGAAAAACTGATTAAAAATTCTAAGTTCTATATGTGAATCTTATCTCAATAAAGCTGTTTGTTTTTTTTTTAAGTACACCTTTTACTTACAGGAGCTTCATAGAAGTATCCCACTCAGGTGAGAGTACCCTTTACAGCCTTTAAAAGGCAAAGTGGTAGGTCAGCGCAGGCGGGCCAAGTGCTGCGTGCAACACCAGCCAGTGCTCGCCTTCCTTCGGTCGGAACAGGCCATTGCCTTCAGCGGCAGGAAACTCGATTCCTGGGATTGATTCCCTTGCTGGTATTTTCCTCCTCCACACGGGGGACTCCTTCCCCTATCTAGAAACAAGCTGAAGTCTCTCACCTTTTTAAAAACTCGGTCCCTCACTCCTGTGTCTATGGGCGGTTACCACCTCTTCGCATCTGATCAAGCTCCTGAAATAGTCTACGTTTGCTGTTTAAAAGTCTCCACCTCTTCGCACTTCGCCCCATTTCTTCGAGAGTTTCTACTATTTCACTGAAAATGTTCCTCCGACAAATGGCATTTTTTGAACTCTCACCGTATAATAGATTCTTTCTTCACTTTTATCGTTTTTGCAACATTTGGCCCTGGTGACTTAATTTTCAAAACTCACTCCCACTTCCTGACATTACTGACCCTATACTTAGTCTCTCCCCCTTTGCTTGCCCCTTGAATGTTGGTGGTTTACCACTTTATGCCTAATTTCCACCCTGACTTCCAAGCCCACTCGGAAAAAACCGAGCATCTCAAAGTCAACATGTCTGCTACCTCACATTAACCGTCAGCTGAAACAGAAGTGTGGAATCCCTGCCCTCCTGGCTTCTGGCAAAAACCCCCAAAAAACAAAAACAGAAAACCTTACCTTGTAGGAACAGCTCATTCGGCCTGCTGAGCCCACAGCAGAGGTCTTCCTTCAGGGCCTCATTATAATGCAGTTTCCTAAGAGACCTCTCAGGTGCCAGCCTCAGCCCTCCCAGCTACTCATTCTCCAATTACAAGGATCCTTTCCAAAAGGCATTATCTGCTCTTTTCTCATCCCTGTTTTAAAACCTTTGCCTCCACGCTTCGGAACTGAGTTCTAGCCCCCTCGTCAGTCACTAACTGGAATATGACCGTGGACAAGTCACTTCTCCCAAATTCTTCCTTTCATAAAATTGAAATTTAATCAAGAGTTGTGGTATTAGGGGCGCCTGGGAGGCTCAGTCGTTTAGCGTCTGCCTTTCACCTCATGTCATGATCTCAGGGTCCTGGGATCCAGCCCCGCACCAGGCTCCCTGCTCGGCAGGAAGCCTGCTTCTCCCTCTCCCACTGTGTCTCTTTCTGTCACATGAATAAAATAAAATGATTAAAATCTTTAAAAACAACAACAAAAAAACCAGTAGTGGTTTTAAAGCTCATGAACCATCTCTGATGCAGAGGGCACAAGCCAAGTGAGCAGAGGTATGAGATCCCAGTTCTGTTTTCATGAGAGCACCTCCACTTCCACTTGATTCATCGAAGGTTCTAACCTTTGGGCAAAAAGCTTTTTATTATTCTTTTTTAAAGATATTTATTTGACAGACAGAAATCACAAGTAGGCAGAGAGAGAGATTGGAGGAAGCAGGCTCCCCGCTGAGCAGAGAGCCCGATGCGGGGCTCGATCCCAGGACCCTGGGATCATGACCTGAGCTGAAGGGCAGAGGCTTTAACCCACTGAGCCACCCAGGCCCCCCACAAAAAGCTTTTTAAAAACAATCCCTAACTACATTATTCCAAGACTTCTCCCAGCTCTAAAATGCTATGAGTTTTCTCAACAAGTACTAAACCAAAATCACCCAAAGATGACTAAATTTATTCCATTGCAAAGAGTTCTATGGTATTTAAAACATTCTCTATGTCCTATAATCTCCCATCACCTCCTCTGCCATCTACCCACCCCCCACATACACACAAAACCCATCCACGCCTAGAATAAAGGAACAGAGGTAAAAACCCAGACTTCTCTTCAAACCCCCCCCCTTGCAGCCCATACTGTTAGTTCCCTGAATTTCCCCTATAGAAGACAATTTTTTATATGCAGAGACACTCTTCTTAAATACAGTAAATTATTTGTAAGGGAGGGAAAATGGAGAAGAAACAAAGTAATTAATGTCTTTTAACCCCTGATTAGCCCAATCTCGAGAAATGTTATTTCAGGGTATTAAAAGACTTTAAGATATTAATAAAGATGTACATTTTAAAAAAATTTAGTGTTCAAAGCCAATGTGAGTCATTTTTCAACATCAAAAATTTAAAAATCTATTCTTCACAAAATTATCTATCAGATCTAATTATACCTCCAAGACAGCAACAAGTGTACTTCAAATTAATAAATACTACTAACAAAGAAATCTTATAGAGAGAGTTTCAAAACCTCTATACGACTAAACGATCTATGCATCCAAGGTGTTCATAAATGAGATTCTAGAAATCAGAAAAAAGGCATGTCAATTATCAGTCATTACTGTATAGATTTTTAAGCAAGGTTTGTCTAAATTCAGAGAATTACACCATTTAAAATATGACCCCATTTTCACCTGCAAAGAAATTCATTTAATTTTTCTAAAAAGATGATTAAGTAGAAATAATCATTTATGCCTTTAATTACATAATTAGTTTTAAATCGACTTTTCTGATTTTATTTTTTTGACTGGGCAATCAATCAAAACACCAGTTATTTAAAAGACACAAAGCTTTAACTTAAACCTTTTTCATCTAAATCATTATTAATCATTATTTGTAAATGTCATCTCTCAGAAGTCTGCCATTGCCACACTATAAATGACTGAACATTAATCCGATTTCGCCTTTCCGATAAATGAAAATTATACCTTTTGTAAACAATCTTCAGATCTCGCCACTCAAGAAAGCTGCACATTTTAGGTTTCCGTGCTAAAACGGTTTGAACAAGTTCTCTTGTAATCTTTTTCTTCTCTTTGTCTGATAGTGGGACATACCATTTCTGCAGTCGAAGCTTTCCCTGACGACTAAAAAGCAACATAAACTGCATCTGTTAAGATAAATAGAGCCAAGATTACATGCAACACTTTGATTCCGTAAAGATTAAGATGAAATGGTTCCTAGAGAAGCTTAGGGGGCAGGGCCTTTAACTGACAAATGATTAGCAGCCATCAGTATTTCTACGCCAGTTAAAATAGCAGGAAAATGCTTGTAGAAAGATCTTCGCACCTGGGGCAAATCTCCCCACCCACCCCGTTCCACGTAAGTTCTGAGAGTAGTGCGTGGCAAAAAATAATAATCATAATTTAAAAAAAACAACAACAGGTAAAAAGCTGAAGTGAAATTTTTGGGGGAAAAGAAAGATAACTCTTGCAATTTAAGACAACTACTGTCTACCTGTGCTGTACATTTCACACTCTCTGTATGCTTCAAAAGAGAGCTGTTGACATCAACTGGTTTAGATACATTTGAAAGAAACAGCAGATCTACAACTATTTTTCATCCTGAGGCTGGTCCTGCCCCCGGCTGAATTACTTGTATTCAGACTGCTAGCACTCAGAATGCCCTCTTCAGCTTATGCTCACACATTTTAAGCAAAACAAAAGATCTAAAATAGTCAACAAAAAAGACCATAAATGCGCATTTTTCTTAATAAAAGCCTGACTTTTAAGTGTCTCTTCTCATCTTTGCTTTCTAAAAATTCCAACATAAATATACACACAATAAACAAGGGGGTTAATATAACAATATGAAAGAGAATATAAACCTTTAAAAAGCCAAAATTTAGAGACACACATGCAGAGACATTACGCAAAATACCTCATTTAAAACAATTTTTAAAACAAGCACCTACAGATGGAGTGGATGCTGAATTCTACTGTATCTTACTTAAACTATTTTGTATACGTGTATTTGGAACCTCAAATCTGTTGATTAGTTTACATGTTTAATTTTAAAGGAAAGCTTCCTGTAATCCAACTGGTCTTCCCAAACGCAAACATTAAGCATTGTTTCTACAAAAGTAATTTAAAGGTAGAATTCAGACAGGTTTTTTTTCCCCCCCTCCTCCTAACTGTTGTTAAGTTCCTTCAACGGTGTTACTACAAGTAAGACTGCAGCCCGATTCTTAATATGCACCACACCACCTTAAATCTGAATATGGGGTGGGGGAATTTACACGACCAATTTAGAATAAAAATGGGCTCCAAATTTCGCTATGAAATTACTGTCGCTTTTTTGTGTTAATCCAAACAGGCACCGACAAGGTATTAAGAAATTGATGATGTAGCGATTTAACTTTATTAAAGTTAAAATTGGCTTATTACGCCTCACTTAAAACCTTCACTGGCACAAAATAAGCGCACGGTATTTTTGATGTCAAAGTGCCTCCCATACAAGTCCTGTTAAGATAGCGGCATTCGGAGGGGAACAGCAACTAAAGCATCAACTGGACGTTTAATGAAAACCCGTTACCAGAACTTTGAGAATAACAGACCCCTATTCCAGGACCCCGACGACCTGGAGGAGTGGCGGTTTGCTTTCTGAAAGAGTATGAGCTCTAGGCTGTCTATATCCCCTCCCTACCACTTTATAGAATAAATAATTCACTCTTTAAAATAAATTATGTGCCAACATGGGACGATACCCGGTTGCGAGGCACAAGTATTCCTTTCCTCCGGTTAAAAACTAATGCTTTGATTTTGCCGCAAATCACAGGGCACCTCAATTCCTCGAGATTGGTTATTAAAAACAATAGGCTCAGCTGCGGAGCCGGCTCAGGGCCAGCGTTCCTCGGTCCGGCCGTCTCCGACGCCTCCCCGCCGCCCCACGGGGCCGCAGTCCATCACTGACCGAGCCCGGGCGAGGTGACAGGCTAGGCGCGGGGCAGACAATGGCATTTGCCGCCGCGCAGGGGGCGCCAAGGGTCCTCCGCAGCCACCGCCCCCCGGCCGCGGGCGACTCCCGAAAATGCCCCGCAAAACTTGAGGTGATTCCCAAACCACAGGTGCCGCGGGGCCCCCCGCATTCCCGGGGCGCGGTGCGGAGTGGAGACCGGTGCGGACGCAGAGAGAAGTGAGTTGCGGGGCGCGGCGACCCCCTGGCGGGCCGGGGCGGCCAGGCGCGGGGTGGGGTCATCGGGACGCGCGCGGGGCGGCGGAGGGCGCGCCCAACCCGCCCTCCCGGCTCCCTGTCCCCGACGCCCCCGCTCGCCCCCCGGGACTTACGGCGGCCGCGGGCCGCGGGCGCGGCTGAGCTCGGCCGGCGGCGGTGGCGGCGGCGGCGGCTGAGGGGAAGCCCCTGTCGCCAGGCTGAGGAAGAGAAGCCGTGTTGCTGTGGGGAGGGACCCAGTTAGCGGAGGGAAGTCTTAGGCGGCGAGGGGAGGGCGAGCCGGCAGACCCCGCCCCGTGGGCCGGACGAAGGAGGAGCCGGGGTTGCGGCGAGAGGAGGGGCGGGCTGGGCGACGCGCGGGAAGCAGCTCGGCCTTCGCCAACAGCACCGGAGGCAGCGCCGGAGACCGCACAATCTAAGAAAGCCGATTGGCCGCGTCTCTACCGAGAGGGGTGGTCTGGGCCGGAAGTCAGGCCACGTGACCCGGAAGCGGCTGCTGCCAAGGCCGGCGCGCCTGCGTGCTCCTGCTTGTGCATTTCGAACTCCGGCAGGCGGCTGCCCCGGCTATCCGGTGGTGGGAGGACAGGGTTCTGCGGTGCCCTTTGTCGACCCCGCCGAGCTGGGCAGGGAAGGTCAGGATTGCGAAGAGCCAAGTTCGAGCTCCGATAACTCTCCGAGCCCAAAGAGGGTGGGGCGGGGAGGCGTTGACTGCCCGTGATGATGGTGAGGGGAGAGAGGGAGTGCTGCACCTATGGGGAAAACAAGTCAGCTCTGTCGTGGAGCTAGTGCACGCGTTCAGAGGGCCTTTTGCAATTATTCTGCTTCCAACCCGCCTGGAATCCAGCCGGTCCGACCTATCGCACTGCTACAGCCCTAGACACTTTTTGCCCCAAGCTGTGCAAGTGTCTCTTCCCTGGGCTTGCCTCGCCTATTCTCAGTGCTGCGGACCTAATGAATTACTGTCCGTTCTCTGCTGGGAAGCCCAGACAGCATCTCGTGTTTGAGATCCCACTTCCTTCACACGGAGTCGCGTTCTCCGCCGCTCCACCCCAAAGCCGCCTGGGTTCCAGTTAGCCTTGCCGAAGACTTGCTCTGCCTGGCGTGTACTTCCTCTCAAATGTTAATCTATGAAGCCTCACCCTCAAACCCTGTAAGAACGGATCCCTCTTTCACCCACATGTTCATTAGCCTCTGCTTAGCACATCTTGAATTTTATTCATTTTTGCATCCCCACGTGTCCATTTACCTCTATTTAGCACGTCTTGAATTTTTTTCTTTTTTTGTCCCAACCTAGTTCACTGCCTGGTATATAACACATCTAATAAGAGAGAGTTGACTGATGAGGACTATGAAATGATAGATTTGTTAAGAACCATAGTGCTGAGCATTGTACTTGGCACATAATGGATGTCCATATTTTTTTGAATGAAAAGGACGGATGAATCATCTAGTCCGACTCATCTTTTACAGATGAGGAAAGGGGAGCCCCATGGGATTAAGTGACCTTGCTTGAACAGCCACGGGTTTCTCATGTTGAATGGTATTCATTATCCCAGTCACTTAGGTTCTTACAAAGGAAGCTGGAAAATTGCTTTTATTGCGCTATGCCCTTTTTGCAGAGGTTCCCAAACATACTCGCCAGAATTTTGTAATGACCCAAAGTGAAAAAGAAATGCTACGTTTTCCACGAAGCTAAATTTAATCAATTTAAAGGAATCCTTTATTAGGGATTTTTTTTTTTTTGTGGTAAAAGGTCTATAAAACTATGATAGTATATAACAGGGATTTGAAGGCATTTTTATTGCCCTTATTTGGCAAAATAAAGATGTATAATACCTCCCTTTTTTTAAGCACTACTACACTGCTAGGAAAATTTCCTACAAATATGTAGGATAATGTATACTGGAAAACAAGTGGCCAACACAAAGCACAGAACTGGCATTCTGTGGTCTTTAGGCCCCCTGCCCAAATTTCTCTCTGCTTCCTAACCAGTCGTGCTCCAAAGTCACATATTAATGCCCCGTTTCTCCCGTACTACACAAAACAGATGCCATTAACCAGTTCAAAGATAGATTGAATACTATGCAGTGAAAACGTGCACTCTGAATCTAAGGGCTGTTTTTCTCTTTTTCTGTACAAAGCACATATATCCTCAACGTTCTTAAGCTAACCACCTCCAAGTTTAAAGTCGTTAGTTATGCTCCTAATGTTGGTCTGTGGTTCTGAAAATGAAGACGGCAGACTTGCTGATGACATATTGGCAGTCTCTGGTGATCCTAGCCAAGAAAAGGAGGGGGTGAGGGGTAGAGAGGGAAAGGAATTATGGGAAAAATAATTAGTAGCTGAAAGCAGCTATTACATAATCTTGGCTGCTTATTAATTTAGAAGAAGGAATGGCTTATTAAATTCTAATAGCAGCAGCACAACTGCAAACAACCTAGCAATTAACAATGCAGGGCCCATTATTTTGTTAATATGTTCTCTTTTTTTGGCAAGTGTATAAGAACAAATTTTATAGAAGCAGATGGTCTTTTTCAGTAGATTATAGATGGCTTTTCCCCAGTCTTAGTATTAAGTGCTAACTGTGCATTCACTGTGAAAGACAAAAGAAGCACTGTTAGTAATTAACTGCTTGACTTTGATTCCCACATTTTCCAAATTGTGGGCTTTCTTATGTACATATTTCTTCTCACCTAGTATCTTCTTCGTCTGTCATGTTAATTGGGTATCTTTCTTTATCCTCTGCTTTTATGTGGGTGGTCCTGATTTCTTGGTTGTTAATATTGATACGAAAATAAATTCTTATGAGAAATTAAAAATCAGATTTTATACTTTTTTTTTTTTTTGGTACAGGAGACATTTATCACAAAATCATTTCTCATGGAACAAGAAGGAACGTGGACTTTCATGGTGCAAGGCTTCCTGATGTTTCCCGGGTTTCAATGGCCCAGGCAGTTAAAGGACACTCAGCAAGGTCAGAAGAAAGAAGAACAGATCTGTCCTTAAGTGGGAAAAATAACCGGGGAACACATGAAGTATTTCTGGTAAACTGCCTTTTATTTCTTTTTTATTGAGATATAATTGACATTATATTAGCTTAAGGTATACAACATAATTTGATATTTATATGCATTTGTGAAATGATCACCACAATAATTCTAGTTAATATCACTCGTTTCTTTAAAAAAAAAAGGTGCTTAGCTTTCATTTATGCTAAATGCAAGAGTTGAGGGCCTTCTAACAATAAAATTTTGAGACTTTTAATGTAATCTTTTAAAAGTTTTCAAAAATAGCTTTAGTTTTAGTTTCCTGTTAAATGTGTGTTGGCCATATGCTTTTATCTACTCTCCCTCGCAAAATGCCATTAAATGGGAAAAAAAAGGGAGGAATGTTTGAAATATATACTCACATGGGCAATAAGACAGGGGACATTAGCATGAGGATGTCATCAAGGATGTCTCGGTGCACTGTTGGCTCATTGTGATTTAGGTAAAAATTGTAATATATTTATATTGGGAATACAGAGGAGCAGAAGTGAGGGGATGTTGAAATCATGCTAAATCCTCAGGCACTGGCAATAAGAAAAATAGATAACATCTAACATAAACCAAAAAAATAGTATTATTAGTGTATTCTTTAGATACCAGGAATTAAATTCCAGAAGCAATGATGACTTTCTTTCCAGGGACAGAATCTTGAGGTAGGATGTATTAAAGGTTATTATTACATTTTATTTTAGTGCAAGTTTTCCTTAGGCCATTTTTTAAAATATTGTAATGAAGTAGATAAAAACTCTTCTGTTAGTGTCAACACTATATTATGGACTTGTACAGCATTCCTTTAGCCCGTCTATGTGTTACTTAGGAATTATTAAATAAAGATGCCCTTGTAATGGAATTCAGCACTGAATCAATGTAGAAGAGCACAGTAAGTGTAAAAAAGATGCTTAGAGTTTGTGGATTTGCATCTCCAAAGACAAACTTGTTCCAAGGAGAAAACCGGCCTAAAATAATGAGGATTTGTCAATCAGTCATTTCAAATAGATAGAGCTGTCCCTGCCAAAGTCCCCAACAATAAGCCAAAGATAAATGTGGGACATCCACTTTTCCCTGAAGCCTGTTTCCAGAGCTTTGAATAAAATGCGGGAAAATGGCTCTTTTTTTAATATTATGCCAAGGCAGTGATAATTTTATCCACCACCCCCACCCCCTGTCCCCAGAGGACACCTGGCAGTGTCTGGAGACATTGTGGTTGTCATCTCGGCACCTAGGTATGGGGCAGGTGGGGGTGCTGCTGCTACAGTGCACAGGACAGTCCCCTAGGACAATGATCCAGCCTCAAATGTCAACAGCGCTGAGGCTGAGAGGCTCCAAGTTAGTCATTGAAAAGGTTAGCATGCAGTAACCGAGCGCTTTTATAGGTATTTCAAGAAACAGAACATGCACTATCTTTACATAAGTTTTGTTTGTGTTTTTTTTTTTCTTTCTTAGAGGGGCTGGAGGCCTTCTTAAATATCTGAGAGCTAAAATTCTTAACTGCTGAAAAGACTGGCCACCTACATTAGGCGGTCAGTGTTCTTTAATGGTAGCTAGAATAAACCCTTGAAATGGGATTTTTTTTTCCTAAGTGACCCCAGAATATTCGTGGAAATTATTTAGAACCTGAATCCATGAGGTGACTGTTACATCCCTTTGTTCATTTAACATAGATGTTTATTATGCTGGTTTATTATGTGTCTTATGGTTTACTCTGCTGGCCACTCTGGAAGCTAATGGGGATACAAAGATGAGTAACATGTTGGCTCTTTCCGAAAGCTCTAAAACCATTTCTCCTGACACAGAATTTCATGTCTTTTGGAGACCAATTCCGGGTGGTTAGAGCAGCAGTCACCAGTCAAACATAAGAACACATTTTCTTTTGGGTAGCCCCTAAAGATGCTTCTTAGAACCTTGGATTTCCATGACGGACACCTTTGGAAACTATTTGCCCTAATGACCTCCCGGGGCTCCCAGGGATCTTTTCATTCTGTGAGTTTTCTACAGCACTCTGGATTCACAGCAACATAAGAAAGTCGAGGTGTTTTCAACAAAACGATTTCAGATAATATTCTTTTGACCTGGTCCTTGGAATGAAATGTTTCAGCAGTAATCTTGTTCAACTAGATGACTGGTTCTAAGTTATTCTCTGTATGGCTTATGAAAAAAACACAGATTTTGGGCCCCGTCCCAGAGTTTGTGATTCACTGGGTCTGAGGTGAGGCCTGAGAATTGCATTTCTAACAAGTTCTCAGGTGCTGCTGTTGCCACTGTTTCAGAGACCACCACGCTTTAAGAACCACTGCTCTGTGCCAACCCCCCCACCCCAAAACAAAACAAAAAAAAACCCAAGATACCTAACTGGCAAATTCTGAAGCCAACAATTGTGATGTAATTTCCAAGACTGATGATCTTAAGGAAACTTGAGATGTGAATATTTTTTTGTGGCTGATAACATTAGGAGATTAATATTCCCAGTTATATGAATCTGAAGCTACATCGATACGTACAAACCCGAGTGGCGTAGGAGCACTGTTCGCCGTCTACAAACTAATGTACTGTGTTGGTGTTAGTTAGAAATTAGAGCACTTAGAGAAACCTGAAGGCTGCACCGTAAAAATCAGGTGCTTACTTGGTGAATATCACTGCTCTAAAAATATTTTCCAACTACTCATGCCAAGTAGGAATCACCTCTGAAATATTTCGTTAACAATTACAGACATGAGGTAGGAAGGAGAGAGTTGAGAGGGAGCAGCTAGACAGAATCCGTATCTCTGAAAATAGCAGAAACCCACCAGGAAGTGATCAAAATCTGCCCCTTCTCTTCCTTGACACTCAGCTAGCTCGACCCGGTTGTTCAGTCATCCCCGTAGTTAGGTATCCTGTGGGGCTGATTGGGCTGATGAAATGTGATGTCAGGCAGGGCCCAGAAAAACCTTGCACAGGAAGGCCTCTTCTCCCTTTCTTCTTCCTCAACCCTACTTTTATCCCCTGGATGTTGACATCCACGGTGACATTGGAAGTTACTCTTTTCAGATGGTTGAGTCTTTAAAATAATAATCTTTAAAATAAAATCTTTAAAAAAGAAAGAAAGAACTTTGTATCAAGCCAGTGATTTTTCTGGGTTCATCTGGTGCAGTTGCTAGCACTACTGGCCATTCTTGTAAGCTGTTATACACTTAGTTACAAAGAGAAAGAAACATAGTGATGGGGAGAGCAAGTAGGTAGCTCTTTTTCTTGATTCTAAACCTGCTTTTTGTGCTCCTTCATGCGTCTCCTTTCCATTGAAATTTAAAGAAAATTCTCATGTAGTCTGAGCCCAGAATTTTTTTTTTTAAAGATTTTATTTATTTATTTGAGAGGAGATCACAAATAGGCAGAGAGGCAGGCGGCGGGGGGTGGGGGGGGGCTCCCTGCCGAGCAGACAGCCCGATGTGGGCTCGATCCCAGGACCCTGGGATCATGACCTGAGCCAAAGGCAGAGGCTTTAACCCACTGAGCCACCCAGGCGCCCCCAGAATTTTTTTTTTAATATTTTATTTTTTTATTTGACAGAGAGAGAGAGACAGTGAGAGAGGGAACACAAGCAGGGGGAGTGGGAGAGGGAGAAGCAGGCTTCCTGCAGAGGAGGGAGCCTGATGCGGGGCTCCATCTCAGGACCCTGGGATCAGGAAGCTGAGCTGAAGGCAAAGGCTTAACCCACTGAGCTACCCAGGCGCTCCTATTTATTTACTTAAAAAAATATTTATTTACTTGACAGAGAGCGAGACAGCAAGAGCAGAAACATAAGCAGGGGGATTGGGAGAGGGAGAAGCAGGCTTCCCGGTGAGCGGGGAGACTTGGGCTCAGTCTCAACACCTTGGGATCATGACCCGAGCTGAAGGCAGACGCTAAAGGACTGAGCCACCCAGGTGCCCTAATAAGTCAAAATGAAACAAACAAACAAACAAATCACAGGGCTGAAAGAGCCAAGGAAATGGGGGTGGAGGGCACATTCCAGTAAACTGTACCTAATTGTCCAAAGTGGATAATATTACCATCAGTCTCTTTGAATCAAGAAACCAAAGTTTATAGTTTGTGACCAGATTGTCTTTGTCGTCTTCTTTTTTTTTTTTTGTCTTCTAAATACTATAGAACACAGTTAAAACATTTATCCAAAAGAATTCTTGAACATTGTAACTGAATGACTTGAAAAGCTTTTAGAAATACTGCATGTATTTAAAATATAACAAATATATGAAATGATAACATTTTAAGGTCATTTCACTGAAAAACTTCATTTTACAAATAGGGAAATTAAGGCCCAGAGAAGTTAAACAAATTTTTCAAGATCATACCACCTGGTTTGTGGCAGATGAAGAACAAAGAGCCCTATGTTCTGGTTCCAGGCAATGTTTTTTCCACTACAGTACGCTAGTGCCCATAAACTACTAGCCCTTATCTTTAGGCAAAAAGAGACAAACAAATAAACTGGAAAACTACACACACACAGAGCCCCTCAAAATGTGAAGTCTTCAGTGCTTCCTCCTGTGTTCGCTCTGCTTTCTTTTAAAGTTTTTGTGTCTCTGGTAGCCCACTGAAACCATTGGAATCTCCAAGATTGGGGCAGTGTCTTAGGAGTCTCTGTCTCACATAACCTAATGCAATGCCTTGCATAAAGTGGACACTCAAAAAAGGTTAATTAAATTGAATTGGATGACTATACTTCAACTAAAAAGAGAGAGAGAGAAAAAATTGAATTGGAATGCCAGAAGAAGGTTTAATAAGCCCCTGTCTTATTACTTCTCGAATGTTGCCAGTTTCCTGTGCCCCCTCTTCCCCTCTTCCCCTTCGTGCAAGATATCCTTTCCATCCCCACTAATATTGCCCTAGGTCAGACCAAGAAACTGGACCTTCTATCTCAGCCCCTTCCTTCCACATTACATGCCATTGTCCTATGATGTCATTACAGTTTCTTCCACATGCACATGGCCACCGGACTGTTTTTCCTAAAGCATAAATCTAATAGAGATGAGACTCTCTGCTTAAAATGCTTCAATTTCTTTGTTACTTCGTTGGATTTATACACCCAAGTCTGGGCCAGACACTCAGTACTGGGGATAAAATACAGGACCGCTTAGATGGAACGTCGCACCAGGTCCATGGGGGTGGAAAGGTCGGGGGAGTACAGTTTACAGTTGGCCATCCCAATACAGTGGAATAGCTGTTTCAAAGGGGAAAGGCCAGGGTGCTGTGGGAGCATATAAGCAAGGGCCTAACCCAGAGTTTTGGTACTAGTGATGTGTGGTGGAGTCAGGGAAGAGTGTTTGGCCAAGTCTTTGGCCAAACTTTGACACAGTCTTTGGCCAAGATTTTTTTAAATGTTGGGGGGAGGGACCCCTACGTGGCTCACTCGGTTAAGTGTCTGCCTTCGGCTCAGATCATGATCCCAGGGTCCTAGGGTCAAGTCCTGCATCAGGCTCCTTGCTCAGTGGGGAGCCTGCTTCTCTCTCTGCCTGCTGCTCCCTCTGCTTGTGTTCTCTTTCTCTCTCTTTCTCTCTGACAAATAAATATATATTTTTTTAAAGTGGGGGGAGGAATTAACCAAGAGAAGACAGGGGAAGAGTGTTCCATGAAGGGAGAATAGCATGGGCGAAGATGAAGAGATGAACGCATGAGTATAAGCGTGGCCAGAGAGTATCTGGGGAAGGGTGAGTCTGCAGAGGACAGGAGAACCATATCATGCAGGACTTTTCAAACCAGATTAACAAGATTTGGGCTCCCTGCAAGGATATTGGGGGATATTGAAAGATTTTAAGCAAGGGCAGTGCAGTATAGGATTTGACTTTTAGAGTTTCGGAAAGATCTCGCTGGATGAAATGTGGCTAATTGCAGGATATATTGTAGTCCGCGTTTAGCTGCAGATAGAATGAACCATTCTAACCAATACTGACCGAAGACGTCTAAAAAATGATTAGGAAAGTAAAACCTAGGCTCAGTTTCCAGAATAACACTGTAGAACTTGATGGCCAGGCAGCGGTTGTGTCTGCCATGATCAGTGAGCTGGAGTATTAAGCTGTCTCCGTAACGGCCGGTTTCAGGATTATGCCTCCTCTGCTGTGTTCAAGAAATCAGGAAGTTGTTGCCAATGAAATGGATGCTTAGGTACTGCCTTTTTTTCTCGTTATATGGCTCGGGTCTGGACTCCCTCTCCAACTGCCACTGAAAGCCAAATGCTTCTGTAGCCAAGCTCGCCGGCTGAAAAAGCAGAGGCAAGGCCGCTTTTCACAATCTATCACTGCCTTCTTCCAAATGTTACTTGAGTACACGTGATTGTTACAATCTACGTCCCAACCAGAAGCCTAGCTAAAGAATGTCATTTTTCATTTTCTGGAACAAGCACTGCCAGGAGGTTGGAATGGAGATTGAGCAAGCAGGTCCTCAATGTCCACGGCAGTGGTTAAGACTGGTGGCTAAGAGACCAGTTGGGAAGCTGGTGGATAATGCACATGAGTGGTGAAGGTAGCCTGACCAAGGAGTAAAGAGAAGGAGAGAGATTGGAAAGTTTAGGAGGTAGGATTGATTGGTGTAGGTTGCTTTGATGTGGGGGCAAAGGGAGCAGGCGTTAAGTCAAGGATGACAATGGGGGATGATTTTCTGAGAGAGGGAACCCAGGGGAAAAAGCAGACTGCTGGTGGAATGAGCTCATTTTTTAAGCTCCAAGATGAGATATCTGGGCCTGAATTCTGCCAACAGCCTGAATGAGCTTGGAAGAGGACCCCAAGCTCCAAATGAGAATGCATCCTCAGCCAACACCTTGACTTTAGCCTTGTGAGAGCTGAGTAGAGGACCCAGCAAACTTGGGCCTGGACTCCTGACCCATAGAGGCTGAGAGATAATAGGTGGATATTGTTTTAAACTGCTAAGTTTGTGTTAATTTGTTACACATTAATAGATCGCTTATACACATACCAAGGCACGCTTGAAGAGTACTAACTTTTAGGGGGCAGGCAAGGGAAAGCCTCAAAAGAAGACTGAAAAGGAAAGATCAGAAGTATGGGAGGAGATCCAGAAGTGTGTAGAGTCACAAAGCTAAAAAAAGAGATCCTGATAAGAAGGAGAAAGTTGTCCAATGTACCATATATTGCTGAGAATTCAAGAAGGAACAGAAGGAGCTCACTGGATTCCAAAAGGCCATTTGAGGAGTGCCTGGGTGGCTCAGCCAATTAAGCATCCAACTCTTGATTTCTGCTCTGGTTATGATCTCAGGGTTGTGAGATCGAGCCCCGTGTTGGGCTCTGTACTGGGCTTGGAGCCCACTTAAGATTCTCTCTCTTCCTCATCCTCTGCCCCGTCTCCGTCTCTTAAAAAAAAAAAAAAAAGTGCCATTTGAGAAAGTGATGTATAGACAGAAGAGCCATTTGAGTGAGGTGATGTGTAGAAACAGTCATTGCAGCCTATGGAGGAAAAGGTGGAAAGGGAGAAGTGAAGACAGCTTTTTTTTAGGAGATTTATGTTTAAAGAGGAGGAAGAAAAGAGGTAGCTGGGGCAGGGTGGGGCATCAAGTTTGAGGTGCTGTTGTTGCTTGCTGGTGGGTAGGAATCAGAGAGGGAGAGGATGAGGGTATGAGCAGTGAATGGTAGAGGAGGAAGAAAGTATGTAGATAAAGCACATAGTTTGGTAGTAGGGAAGGAGGTCCTTCTTCTCTGACATAGAGGAGGAGGTAAGATTATCTGCTGGGTAAAAGAGGGAGGTGGAGATGGGTTGAGGACTGTGAAGCAGGTTTCTACTATAGACCTTCGAGAACTGGAGAGAAGCTTCTGGAGCAATAGGAAAGGATAACTGAGGGCGCTGAATGTGCAGTGGAGACAAGATCTAGGACTGGGTCATTCTATAATTAGTTGTGTTGATGGAGGGTTGAGATTTGCCAGGTGACTGAGATGGACGGCCAAGAGACTGAAGTGGTGCGGGGAGGCATTCAAGCCAGATGAGAGAAGCAGTGACAATGAAAGTGGGGAGTTTCAGGATGGGAGGGAGGGAGGGTGGGAAGGAGGGGCCTCGGGGATACTGATAGAGCAGAAAGAGAGAAAGTAATGGGGCTGAGGAAGAGGAAGACCCTACAGCTATCAAGGCCAGGTTATCATTAGAACAACTGAGAGGGACAGCCAGAAGTATGGGAAGTTGTGTTCGGAGAGAAGTATACGAATGCGTTATTTCAGAGGTGGAGGAGGGTGGGAGGTCGGGTGGGGTATGCAGCACGTCAGGGCAGAGTCGGGGGCCGAGCAGAAAGGAGGTGAGACTCTCTGGAGCAGAGAAGTCCAAGGAGCGGGGGCGCCTGGGTGGTTCAGTGGGTTAAGCCTCTGCCCTCGGCTTAGGTCATGATCCCAGGGTCCTGGGATCGAGCCCCGCGTCGGGCTCTCTGCTCAGCGGGGAGCCTGCTTCCCCCCCCCCTCTCTCTCTGCCTGCCTCTCTGCCTACTTGTGATCTCTCTCTCTGTCAAATAAATAAATAAAATCTTAAAAAAAAAAAAAAAAAAAGAAGACCAAGGAGCGGACTCACTTGGGTGTGGAGTAGCGGGTCACCAGTATGGATGTTAAAGTCACTCGGGGTGGCAGCAGGACCTGATGGAAAAGGCGACGGTGATCCAGTTGCTAAAGACTAAGGTGTCATTTTGAAAAACTGGCTTTGTGGAGGTGTGATCCACGTGCTGCCCGGTTTACCCATCTATGGTGTACAGTTCAGCTGCTTTTAGTTCATTGACGTGGCTGTGTGATCATCACCACCATCAATTTCAGAACATTTTCGTCACTCCAAAAGGAAGCCCTATACTTCTTAGCATTACCCCCTAATTTTTCTAGCACTGCCTCCCACGCCCACCTCCGCCCACCCCACCACACGCCCCCCCCCCCGCCAGCCTCTAATGTGCTTTCTGTCTGTGGATTTGCCTCTTCTGGTCATTTCATTTCAATGGAAGCATACAGTGTATGGTCCTTTGTGTCTGGCTTTCTTCACTTAGCATAGTGTTTCCAGGGCTCCTTCCTGGTGTAGCGTGTACTGGCTTTTCATTTCAAAGCATGATTTTAATGGGTGGAAAGAACCTCAGGGAAGGATGTGAGGCAAACACTTCCTTTGGACACCAAGTCAGCTCTGGTCACTAACAGCGTTGAGTTTGTTATAAGTACCTCATTCTCTTGGGAGTATCTAAAATAAGTCAATATTAAATGCTAATGCTTGCTTTTTCCCTCCCCATCCCTAGCTGTAAAGATAACTGAAGACCTTGCTTAATTACAAAGACTGAGTCAGTCATTGTTGCTTCATGGTAACTACTTGCTTAAGAAACACATTCATCTTGGAGAGGAGATAATGAGCAAAATTGGCAATGCCCTAATAAGCTCTAAATTAAGCATACATAATCTTGAATGAAATATAAGAATCAGCAAAAATTTTTTTCTACTTATTGACCATTAGTGTTAATGAGAGCGGCAGCAAGTGGCTTTGTTCCTGTTTACTTAGAAAGTATAAAAATAAGGTAAGCAAGCCATTAGGAACATTAATGTGAGGATTCAGTTTTCATCCTGATAACGGAATACTTTATCTTTCCTAGCCTGTTGACCTTAGAAGCCCTCGATGGCTTCACGTTTTCTGGTCTTTGGCTAATGTTCAACCACGTTAGTAACAGACCGTGTGCGAATCACTTTCTGTAGACTCAGGGCCTACTAACAGCAGTAAAACCGAGTGAATACATCTACGTCCAGGAAATATCAGTTACAAGTGAGCATAAGGGACTGTTGTCTGTATGAAGGCACGGAGAGCCCCTTATTAATAAGAGTGGAGAAAGTAATCCAAGAGACTAAGTGTGCTGGTAAGAGGGGCTAAGGCTTTTTGGAGGAGCTCAGATTTTAAGAGACACATTAAAAACCCGGGAGGAAGGAGATAGCAATCAAAGGCTCAAACCGCAAGAACAGTACAGACCTCTAGCACTAATGCAAGAAAGACGAACTCAGGAGTACTGAGACTTGCTGAAGGGTATTTGAATTTAAGGTTCACTGCGGCAGTAGAATCTCTTGTTTGCGCAGGATCCCTCACTCCTAAAAACAGTACCCCCGTTCTCCAGGGAAACCGTTCTGGGCTATCACTATCACTCCCACTCAAAGGATGCAAACTAAAAGAATACGAGTCTTCAGGTTTGGACAAGCCATAACCGAGAAGATGAAAACAGGTTTCAAAAGAGGTCCTTAAAATATCATCTGCAGGCTATGGGAAAAAGAAGTGCTTCCTAAAGACAGGAGATGGGCAAATGTCTTGGTTTTCAAAAAGGGGAGAAGGTGGGTGATGCCAGTGTGAACAGGGATTTCAGTGTTAATTCTGCATTAAGACTACATACGAGTGGTGTGTGAATTCTCAGAGAGGGAGGAGGAGATCCTTCAAGAAACCAGCATGAATTAACTAAGAAAAGACAGCCTGATGGGCAGGCTTTGGTTTCTTTTGTGGTATGTTTATTAGACTAGTAGATTGGGGTGTGTGGGTGGCTCAGTCATTAAGCTCTGCCTTCAGCTCAGCTCATGATCTCAGGATCCTGGGAGGGAGCCCAGCATCAGGCTCCTTGCTCCACGGGGAGCCTGTTTCTCCCTCTCCCACTCCTCCTGCTTGTGTTCCCTCTCTCGCTGTGTCTCTCTCTGTCAAATAAATGGATAAAATCTTAAAAAAAAAAAAAAAAAGACTGGTAGATCAAAGGAATTCTGTGGACCTAGAGTTTCTGTATTTCTGCAAGGCATTTTTCAAAGACTTCCATGGCATCCTTGTGGAAAAGATGGGGAAACCGGATAGACCATAAGAAAATTTAACAGCTTGACCACTCTACCCTAAGAATCCTGATTGATGGCTCTTTGTCAAATCTGGCAGATTTTGTTGCAGGTCTGTATTGAACAGGGATGTTTTCCTAGCGTGGTCCTTTTTAAGTAACCTGAATATGGACTGAGTGGACCTGGTTATCAGTACATGGAGAATAAGAAGCTGGGAGGGAGTGTGAATAAATCAGGCGGCAAAGCAGGTTGCAAACTGGCATTGTCCCAGGGATGATGTATCAGCCAGTATCTTTTAGAATAAGGCAGGATAAATTCATAAATAAATGTATAAGTGGTCATCTCTATCAAAATGAAATTTAAATATGACAAGTTTGAGTGTTTTATCCTTGGAACCAAAGTTAAGGATATAGGGAGAACTTGTGAAACAGCAGCGTGTGGGGAAAAAAGGCTTGGGGATTACAGGGGCCTGAAGGCAGTAAGAGCCAAGAGCATGATGAGGCTACAAAATAGAAGGGAAAAAAATACCCAAAGGAATCTTGGGCTGTTTAAATAGAAATATAGTATTCTGACTGTTCTGTGCTTTTGATAATCAATCTTACCATCCTTTGATTTATTATGTTCAATTCAGGGAAACATATTTCACGAGGGACGTAGACCAACTTCAACTCCTTCCTAGGAGTCATACCATCTAGTGCCATGAATCATGAAATAGGAGCAAAAACTGAAATGAGTAAAGATGGAATGAAGTATTTAGGGGGCAAAAGGATGTCTCTCTTGCAGCAGCGAAAGAGACGGAATAGAAGGCAGAATTATGTTCAGTTCTAAGAGGAAAACAGGGATCAATGGATGAAAGTCACAAGGTGGTAGATTTCAGATAACATGAAGCAGGTACTACTAATAATTAGGAGACTGGGATTGAAGTAGGTGAGCTCTGGGTTGTTGGAGGTGTTCAGACAAACGACATGGTGGAGGGGACTCCTCTGCTGCGTGAAGGGCTGGACGCTCAGAACCTTAGCTCCTTTCAATTTGGGGATCCAGAAGAGACCACTTGAAGTCTGCCATTGTTTTGGGATTTATGTGTATGTTTTGGTGTTCTCTCTACCCTAAACAGAAATGAGATGGTTCATGAGTTACATACCAAAAGTCTGGAATTAGCAGGCACAAATTAAGTAGAAGGCCAGTGTCTAGAATTTTCTTCGGTTCTCCCTCATAATGCTGAATGCACAAGCACTCAACCAAGAGGCTCTTTTCTTGAAGCTTCTCTGTGTTGCTCATAAAGATGCTCTCTTATTTTGTGCCTCATTTATATTCATGATTTAACCTTGAATTGAGGTGATTTCTTTTCTCTTAAATAAAAGTCTTTCCTTTCAACTGCTTTCTTTTTGCTTGTGGGTATCTGCTAATTTGGGCGGAGAATCCTGCGTTTTCACAACTACTGAAGAAACTGTATTTCCTTACTGCAATTTCCATCATTGCAAATTCGCATTCAGCAAAAATACTTTTCTAATTCTCATCTTATGCTTTCTCCAACAGGGCTCTGTTTTTTAAGGTACTGAAAGCCTGAAAGCTTTCCAGGGCTCCATCCAAAACAGCATGTCGGGCAGAGTCGGGCTTTAAATCTTGGCTATTCCCTGTACCTTGGTCAGCTTGTTTCATCTTTCACAACCTCAGTTTTCTCATCTGTTAAATGAGGTTAATAATATATGTTTCAGAGGGGCACCCGGCTGGCTCGGTCAGTAGACCACGTGAGTCCTGATCTCGGGGTTATAAGTTCGAGCCCCACACTGGGTATATAGATTACTAAAAAAAAAAAAAATCTTCAAAAAATATGTTTCAGAAAGTTATTTTGAAGCTGCAATGAAATAGAGGATGCCAAGGACCTGTCACATAAAGCACTGGATATAGTAGGTATAAAGTGGCATTTGAATATTATTAATTCTTCAAATAGCAACTTCCCAACAATTCTCAGCTCTCTTTAAAGTAACAGGTCAAATTAGTTTAACACTATAATATTTCTTTCTTTTTTTTTTTAAGGTTTTATTTATTTATTGACAGAGAGAGAGAGAGAGAGAGCACGTGTACACTCACGCGCACGCGTGAGCACAAGCAGGGGGAGCAGCAGGCAGAGGAAGTGAGAGGAGCAGGCTCCCCGCCGAGCAGGGAGCCCAATTCCAGGTTCGACCCCAGCACCCTGGGATCATGACCTGAGCTGAAGGCAGAGGCTTAACCAACGAAGCCTCTCACCCTATAATATTTCTTTTTTCTTTTTAAAGATTTTATTTATTTATTTGACAGGCAGAGATCACAAGTAGGCAGAGAGAGAGGAGGAAGCGGGCTCCCCGCTGAGCAGAGAGCCCGATGCGGGGCTCGATTCCAGGACCCTGGGATCATGACCCGAGGCGAAGGCTGAGGCTTTCACCCACTGAGCCACCCGGGTGCCCCTTACCCTATAATATTTCTATTTAAAATATTTCTATTTAAAGTATTCTGTGCCAGTTGTCCATTTCTTTCCCTCATCTAATCATTTAGCTACTGCTAAAATGTCCTAACGTCATAATTTTGTACAGATTTGTTGAAACAATAATTGGTGTGATGGTAGCCAAGTCCGAGGCATGTGTTTTTCCTTAGCCTAGACCTTTTCTGCTGCCAGCTGTGTGCCCAGGTCTGAAGCTATAGTTTTCCCAGGATGTTTTGCCCGGAGAATAGCAACCGCAGGCTTCTCGGCCTAACCAAGCCCAGGGCACTGATTGTTTCCTTCCTGTACTTTGCAGAAATTGGCCTCCTCTGTTTGATTTGAAGTCATGAGTCTGGATCACAGTGAGTGGTACACTCTGCTTAATGAATGATTAGTAGAACAGAGAAAAGAACAGACTCAATTATATGCCAGCTTGGTGAACCAGCCTTCCCCCGAACAGCGCCCTGCTCCAGCCTACCCTGAAACAGGGAGGCTTTTGTGTAGCCATGACTCCCGTACCAGTGGTTCTGTCTGTTGAACCTAGGACCCATATTCTACACTCTTGATTGATTGTAATCTGACCTGGCAGCTTTCTTGAGTCCTGCAGCCATCTGCAAGGCGGAATAATGAGGGCTTTGTCCACACAGCATGCCGCTGGACTCCCTGCCTTGTTTCCTCCTTCGCGTCCTCTTGACCGCACGCTCTGTCTCCTGCAGGTGTCAAACTGTGCGTGCTGGCCTTTCACGGCCAAGCTCCTGGGGTTTGCGCGGGAGGTGATCAGCCCAAGAAGGAAAGAGAAAGAGAGCGGGGGACAGATAAATGATAAACAAAGGATCGGATGATGATAAGTGCTTTGCATCTGGGGCTGCAGCCTCAGAATATTAAGGTTCCTTGAATGACCTGTGTTCTCTTCCTTCTCGGTAACTGAACACCTGTGGGAGCCTTCCTCAGCCCTTTTCCGTTCTTCCGTGAGACCTCGACATTCCCTAGATGATGGTCCCTTCTCTGACCTGTTGTTGTCCGGGCGCTTCCACTAGTCCAGAGGCTCCTTGCCAGCAGGGACCACGTTTTTCCATTTTCTGGGTCTCTGAGACTTGATACGGTCAATATAAAGATTGTCCAAAAACCCTCAGTTGATTGAGCAAATGGGCCAGGGGAGAGTTGAAGGCCACCCTGGGTTTATTACCTAAATAATACAGAGCCCCCGTGATATCCCAGGGGAGCTAGACAATCCAAAAATAAACACAAAACTCTGTCAGGTAGTGAGAAGTGCCAAGAGGTGAGGGGAAGGGAGTGACAGCAGGAGACGCACAGCAAGCAGATAAACAAAGAAGTCAGGAGGTGATAAACAGCAGGAGACAAATGCCAGAGAGGGGAAGAGGGGCTGTTATTTCTGATAGAGTGGTCGGGGCAGGCCTGCCTGGAAAAGTGATATTTGAGCACCCATCTGAAGAAAGTGAGGGAATGAACCAGTGGAATCTGGGGGGTAAACTTTCCAGACAGACAGAGCAGAGAGTGCCCAATCCTCGAGCTTGGTGGGAGGAAGCATGGCATATTTGATGTGAGGGATTGGAAGGAAGCTGGCCAGGCTGGAGTAGTGAGTGAAGAGGAGAGCGGCGAGAGGTGAGATCAAGAAGAAGAAGAAGAAATACAAACAAAAAGGCAGCATGGATCGGCCATAAGTACTGGGGTTTGAGCCCAGGTAAATACGATAAGCCATCAACAAAAACTTACAAATGAGACCCTGAATTCCTATAGTTGGAAATTAGGAGGAAACTAGAGGAATGGAAGGTTGTGGAGGAGGGTGCCTGATTCTGGAAAATGAGACAGGACCAAAAATAACAGTCTAGGATACTTGATATTACTCCCAGGTAATTGATTACAATATTCAAAGAATGATTTACGAGCACCCACGGGAAATTGGTGAGCTGTAGGAGCTAGGATGGTGGGGTCACTAAGTACATCACATCGGTCATAGATTTCCTGTTACTTGTACCTTTACTAATGGTGTTAGGCTGGTTGGTCAAAGTGATGTGGTGCAAATAGTGTAGACAGTTCTGCGACCCATTTGGCAAGGTCTCGGTATCCTTGTGGTCAAGATGGACAGACGTCTTATTAGGTGGCTTTGTCCTATTTTTTTTTTTATTATTATTGCATGCGTGTAACATAAAATTTGCCATTTTAATCATTTTAAAATGTGCAATTCGGTGGTATTGAGTAAATCCTCGATGTTGTGCAACCATCACCACTATCTAGTTGCAGAACGTTTTCATCGCCTCAAAAGGGAACCCCATACCCCTTAAGCAATCACTCCCCATTCTCCCCTCCCCCAGTCCCGGGCAGCCACTAATCTGCTTTCTGTATCTATGGATCTGCTTTTTCTGGATATTTCATATAAATGGGATTGTACGAAATGCAGCCTTTTTTGTCTGTTGTTTTTTTCCCACATAGCATCATGTTTTCAGAGTTCATTCCTGTTGTAGCCTGTGTTAGTACATCGCTCCTTTTTGTAGCTAAATAATATTCCATTATATAGATAGACCATGTTTTGTTTATCCATTCATCAGCTGATGGTAATTTGGGAAATTGTTTCCTCCCTTTGGCTACTGTGAATAGTCCTTCTCTGAACTCTGTGGACCAGTTTTTGTTTGAACACCTGTTTGTAATTGTTTTGCGTTTATACCTAGGGGTAGAATTGCTGGCCTGTGTGGTAACTTAATGTTTAAACTTTGGAGGAGCTGCCAAACTGTTTTCTGCAGCAGCTGTGCCATCTTATAATCCCATCAGCAATATACGAGGATTCCAATATCTCCGCATCCTCACTAACACTTGTTACTTTCTGGTTTCTGGTTTTGGTTTTAAATAGCCATCCTGGAAGGCGTGAAATGGTATCTCAACATGGTTTCGATTTCCGTCTTCCTAATGACGAACGTTGAGCATTTTTTTGTGTGCTGATTGGCCATTTCTCCATCTTCTTTGGAGAAAGGTCTATTTAAGCCCTTTGTATATTTTTAAAAATTATTTGTTTTGATGATTTATTTTATATTAGCATAACATTTCATTTAATTCAGCTGCACAAATATCCACTGAGTAATGTGGTATGTCCACCCGTTTGGGTTGATAAATATAAACTGAAGGAATGAAAAGCAGTAAGGGGATGACTTCTAGAAAGGGATGTCCAGGTACAATGATAGTATAGATACTGTAAATCCTGTCAGGCTATGATCGTAGACGTGTTGGTGTTTGACATATAAAAGTTGTTTGGCATAGAAAGTAATGCAGAGGCTGGATTACCAAGAAGTTACGTGAATAGTAAAGGTTAGGCAAAGATAATTGGATGAAATAAAAATGATGGTAATGGTGATGATTTTGATTAATGAAATAACATTGATGACGTGAATTCCGTTTTTTCCAGTTGTATAGAATATGGTTCCTCTATGCCATTATTATGTTATCATAAAAATTCCTTTTTGTCCAAGCTGGTGTCAGTCTGTGTGCCAAGACTTTTCTCCTTCTCTTCTGTGTCTTCACACTCCTAGATCACAGGCCCATGCCACTGACCTGATTACCTGTCACTTAGCCCTCATCCGCATGGCAATGCTCCTCACAGTACTGCAGTCTCCAGTCGTTTCTGTCACTAAATCTTCAAAATTATAAAAAGTAAGGCATTTCTGTATATAAACAGGGCAATCAGGGACTTCTGTTTCTGCACCTGCCTCCTAAATGTGTTCCAGGCTATTACCATCAGCCCTCCTGGTTGGCAAGATTTAAACATAAATTCATAAATTACATGACCTATATTTTCTTCTTTTTATGGTTCTTTAGTCTGTCTTGTAGTAACATGATCTTCTACACCATGACTTCTTTCAGTGTTTCCCGGACCCGTCTACTGACTGTCAGTAAACAGTGCTCACTTCCCCCCATGAGCTCCCTCATCAGAGAACTCTTTTTCCCTTTGACATTATCTAGGGACATTTTCTTTGTAGGAGTTATGAGTCTTTCAGTTGCATACATGGTGATGCTTTCGTTCAGGCATCAGACCTCGCAGACGTTCCTCCCAGAGCTCATTAAATACAAGCTTCCTCTCGGGGGCAGACATTAACTGGGCCATAAGTAGGGTTTCTACAGTAAGTCAGAGGTTAGACAAGACACTGTGTTACTAGGAAGAGTCCAGAAAGTGATAACAGGGCCGATCATGTAGCTCTGTGGAGCTCTCAGTGCATTCATACCCAAGACAGTATCCCAAGAGGTGATCAGGAGTTGCTTGACTTCTTCCCCAGGCCTTGCAGGGCCTGCTTGACTTGGCCTGGGTGAGGACCTGACACAGCAGGAGGTGTTAACCTCTGCACACCCTCGTCCCCTAGGCAGGTGGCCTTCCAGCCCAACCTGACTCTGACTCTGCTGCCTCCTTCATCCACTTTTAAGAACCCTTATGACTGGGGCACCTGGGTGGCTCAGTGGGTTAAGCCTCTGTCTTCGGCTCAGGTCACGATCTCAGGGTCCTGGGATTGAGCCCTGCATCGGGCTCTCTGCTCTGCAGGGAGCCTGCTTCCCCCCTCTCTCTCCCTGCCTCTCTGCCTACTTGTGATCTCTCTCTCTCTCTCTGTGTCAAATAAATGGGTGGAATCTTTAAAAAAAAAAAAAAAAAAAAAGAACCCTCATGATTACATCAGGCTCAACCAATAACCCAGGATAACCTTCCTATTTTAAAGCCAGCTGATTAGCAACCTTAATTCCCCTTTGCTGTGTCATGTAGCATAGTCCCAGGTTCTGAGGATTAGCACATGGATGTCTTCTGGGACCCATTATTCTGCCTTCCACACCTTCCTTGCCATCTTTAGGTCTTGGAAGGATCTTCAGACTGCTGAAAATGAACCAGGGGATAAGGTCATGGGCAGCTTTAGCATCCCACATTTCCTTTCATCGAAGATATGCTGCTCTAGGACTTCTGGCATAAGCCTTGTGATCACCTTATCACTGGTCATTCTAGCTCAGCTTGGTGACTTGCCAACAACCCCAGGGAACATGTATCTCACCCCTGGGTGAACCCTTCTGTGTTCCCAAAAGATCATAGCATTAGGTCAGGTGGTGTTTGCCCTACATTGAGTACCAGCTCCGAAATCCCAAGGCCACATCAAATACTATACCTAGTACATAATACAGTGGTGAAGCAGGTTTATTGAGGAAACTCAGAGAGGACCAATGAAATATATGACAGACAATATCACACATGCGTTGTATGTGCCCTCCTCCGAACGCTTCTCTTTCCTTTCCTGTAGGGAAGTGTTTGGGGGAAAGGTCCAGCTGGAGTCAGCAGGGTTGGCTCCGGGAGAAGGCCTGTGTTCCTCTGTACTCATGCAGAAGTTGAGAGGGCCAGGAGGCACCCGATCGGGAATGCATCATCAGGAATTAGGACGACCTGGGGTGGATGGTCCCTGGAATGGCCCTGCTGAGTGAGGGTCACCCAGTCTTGGAATTTGCACAAGGCAACCACCCTTGTCAGCTGAAGTCCTTCCTGTGAGACAGCCTGTCACTAGGTTCCCTGAGGGGAGGCACAGTCCCTTCCAGTAGACCATCTAGCTCTCTTGAGCTGGCACATTGATCAGATTTTCAGACGATACCCGAGTGGATGGGATGCCAAATTCCGAATGAGGATTTTGAAAGATTGCAGCAAGCCTGGAAGATGAGTAAAACCTAATCAGACGTTTATTTGTGATTTTTTTCCTTCTTTTTCTCCTTCCAAAGGTATCTAAATATTCCAACATCACAAGTTCAGAGTGGGTCAGATGGGTCACCTTTGGAAAAAACTCAGAGAGTTTCTAGGCCAGTTAACACATCAATATAATATAATATAATATAATATAATATGTATCCCCAAGATTAACTTTAAGGACCTAGTTTTTCCTTCAAAGTGTAACAAAAGCTGGAAGGAATAAATACCTGCTTAAGAAAAATAAACACGAAAATAGTTACTGGTGCCCTTAACAAGAACCCAGAGGCTACCCAAGTAGCCCACCAAGGAATACACTAGAAGTTCCTGAATGTATTTCTAATATCCCACAACAGATGAATGTGAAAATCTCAACAGCGTGTCTCCTTCTGAATTGGCAAACTCAAAACCCACCGGTTACCAAACATTTCACTTGAGGTACTGATATCTCTCCTCCACTTTTTTTTTTTTTTAAAGATTTTATTTATTTATTTGACAGACAGAGATCACAAGTAGGCAGAGAGAGAGGAGAAAGCCGACTCTCCATGGAGCAGAGAGCCTGATGCGGGGCTTGACCCCAGAACCCTGGGATCATGACCTGAGCCGAAGACAGAGGCTTTAACCCACTGGGCCACCCAGGCGCCCCTCTCCTCCACTTTTTAGGAGCAGCTTTCACTAGGAATGTTCCCCTCCAGGTACCATACCTATTGTAATGAATGAGTGGAGTGTGCACATGAGGGTAGGGGTGGGAGTAGAAAAAGTACAATTGAGACACCAAATCAGAAACGGTATTATTCTAGAGTGAACTTCCCCACCATAAATTTTTTAAAACCTCAAAATCCATCAAAATGCTTATATAACATTTTTCATCTTCAGTATCAGGAGAGCACCAAAGAACAAGCCAATTACTTTCTAAAAAATTTATGAAAAAGTAAATCATAGAATTCCATTCAGTTTTAAACTACGTATAATATTTATGAGTCCACAAATTGCAAATGAAAAAATAAGAAAAAGGTAATAAAAGTGATTTGTTTCCAACTGGGAAACATGCTTTAGAAAATTCGAATTTGCTCTTGCAGTCTTATTCACCAGATTTTCTCCTGGGGGCCTGGACAGTTAGCATTAACACAGATTTTCAGATGAAGAATGCCTCCTCAGGTTTGCATTTTCACAACTGACTACTTTTGACAGTTTTAGCTGATATCAAAGGACCTAACTCTTAGCCAGACCCAGAACAAAATGCATACAGGAATCTATGTTCCCATTTATAACATTCCCATGACTCTAACTTAGGTCTTCTGGCTTGCATTGTTTCTCCAACACCCAAACAGCAGTAGGAGAAAGGGAGCTGACAAATAAAACAACCAAGAATATTATAATTTCCAAGTGCTAACAGAAAACTCATTTGAATGCTACAGCGGGCATGGTTTTAAAGTAATACTTGGTGTTTGAAAACATGAACAAGAATTCTGTGTTATGCGGTAGTATGTGAACTTAACGGATTACTTAAAACTTTTCAGAAGCATAAATTCACATATCAAAAATCTGTGTCTACCCCTAGCAAAGAGAACAACAGGAATCAGTCCAAAATCCAGGGTAAAATTTCGGGGCTCTATCTGGAAAAGATGACATCTTCATGAGTAACAGAAAAATGCAGGTCAGCATGAGGCAACTGGATGATTCTAAAACAACAGAGCTGATTCTCAGATAGTCCTCAGGTAGGAAACACCAAAATTGCCATCTCTCTTAATCTCAGTACTATTCATTTCCAATACCTTTTTTTTTTTCTTAACGTTACTTGCAAACCAAAATGTTGGTATTTGATAAGTTATAGAAATAAGCACAGATGAGGGCAATAATCCCCCAAAACATGTTTTTGGAATGCTGACAACAAATAATCAACTCCTTTAGATAAAAAAAATCTGCTTCAAAGAAGATGTGAATGCATTTTGAATTTTTCAAAAAAAAAAAAAATGATTTCTAGCCACAATCTAAAAACCGCGAGTAAAGATGAAAAAGTCCCAAAGAAAAATGTCAACAAAAACATTACATCTTCCTGCTTCCCCAAGATAACATCATACTAATTTAGCACAGGAAAACAGGTGAATAAATACACTTTTTTACATTTTACCCTTCTATAAGCTGTCCTGAAGCCTGCAGTAGTAATTACCATCATGATCTGGGACACTGACACCATTTTTAATTAATACATGAACGTCTCCATATTATTATTATCACGAATAAAAATGTTGGACTATAGGCCGAGCCAAGCCCATACAGAATATTCTGGTAGGGATTGAGGACTAAAACAGGACTTGTTTATGTATTTTAGAAAGTCTGATTATACTGAGGTGGTCAAATACTCAGTTACTAGCAAATTCACCTTCTCTTTGGGGGCTCCGCTGATTTCTAGTGTCTTTTTTCTATCCACCCCACTCCCTTTGCCTCAAACTAATCTAAGTGTTCACAAATTCCTATCTCTTCGGTTTGCATGCCCTTGGGTTCAGCAAGCCTAGACAGATGTGCTTCCATATCTGGCCTGCCCTCTCTCTCAGTCACACAATTAGGATCAGCACTTTTTCCTGTTTTATTTTGTTTTTTGTTTTTTGTTTTTTTCCCGAGAAGCAGTTTGCTCCTTTACACTTTCAGACTCTATAAGGAAGCACCCACTTTGCTCCCCAGTTTGTCATGACCACTCAGACCAAAAGATAAATGACCCCAAATGAGAAATGAAATAGTGTGTTTTATGTAAGGTCAGAGGCCAGTGGGTTAAGAGAAAACAACTCTGGAAGTTCAAGTCCTCATTTGTGGTTATTATGGCTTAGACATTTTAAAGAAATCATTTTGATTTTCCTGAAAAGTAAATATGAGGGGTGCCTGGCTGGCTCAGTCGGTGGAGCATGTGACTCTTGATCTCCTCGGGGTTGTGAGTTCGAGCCCCATGTTGCTTGGAGCGATTACATAAAAATAACAATCTTAAAAAAAAAAAAATTGAAACCAGAAGAAAGTTAACTATGTGGTTAAGGTGATTCCCTCCTATAGAGACTTAAAACTTCTAATCTTGTTTTTAAGGAAATGCTTTAAAATTCCTTACAGTCTGAATAATAGAAATCCAACCAGCAGTAAAAAGGTCCAAATTGTAGAGGAAAGAAAAAAGATTGCAATTCTACTGAGAAAGAAGCCCTACTTTCTGTGAAGAAAAGTACAAGGTGGCCAGCCCTGACTCAGCACAGACGGGACAATAATAGCTTCAATCGAATTCTTCTGCTGCAGGATTATACATTTCATTAGGGATTTAGATTCAGAGAGAGAGAGAGAGAGCTGTGCATTTTTGCTCATTCTTATTCTCACAATAATAATATCCTCTCCTTGAGCTAGTCAATTTTATCTAAAGTTCTCTATAGCTAAGACTGCTAGAAGCTATAATACCCAGCAGAATCTTTTGTATGTTGCAAAGTAATGGCCAAGGAATATTATTCTTCATGTTGCAACCCCAGTGATCTCCCCCTTTTTAATATCATTTTATTTAAATTATAGGACAGAAAAAAAATGTTGAATTTCCATTATCCCTAATCTGTGACCCATGTCAAACTGCTTTTATCTCAATGAAGACTGTTTCCACAACACATATTTTTAACATAAAATCTTACATAATAAAGCATGAATGATTATTCATGATAAACCTTCAAAAAAAAAACCACCCACAACCCATTGACGTTGGTGTACTAATTAATTACTTGAGCGTCTCCTGTGTAAAACCATAGAATTATTTCTAATATTTGCTTGAATAGATCATTTTTCTTGTGAAGGACCCACTAATAGAGTCAAATAGAGTCAGCAGGGTATGAATCTATGCCTGTCTTCATTATGATAATAGTATACTTTTCTCTCAAGGAATTAAAGCTCATTGCATCCATCCCATAACCCTCTTGTGATGGTGTTCGGAAATGTTTTCCCCCTTTGGCGATCAAGAGGCTTTTGTCCGTCACTGGTTAAGGGCTGTCCCATGCAATAAGAAATCCCTGGGGCTTCCCAGACAGCTGTGGATGGGCCGAGCCGGCGCCCAGGTGCTAGGGAGAGCCGCTAGGGGCAGGTGAAGGGGTGGGGGGCATAGGGGGCAGGACATTCATGGTGTGTGCCGAGAAGTCAAACGTCATACACAGGCTCAGAGACAGAGTCCAGAGCAGGCGTCTGGGATCGGATTTGTTAAGTTGGTCCCAGGCCGGTCATAAACATTTTGCATCAGTGAAGCATCCTAGGTGAACCGACTCTGGGTTTCCTTTCATACTGTGTATTGGCGCCACTATTAGCTATTTTTAGATGTTGAGATTGAAGTGCTGTCCGGCCTCTGCTATGTTTCATGAAATTTATTGATATGGTTTGGGAGGCAAGTGTATTCTAGTACAATTTGTTCTAACCCTGGGTTTTCATGAGACTCATCCAAGGAGCTTTGAAGGAAAATGCTGAGGCCTGAGCCCCACCCTTTAAAAATAAGCCTGTCTAGGAGTGGCACCCAAGTCGTGTGTGTGTGTGTGTGTGTGTGTGTGTGTGTGTGTGTGTGTTAACTCCAGATGATTTTTATTACAGCCAAAATTGAAATCACTAGGTAATGAAGAAAACAGCTTTGGAAAAACTTTGAAATCGGATGGCCTTGGATGTAGATTTCTACCTCTTCACTAAGCAGCTGCATAACTCTCCATGAGTTACCCACCTTCCCTGGGCTCATTTCCTCATTTGTAAAGCAGGGAGACTAGATCTATCTCACAGACTTCTTTGAGAATGAAATGGATGCCAAAAAAAAAAAAAAGTCTACTCTTGTGCCAGTACATGGTTGGTGCTTAATAAATGTTAGTTCTCACCTTCCCAGTACCCTCTGACTTGGCTCTGAGAAGTGCTACTGTGTCTCCCTAAGTTGGAAAATGAAAACTAAGTGTTCATTTGTAGGTGGAGAGGGTGGAAAGCTGTGAGAACAAAGGGAGGAGGGCAGCTAAGAATGTTACACTGTCAGAAGGTAGTGAAAGGGAATGTAACAAGCGAACAAACAACTGGCTGAAAATGGAAACAAAACCGCGGAACATGCTAAAATACAGTTATGCAAAGGCTTCGTTTGGAACAGATCAAGGATGGTCTGAGAGCCAGTCCCTGTCAGGGAGGAGTGGATCTGTGGGGTCAGGCCTCACAGAGCTTCTGTGGGGAGTTGAAGCGTCAAGGGCAGACGCTACCAATATTTACCAGGGAGCCGTTACAACACCCTTGCTTAGGCGAAGTACCCTCCTCTGGGTTTCTTACGTTGCCTTTAAATGAGGTTTTGATTTTACATGCAAAGAAAGTATTTATGAATTGGGTAGAAGCCTGTGCTCTTCCGTTGGGCAGGGGGTTGCTCATTGGTCAGCAATGCGTGGTTCAGAGTGGAAGTAGAGCCATTATCAACTAAGCTAAGTCCAAACGGAGACTAGGGTCAATGTGACAGACTTTGCGACTGCTTCTTGCAACAAGTGGCAGCCTTAATCCCTTCCCCTTTTGTTTCAGGAATGCTGAGTTGGTCCAATTAGAGAACAGTCTAATGTCAGGAGAGACAAAATCTGCACCCATTTTGCTGCCATAAAGAATGCCTGGCTTGAAATAGTTGCGACCTGACGTAGGAAGGCAGAGCAAAGAGTCACAAGGAAATGGAGTCTGGGGCCCGGGCTGTGGGAGCCTATCAGTTACATGAGCCAGTTCTGAGTTAGGTTTTCTGCAGCTTGCAAGTCAGAGTCTCCAAGTGGATATGGTTATTGTTAAAGAAGGCAAGCTCACATTACACAGTGCCCCCCTACTCGGTCACAGAAGACTGGGCCGTGGACCTGGAACACTTCCTTACCAAGGGATAAGGAGCCCACACAGCCCGTGCTGGGCTGACTGCCTTGTGTGGGAGTATCTTTCCGTGTTCCATGCTCAGTGAACGTTCCTTCACTCTGCTTAAGCCTGTACGTCAATGGCCCACAGGTTCACACCTAATTTGCAGTATTTCAGACTTCTTGGGGAGTGGTCAGAGTTCTGCTGTGTCACAAGAGGAGTATGCTTAGGCCAAATGCCCTGCGCTGGCTGCCCAGGGGACCTGCTGGCCATGGGGGACCGACCCCCCCCCACTATCGACGCTGGTCTTCTCTGTGTTTTCCCCATGTGAGCCCAACATCTTTCCATTTAGTGCTTGACCGTGTTGTGTTTTCCTTAGCAACTCTGATGGCATCATGTAACACGCAGAAATGTTTAGAGTCCTATGATAGCTGGTACGCAGTGTTCTGCACCGCCCCCCCCCCCTGCGGTTGACAGCTGGTATGTGATGTTCTGCTCAACAGTGCTATATAGTCATATTTTGCACAGAAGTATAGCAAGTGCCTTATCTTTAGATAAGCAGAATGGTGACCAAATTCCTTGGCATCAGTAGTTGTATTTGTTGGAACTTTTGAAAACAGATCATAAAGCAACCAAGAAGGAGTTTAGATAAAAAGGGATCTGTTAGAAGGATCTTGGGATAATTCATCGCACCATTTTCTCAGCGGGACAGTGATATGGTTGGCAGAAAGATGCCGTAGACAGAGTTAAAGGAATGTGTTTTCGCTGATGTCAAAAGACACAGAAACTTAGCTTCATGCACCTTAACTGCATCTTCTGCAGGAGAAGATGCGGCTGGCATCCTTGACTCCTCCAAGATCCCTTTATGACCCATGGGCACAGAGTGACGAGGTTACTGGGTGGGAGAAACACTCACCTGCCTCTTCTCTGGAGGTCTTTTGACTCTCTTAGCCCCTTTTAGTCATACCAGGGAGCCTGGCTACCTGCTTCCCTACTTGCCAGATATAAGAAATGGACACAAAACAGTTCCTCATTTGCCATGAGACTGGTGACAGCAGATGTTCACCTACCACAAGTTTCTGGTTCTGAGACTTCAGACCTGCTTGAGGTTGTCTTAGCTCAGGCAGCTGTCGTAGAACACTGTGGGCTTGGTGGCCGGAGCAGCAGTTCTATCTCACAGTTGTGGAGGCCGGGAAGGAGGAACTTCACGGGCGGCATGGTCGGGTTCTGGTGAGAGCCCTCTTCCCAGTTTCTAGATGGCCATCTTCTTGCTGTGTCCTCACACTGGCAGAGTGCAGGGAGAGGAAGCAAGCTTGGTCACGTCTCTTTGGAAGGCACTAGTCCTGCTCATGCAGCTCTGCCCGGACTTAATTGCTTCCCAAAGTTCCCACCTCCTCGTACCCTCACACCAGGAGCAGGGATCTCAACACAAGTTTTGTGGGGACACAAAGTTCAGTCTATAACATGGATGGCGGGGTGGAGGTGATGGGAGCTGGGAGGAGGGTATTGTGTTAGCAGCACTGTTGGCGCAGGGAAGACAGGCCTCCAGAAGAAAGAATGGGTTGTGGCAGAAGGTGGGGTAGTGGCCACATACGATAAGTAGATCCCAGCGCAACAGGAAACAGTAAACCTTCAAAATCCAAATAACCTTCATCGCCAATGCCACTGACCCTGTTCAGGAGCAGATGTCGTCCCTGAGAGCCTCATTTCTTAAAGAACGGTGCCCAGCAGAGTTGTTTTTCTAATCTTGTTCGGTTCTGACAAATATTGCCGAGCTCCTGTCCCTTCAAGGAAACACGTACCAGCAGAGGGTGACCGTACAGTTCCATTTCTCTAAAATATCTAGAATAGGCAAGATCCTGGAGACAGAAGGTAGATTGGTGGTTGCCAGGGGCTGGGGGTGGGGGGGAGTGCAGGTGATAGCTTAAGGATATGGAGTTTTCTTCTGAGGTGATGCAAATATTCCAAAAGTCTGTTGATGGTTGCACAACTTCGTCGACATACTCAAAATGATTGGCTCGTACACTTTAAATGGATGAATTATATGGTATGTGAATTGTGTCTCAATACCGCTGTTTAAAAAAAAGAAGAAAAACAGAGAGGTGAATGGTTTCCTAGGAAAGAAGCTTAGAAATTGGCAAAACAAGGAGAGCAGACGGACATCCCTTCAGCAAACCAGACCTACAACTGAAGTCTGTGGGTGGGGACAAGGTCATTATTTAACTCAGAGCTATTCTAAGTGTGGGCTCCCCACCAGCAGCTGCGTGTCCTGGGAGCTCGGCAGAAATGTAAATTCTTGAGTCCTACCCCAAACTACCAAATCGGATTCCCTGGGGATCACTAACCTCGAGGAAGCATGAATTTAATTCATTGTCATTTTTAATAAACAGGAACTCCTTCCCTAACAGTATGCAAAGTGCTACCAGCTGTGCTTCCCAAACTGTGGGTCAAATAAGACGTAAAAGCAGCAATAACATGCTTTAAAAAAAAAAAATATCACTTGGGGACCCCTGGCTGGCTCAGTTGGAAGAGCATGAGACCCTTAATCTCTGGGTCGTGAGTTCAAGCCCCACGTTGGGTGTAAAGATTGCTTAAGTAAATAAATAAATCAAAATGTTCAAAAAAAAAAAAGGTACTTAGGCAAAAGAACCTGATTTCTGTACTTTGCAGATAATGATACCAACGTAGCAGGGCTTATTAACAACCAGTGGTTACTTGCAATGAAGATAGTTTATTTGCAGAAGCTGCTGAAGCAGTTAAGTAGACTGATGTGCCTTGAAGCTGCACGTATTTTCTCTGTGACCTGCTGGAAAGATACCTTTATCATTTTTCTCCACCGCAGATGCTGAAATTGGTGTGAATGCAATGAAAGCTGAGATGCAGGTGGAAATTCAGAGATAATTTTGTCATCTTGAAAGCCAATTACTTGCTCCAATGCCACCTTTCCAGATCCAAGGTCTGAGGACAAATTTATCTCCCGTAATCATGTGAAGCAGTGTAAGTGCTGCACACTTATTAGAGCAAGAAAAAAACAATATTAAGGTTGCTTCTGAAAATATTCAGAAATTAGCCTCTTTAAGCCATGCCCAAGAGCTTGGTCGGCGAGCCTTGGTCAGTGAACTGGCACCGTCGCTTTAACTCTAACCTTTAACTCTAACCTTTAACTCTAACCTTTAACTCTAGGAGGTGAACTTTGACCTTGGTCAGTTACTGTTAGGAAGGAAACTTAGATCAGTGGCAACATCCCCAGAAACAGAAATCCACGCTGGCCATGCTGGCCGGCGTGCATCTGTTCTGACTTCACTTGAAAGTGAATGTCCGTTCGGTACAAAATTGCAGTCCAGCTGCTGTCTGAGCCCAGATGTTTCTGTAGCTACAGGAAAATGTCGCACTTTTAAAATAATGACAACTATAACTTTTCGTAATAAAATTATAATATTTGGGGGGCGCCTGGGTGGCTCAGTGGGTTGAAGCCTCTGCCTTCGGCTCAGGTCATGGTCCCAGGGTCCTGGGATCGAGCCCCACATCGGGCTCTCTGCTCGGCAGGGAGCCTGCTTCCTCCTCTTTCTCTGCCTGCCTCTCTGTGATCTCCATCTGTCAAATAAATGGGTGGAATCTTTAAAAAAAATTATAATATTTTGGAATGAAATGTATATATGGAAGTTCATTCTAGGATAAAATACAGTTGACCCTTGAACAAAAAGAGGGTTAGGGTCCCAACCCCATTTGCCATTGAAAATCCATGTATAACTTTTGACTACCCCCAACCTTAACAGACTACTTTTTTTTTTTTTTAAAGATTTTATTTATTTATTTGACAGAGAGATCACAAGTAGGCAGAGAGGCAGGCAGAGAGAGAGAGGAGGAAGCGGGCTCCCTGCCAAGCAGAGAGCCCGATGTGGGACTCGATCCCAGGACCCCGAGATCATGACCTGAGCCGAAGGCAGAGGCTCAACCCACTGAGCCACCAGGCGCCCCAACAGACTACTTTTGTCCAAAGCCTTACTGATAGCATGAAGTCCATTATCATGTATTTTGTATGTTATATGTATTATGTGTTATCTTCTTACAATACCTAACCCTTTCTCTCTCTCTCTTTCCTCCCTTTGTTCCTTCCTTCCTTCCCTCTCTCTCTCTCTTTCTTTCTTTCTTTCTTCTTGGTATTTCCAGGCTATGCATTTTTTCTGCAAGTTTTTCCCAAATTGTGGCAAATCTGTAAAAACTTTCCAACATATTTACAGAACAAAATCTGCTTATAAGTGGACCCATGCAGTTCAAAGCTGTGGTTTTCAAGATCAGCTGTATTTGTTTCTGGCCTTGGCTCGAGCCACGGGGCGCTTGGCTAAAATGTGTTCTTTGTGCACCCCTGGATTACAGTGGGCAAAACTTAAAATTAACATTGGGTATCTAGATTTTGAAAACAATTTTTTGGCCTCGTCTCCAACTCCACATCCTCTCGTGTCCTTGTTCATTTCTCCCTCTCTCCTTTCCCTTCTCTGTTTTGTCCCTCTCAGGAGGCAAACACAGATCACTTCCATTTTCTGAAGCGAGCAATTTGGCCCTGTCTCACCTCTACCTCCCAGTTTAGTGAGGGCCTTTATTCACAGAGCTAAGGCCTTATTGTAAGTACTGAAACCTAGAGTGGGGCGCCTGCGTGGCTCAGTTGTTAAGTGGCTGCCTTTGGCTCAGGTCATGATCCCAGTGTCCTGGGATTGAGTCCTGCATAGGGCTCCCTGCTTGGCGGGAGGCCTGCTTCTCCCTCTCCCACTCCCCGTGCTGTGTTCCCTCTCTCACTGTGTCTTTCTCTGTCAAATAAATAAATAAAATCTTAAAAAAAAAAAAAAAAAAACCTAGAGCAGCTCCTTCCCCAGACTCTTACAGAGACAAATGTATGTATTAGCAGGTATATGTACTATAGTTTATATATAATTTATATAATATATATGCAAACAATAGATAATACTAAGTATTAAACTAAAAAAAAGTCCAATGACTGGAAATAAGGGGTACATGGTATAATTCTTTGTACCATCTCTATGATTTTTCTGTAAATCTAAATTTACTCCAAAGTAAGAAAAAAAATTTAATGGATGGAAGACTAATACATCGGATAATAAAACAATCCCGCCATCAAGACCCCTCTCTGTGCTAATGAAAATTCGTGCTGCAGATAGTCCACACAAGAGACTATGAAATTAGGACAAAATCTCATAGACGTAGAGCAAAGCAGAAAGAAAAGCAGTGACTTCTCCTACCTCCTGAGGAGACAAAGGGCTTAGTACCTCCCCCGAGAGCCCCTTCAGCTAATTCCAGCGATACACACATTTACATATCTAGAGGCTATTTGGTCCTCAACCTTAGAGATAACTCTATCATCAAAATTGGGGACTGGAGAGATTTATCTCTATTCTAAAGGTTAGAGTAAGGACTCTGATTTATGATGTTACTGTGTCTTAGAAAACATTGTGAGAGAAGGGTCAGGAGTGGGGGAGAACAGTCTCTTTGCCTTCTGTCAACAGAGCAATGATTTTTTTTTTAAAGATTTTATTTATTTATTTGACAGAGATCACAAGCAGGCAGAGAGGCAGATGGGGGGGTGGGGAAGCAGGCTCCCTGCTGAGTAGAGAGCCCGAGGCGGGGCCCAGGACTCTGGGATCATGACCTGAGCCAAAGGCAGAGGCTTTAACCCACTGAGCCACCCAGGCGCCCCTAGAGAAATTTTTTTTATTTACTCTCACAATACCTGGTACAGAAGATGTGCCTCAAAGAGAACTAACATTCTGCTGGTGAGGATGGGAATTGGTAAACCCCTTTGGAAAACAATTCGGCATCCCCTAGAAAAACGAAGGTGCACATGCCCCATGGCCTTACTGGTATACTCTGAAGAAACTCTGGTCTGTGTGTACCAGGAGACATAAAAAATGTCCACCACAGCTTTATTCAAAATAACAGGAAACTGGAAACAACCCAATAGTCCATTGACAGAATGACAACTACATGGCAATATATTCACATCATAGGATACCGCAGAGCAGTCATCGTGATTGAACTAGAATTTCACCTATCGAGATGGCCGAATCTCACAAGTTTACTAAGAAGTAAAGAAAGTCCTAGAATACAGAGGATGAACACACACACAGCGTTCAAAAGCAAGCAACTCGAAACAGATATTCTTCAGGGATACATGATAAGTGTGGTGAAACTATTAAGAAAAGCAAGGGAGTAGAACAATTAACAAAATTCAACAAGTGGTTTACTGCTGGGGGTAATACAGTCTTTGAAAATATGAAGTAACTCATGGTAGGTAGTTTTGTTTTAATGGCCGGTAGAGATGGAAAAAGCCCAGGGAGAGCTGAGTGCTGGCAGGATTTCCAGAGCAGAACCCCTTGGAAGGCATTGAGACTTCATTTGGCCCTTTGAAGGGAGGAATCACATAGTTTTTCAAACCTGGAATGAATATGAGTTCTTTGCCCTGCCCCCTCCTTTTGCAGATGAAGAAATAGAGATTCAGGGAAGTACCTTTCTTAAATTTTTTTACTTTTAAAAGATTAAAAAAAAATTTTTTTTAAGTAATTTCTACACCCAGCATAGGGCTCTCACATTCACAATCCTGAGGTCAAGAGTCCTGCGTACCACCAGTTGAGCCAGCCAGGAGCCCCAGGATGTACCTTTAAAAAAAAAAACAACAAAAAGGCTTTTAAAAATGCTTAATATATTCTCCACATTGTCAGACCAATTGCAAGGTGGAAAATTGGAGTGAAAAGCTCTTTTGAGAAGAGCCTTTTAGGTGTTGAACAATGTAGCTGGGCATATGTCAGGTTGCAGTTCTCTTTTTCTTGGTCTTTGTACCGCTCTCTGCCTAGCCCTGTTCAAGGGGCCCTGAATGGGTTCGTGAGCTGTTAGTTGTCCGGCACAACAGGTGGCTGCGGGTGGACAGGTAACCTCAGTCTTCTCGGCTTCCCCTCTGTCTGGGATAGCGTCCTGTCCATGGTGCTCTTACACTTCAGCCAGCACGCCCACAGAGTGCCAGATGCTAGAAACATTATGTATCATTCACATCATCTTTGTTTTTGTTTTTTGTTGGAAAGATTTTACTTGTTTATTTGACACACACAGAGAGAGAGAGAGCGAGAGAGAGCGAGTGCACAGCAGGGGAAGCAGGAAAGGGAGAAGCAACTTCCCGCTGACCGGAGAGCTCCAGACAAAGGCAGATGCTTAATTGCTTAACCAACTGAGCCACCCAGGTGGCCCTCACTTCATCTTTTTTTTTTTTTTTTAAGATTTTATTTATTTATTTGACAGAGAAAGAGAGAGAGAGAGACAGTGAGAAAGGGAACACAAGCAGGGGGAGTTGGAGAGGGAGAAGCAGGCTTCCCGCTGTGCAGGGGGCCTGATGCAGGGCTCCATGTGGGACTTGATCCCAGGACCCTGGGATCATGATCTGAGCCAAAGGCAGACACTTAACAACTGAGCCACCCAGGCGCTCTCCTCACTTCATCTTGAGAAAGCTACCCCTGTTCATGGTAGCATTCACGTAACTACTTGGGAATTATAATCTCCCCTCCCACATTGGAGGCTCAGATTCTTTTTTTTTTTTTTAATAGATTTTATTTATTTATTTGAGAGACAGAGATCACAGGCAGGCAGAGAGGCAGGCAGAGGGAGAGAGGGGGAAGCAGGCTCCCCGCTGAGCAGAGAGCCTGACGTGGGGCTCGATCCCAGGACCCTGAGATCATGACCTGAGCCGAAGGCAGAGGCTTTAACCCACTGAGCCACCCAGGTGCCCCGACTCAGATTCTTAATGTACTTGAGCATATATTAGAAAGACTTTCGATGTTAGATTTGTACTCTTAATTATGCTTATTGAATAATGTTCTTGATTTGGACTAGGGGCAGCGTTAGAAATGAAGTGGTCTTTGGAAACAGTCTCAATATTAGGCTGAAATATGTGATGGTCGAAACCGATCAAACACTGGCACTTTCACCTGGTTCGACCTGATGTGGGGTGTGCAGTGAAAGTGCACACAACGGGAATGCACTGTGATCCAACTGAGGGAGTCAGTTAGAGCTTTTTTTTTTTTTTTTTTAAGGTTTTGTTTATTTATTTGAGACAAAGGGAGAGACAGAGTGAGCAAGCACAAGCAGGGTAGGGTGGGGAAAGGGAGAGGAAGAAGCAGACTCCTTGCTGAGCAGGGAGCCCGATGCGGGGCTCCATTCCAGGACCCTGGGGATCATGACCCGAGTCAAAGGCAGACGCTTAACCAGCTGAGCCACGCAGGGACCCCTTTGCTTTACTTACTAATGGCATGTGGGAAACTTGTCTTTCTGCTGTTTGCTGGGCCAGCCCTCTTCTCCTTTATCTGCTTCCGTGCTTTTCACTGGCATGTAGGTTTCAGTGAAACTTAGACCCCCAGGTGCACAAAATGTGCCCAAGGCTTGAATAGCAAGTAAATCAACCAGGAAAGAGAATTCTAACTTTAATTTGTAGTCTTCAAAATTTGGGTCCAGATTTAGCTCAGGGCCCTGAAGTGAAGAAGAAATAGCATATTTTAAGTCTATTCCTTGTCAAGAGCCCCTAGAGGTAAGGGGCATAAGAGAAATGCCAGCTGCTCCTTGTTCAGCATCCTCAAACATAAATATTAGCTATATTTTGGCGTAATAGATTTAGAGAAAAAAAGAACTTCTTTGTTTAAAAAAAAGACTAAGGACAACATATACTAAAATGATTTGAATTTCACAGATGATACCCTACTAATATTTTTAGTTTAGCACCATCTGTTTATCTGAAATTAAATTTCTGGCAAATGGTCACGCCAGGAGACGCTGTTTTTATTTTTGTGTGCAGCTGAAACACAGAATAATAAAAATCTGCTTGAGTTGAAGAAATATGTTCATAAAATGTTTCTTTTTTAATCCGAGTTGGCTGAGAAAATGACTTTTTAATCTAGTGGCAGCTGCTTTCATTTGGCTGGTTTTCAGTCTCAATAGTTTATGTTGGAGACAGATCATTTGTTTTATATTTGGATGCAGATACCAAACGGTGCCTTTTGAGGTACGAGGAGGACCCAGATATGCAAACGTCTGAGTCTCCCCATTAGCCTACCTTTCTGATTATTTCTTTTCTTCTTTGACCGACACGAATGGCATGCCAGTAGGTCTGTAAATTAAAAGCCCAAGTGGCAAATTGCATACCACCCTGTTGCCGTGTTATTTTTATTCGACTCCAAGAAAGTCGCATCCTACACATTAATTGGCATTTGTTTACAGCAGGGGGAAATGATGGCTTTTGAAAATATGACTCAGTGGAAACCCTTCTCGTCACACTGGCTTGCAAATAGAATCCTTGCACTCCCTTTGGGTTCTGTGGGTGATTCCTCTGGGAGCCCCATTCTGCCCAACAGAGTGTTAATTAAAGAAAGCCACCTCTTGGCATGTCTCTCGCTCCAGCTACACTGCTGAATTCTCCTGCGGCCTCTTTAATCAACAACATGTGTTCCATGTCTAGTTTTTGTGGGAGGCGCTGCAGCTCCTGCCCTGATTTCAAAGGTGGCGGCAAGGACAGGGGGCTTTTCCTGCCTTCCTTCCAAGTCAGGGCAGGTAAGCGTACGTTAGAGACGCCCTTAATACCCGCCGTCGACTTGCCATAGCCGAAACTTCCTGAGAAGAGCATGAATTGCGTGGAAGAGACGGATCTGGCCGGTCTGCCTCTGCGTCCCAGCACTTTGTGCCCGGGTTTCTTTATGTTTATCTAATAAACCTGCTTGTCTTACTGGACGGTGTTAAGTTAATTTTGTGTACCCGTTTCTCTTAGTACTGAAAAGACAATGCGTTATTTTGAAGTGTAGAGGCTGGTCTTCGGTGATAAACTCATTACCCAGAAAAGTGAAGTGCATTTTAAAGAAAACTGATGTATGGGTCAGCTCGGGCTGCCGTAACGAAACACCACGGACTGGGGGGCTTAAACGATAGCAGTTTATGTCTCACAGTTCTGGAGGCCAGGAGGAAGTCCAAGATCACGGTGCTGGATCCTAGTGAGCGCTCTCTTTCCTGGCTTCCAGATGGTAGCCTTCTTGCTATGTCCTCACAGGGCAGATGGTGCTTGGGCCGGGTGTGGTGGGTGGATGGAGGGGCAGAGCTACCTTCCTCTACTTCTAATGCCACGGTCCTATCAGATTAGAGCCCTACCCTTGTGACCTTGTTTAACCTTAATCACCTCCTAAAAGCCCTGTCTGCAAATGCAGTCACTTTGGGGGCTTGGGATGTAACATATGAATTTTGGGGGCACACAATCCAGTACAGGGCAATTGAAGTGGACTAAAAAAGGCACTTTAATGTTAGGACTCTCAAATTATTGTGACAAAACCAACTGGAAAAAAGTGGGTATTAATACTAGTCTCTTTTAATTTCGTGTTTCAAAAACTAAATCAGTTTTTAGAGTTTTGTTTAAAATTTGAAAAGTTGCCAAAGTTATCTGTGGAATAATATGAAAAGTCAGGGTAGTCATTTCAGGGGCCGGGGAGGCTACAGTGACTCCAAGGGGCACCCAAGGGGGCTTCTGGGACCCTGCAGTGCTCCATTTCCCGTCTGGGGGCCGAACCAGAGGATGCGATCAGTTTGCAAGTATTCGCTGAGCTGTCCATACGTAATTGGTGTACTTTACGGTATGTGTATTATAGGTCCATCAAAAGTTAAAACACAAAAGAAACATGTGAGTGATGTGTTTAATACCAGAAATAAATTACGCCATCGTCCCACCGTGTCCCTACCTAGACAGTGAACAGGCGGCTCCTCCTTTGTCTTCTCCAATCAGAAAGGCCCCGGCGGTTGAAATCTAATGGGTCGGTGCCTACAAAGAAGTCTAGGCTTGTGTAAGGTTGGGTATAATATCATCTTCCCACAGGCACAAGCGGAACTGCAGACACAGTGAAAATTTCTGGCTGACACTGCTTGATGTTGTTTTTTTCTCAGCCTGGTAGCTCAGCAGCTGGAGGCTAAAAAGCCAGGTTTCCAGGGACAGGAGGAAGGCTTCTGAGTAAGAGGCAACGTGGACTGCAGATGAGGGTGATGGCCGGAGGCCTCTCGAGAGTGGGGGCACTTTTAAATGGGCTGTCAGCAAACACTGTCGTGTTGTTCCAGGAGGTTCCGGCCACCCCAGGAAGAGGCTTTGAATCTGTGCAAGTGTCTGAGCTGGTTTTTCCTAGATGATGTGTGGAGCCGAAGGGTCAAGTGTAATGTTTGTGACCTTGGACGTCGGTGTCCCTAGAGGCGTCACATTCACACACCCAAGGTGAAACTTGTCTTCCTCCGAACAGTTGCCAGGAAGGAGCTTGCTCCATTACTCCGTTGCTCCGTTGTAACCTTTCGACCAGCAGTGCTTGCCAGGGTTACAAAGAGATTACGGCCCCAGTTCCAGAACACCAGGCCTGGGCTCCATTGTTGGCCGCGTTCACACTGAGTATTACATTGTTTCACGTTGTGCTTTAACTTCCTACAGAACATTAACAGCAGCAGCCAGCTGAATGTTTTCAAAACCACTTACGTTTGTGGAGCTCACTGTGCTCACCCAGGCTAATGGAAATTTCATTGTTCTGGGAGCGCTGGCTCTGTCAACAGTTCTCTTGGTGTTCTTGTATTGTCTGTCATGTGTAAACCAAGCACACTTACCTCTACTCACTTTCTATAATTGTTTGGATGTAATTTAAAAATAACTGCATAAAATGCTTTTACAATACGTTTCAGAGCTCTCGGTGGTTATTTCCCCGTGGAGATGTTTCCTTGTGGAAAGAACACAATTTCCAAGTCGTTGAGGAATGGCTGATTCTCAGGCCTTTCGGTTGAGATCAAGTTTTGAGGTTGTTGAAAAGCTCTGGTTTGGTGTTTGTGGGTTGTGTGTGGGCGTACTGGCAGCGGGCCTATCTCTCCGTGCTTTCTAAGAGATTCTAGACTTTCCTGATCACGTTCGTCTCTAGCTGTCGGTAAGCTTCCTGACGGTGAGGGCCCGAGCTCTCCTTTCTTCTCCACTACCCAACCCTAGACACTCAAAATGTCCTTGGACCACCAGCCCGGGACAGCCGGGACAGCCGCCGCCGCCGGGAGCTCCTTAGAAGTGCGGAGTCTTGGCCCTGCCTCAGCCACAGCCTGTGATCGCATCATTTGCATTTTCACAAGATCTTCCGAGTGATTCCTACACACATGCAAATGCCGCAGCACTAGGCAAGGGCAGGGACTGAGAGATCCTCTTCTCTCCAAACATCTCCCACTGGGCCCGGACTGCTGTTATTTAGGATGAATTTCTCTAGTTTGTGCCACTTATTATGAAATACGCCCCGCCTGCGTAACTCAGTAAGTCATTTTCAGTTCAGAGTCTTCATGTGAATTCATCCGCTCGGGCCTTTCCAATGCGACAGATGGCAGAAAGCAGCTTGACTGGGGAGTGAAGGTGGGAGGAAGGAAGTGGAGTAGAAAACGGGCGAAAGGAGGCCGACTCCCAGGACTGCGGCAGCCTGGAGTAGTGCTGTGGGGCCGGGCAGGAAGGAGCAAAATCGCCATTGACCATGGTCACAATAACCGTAAATCACTGCTGCCACAGGGCGGCTTAGCCTGTGTGACCCTGAGATCCACCTTGGGGAGGAGGGGGGCTTCTCAAAAAAGCCAGCCCCCCGGAGGCAGGGAGTTCGGGAATGTTCACCCTGCTCTATGCTTTGTTCACCCCGGGCTTAGGACATCTGGATCTCTAGGGGAGAAAAATCTGTATTTTTAGCAAATGCCTCAGGTGTTCCCATCCACAGGCATGGCTGAGTGAGAGGTGAGCCTGGATCCTGGGCCTGGCACGCTATAAATTCTCTTTCCAGGGTCTACAATAAGCCTACAAAAACCCACAACCTTTTACTAATTGCCTTCGTAAGAGAGAAGCTCGGAAGCTTGCCCAAGCTTGCGTGGTAGGCGGCAGAGCGGGGATTCCATCCCAGATATGCTCGGCTCCGAAACCTTCGTTCCCTTTACTCTCTCATACCTTAACCTTTGTAGGGGAGCAAAACTTTCCCCTTCTTCCCTTCTAGATTCTTCCGCCGGCCAAGAGACAGATTAACAGGAGAAAACCAAATTTAGTTCCGTATGTATGGAAGCTCAAAGATGTGAGCCTCAGGGACAAGTTGAGAGAACAGGAGAGGGGCCTGGGGCTTCAAAGGGGAGGAGGGCGATTCACAGGACGAAAGAAGAGATGTTTGGAAATTAGACGTTTGCCCTGCCGCACAAGATAGGTCATTCAGATAAAAAGTTATCTCTTATAACAGGTCTCTTTCTGGGTGGGTTTGGGCCCCTAGCTAAGTTCTTTTCAGGCAGTTAAGGGTAAATGTTTCTCTTCCTTCTGCTGGGTCTTGACTGCCTTCAACTGAAAACAATCCTCATACCAAACTGGCCCAAGTTGGGGCTCCATTTTCTGCTCCCCTTCACCTTCCATACAGCTGTTGTGGCCCAAAGGTTATTCTACCCACGCTCTGGTCTCCCCTACCCCACCCTTTGGGGTGGCAGTTTCTGCAGAAGTTCCCTAATTTGATTCTGAAATTGTGACACAAACATCCAGATTTGGGTGAAATTGCACAAGGAAACTACACCGGCGAACTGGGGAGAATGTACCCTCCTTCCTCCCCTCCTGCTGCGGTCAGTAACCAACAAAACGAATGACCCAGGGCTAGGATGCTGGTCCCAAAGGAATGAAAAGCAGGGCTCTCTTGGGGAACTGAGAATTTCTGGTTGCCTTGGTATGAAAGCAGTTTTCAAAAGTGATGGAAGCAGGCACGTATTGTTCTTGCCCTCGGAAACCTTATTTTGTTTCAAGAAATCCCTAGAAAGAAAACACGCTAATTTAATACAGCAATGTTGAATAGTGAGAGTAGCGAGAACAGGGCACCATCTGGTACGTTTGAATAATTGTCAAGGTTGGCTTTTCTTTAAATGCTGCTTATTGCTCAGTCCACCCATATTCAATTACTAGAGCTAGAAGTCATCTGGTGGTGGCTTATCGGCATTACAGGAGTGTACCTGAGTGTTGAATTCCTCGACTTGGACTCAGTTTGGAAATTCAGATGCAACATTTGACCTTCATCTATATTTAATCTCCTGTTGTTGGTTACAGCCTCCTTTATGGATTTGTTTCAAAAGCTTCAGATCCTGATTCTGTCATTTAGGGCAGAGGTGTTTCATGCGTGATCCCCTGTGGAAAACAAATACTGCCTTTTTCATGAAAATTTTTATTTTGTGTGTATTTTGTAATATATATGGCATTGTACTATAGTAGTAGGATATGTACGAAACTTAGAAATAAATACATATCAATGTACTGGGGTGGGGGCACATGATTTAAAATCCCCACCCTTTGGGATGCTGGCTCAAAAGCTTTATAAACTTGTCATACTGTGTATTAACTTCCTCCCAGCAGCATGTTATTTGCTCATTTGGTAAGAGTGGCCTTTGTCCTTGTGAATTCGGTTCTGGTTTGCCCTACGTAGGATCATGTGTTCAATGTTCCAGCATATAGTCAAGGCTAAGGCATATTTATTTGTCTCAGGAAGTTTACTATCTGGGCTGGGGGTGTCGATAATGGTAACGACTTCAGAGAATTGGAGAATGATAATGGTGGGGATGATGATGATAATGATGATGATGGCCAAGACAGAGACAAGGAGAAGAAAGCCCCAGGTATGGTTTGCTTTAAAGCACAACTGAAACCAACCGCTTTTTCTCCGCACTATCTGGTGATGCGACATCTTTCATTAGCACTGATACACTTTGCTGCTCGTTCATCCTGCTTCCATTGTAGCTAAAAAATACTTCTTAGTCATCGTCAGCATGTACTATAATTCTCAGCTTCCTAGGATTTAGAGCCTTGGGAACAGGAGGTTTTTCGAGGCCTCCGCCACTCTTCTGTATTTTGGTCCTCGGTGCCCCACAAGCTGTGAGAGCTGTGAGTCATGACTCCCATATGGTGGGATTCCCTCCCCTCCTCTCCATCCACATGCCTGCCCAGCCATCTGCTGTCACTCTCAAGGTTAGGGAGCAAGAGATGACACGGGGAAGGAAGAGGAAAACACCAGGAAAATGAACACTGTCTCATAAATAAAACTGAAAAAAAAAAAAAGATGTATTTTCTTATATTACCGAGGCAATTTGTATTCACTACAGGAAAAATCAGAACATGAAGTGCAAAAACCAAACAAACAAAACAAAACACAACACAGTTTCCCTCACAGCATCGTTAATCATTCCAACCGCCTCCCTGCGTGTTTTTCCAAGCCTGCATCTTGCATCTGTCTAGGTAGCTAGCTATCAAACAAAATAGGATTATTTTGTAACTTTTTTTTTAAATTTTATTTTTATGTAATGTCTACACCCAATACGGAACTCGAACTTTCAACCCTGAGATCGAGAGCCACACACTCCACCAACTGAGCCAGCCAGGTGCTCCTATAACCTGTTATTTTGTTTTGTTTTGTTTTTTAAAGATTTTATTTATGTATGTGACAGAGAGAGACACAGCGAGAGAGGGAACACAAGCAGGGGCAGAGGGAAAGGGAGAAGCAGGTTCCCCGCTGAGAAGGGAACCCGATGTGGGACTCGATCCCAGGACCTCGGGATCATGACCTGAGCGGAAGGCAGATGCTCAACCAACTGAGCCACCCAGGCGCCCCACCTGTAACCTGTAACTGAATCATGAATGTCTTTCTGTGCCTGTGACTATAGCCCCACACTAGCATTTTTAACGTTCAAGGAGTATTTTCTATGCAAGGAACTATTCCAATTGCCGTAGTTTGTCTATAATAAACGTAGGTAAGATCCTCTCTGCCCTCATCTGGGTTTAACATAATTTTTTTCCTATGTAACATTTAGGTCATTTCTATATGTTTGCTTTTACAAACAATGCTGTGGTGAATCTCCTTATAGCTGAATCTTTCCATATACCCATAATTTTTCCAGGACTGTGTTGCCTACTCTCTGTTTGCCCCTCTGGGTTATTCCCCGTCCTTCTCTGCCTTGCTCTGTGGCCCCAACCAGTGCGCTCATTTACCCTCTGGCAGTCGGAAGCTCAAGGAGGGCATTGGCGGTGGGTGGTATATTCTGATTTCCACCCTGCCTCCTTGTGGATCGTCATTAGCTGCCTTCTTGTACTGTTGATGGCCGTGGTGCCTGGGCAGCCCTCTCCCAGGGCTCAGTTCTCAGGGTACTGCTCACCCCAGGGTACTGCACCATTCCTGTTGGTTTCCCTTAACCTTGCCCTTGTTCTTATAGCGAGTTCTTCATTAAACCCTTCTCAGTTACCGCCTGCGAGTGTGCCATCTGTTTCCTGGCAAGACCCTGGATGGTAAAAGTACGCTCCTACTCCTGGCATATTGTGCATCCCTAACTGCTTGCCTGCACGGGGGACCTGGGATGGAATATGCAGAGAAGGTCAAGAACTCCCTTTTCTCCTTTAACTTAAGGCCTGGACACCAATGACTCTCGAGCAGCCATCTCCTGTTTCTTTCCCCTGGACCCCTCCAGACCCCCTTTTTCTCCATATTCTCACTGACACTTGTTATTTCTTGTCTTTTTTATTCTAGCCATTCTGACAGGTATCCGGTGATATCTTATTGTGGCTTTGATTTGCATCTCCCTGATGATGAATGATGTTGAACATCTTTTCATATGTCTGTTGGCCATCTGGATGCCTTCTTTGGAAAAATGTCTGTACAAGTCCTCTCTTCATTTTTGAATCAGATTATATGGGTGTTTTGTTTCATTTTTGGTGTTGAGTTGTCTAAATTCTTTATGTATTTTGGATATTAACCCCCTCGACCTTGTTTTTGATGCCTGATGCCTGAAACCTTCCCTGAATTAGGAGAGGTTGTGTGGCCAATTCTTATCCTTATAAACACCTGAGCCTATAGCAAAATTTGTTTCTTTAATTCTTTCTCTCTATTTTAATCTTAAGTGGTATTAGAGTATTCTTATTAAATACACAGAATTTTATTTTTAGAGCTTCTAGCTTGAATTAGAGTCCCTTGATACTATCTCTTTTGTGATTTTCTCTTTTCTGTGAATCAGTAGAAATGTTTTTTTTCTTGAAAGTCTACATCTAGTTTTACTTTCCTTGCCTTTTGAATTTTTAGATAATGCTATCTCTTTCTTCAAAGGTTCTCCACACTTCTGTTTAATCGATTGTTCTTGGCTGTTTGGAATTAAGTGTCTGGCCCGTTTCTTTTGTCTTCCTCCTGTTCAATGGGATTGCTAGTAAGACTAGTCAAGAATGATCAAATACCCTTCTTTTTAGTGACATGAAACTTTCGGATGAGACTTACATGAAGATAAGAGGGATTAAAACCAAGGCAGAAACATGCTGGATGGTTTCATTTTCCCTTAGAAATAAACCATGAAAGTTCAGGGAATTATAGTCCAAAGGAAAACTCCCAGTTGTAAATCTAGGCCCCACAAGGCTTTTCCGGTATTTCTGAGTTCTTTCATAAACTTTCTTCTTGTAGTATTAAGGACACAAAGAATGATGGGAAGTTGCTGATAATGATCATTATTTTTCCGGTCTTTGAAACATGTTTGTCCAGTGTTCCAGACTGAAGATTTGTTGTATTGAATGAAAAGATAAACCCTCAAATGGGGCGCCTGGCTGGCTCAGTTGGTAGAGCACGTGACTCTTGATCTCGGGGTTGTGAGTTCAAGCCCCAGGTTGGGTGTATAGCTTACTTAAAAAAAAAAAAAAAAAAAAAAGATAACCCCTGAAAGTGGTTACGTAATATGTCAGATGGTCTTATCCAGTGGAAGGGAGCAGCTGGATGACATAAGTCAGTTCATTCATTCTGAGGTGTCTGGAGTTGGGTTGGAAGGATGACCCTGGGCTCCAGGAAACTGCCGTGTCAGTTGATAAGGGCTGCTCTGAAGGCCAGCCGCAGAGATGTATTGTGAGTCTTTGTACTAGAATTGAGACTTCAACCCTCCTTTTCAATTCTTACAAATTCTGAACTTTCCAAGGAAAATAGGTTGGTCTTAAGAGCTTTTAGGAATTGGGGCGTCTGGGTGGCTCAGTTGTTAAGCATCTGCCTTCGGCTCAGGTCATAATGCCAGCAGGGTCCTGGGATGGAGCCCGGCATCGAGCCCCGCATCGGGCTCCCTGCTCAGCGGGAAGCCTGCTTCTCCCTCTCCCACTCCACCCTGCTTGTGTTCCCTCTCTCGCTGTGTCTCTCTATCAAATAAATAAATAAAATCTTTAAAAAAAAAAGAGAGAGAGATCTTTTAGGAATTTACCCTGCAATATTATGACAGAAAGAACATTTTCATTTTATTTTATTTTATTTATTTATTTAAAAGATTTTATTTATTTATTTGAGACAGAGAGATCACAAGTAGGCAGAGAGGCAGGCAGAGAGAGCGAGAAGAGGAAGCAGGCTCCCTGTGGAGCAGACAGCCCCATGTGGGGCTCGATCCCAGGACCCTGGGATCATGACCTGAGCCGAAGGCAGAGGCTTTAACCCACTGAGCCACCCAGGCGCCCCTGAACATTTTTATTTTAAATTTTTGTTATATAATATTTTATGTATACAAAATAATATGTATATATATATATATATACTAACTCTATATACACTTTCTCTCTCTCTCTCTCTCTTTCTCTCTCTCGCTCTCTCTCTATATATAGTGAAAAATGTTAAATATAAACACACAGGGGTTGATACATTAATATCTGGGCTCTCCTCCATTATTTTTACTTCTCCCAGCAAAATAACTGCTCTTCAGAATTTTTTATTCCTTTTCATTAAAGACAAAACCCTTTTACCATATGTAGATGCATTCCTGAACAGTTTATTTTTGCTTCATTTTGAGTTTTATAAAAAAAAACCCCTCATAATATATATAGTGTTTTTTCACTCAAGTTTCTAACATTCATCAGTTCACTTATATCACCCTGTGTGGCTGAACTTCAGCCACTACTGTTCTTATATTCCATTTTGTGAATATACCACGATTCACTTAGCCATAGTTCTGTCTGTGAATGATCTTGGCGGTTTATTGTTTCCAAGTGTTCTTATAATAGTCTTATTAATATAGATGAGAAATATACTAATAAGAGTTTTTAGTGTTCCTTTGTCAAATTGTCATAAACACTAGATTTATTTGCCTAGTGTCCCTTTGAGCGTTTTCTATTTCATTATTCCCATTTATCACCTAAAGAAACCTAGATGCAGGAAAAAAATAAACGATTTACCAGGCTCTGTTGTCACTGCTGTTATTTCCACTAGTATTAAATTCAAGAAGCAGTTAAGTCCCCTCTTGGTTCTTCTTGTCTGAACAAAGGGGTGCCCCTTCCATTGTCACACCAGAATTAGAAAGTTATTAATTTTGATCTCACAAAACGTATGATCCAGGAGGCAGCGTGTCACAGGGAAAACAGTGTAAGCTTAAGAGGCAGCAAGATTTGGGTTTTAAAATACCAGCGGGATGCCTGGGTGGCTCAGTTGGTTAAGCCGCTGCCTTCGGCTCAGGTCATGATCCCAGGGTCCTCGGATCGAGTCCCGCATCGGGTTCCTTGCTCAGCAGGGAGCCTGCTTCTCTCGCTGCCTCTGCCTGCCTCTCTGCCTGCTTGTGTGTACTCTCTCTCTGGCAAATAAATAAAATCTTAAAAAAAAAAAAAATACCAGCATGAGCACCAATAGCAGGGGTAGTCTTGTGCAAATTCCTTTATCCTCCCAATTCTCATTTCCTCATCGGCAAGATAGAAATTGCAATGCCTTCCTCACAAGATGGCTCACTGATTATGTCAGGTGGAAAAGGCTCGATCATGACATTATAACATAAGGGACAGAGGAGGCTCACAGCCTGACCAGTGGGACTCATAATTTCACCGTAAGAAACGACCCAGGTAGACTACAGAAAGAGGTCAGTTTTGGCTTGTGCAATTTCTGACTCTTCTGAAGATGTCTCTGGTTTAGAAAAGAGGAACAACAAGGTCCTTTGCTGACTTGATGGTGTAGAGGGTGGAAAAATGTTCCCTTCTTCCCTTCTAGGTTCTTTGGCTGGTCTAATCATTAAATCGACATAAGACAGATTAAACAGGAGAAAAACAAATTTACCTTGGGTGTCCCAAAGACATGAGACTCAAAGGCAGTCAGGCAGTTGAGACTTATAGGTTGTCTTGAGCTAAGGAATGAGAGGGGCTTCGGCTTGCAGAGGGGAAGAGGACAATTCACAGGATGTAAGAAAAGCAGATGTTGGGTAATTAGATGTTCGCCCTGCCATGCACATAGGTCTTTCAGATGAATGTTATCTCTGGAAATAGTGCTCTTTCTGGGCCAGACTCCCTGTCTAAATTCTTCTAGGCTGTTAAGGGAGAGGTAAAAGTTTTTCTTGAGTCTGCTGTGTCTTGATTGCCGTTGGCTCAAAATAATCCACATGTCAAAGTGGCACATTTTGGGGTGGCATATTCTGTTCCCCTTCAGTGGTAAAGTAAATGTCTTGGCTTTGCTTCGGTTATCAGCTTTTTCTTTCCAAGCCTATCTTACGGGTCATTTTAATAATCCTTTAATAGCATAAAATTCCTTTGTATTTACACTGGCAAGGAAAAACTGATCACAGTGTCTAATTTAGGAAATCTTGCTTTTACCTTTGGAGAAAAATTTAAATTAATAAATGTGAATTAATGTTAATTAGTTGATTAATGTTAAGGCCATTGCATAAAGCATTTAAATCCAGATATTGGACTGGAGCTCCACTGGGAGTATGACTCAGTCTGTCTTCATCTGTACTCTATCCCCAGTGCCTTGCACAGTGACTGCACATAATAGTTGCTCAAAAAATATCTGATGATACTTTTATCTGATGAATAAGTGAAAGGACTACCTCTTTTTGCCTTTTTTTTTTTTACTAAAACCATGTTTTTTTTCCCCTCTTCTGAATCTTGAATAACAGAGGTTTGGGAGTTCTAATGGATAAGGTGAATTTAGCTAATCCTATGGCTCATCCCTCAGCATGGGGAAGAGACTTAGGAAAGGGAATAAAGACATCACAAAGACCTTTATGAATTAGTTTAATTGGAATTAGTTTAACTGGAAGTTTTCCTGCTGGCAATTTGCTGATATTCAGAGCTGGAAGGAAGGAGACTGACAGAATGGGGGCAGGAGAGGAAAAAGGCCTAATCTGGGAGCCCGGACCTCTGTGAGAAAAAGGAGCCTGGAGTGGAGCATACCCGAGCAGTCTGAACAGAAACGAGAGGATAATACACCTTGAATGAGGAAGTGGAGGGTCAAGCAGACAAACCTTGTCTACATGCGCTTTTTCCAGAGGGTAGATAAATGGAGTTATGATAAGCCTGCCATAACCGAGGTCTCAAGGTAGAGTCATAACTTCTATTCATTCATTTAGCAAATGCGCAGGGAGAGCCTTCATCGTTCCAGGCATTCTTCTAGGTGTTTAGAATACGTGAGTGAAGAAAACGGACAGAGATCCCTGCCCTCATAGACCTCACATTCTAGTGGGGAGAGACAGACAGTAAACAGAAGACACGAGAAATAAGCAAACCATAGAACATGCTAGAAAGTGAGACGAGCGAGAGGGTGCAGAATATGCACGCCGCCCTAAAATGTGCCACCTGGACATGTGAAGGCATTCAAGACACAGCAGATTCAAGAAAAACTTTTACTTCTCCCTTAACTGCCTAAAAGAGTTTAGATAGGGAGCCTGGCCCACAAAGAGCTATTTCACCAGAGATAACTTTCATCTAAAAGACCTATGGGTATGGCAGAACAAACATCTAATTACCCAACATTTGCTGTTCTTATGTTCTGTGAATTATCCTCCTCCCCTTTGAAGGCCCAGTCCCTATCTCATTTCTTAGCTCAGGATGGCATATAAGCCTTAATTGCCTGACTGCCTTTGAGTCTCATGGCTTTGGGGCACCTGTTTGGACACAACTCGGTTTTCTCCTGTTAATCTGTCTTATGTCAATTTAATGCTTAGACTAGCCAAAGGAGTTAAAAGAGTAGAAGGAAAAATCTTCCTCTCCTACACTAGCAATAGAAAACCAAAAATGTGGAAAAAAAAAAAAAGAAAGAAAACCAAAAATGTGGAGCAGGAAAGGGATACTGGGTGTGGGAGGAAAAGGGGAGGGAGCCCATGGAGAAGTTTTAGCAGAGACAGCGATATAAGCTGACATTTTGTAGAAGTTTCTGTCCCCCTGGCTGCTAGAATGTGTGTGTGGCAAGGACAGATTTAGGCAGAGAGACCTACAGTTTAGGCAGAGAGTTACAGTTATCCAAGCAAGAGGCCAAGTGCTTGGACCAGGGTGGTACCAGTGAGGTGGTAAGAGGAGATCAGATTGTGGATATTTTTGGAAGCAAAGCCATCAGAATTTCTTGATAAGTTGGAAATGGGATGGCAGAAAATGGGGGGAGTTGGGAATGTGTCAAGATATTTTGTCTGAGCACACAGAAGGCAGATGTTGCCATGACTTGAGATGTGGAAGGTTGCTGGTGGAGAAGGTCCAGGGGAAAAGGATTCGGAAATGTTGAGTTTGTGATGTGTGTCACATGGAATTGTTGATTATTCAGTTGGATGACCATGCCTGAATTGGAAAGAAGTAGGGCCTGGAGATATAACTAGGGGAAATTAAAGGCATTTTGTAGAATTTAAAGCCTTGAGACAGGACACCTGGGTGGCTCAGTTGGTTAAGCAACTGCCTTCGGCTCAGGTCATGATCCTGGAGTTCCAGGATTGAGTCCCACATCAGGCTCCCTGCTTGGCGGGGAGTCTGCTTCTTCCTCTGACCTCTCCCTTCTCATGTTCTCTCTCTCAAGTAAACAAATAAAATCTTAAAAAAAAAAAAAAAAAGCCTTGCGGCTGGTTGAGATCATACAGGCAGTAACAGAGAAGAAAAGAGAGGCAGGGCTGAGCTCTGGAACATTATAGGAAGAGAAGAAGCCAGCAAAGGAGATTGAGAAGGTACAACTACCAGGACGAGGAAAGCAAGAAAGGGCGGGGTCCTGGAAACGAAGTGAAGAAGTGGGTGTCAAGGAGGAGGGATTACAGACGGTGCAAAATGCTACTGCTAGGTCACTGTAAGAGAAGACTCAGCAGGGATTCAGCAATAGGAGACTCTCTGTGGAGAGTAGCTTCAGTAGGGTGCTGAGGTCAAAGGTATAACTGAGGTGGGTTTCATGGAGAATGGGAGAAGAAGAAACATCTTTGGAGGAAAGACTTACCTTTTGGAAAAGTTGTAGGGCAACGTATTTTTTTTTTTAAATACATAATTAAATTCTTGTAGTGATTAAGCTTTAAAGATGAAATAATTTTTCATTTATATATATGTTTTATAAGGATATTCTCTTACTCAATAATTCTAAGAAATTCTTTGGTGTTTTTCAAGAAAACATAATCAGAGATTTGCACTAAGATTGGCCTACATCTTCAAGCACAAGGATGCCTATGGCCTTGACATGGGCCATAGGTGTACTTGGGCTTCCTCACAGCATGGCGGTTAGGCTCCCAGGGCAAGAGAGCCAAGTGAAAGTCGCATGCTATTATCACCTGGGGGGACTTTCTAAAAAAAAAAAAAAAGTCTGTCTTCAGCTTCCAGAAATGCTGATTTCATTGGTCTGGGATGGACCCAGGTATGGATATTTATATAAGCTCCCCAGGTGATTTTGTGTGGCCAGGGGTAAGAACCACTGCTCCCACAAAGAGTACATGAAACCAAAGATTCGGCTCCTCAGGTGTCGGCTACCAGCAATGGTTCCACAGTGGTTCCAGAGGGTTCCAGAGGTTGAAGAACTGGTCTGGGACTCCCGGGGGGGGGGGGGCGGGGGGGGGCCCTGCTCTTGATGTAGCAGTTAGATGAATCAAAGGCCGACTGGAGTTTGCCCCATCGTTCCTGAAGATACTATCTCTGCATCTGAGCAACTAATGCTCGTGTTTTATGATTTGAAAGGAGCAGATAAAGATGAATGTTAGCTAGGCCGCATCTGAAGTACTCCCCGTAGACGCCACAAAGAATTAAGATCCTGTTACTTTTTAACCTGACACAAGATGTCACCATTGCTCCTGTGCTTTTAGCAATAACAGCCTAAAGTTAAACAGCAGTGCGAGTTTGACTCCCCGATTACACAAGTTTTTCCTTTTCCCTGACCCCACGTTCTGTCGGCGAGGTTCATTAATCTATAGGCCATTCCATTTTTCCGAGTTAAAGTATTTATTTATAACACTTACTTGATTTTTTCCCCCTTACACCAGCTATGGATCAAAATTAATATCTCTTTGTGAACACTTCGCGAAGAAACTTTGGTGGAGGGGACCGTAAAACAAGAGAAGCTGACGTTTTTATAGGATGACTGGAAAATTGCAAATCATGTTCTAGTTCCACTTTACTGCTGCTGCCAGTGTTGGAGCGATCTCCTCTTACCAAGCTTAGTTGGGAGCCAGAGTGGAAAGAAAGTCATGGCCATTATCCCAGGGTACAAGTGGCTAAGAGACAGGGTGGGGAAAAGGTCATTGGAGCACTAGAACATCATTGGAAAAGTGACAGTTTTCCCTGGAGAAGACTGTATTGACCGAACTTCTGTCACACGCAGCACTGTGCATGGTTGGAAGGAATACTTCGCCAAGTCGCTTGGAGGTGAATGAAGATGGTGAACTCAAAGTGTAGCATTTGGGGGTTGGAGTCTTTATTGGGAGCTTTAAGAGAGGCTGAATGTCCCTGTATTCTGCCATTCCTTTACAGCACTTCTCCTCTGTATAAATATTGAGCAGCACCTAAAGAATATTCATTTGAAGTGGTGCCTAATCATGACTCTGCTGTAGGTTTTCACACCAAAATAATAGTATCTGTTGACTCAGGCTTGTGGAATTACAGTGATTAATACCTTTATTTTCCAATTTTTCTATAATGAGTATAAAATTAGAAAGAAAAAGATCTCAAAACAACATGAACTATATGCTGTAGGATTCCAACTATATGACATTCTGGAAAAGGGAAAACTATGGAGATAATAAAAAGATCGGTGGTTGCCAGTGGTTGTGTGTGTGTGTATGTGTTGGTGGGGGGATGATGAATAAGCAAAGCACAGAGGGTTTTTAGGGTGGTGAAAATACTCTTCATGACATGTATCCATCATTATACATTTGTCCAAACCCATGGAATGTACAACACCAAGAATGAACCACAATGTAAACTATGGATTTGGGGTGATTATCATGTGTGGGTTCATCAGTTATAACAAATGTCCACTCTGGTGAGGATGTTGATAGTGGAGGACACTGTGGATGTGTGGGGGGCAAGGAGATATAGGAAATCTCTGTACCTTCTCAAATCAGCTGTGAACTCATGGCTACTCCAAAACAGTAAACCTCTTTTTTTTTTTTTTTTTAATTTTTTTTTTTTTTTTAGGTAGGCTCCATGCCTCTCAACCCTGAGATCAAGACCTGAGCTGAGATCAAGACTCTTAACCAACTGAGCCACCCAGATGCCCCTAAAACAGTAAGTCTTAAGAAAAACCCATGATTCCAAAGAACTGTAATGAAGAGAGATGTGCATGTGTTGTTAAGAAAATGTTACTATCATTACTTTCTAGTCCGTCTGGAGGCAGATGTAGCTAAAGCTTTGGGTTAGTCGGGTCAGGCAGGAAATACATGACACATTCAAATTAGCTAGTTTGAAGAGAATTTTAATGAAGAATCTGTTTTTAAAAGTTTGGGGAGAGTGGAGAGAAATCCTAAGGGAGAGTGTGGTGCTTGAGTATAGATCCCTGGAGCTGTTATCACTCTTGGGTTTGGAGTGCAAGAGGAGAGAGAACTTGGTGGACAACCCAGCTGGAGTTATGACCTTCACTGGAAGGATGTAGACAGCCTGTGGGGCCAACGCACAGACAGAGCTGTGACAGCAATGCCCTGGTCTCACTCTTCCCTCTTACTCTACTCTCTGCTGTTTGGCCAATTCAGCTAAGACTGTTAGTGGGGTCCACATGAGTCAACTTTTGAGGATGCTCAACGGTGAAGAGCAGACAAAGAGTAGATCTGAGGGGGAGAGGGAAGATGTGCAGCAATGCTTTCTTTTTAAAAAATTAATTTTTATCATACAACTCTATAAACTCATATGGTTCCACAAAGTTTTCAATGAAAATGAGTCATCTCTTTCCCCACCATTCTCCACCCCATCACCCGCTTCTAAGAATCAACCACTGTTGATTCTATTAACTGTTTTTTTCTGGGATTTTTCTTTGTTTTAAATCAACACTGAGAGTTCGAATTTGTTTTCTAATTTGATAATATTTATTAATTTATTACTGCAGAGGCTGAGGATTTAAATCTCACCCTCACTTCCCCTCCGCATCTCATGCTGAGTTCCAAAACACGTATGTTTACACTATCCTACCCTCTAGTTCCTGTTATAGCAAAATTTAAAAAGTTAGATCAGAATTCATTGTTCCTTATGTGACTTTGCAATTATTATGCAGAAATGAATTATGTAGTATATAATTACTACATTTCTTTTCTTGGAAAACATTTGTTTTCTCTGGAGCTAATGATTGCATAATTCTTGGCCTAGCTTTCTACTTATCTTTCCCTAATTCATTGCCAAACACTCAGCCAGAAGTGTCGGTCCCTTCTGAGTACACCAAACACATGCCATAATCCACAGCTTTATTTTCTGTTTGGAGTTACCATTAATGGAGTTACGAGGAGCCCTTCGCCCTCCTTTCTCCAATCTGAATCAGTGATTCCCTGAGTGCACTTCTTAGCTGTGTGGGATTTTCTTCACCCTCATCCTGGCGAAAGAGAATCCTCTTCTCTCTCCTCTGTTTGATGCCTTTTCTTGACCCTTTATCTTCTTAGCTTACTCCCTCAGTTTGGTGGGGCACATCTACCAATTCCGATACCAATTCCAACATGGAGGTGGGGTTTCTACCCTACCAAGTCACTCTTCAACACCAGCTGGCTGTCCTACAATTCAGTGCAACTTGGACCGTATCTACCTGGAGATAGCATCAGATTCCATGTGTCGTACAGAGCTGTCACCTGTGCTTCTGACCTGCTGTTGGAGCTTACAACTACCTGCTCTTTGGGTTTGATTAATTTGCTACAGTGACCCACCGAACTCAGAGTAACATTTAACTTACTAGATTACTGGCTTATTAGACAAGGATATAACTCAGGAACAGCAAGCTGGAAGAGTTGCATGGAACAAGGTACGGGGAGAGGGGCACAGAGCTTCTACACGTTCTGACGTGCTCTTCCCACATCTTCACGTGTTTACCAACTGGAAGTTCTCAGAACTGTCCTTTTGGCTTTTTATGGAGGCTTCATTACATAGATATGATTGCTGCAATCATTGGTCATTGGCGATTGAACACCAATCTCCAGCCCACTTCCCTCCCGAGAGATGAGCGGGGGTGGGACTGAAAGTTCTACTCCTCCGATCACATGATTGGCTCCAGCCCTCATCCTTAGGTCCTTTCCAAAAGTCACGTCATTAACATAACGAATGACACCTTTATCTTTCTCATCACAGGAAATTCCAAGGGTTTGAGGACTCAGAGCCAGTACTGAGACAAAGACCAAATATATATTTCCAATCAGAAATAAGAATAAAAAATAAAAAGAAATAATAAATATAAATAGCAACACCCCAGGTTTTGAGACCTTACATGTTTTTGAGACATTACATGTTTGAAAATATTTTTAAACTACCATCGAAACAGATTGATGAGATGGCTTGTGTATAGAGTCCAATGTCAAAACGATTTTTTCAGAATTGTGATAGCATCATGCCACTGTCTTTTAGCCAGTCTGCTTCTTTAGCTTTTATTTGTGAGCTGTATTTTTCCTCTGGAAGATTTTAGACTCTTCCCCATATACCCAGTGTTCTGAAATTTTTATAGTAATACCTTAGCAAGTGTAAAGTGCTTAGGCACTAGCCGGGCCCCTTATTCTGTTCTGGGAGATTTTAATTATTTTTTTTATTGTTTTCTCCTCTTCATTTTTATCTTTCTTTCCAGAACTCTTACGATTCAATCTTGGACCTTATAGATTGATCCTCATATTTTCTTATTTTTTTCCTTGCATTTTCCATTTCTTTCTTTTTCTATCTATTTAGCTCTCTGTAAAATTTCTTCCACTTCATCTTATAACTTCTCCATTGATTTATTTTCTGTTATATCTTAATTTCGAAGAACTCTTTATTGCCTCTTAGACTTTTTTTCTTTCTGTCTTTTCTTTTTTTATATACAATGCTGTTCTTGTTCCTTGGATGATGTAATTTCTTTTACTGTTTCGGGATATTATTTATAGTGAGGTATAGTTTTCCTCTACTCTCTACTCTCTGCATTGTTTTTGTCTTCTTTGAGTTCATTTTTTTTTTTCCTTTCCATTTTGGTTCTTTGTCTTTTGTGTTAGAAACTTTATTTAAATGAAAATTCTTGACAGTCTAGGAGTGAAACACTTTAAAGCTTAGTTTAGTGGAAACTCTACATTAGTTGGGCTTGACAGTCGATGGACCTTACCATACGTTGATTAAGAGGGGGCTTGGATGTTGCACTGGAGACCTCCATATGCTAGTATATGTGGGTGCTTTCTCAGGGATCATGATCTTACCTGGGAAGGAAGTGAGCGGCTGCTGGTATTCTCAGAGCCAAGTAGGAGAAGGGGTTGGGAGCCTGTCACTGTTTGGAATATAATAACTCAAGTAATCCCTCCGGTTTTAGTACAGCACCCCTGCCCTCAGCTATGGCTACTTTCTGGCCTTCTGCCAGGAAACCTTCAGAAACACCTGGTCCTGCCAGTTTCTGAGTGTCCCTGGGATTCTGCAGCTCAAATTGACTTTTTCTTGCCATCGCGACCTGACCCTGAATCCTCGTGGGCACCTACGTTTTTGCTTTATGCTAAGTCAGTTACCACCTAGCCATCTGCTTCCCAGCTTTCAAAATTTTACGGCCATCTCTCATTTGCTGTCATCTCTTCTCTAATTCTTTCTGACCTCTTAGCCTTACTAGAAAATCATTTTTCCTGCCATGTTGAATCTGAAACCTCCCAGGCATCATTTTGTTTTGTATCTCAACTGAATGAACGGTCAGGAGAAACTGGGGCATAAAGTAGCTCAACTTCTCAGGGTCACTCTTCCCCAGGCAGTCGCTTGCTGAAGACCTTAGGAAGCCTCATTTGCCTTTATAAACTTACTTTCTTCTTTGCTGTGTTGACTCTTTCTAGACATATGGCCCATTACACCCGCTAAATTACATATTCCCCCATTACACTCAAGTCCAGTTCCCTTATTCCTCAGAGGACCGCAGGCTGGCCCATGATCAGTGTTGAATTGAATTAATTTCTACTCTATTTATAGAAATGTGGTGACATGTCTCCCAAGGTGTAAATAGAACAATGGGTGTTGACAAGATTTTTTGTAACCATGGACACACTGCAATTATGCCTGCATACTCATTGTGTACCTGTGTCTGAATGACAACAAACAGGGCTCTTGCTGCTAACACAGATTTTCCAGTGAAAACATATAGCCCATTACTATCTTCTCATGAGTCAGGTTTCATCTTTCAATTTTAAATTCGGCCATATACATTTGAGAGGACCGAGTCAGTCACTCTTCTTGGGTAATAGTTGAAAATTCATGATGAGAATAATAATAGTAATAACAATGATGACAACATTATAAAAACCAAATATTCTGACACCGTTATTTCTAAAAATAACTCCATGATGTAAGCAAGCATTATTGTTAATTCCCACTTGACAGATGAGGAGACGTGAGCCTCAGAGATTTCCATTTACTGCCCGAGATCCCAACATTAATAAATGCCTGAGATTCATAACTAGGTTGTCATCAGACATTTGCTGGATACCAACCTTGTCTCGGGCACTGAGGATACCGAGATGAACTGCATACAGTCTCTGTCCTCAGGTTGCTTACAGATCCCTCAATAAATGCACAAGTGAATAAGGAAACACACGCTCGGGAATATGCACCAGAGATAAGGGTGGGCCTGGGGATGAGGTAGACAAAAGAAAATTCCTAAATCGCATGTTGATTTCAGTGTGCCATATGGAAGAGACCAGAGAGAGAAAGGTTTCAGATCATATCGGTTGGGTCATTATCATAAAAGAGTAGTTTGGAAAGCACCTGACAGTAGAGCCACCAGCTCTCTGTGGTCCTTCCAGGTCATTTACTTGGACGTAACATTTGGGAGAATATTTGCAGAAAACGATGATCAACATGGTTTTACACCCTTCAGGATTGTTTTCAAAGTATATGCGTTCCACGATGGCTCTGTCTCCAGTAACACTATGTAACCGGTTCAGTGAATATTCCACTTTATGTACTTAAATTGATTGGCCACTCAGTAATTCACATAATTTCACACTCTAGTTCTTCATTTATAATAAAGTACGCCATAGACATTTCAAGTACAACTTAGAAAGAAATTTTCAAAGCTTCTGAATGTGTAATAAACCACATATTTTTCTTTAGTATTTTCTTTCCTTTAGGGTTCTGGCACCCCCTGAGTTAGCCATACTCCATTTATAATGATACACTTGGATATAACTGAAACCCTTCATATCACTCAATTTCAAATAACCAAAATTCACCTCTGGAAAATATTCTACAATGTTTTTCTGATGCCAGGAGGCAGATTTGAGTTATTCATTTAAAAAAATACATGTTAAAGCCACTGGTTTTTGCATCCAGCTCTCTCCCCTCTTTTTTACATTTCCTTTCTATAGACTATAAGCATAATATTTAATATGTTAAATTAATGTTGTGGTTAAAAAATACAGTCTCCAAAAGCCTTAGATTCACTTAGTATAAAAAAATCAGTATAAAAGTACAGGCTTGGGGAAGTATTTCCCAAACTCTTCCAGATGTAGAATCACATTGGATTTGATTTCCATATGGTTTTATGGGTTCCCTGGAGTGACTCAGGTGCCAAGGGAGCTGTGACAACAATGCAAAGAGTGATGGGAAAGTTATGTCATTTCAAGGAGTAGAAGGGAGCAGTATTCACTGGGGAGGCCTTCCACTGGGGATGGGGGTGTGTGTATGACCAATAGCTCCGAGTACTGATGAGAATAGAAGGTGTGAAAATTAAATCTGGCACCAGAAGCTCTTGAAAACCAGCCTCAAGGTTGGGATGGACCCATGTGTGTCTCTGAACAAGGCCTCACGTCTTGTTCTGTCCCCTTTTAAAGTTCGTACCTAGTCCCAGCTCTCACCTGCCGCAAGGAGACTTTACTCAGGTAAAATTATAAATTAAAATTAAATTGTAGTTTACTACGGGGTTTTTTTGTGGAAACCTAACATTGGCCTTCGCTGATAATTGTACCCATAAAGCATTTGCCTTTTCCATTAGTGAATAAAAGATAATGCTCCTAATCTTGATTATCCCGTGTTCTACACTGAAAAAAAAATTTCACTCCAGGAGATTCACCAGCTAATGTGAAATTCGTAAGAATTTTCTTGCAATAGGAAAATGGCAAAATTGGACAAAAGCATTTGGAATAGCTTCTTTATTCTCACTGGTATTTTCATGGCAGAAGATACATAATTTTTTCTTCTCCAAGGAAAATGTATAGTAATTTTGCCCCAGAAGTCTGCATTCTAATTGTATTAGACAGACAATATCTCTAACATTGTCATTCCATTAGAGAATTTGCAATAAATCTTAATGATAACATGCAAATACACCAATCTAATGGTCCATTATAAAAGAAATGACTGACTGTTACCATTCATTTCCAGCAATTTATATGATTTCTCACCGCCTGCTGGTAAAAAGTTCCAGAAGGCAGGGAATTCAATTTTTTTTTAATTTTTTAAGAGCAAAGCAAATCAGAGTGAAAAGGGAAGACGAAGAAAAAGTATTGCTCTTTTTTTAATGTGTCTGCATTAAAAGTTTTATAGGCTTTCGTAACCTGGCATAATTCTGAGCTTTTTGATTTGAAAACTACCTAAAAATAGTTATGTATAGATATTTTTCTTTTGTTTACTTTGCTTTGGCATTCTTTTTCATGCCCTCTTCCATGGAGCTATCTATACAGAGGCAGAAAAACAGGGGAGTAGGTAAAAATCTGGTCAGAGAGGAGAAAAAAAAAACCTTTGAAAGGTTTTCCTTCTTCTAAGAAATCAATGGAATCATCTCCCCCTTCTCATCTCCCCCCTTGAGTCATCTTCTATGTGAGAGATCTGAACTCCTTCTTGCTAGATATGACTTATGTGCCTAAACGATACTGGAGTTGACCGAGAGTCACTTATAATAGCAAATTATAAATTCCTGGACCGGGTCCATGTTTTAATCATCTGTGCAGTTGCAAGCCCTAGCACAAGGTAGCACCTCCGCTGAACTCTCTTTCTCAGATAGAATCTAACAAGCCAAATCAATAGCCCAACCCCTTTCACTATCTTTATCCCTTCATAACCTGTGATAACATGTGGCAGGCAGGATGACTCTACTGGGGGGAAGTAACAGATACGTACTCAAAGAAATATGCACTAGGGATAGGGATGGGATTTTTAAAAAATCAGCAAATTTCATGCTTTCGTATACCATACGGAAAGACCACAGATGGAAAGGTTTGGGATTGTATTGGTTAGGTCATAAAAGTAAGGGTAAGCCCTTGACGCTAGGTATACCAGCTTTTAATGGTCCTTCCAGCTTCTCTGTTTGGATGTAATGTTTGGGGAGATGTCTGCAGACAACACTCTCTTGGCATAAACATGGCAGAAGATGTGCACCGCTATCATTTCTGAATTTCCATGTCGTTTGTTCAAATGGCTAGGGGAGACTGACTTGTGAATTTGTGAATTTGATCCCAGATCCATTCTCATAAGAGAGAACCAGGTCTGCTCAGCTTGGGTAAAATTCTACCCATGACCCAATATTCAAGGGCCAACTGGCAGGTTAGGTAGTCATAAATATGACTCAGGGACCACTCTTACCTGGGAGAGCAGTTTTCACCGAGGGGAGCTGGTGGGCTGGGCAGATAGCCTAGAAGGCCTCTAATATAATGAAAAAAAAAATTAATTTTGCCCAGAGAGGAAAGAAAGTACAAAATGAATAGGTTATACAGACAAGGCAATCAATAAACAATATCTGCAAATTTATGGAATAATTGCAACTGAGTTCGGTCAATAGCTCTCATGAACAGAATGCACATTCATCGGGTAGCACAGGAAAAATCTCGTCAGTCTTTTTTAATTAAAACTTTCTTTTCAGAACCAAACCTAAGAAATGGCTATAACAAAGAATACCTGCTTCTAGGGGAAATATTTAGCCCCTTCTCCTATTAAAACAGTTGGGGCATTTTCTTGCACAGCTAAAAGAATTCATTTCTCAGTCTCCTGTGTAGCAAGGTATTGCCAGTGAGTTGGAGGGTGAAATTGTCTGCCTGCAGTGGGACTTCCTAGAGAAAGGTGGGATTTTTTTTTTTTTTTTTTTTTTTTTTTTTTTACAAAAGGGGCACACAGCTGGCATATATACTTCACATGTTTCACTCCTTCCCCTTCATCCTGCCTGGAACACAGACATGATGACTGGATCCCCAGTGGCCATTATGGAACATGAGGTGAACTTGAGGATGGCAGTCATACTCTAATATTGAAGGAATAGAAATATAGTAGGGAACTGAGTCCAGGATGATACCATGGAGCTTCCCTGCTTAGCTATAGACTTCTTGTACATGGAGAGGGAAATAAACATGTGTCTTAGTTAAACCATTTTTCTCTCTGGTCTCCATAACTAGCAGCTGAATGTAGATCCTAACTTGGTTAAGGAGGGAACACTGTGTGATCGTTTGATGATGACTGATAAAAACAAAATTGATAACAAGACCCATCACTGAGATTAGTTTGCTCTGGTCCTGAGCCTTTATGTTTCCATAGTGGCTAAAATCTATTAAAACAAAATGATATCCAGTAAACTCATGTCACCTTTAAAAAAACAACAACACTCTGTGGGTTTGGCAGTGTGCTGTGCTCTGAAGCTTAAGAGACTTAAGAATGAGAGATGAGATAATGCAGTCCCTCTTTGCTAGCTCTAATGTGGTTGAAAATATGAGAAGGTGGGGGTCCCTGGGTGGCTCATCCGTTATGCGTCTCTTAATTTCAGCTCAGGTTGTGGTCTCGGGGTCCTTGGATGGAGCCCCACTTTGGGCTCCATGCTCAGCAGGGAGTCTGCTTCAGGAGTCTCTCCTCCTCTGCCCCTCCCCCTGCTCGCTCTCGCGCTCTCTCTCTCTCTCTCAAGTAAATAAATAAATCTTAAAAAAAGAAAATATGGGACATTGGAGAGAGGCTCTACCCCACACAGTGTTCAGAAAACAAGGCAGACCTATCTCAGCCATCGTCAACATGTGGGAGGAAAGAGGGTAGAGGATTATTTGGGAGGGCTTTGTAGGCTGGGCCTGGAAATGGGGTGATGATGACTTCCCGTCTATATTCCACTGGTCAGGAGGCTGGGAATGCAGTCTACTTGGGAGCCAAGGAGGAAATGCAAATGGTTTGGGGAACAATTAGCCAGTTCCTACCCCAGCCACATAGAAGAGGCAATCTAAGGAGTAATGGGGCCTCGGTTTTCTCAGAAAGGGGAGTTTCTTTTTACAGGGACGGTTCCATATAGTGCTTTTTCTTTACCAGTACTCTGGCTGCATCACTTCATTAGAAAGTATAAATTTTTAAGGGGATATAGAATATAATAAAATATTTTATGGTAGTTGAACTGTCTTAACACCACTTAATTTACTTGGAGATTTGTTATGCAATCAAGTATTCCCAGACTGTTTTGAACAGATTGCGAAAGCTGCCTGATCAAAATTCTCATTTCTTATTTATAGGCAGATTATAGTTCAGATCCAGATGTTGAATGGGGGAGCAGTTAGGAAATTTTATCTTGTGCTTCATAGGCGTGTCAAGCGAAAAGATGGATTGTATTTTCTTTTTAAATGCACAAATAGATGGTTATGAATTGGACCCTGAATGAAAATATATTTAGGATCTAATCGAATTTCTACGAATTTAAGTACAGTAAGGCTATTTTAGAAATTAAAAATAAAACTATTTCAGTATCATACTGTTCTGTATTAAACATCACTCAAAGATGGACATTCTAAAAAAAAAAAGAAAAAAAGATGGAAATTCTCTTTTTAACTGTGCATTAAATCAAATCAACCCTTTGCTCTGAATATTGCTGATTTGGGGGTGGGGTGAGGTGGGGGAAAGGAACATGTGTAAAATGCTCTCAGTAACATTTCATTTAACATTTGCCTAGAATGTCAGCCTATCTTGTAACAGTTGTAGGGTACCATTTTCTCCAGATTGCTAACTACCGCACGAGACCACACAAAGTCAGAATTAGATTAAAAAGAAAAAAAAAATTTGCAAAAGGATAGCAGAGTAACCAAAGCATCACTTTTTAGTTTGGTTTCACGATACCTGCAGTTATATTTGCCAGTAGCACCTTATGGATTCAGTGTTTTAAATTCAGAAAAGATCTTAAAGGTCAACTAGTCCAACCTTTTCATTTCACAGTTGAGAGAACTGAATCTCAAAAAAGCTGAAGGTTGCATACCTAATTAGTTACATGGCCAGGTTTCAAAGTCAAGTTCATCTATCCGTCCAACCAACTAATATTTATTGAGTTCCCACTGTTCAGACGCTTGATGTTGAGGATACAATGGTGAATAAAACCAGACATGGTTTCTGTTCTTGTGGAAGAGACAAACGCTGTGTATCGAGAGCGTATACCAGGGACTGACCTTGTCTGGTAGGTGGGGATGGCAAGGAGGTCTAACTTTAGGTCCTAAGATTTAAGCTAGCTGAGAGCTGAAGTTTGTGCATGAACCAGGCAAAGAGGAGGAAGACTACACCATGGAAATCCATGTGCTCTGATAGAAGTAAGATGGCATATTGGATGAGCTGGAAATAGACCAGTGGAAGTGGATTGCAGAGAGCAAGTGACAACACGATTCAGAACGGGGCTGAAAGATAGGCAGGGGCTAGAGAAAGAGAACAGCTGTCATCCTAGTGAGTTGGTGGGAAGATGTGAGGTTTGGGCTTGAGCTGTCCTTTTGCTTCAGTGAGGGGCTAGCCAGGGGATCAGCATGAAAGCCCTGAATGTGGAGCCAATGCCATGGAAGGCTGAGAAGAAACTAGAAGAAACCAGGTCCTTGGTGGCATTGCATGAGCTGTAGGGTCAAGTCTCACCTGAATGAAGAAATACTGTGGGACCACTTAGTTGTAGTTTTTATGATTTGAGTGAGTTTAAATTGGATTTTTTTTGGTCACTTGTAACCCAAAATATCTCCCTCAAGTGGGGAGTCGGCCAAATTAAAATGACACCATTGTGATGTGATGCTTGTGTTTTTTGTTTTTTTTAGTAATGAATATTTGCTGAATTGCATGCACCTTTCCAACACTGTATGGATGTGTGGAATGCTTTTTTTTTTTTTTGTGAAAATTTTATTTATTTATTTGACAGAGATCACAAGTAGGCAGAGAGGCAGGTGGGGTCGGCGGAGGGGGTGGGAAGCAGGCTCCCCGCTGAGCAGATAGCCCGTTGTGGGGCTCGATCCCAGGACCCTTAGATCATGACCTGAGCCGAAGGCAGAGGCTCTAACCCACTGAGCCCCCCAGGCGCCCATGCTTTCTGTGTCTATTTAAATCCGACTCATGCTCAAAGCCCAGGTTAACCTCCCTACCTTTCAGGAGGCTGAACAATCACTTTCATCCCCTTTTTGACTGCTTCTCCTCTTCCTCCTGGTCCATTAATACTGTGACTCAGTCTATGTGTTCATGTATTTTACTTATGTCTTTAACAACTATCCCCTCCCTCTAACCAATTTTTTTTTTAAGAATGCTCTTGTATTTTAATGTCAGGGCTTCACCTGTATCTTTTTCTCCTTTGTATCTTTTCAGTTATTACTTCTCACACATAACAATCACCTGTGGACTTGTTAACACAGCGGGTTCTCTCCTCTGTCGTAGGTGCACACATGCAGAAGCCCTGTACAGTAGGTATCGTATAATATAGGCGCTCAGTGCATAATTCATGAGTTGAGCTGAATTAGAAGTCCAGGAGGGATTTGCTTTGGGAATGATCAGAAAGCCTTCTTCTGTAAGCCTCTAAAATGGGTCACCTCCTTCAGCTTGTCCCCAGTGATCTCATAACGATGCTGCTACCAAGGTTGAGATACTGCATGCTTAAGAGGCAGCCAACATTTTTGATGACCTTAGCTAAAAGTTGTGAGAGAAACCATATCTCATCCCTCAAATTCTGCATGAATAAGGATCAGTGTCAGGATTTCTTGACAAATAATGGATTTTTCACCAGTTCCTCATTGATCTTTCCTTTCTGCCCAAGTGCCTGTACTTCCTTCACCGTTGAGCACTGGTCTCCTCCCACTGAATTTTAGTTTTTGTTCCAACAGGAAGCACCTTGGTGTAACAAGAAGTCGTGGTGCTTTGACCTGGGCTGCATCTTCGTCTCAGCTTCAAGTTGTTCATTTCTTCCTTTCTCCCTCTGGCCTGAGCCGAGCCCTGCCTCATCCACCCCCACCTCGCAAACGTGCAGAGCCTGCCTCTTCCCTGTGTCTGCTACAGAGACAGTCTCCCAACCTCTCTGACCCTCATCTTCTTTCTCTCTTTCTTACACACACACAGAGACACCGTTTTTCAATTTCATATATGAAAATATAAAATTCTCCGTCTGTCTAACAAAACAATGGCGAAGTTTAAAAAACTGTAAGAATTCTTACAAGCCCCGATAATAAGGGTCTGTTTTAAGTGCCTCCTTTTCACCCCACCGCTGAGGGAGGAATTTCCACTCTAGGGTTCTGCGGACGGCTGAACACGCAACTCCCAGCACTGGGTAGATGAGACGGACAACAGCTTATGGGTCACATATATTCAGTCCCGGGGAGGACAGTACCGCGTGCCGTGTAGGGTTACATGGGGACTGCATTCAGGAGCAGAGTCAGCAACCAGGGGCTGTGAGAGGCAGGCTTTTTGGTGTCAAGAGGGTGAGGTGACCCCTGGTTCCTGTGGGAGGATGTGATTGGCTCATTTGGATAGTTCTAAAGGCTGGCAGGGAAATGCAGCCCACCACTCGGGGATATGCAGGAGGATCGTTAGGCTCGAGGTCATTATCCCCCAGAGCAGACTCGGGAGAGGATCTCGTATGTTGGCCATTTCCTGATTTTACCAGATGTCAAGGCAGCATATAATACTAATTTTAGGCATTACACCACCGGGTCTCTAGTTAAAACAACAACAACAACAACAACAACAAAAACTAAGTGGGGCTAGTCTAGCTCTTTCTGGCTCCTGATTTATGTCCTCAGTGTCACATTGGGAGTAAACTCATTCACGTAATTTTCTTTCTTTTGGGACTTTATATCGCCACTCTGCTACGTAAGCCTTTGGGTTGGATGAGAGCATGTCAGAGGTCCTTGATTTTGTGCTTGCCCTAAATTTGAATGATCAGTTAATAACAGTGAAAAGGATCGACTCTTTATACACTTAACTTTGAAACTCTTTGCCTCCGCTCTTAGCTTGGGTTCCTTAGAAGTAGAGCCTGAGGTAGAAAGTCAGGTGTATGGGACGTACTGTGGGGGTGTCCCTCAGGAATAACCCGTGAGAAGGAGGAAAGCAAGACGGGAAAGGAGTGAGGGGAGCTGAACAAGGAAGTGATCTCCTTTCCTTAAAGAGAGGCTCTGAAATGCAAATCATACCTCTGAGTTATTCCTGCCTTGAGAGGAGAGGGTCCCTTTTGCATCCCATATTGCTTGGTTGTTGGCTGTGGGCCATGGGGTGGACGGTAACTTCAAGGAGGAGATGGCTACTCAACCCGGGCCAGTTCTGCAGAGAAGGGGGCGGCTGGGGTAGCCAACTTTCTTTTCAGCTGGGAATCCAGCTGAAAAGCTGGAGGGAACCCTGCAGGGAACCAAGCAGAAACCCCATCGCAGCTACTACGTATTACTGAACTTTGGTTGATCTCCTCAACATGCCCTGAGAGGCAGATATTACGATGGCTCGCTTTTTCAGGTGAGGAAATTGAAGCCTAGAAAAATCATGGCGAAGTGAATTCAGTTTTCCAACCCAGAGAGTCTGCTGCTCATTTTTAGAGCATTACAGAGGAAACAGGCCTGAGAATTCTGAAGTCTCTTCTTGTTCTTCATTTTAGCCTTTTAATTTGATTTGATTCATGAAATATGCGTTGATCACAATATTGTGTAGAGTTGTCTTACAGGCGTGTTTTGCTGAAGGGCCCGAGTTACACTGCATTCCCTCCACTGGAGGCTTTGATGTTGAAAGACCCTCGGGCCCATTTTGTCCAACACTTCAAATGATATAATTCACTACGTATACCTTGTTAGCTTCAGTCTCAAACCGTCTGATGAGTTTGTTCTAAAGTCATCCATGTGAATTATCTGCTCATAAGAGATGTCTTTAAATGAGAAAGTGTAACAATGGCTCTTCATTTAAGTCAGTAATTAAGGAATGTCATGGAGAGCAACATTATTTCAGCTGCCAGCATTTTACCTTTCTATCCTCAAGCAAATAGCTTGAAAGAGAGCGGCAGATGACTAAAGATATTTCTGGATAAGACTGGACAGCTACGGGCACCTTTGTGGCTCAGTCGGTGCATCGACTCTTAGTTTCGGCTCAGGTCATGAGGTCAGGGTCATGAGATCAAGCCCCATGTCGGGCTCTGCACTCAGCATGGAATCTGCTTGGGGATTTTCTCTCTCCCTCTCCCTTTAGCCCTCCCCCTGCTCATGCTCTCTCTCTCTCTCTCTCTCTCTTTCCTTCTCTCTCAGAAGACTGAACACTTAGCCTTCCTGTGTTTGTGGTACAAAAGGGAAATGGCATGAACCATGGGTTCTCTGTGAAAGAGGGAGATCCATCTTCTTAAGACTTTACCCTATTTTTTTTGAAAGATTTTATTTATCTATCTGACAGAGAGAGAGAGAGAGAGAGAGAGAGCACAAGCAGGGGGAGCAGCAGAGGGGCAGGGAGAAGCAGACCCCGTGCTGAGAAGAGAGCCTGATGCAGGGCTCAATCCCAGGACCCTGGAATCATGACCTGAGCTGAAAGCAGATGCCCAACCAACAGGTGCCCCAAGACTTTACCCTTTTGTTTAAAAAAAAAATGGAATGGGTTTTCATCAGCAGTGATCTATGGGGAGAAGAAGAAGATTGCTAGGTATGTCAAGTTTAAGTCATAAATTTTCCAAATTTTTATTTTGTTCTCTCTCTCTTTTTTAAAAGATTTATTTATTTATTTATTTGACAGAGATCACAAGTAGGCAGAGAGGCAGGCAGAGAGAGAGGAGGAAGCAGGCTCCCCGCTGAGCAGAGAGCCTGATGTGGGGCTCGATCCCAGGACCCTGCGATCATGACCTGAGCCGAAGGCAGAGGCTTTAACCCACCGAGCCACCCAGGCGCCCCTATTTTGTTCTCTTTTTAAAAAGATTTTATTTATTTATTTGAGAGAGAGAGAGAGAGTGGGTGAGAGAGAGAGAGAGAGAGAAAGAAAGAAAGACCAGGCCGCCCTTATTTTGTCCTTATAGTAGATACTATGTCACATGGTTTAAAATTCAGACGGGTTGGGGGGCGCCTGGGTGGCTCAGTCAGTTGAGCGGCTGCCTTCAGCTCGGGTCATGCTCCTGGAGTCCCAGGATCCGGCCCCATGTCGGGCTCCCTGCTCAGTGGGGAGTCTGCTTCTCCCTCTGCTTCTCACCCCACTTCCACCTCCTCTCTCCCTGTCTCTCTCTCTCAAAAAAAAAAAAAAAAAACTTTAAAATTCAGAAGGGTGGGGTGCCTGGATGGCTCAGTCAGTTAAGCATCTGACTCCTGATTTTGGCTCAGGTCATGATCTCAGGGTTGTGAGATCAAGCCCCGTGCGGAGCCCAAGCTCAGTGCATAGTCTGCTTGAGATTGTCTCAATTCCTCTCCCTTTGTCCCTGCCCCCGCTCTCTCTGTCTCAATAAATAAATGAATAAATAAATAAAATCTTTAAAATCCAAATAGTAAAAAGTCTTTCTGCCTTATCCTGCGGGCATCCAGTTCATTTCTCAAAGGCAACCAGTGTTGTCAGTTTCTTGGTTACCTTTTCAGAGATGTTTTATGAATATTCAAGCAGGTACACGTAAATATTTCGTAAGATCTTTGAAAAGTCAGTGCGGAGGGTAGAAGTAGGAAAAGCCATGTATTAATTACCTAGGACTGCCATAAAATATTACCAGAAACTGAGTGGTTTAAGACAATGGAAGCTGATTCTCTCACAGTGCTGGAGACTAGAAGTCCAGCACCAAGGTGTCCGCAGCGCCAGTTTTCCGGAGAGCGGGGCTCCGGGGAAGAATCTTTCTCTGCCACTTCTTAGCTTCTGGTTGTTGCCAGCAATCCTGGGCATTCTCTGCCTTGTAGACACATCACTCTAGTATCTGCTTCTGTCGTCCCCTGATGTTCCCCCTTTGTGTTTCTGTGTTCACGTTTCCCTCTTGTTACGTAAGGACACCAGTCACTGGGTTGAGGTCCACCCTGACCCATTATGACCCCATTTTAACTTGATTACATCTGCAGAGACTGTATCTCCAAATACAGTCACAGTTATAGGTACTGAGAGTTAAAACTAGAGCATATCGTTTTAGGGGACAAAATTCTACCCACTTTTACCCATAATGTTATAATTTCACAGTTTTAAGCAGCCTTTGTAGAGAAGTAGCGATCAGTTCACCTTTAGGACATGGAGTGGAGTTGAGAGTTGTGTCATTTTGGGAAAAATAAATACCCAAGTGGACCTTTCTCTGTCATAGACATGACACAAAAACCCACAAAAATAAATGGAGACTTCTATTATTTATTTATAAACGATTTTATTTATTTATTTGACAGAGAGACAGAGATCACAAGTAGGCAGAGAGGCAGGCAGAGAGAGAGGAGGCAGCAGGCTCCCGGCTGAGCAGAGAGCCCGATGCGGGGCTCGATCCCAGGACCCCGAGATCATGACCTGAACCAACGGCTGAAGCTTAACCCACTGAGCCACCCAGGTGCCCCTAAATGGAAACTTCTAAACCTCCAGTGACATCAGAAAGCCTGGATTAGAATGAGTGTTTAAATTGGTGAGGGTTTTTTTTCCCCTCAACTTTTTTTTTAGACTCATTTATTTTAGAGAGAGAGAGAGAGAGTGTGTGCACACAAGTAGGAGGGGCAGAGGGAGAGGGAGAGAGAATCTCAAACAGACTCCCTGCTGAGCACGGAGCCTGACTTGGGGCTCTGTCTCATGACCCCAAGATCATGACCCGAGCTGAAACCAAGAGTCAGACGTTCAACAGACTGTGCCACCCAGGTGCCCCCCAACTTTTTTTTGATTCCTGTCCATAGTAAGAAATGTGTCATGGCCCTGCACATCCAAATGTTGGAATATACATATATATATATATATATATATGAAGACATAACTGAAACAAAGACTTGCTCCATGAAACAATATGTGCATTTATTGTTTGAAATGAATTTTGCTCTTTTCTGATCTACCCTCTTCATTTGTCTTTTTCTCAGGACTGCTAATGGGTTGCCACCTAAAGTATGAATAACACTTCCTGGTGATTCGTTCTTCCTAAGAAGGGGCTTATAGATCTCAGTGCCTGCATGTTGATTCTTACTCTCATGGTGATGTTTGTGTATGGCTGGAATAAAGTGGAGGACTAATCTTCACCTCCCCAAGGAGGAGTGAAGGGCTGTAAAAGGGAAATGAACCCTGCTAATCACGTTGGCTGAACTTAGACTGGACTGTTGGTGCCCTACACGCATGTTACTCAATTTTATGTAAGTCAGACTTGGCCAAATGTACTAATGTTGAGCTTTTGTGTTCTAATATCCTCTTGGAGTGCTAGGATCAAGATTAGGGAATAGGGCTCTCACTCATCTTGGAAATCCTGGAATTGAAACAGGATTGGGTGATGTCTTTAAAAGAGAAAGAGGGGCGCCTGGGTGGCTCAGTGGGTTAAAGCCTCTGCCTTCGGCTCAGGTCATGATCCCAGGGTCCTGGGATCGAGCCCTGCATCGGGCTCTCTGCTCCACGGGGAGCCTGCTTCCCCCTCTCTTCTGCCTGCCTCTCTGCCTACTTGTGATCTCTGTCTGTCAAATAAAAAAAGAAAAAATAATCTTTAAGAGAGAAAGAAATGTCTCTGGGACCTCTGACTCCAGGGAGAAGAGCCAGATCAAAGACATTTGTGTTGGTGGAATGGAAAGGAGGTGGGAAAATGATGAGTAAGCTTAACTCAGTCTAGCCCTGGTGAGGCCAGTGAAATTGGCAGAGGTGCTTTTTGGACTGGTTGTGAGCTCTGGTTCAGTCATTGTAATGGATGCTCTTGGTGCCCATCCAGATTGGTGTCTGTTTAAGAGCCTGTGGCCATCCCAGAGCTGCTGTGACTGTTGTTTGCTAATGGTTCATAGGTGCCTCTTTCTCTGGAGAATTCTCCTCAATAGAACGGGAGTCTCCTCATCTGGGAAGTTATGTTACCTTATCCCCTGAGTGGCAATGGCCAGTGACTGATTGGCATAAAGGTACAAAAGGCGGGCTCCTTTGCCTTCAAAATACTGCTGTCCTCTAGGGCAGTTGTACTCCATGTTCCCCGTGGGGTCAGGTTGAAGCTAAACTCCCAGGGAGACCTCATGATTACTTCACTCCTTCCTCTGTCCTGTCCTGCTTCCTTCACTCCTCCTCTCTCTTTTCTAAGAAATCACATGCTCAAGAATTCTCATCTTAGGTTCTGCTTCTAGGGAACCCAGCCTAAGACAGTTACCTCGGTTTCATACCTTCCTCCACTCACAGTTTTATTATGACTTATTAGTATCTTCTGACGGCCACAAGCTGCAGCCTTGCATTCACTTTGGAAATTGACGAAGGGGACCAGGACCCTGCTTTGGGCAGAGCAGTGCAAGAGAGTGATGCGGGAGTGCAAAGTGAGTAAGTGAATCCTGGGAGAGGACACTGACCAGCAGCAGGGTCTTCAGTGGCCCCCAGCGTGGAGGGAAGGAGTGACTGAACCAGCAGGGAGCCAAGTCAGCAGGAAACAACCAGGGCAAACTCTGAGAAGGAGTAAGCCTTCCCTTTTCTTTGTGGTGGGAAGTCAAACAAAGCCTAGACTTCTACTGACAAATAAGATGGGACTTACGTTGTTGGACCTTGGGGACCAGGAGCAAATCGATTTCATCTTGTCTGCATAGGCTGTTGCGAATCAGTTTCCTATGGCTGCTGTAACACACTGCCACAAATTTGGTAACTTAAAACAACACGAATTTATTATCTTGTGGTTGTGGAGATCCGAAGTCCGAAGTGGGTTTGCAGGACTGTGTTCCTTCTGGCTCTTCTGGGGGTGAATTTGTTTCCTTGTCTTTTCCAGCTTCTAGAGGCCACCTGCATTCTTCGGCTTCTGGCTCCCTTCCTTATCTTCAAAGCCAGCCGTGCGGCATCTTCCAATTTCTCTCTGTTCCTCTGCTTCTGCTTTCACATCTCTTTCTCTCTGACTCCCTCTTCTTGTGTCCTTTTTACAAGGGATCCTTGGGAACAGGAAGGGCACATCCAGATAATGCAGGATAGTCTTCCCTTCTCAAGATTCTAAATTTCATAACATCTACAAAATCCCTTTTGTTATGCAGGGTAACATATGCACAGGTTGTCTGTATTAAGTCATGGACGTCTTGAGGAAGGGGCATTATTCAGCCCACCATGTGAGGGAGGCCCGGACACAAAAGTTATATTTGCTTTTCAACATTTGCTTCATGTTCAAGGCCTGGAGTCAGTTTTGCTGAGTTCATAATGTCTACTCCTATTCCTCACTTTTTGGTCATAGGAGTTAGTCTCTGTCAGAGCTTGGAGCTGGACCACTGTAGGCCCCGCCTGCAATACTGGGGCCATGGGGTCTGTGTCACGCAGGCCCGGAGGATACAGGACTATGTGGTACCGGTGTGCCTCGACATGGACAAGGCTTTCTCCTGGGACGATTTGACAAGGGCAGAACCATGAGTGGCATCTCCATATGGTCCATCCAAAACCAACTCTTTGACTAGCTCTTTTGGGAACTCACTAAAACCCAAAAGGAAAGAATGGGATGACTCTTCTCTCTCTGCTAAGAGTGTATATGGACGTTGGGGTGATAATTGAGAGCCACTAATGAAGCAAGGGGACTTGAAGAAGAAATCACCATGAGGCTCACCCCAGCCTCACTCTCAATCTTTCTCTTTTCCCTGATTTGTCCTGCAGTATACCTCTTTACGAAAGGCATCAAAATCAGGCTCAGGGCTCCAGACAGAGTCTGTAGTACATGCAAATGAATCCCAGAACTACTGTTTAGTAAAATGCTAACATAAGGTGGCATATGCCTTCTTTCTCCATTAAATAAAAATGCCTTTATGGACAGTAACTCATGATTAATGTCAGTCAAGGGAGGAATGGTGTCAGAAGGTGCTGTCGTTTGATATCCGTAATTTTTCTTCTACATTCTTCCAATTACTGTCAAAGACCGTTGAGAGTGAAGTTAGGCATTATTTTGCCTAGCCAAATGTATCTGACTGAAACGTTTCCTGTTTTCTGTCTTTGCATTACTGTCCTGATATGAAAGAAATGCTTCGATCCCTTAACAAGGAGTGCATGATGTCTTCTACCCCTCATACTTCGAGTTCATGCTTTTGAGTCTTCCTTTCATTAATCTCCCTGGCTTTCTCTCCCTCTCCTTCTATCCTGTTCAGATCTCTTTTCATCCACTGTATTATTTATGTTCTTCATTCTAGCATCTTCTTACCTGAGCAGGAGCCTGGTCAGCATATGGGTAGTCTGGTGAGAGCTAAAGTTGGAAAGCTAGGCCACTCTACTTTTAAGATACTTGCAGTATGCCCAGAAAATCATCTGAAGGTTTTGAGTTGCTTGCCATCGAATTTCTAAAGCCCACCAGCTATTTTCTCAGAATATTGGCTTGAGCCACATGCTCTTTATGACAACTCATTATTCCTAATATAATGCAGAAAAGAGATATTGACTAAAGGTCAAAATCACGCACGTTGCCTACTCACTTTTCACAATCCAAGATGTGGAACCATGAACTTGAATTCTGGGAGTCACTGACATGCTTCAGGAAACCAAGTGGCTGCTTCATGGATATTTCTTCAGTCTTCAATCTTTCTTGCTAGCCGACTGTGACTGTTTTGTATAGGGCAAGAATATCCTTTCTTCATAGGTTTCCTTCAATCCCGAAGAATATAAATGAGCTGATGATTAGAGCTCTGAAGCATACAGGATTCCTTATCACTCTAATATGTTTCTGAGATTTGAGCTATTTATTTTGTCAGCTCAGTGTTTCTCTAGTGCCAGGAAGAAATCTAGCAAGAGTAGAAGCCCTATGATATTCTTCACTTGGGTACAGCTAGAGGGAGGCTAGAATAGCAAACAACTTGTCTTAAATAATAATAACAATAAAAAGGGGGTCCCTGTGTGGCTCCCTCAGTTAAGCATCTGCTTTAACTCGGGTCATGGTCCTGGAGTCCTGGGATTGAGCCCCATGTCAGGCTCCCTGCTCAGTGGGGGGTCTGCTTCTCCCTCTCCCTCTCTCACCCCCTGCTCATGTTCTCTCTTTCTCTAGCTCGCTTGCTCAAATAAGTAAAATACTTAAAAAATTTTTTTAAATAAAAAGAAATAATAATGATAATAAAAAGAAAAATTGTTTTACTTCAACGAAAAGTAATAATGTGATCTTAGGGGAAATAAGCAAATATTTCAGAACTTGACTAAGGTATGTGACTGGCATTTTAAAAAGCATTAGGCAAAAGATTTTATGGGTACATTTGAATTGATTGTATTTTAGTGTGGGACACTAGTATGTATGAGACAAAGAGAAAATCCTTTCTCCACGGAGAGCCATTGACGTAGGGGAAACATTTTTATTGACAACCCACAAGTAAGAATGCAATTTTATTAATTTCTTTTAAAAAACAGGTAAGTATACTGGGCACCTGAGTGACTCAGTTGGTTAAGTGTCTGACTCTTGATTTCCGCTCAAGTCATGATCTCAGGGTTGTAATTTCAAGCTCTGGGCTGGGCTCCACTCTGGGCATGAGACCTACTTAAAAATAAGTAAGTAAGTAGATAAATAAATATTTTACTATGGAATTTCAAATATACACATAATTAGTGAGAACACTATAATACATTGCCACATGTCCATCCATCATCTGGCATCAACAATAATTATAGTTTTCCCAGTCTTTCAACTTCTTTCCAAAGTAAGATATACTTGAGTCGTGTCTTATAGAGGTCCTATTCAGGATTTTGCCTCGTCATTGCTATTCCTTATGGACCTTAAAACAGCTCACCCTAGTTTCAATAGATTTTCTTACCTCTTACTTCTCCTAGAATATAGGCCACTCTGCCATGTTCCCTCCTCTCCACTTCAGAATGTCTTGTCTGTGTCAGAATTCTGCTCTGTTTCTCCCATCTTCTCTTTTTATTTCTCCCTGTTGCAGAAAAATAGAGTTTCTCCTTGTGGAATTAAACCTCCACCTCAGTATTTTCGTCGTACATGTCTCCTCCAGAATCTTGCCCTATTAATTTTCCCTCTTCCATTTTCTATCTTTACTCTTCCTCTTGGCTCCACTATCTCTGCCAATAAACATGCTCAGATCTCCAAATTCAAAGGACAGAGCTACTGGGAACATCTTTTGAAATAATCTTTCCCCCTAAACTAGCTCTGACTCAAACCTTCCTATTTTCCTTTGTTCCACCTAGACTTAAAATCTGGGGAAATTCTTGATTATTTCTCCTCCTCCTCCTCCTCCTCCTCCTTCTCCTCCTCCTCCTTCCTCCTCCTCCTCCTCCTCCTCCTCCTCCTCCTCCTCCTCCTCCTCCTCCTCCTCCTTCTTCTTCCTCTTCCTCCTCCTCCTCCTCCTCCAGCTGGGCTCTAAGTATCCATATTCCTTCATTGACTTTGCATCTGTCCCAGAGGAGGAGGCTGTCCTTTCCAGAGATGGCTGCAACAATGTCTCCCATCCCTCATGCTCTTCTTAGAGTGTGACCTTGACACTTATTGGGTGGTAGGGTCTATGTCCCTTCCCCCTGAACTGGATGAACCTTTGTGACTTCCTTAACCGTTAAAGTATGGCAGAAGTGACATCATATGACTTCTCGGATAGGCCATCCACTTTCCTCTTGCCCTCTTAGAGCCCAGCCACGGTTCACCTGGAGAGACCCCATGACGAGGCCATGTGTAAGTGTTCCGGCTGATAGCCAGCCTCAGCTACCAGACATGGAAGTGAGGAAGCTTTCAAGATAAGTAAATGGAGCTCCTTGCCATAGAGTCACTCCCAGATTTGAAACTTCCCCAGCTAAAGTCCCAGACATCTTAGCGCAGAGACAAACTGGCCACATGATCCCCCTTTTAAACTTCTGGCCTACAAAATCCATGAATATAGTAAATGGCTGTTTTTTGCAAGACTTCAGCTGGTTTTTCTCTCAGCCATAGCCATGGGAGACTTAGCCTCTCCTTCCATGTGCATCCTCTTGGCCTGATTGCTGGACTAGGCTTTTGCCCTGAAGGGTCTTTTCAGATTCAGTGCTGCCTCCATGTCCTGCCTGAACAGAAGGCTCTCCTATTTTTGAAATACTTGTCTGTCACATTTTTCATTTGCTCTCCAACACAGGGGAATGGACAGGGCATATTCTAAGAATTATTTTGCAGATAAGGAACTGAGATTTAAGCAAAGAGAGGTTTAATAGTCTTGCAAAGTAGCTTATAGATCTAGGACTCCAGCTGTACCAGGGGATTTACTCTAGAATGCAGAGTGTCTCAAGCTTGTTTTCCCACAGAATCCTTTCTGGAACACCCATCAGCATTTGAAGGACACCAGTTTCCCACCAGGCGCAGTTTGGGAAATTCCCTTCTAGTCCAGTTTCTTCTGGATCAGTCTTGGGAGATTCCCTTTCCAAGAGATAATTAAATAAAAAATACAAAAGGGACAGCTGGAGTACAGGGTTATTCTGCCAAGTCTTTGTAGCTTACTGGATGTGGTGAGGATTTTTGTATGCTTGTACCTTGGTGCTCCAGAGGAGAGGGGAAAAGATGTATTTGGAGGTGTCCGTGCCCCTTAGCCAAAGACCACTGGAAGCACACTTAATTAAATAAGTTGGGTTTATTATTCATTGTAGGGAACCATGGGGTACCCTCAGTAAGAGAGTGGTAGAAAGAATATATTCTAGGATTTGGGCTTCAGTTGCTGAGATGGGGGAGGTCTGGGAAAGCAGCAGTTTAGACTGAATGCTGTCAGCAAGCAAGGGTGCCTGTGTGATTGGGTGGTTTGTGGATGGCATAGTGACCTTGTGTTTGTTAGTGCTAAATCGAAATTATGAAGCGATCTTGTTTTGTTTCATTTTTTTATCATGATCTCAGACTAACCTTGTTTGAGACTGGTGTTCTGTCAGTTTGTTTATATCCAACAGGAGGAAAAAAATGGTCTGGCTGTATTAGATGAGTGTGTAAAAATATTGAGGTCTAATCGGGAATATCAGATTAGTTTTGGCTATCAGAGGTTTTTTTTTCTTTTTCAGAGGTCATTATTTTTTTTTAAAGATTTTATTTCTTTATTTGACAGACAGAGATCACAAGTAGGCAGAGAAGCAGGCAGAGAGAGAGAGAGGAGGAAGCAGTCTCCCTGCTGAGCAGAGAGTCCGATGTGGGGCTCGATCCCAGGATCCTGGGATCATGACCTGAGCCAAAGGCAGAGGCTTTAACCCACTGAGTCACCCAGGCGCCCCTCAGAGGTCATTATTCTTAATCACCTTAGGTATTAAAGAACAAAGGAGATCTTTTTGTCTGAGGCCAAGACTCATCCAAGGAAGCATGACTTGGTTTAGGGGAGGGGGTCTTTACTGCCGGGTAATAGGAGACAATTAGAGCAAAGAAGCAACCAGATGGATCACAGACTTTGTGAGTACTATACAATTCTTTTCTTTCTTTTCTTTTTAAGTAGGCTCCACACCCAGCGTGGAGCCTACTGTGGGGCTTGAACTCACAACCATGAGACTGAGTCCTGCACTGAGATCAAGAGTTGGACGCTTAACTGAGCCATCCCGGAGCCCTTATATCTGATTCTTATTGCATGTAATCTTCAATAGAATAAAAGACTGTTAAGGGGCCCCTGGGTGGGGCTCAGTCATTAAGTGTCTGCCATCGGCTCAGATCATGATCCCAGGGTCCTATGTACATGAGTGCCAATCTGATGCAAGACTATGTAAGAATTAGGAACTACTCATACTTATGCTTTCTTTTTGAAGACTGAGAGTCCTAGATAGAAGGGCTAAGCTGAGAATGGCAGGGGCCGGGCAAGGCATGCTGGGAGGCCACACTGAGCCAGTCGATGGTGATCCATTTCAGTGTCACCTTTGACCAGTCCACTTCTAAACCAAGTATCTATGAAGAATTCATTTATCTGCTCATTAACCATTCCCTGGATATGTACTGTATGCCTAATTCTTATATAGTCTTGGATCTGTGTCTGAGGCAAACCAAAGTTCATTGTATTGGTTCCCCAGCAATAGGTCTCACAATAATCAGTAATCAAAGAAAACCCTTTGATGTGTCCTATAATAGCTGAGTTTTCTAAACATAAAAATGTTACAACATTTGTTTTTCAACATCAATCAAATTGGCACTCGTGTACATAGGCATTGACATTGTTCATAATGTTATGTTTGCATCTAGCACCATTTGCTTTTGTCCTTTCGTGGTCCTTTTTTTTTTTTTTTTTTTTAAAGATTTTCTTTATTTATTTGACAGAGAGAGAGAAAGAGAGAGAGAGCACAAGCAGGGGAGAGGCAAGCAAAAGGAGAGGGAGAAGCAGGCTCCAGGCTGAGCAGGGAGCCCGATGTGGGGCTTGGTCCCAGGACCCTGAGATCATGACCTGACCCGAAGGCAGATGCTTAACCAACTGAGCCATTCAGGCACCCCTTCCTTCATGGTCCTTTATAGGTATGTTTTCCATAGAAATGATTAATCAATCACATTTTAAACTGTTACTTCAGAACTCATAAGATGTGATAATCATTTGTGTATTTGACGATTGATCCGCAGTGTTTTTGAAGGATAATGAGACTGCGGAAGGGAAGTGCATGTTTTCTCCTTACAGCAGTGTAGCTCATAATTAATTGATCATCATTTCC